>NC_090265.1:77195476-77884643 GCF_040414725.1 Anabrus simplex | reverse complement strand
AACACGTGTTATGTGAAGCAAATAAATCTTCACAGTTTCGAAAAAAATTACTTTATGACGAACATCAAGCCGATTCCAAGAATCGTGTAGATAGAAGAAAATAGTGAGAGAGTTAATGAATTCAAGTATCTTAATGAGATGATTACAGTGACCTAGAAACAGTGAAGACAAGAATCCAGAGTATTAACTAATTAACGAAAGATGTACACACCAGGCAATCTATCAGCTTGAGAACAAAAATAAGGCAATACAACGTGGTGATCAAGCCTAAAGCTTTAAACGCTGCTAAAACATTGCATTTAAAGACCAATGTAAGACTATAACAACTGGAAATTAAAGACCTTGAAGAATATTCTAAGACGTAGGTAGTTTGATTGGCAATGAAGAGTAAGACCTGATTGTGAACTCCTCAAAGGAACCGAAGTAATATTGTGGAATGAATGAAAAACGATTAGCCAATTTTCAAGTCATCTCTTCATAATTACGAAGAGAGGCTCACACGAAAAATCTTGAAGGAAGACATTTTGTCTTCAGATGACTCACAGATATCCATTCGTTTAGATATGGTAAAAATAATCATCACCGAGCCAGCTTCCTATGCTGTTAGGTTCTTGCAGCTGTGAGCTTGTATTCGGGAAATAATGATTTTGAATCACACTGTCGGCAGCCCTGAAGGTGGTCTTCCGTGGTTTGCCATTTTTACGCCATGTAAATGCTGTTTGGAAGCTCGCTGTCCCCTTAGAGGGTGACGTCCTCGCTCAGGCCACGAGATGTACAGCGGTGATTTGAGGTAAGGTGCAAGCAAGAGGAGAGGGCCGTGGCCTATAATAGGAACTGTCCTGGCATTTGCCTTAGTGAAGTGAATGGAAAACGACGGAAAACCATTCACTGGACAGTGGGATCAGCCCACAGTCTCCAGAACGAAGAGCTCTTTCAAACTGTAACCCTACATAGGGTTATTTTCCAGTGAGATCTACCGGTGCATGTCGTGCCATCTCGTCCAAGTGCCATTTCGTCCAAATTCCACGAACAGAGGCAGGTAGTTAACTCTCTACCGGCCCACTAGTGCTATTTCGTCCAAACACCTATGATTGACAGTTTGACAGGTCTACAATAACTGTTTCATTTCATTGCGTTCCTTGTTAGAAATAGGCAATTTTTTGATGTTTGTAATAAAGGACGTTACTCGCTCCGCTCGTTTGCCACCAGTCAACTATATTTTACAATGAACTGCCTATAATGTAAACAACATAGTGAGAATAAAAACAAATATTTTCACAAATCAGGTGGTAATTAAAATATATCCAAAGTTGCATTACTAAAACATCTGTTTAAATAAATATCTTATCATATATCAAGCAGGAATATTTGTTTAAAATTACATAGGGACTTTGACGGGCTTTGAGGGGATAGCCCTAAGGGAATTTAGGGAAATCATGTCATTTCGAAACATCTATGGAAAGTTCCCTTTAATTTGACACCTCAAACATCAAAATCGGACTTACAATAAAAAAGTACTTTTTTCTTGCTAATTGCTTTACATAGCTCCGACACAGATAGGTCTTATAGCAACGATGGGACAGGAAAGGCCTAGGAATGGGAAGGAAGCGGCCGTGGCCTTGATTAAGGTACAGCCCCAGCATTTTCCTGGTGTTAAAATGAGAAACCACGGAAAACCATCTTCAGGGATGCCGACAATGGGGATCGAACCCACTATCTCCCTAATGCAAAATCACAGCAGCGCGCTCCTAACTCGCCCGGTAAAAGAAAAGTAGTTCACTGGGCAAAAAATTGCTAACGGAATTAAATATAAGATAATATACTCACTGTTAACTGCGTTCCTCGAGACTGCTATGAAGTCACGTTCAGCCAATTTTCACATTACTACAAAGGTTTCATTAAAAACACAAACCAAATCTGGCAATGGAAGAAGCAGCCTTTCAGCCTTGTCAAGTTTTGTGTCTATTTACAAATATATACAGCGTGTACAATGTATGCAGCAGCTAATGTGTTGTCCGATGATGCAAATCAGTAACTTTTTTGTTCCTCTTAATCCATTTTATTTATGTTGGAGACGTTCCTCAAAAATTCAATATCTCGTGATTGCACCCTGCGTAGGTTTACAAACATCCCCACAGGGGAAGGAATGAAGGAAAAAGCGCACGGGCCTGGGCCTGTTTCAAACTAACATTCCTTTTAGCGAATAACCACATTTATTTTCAATACATTGTACCCTACAGGGCACATTAGTACTGCAGGATGATACCTACCTGCTCTTCTGTTCTTGCATACGGACACCAGCTCAGCTCAAGTCGGCAGAAACGGTCGATTACAGGGTTCTTGTGAACGAGAGTAGGGAGGTAAAAAAAAAATTGTTCATATCTATGCCTACGAAATGAGGAACACAAACGCACCTACTGACACTTTGAGCAAAAGTTGTGTATTCTTAAATCAACATTTCTTTTCTTTTATATTACAATTGATTGCACTAATAGTGCTAAAATGGATGCCCAAAAGGCTCATATCCTAAATAAGATAAACATCAACAAAATTATACATTATCTGGTTGATTTGTCGTGCGGAGAATCGATAAGTGAACGCAAGAAACAAGTGTGCCCTTACTCGGGACCACCACGCTGTACCTGCACATAAAGTACACTGACTGACAGAGCAAATGCAACACCAAGAAGGAGTGGTCAGAACTTTATGCCAATTGCAGGGTAGACTGACGTCACTGACGTATGCTCATGATGTGAAATGCGCCGCTGTGCTGCGCACGTAGCGAACGATAAATGGGACACGGCGTTGGCGAATGGCCCACTTCGTACCGTGATTTCTCAGCCGACAGTCATTGTAGAACGTGTTGTCGTGTGCCACAGGACACGTGTATAGCTAAGAATGCCAGGCCGCCGTCAACGGAGGCATTTCCAGCAGACAGACGACTTTACGAGGGGTATGGTGATCGGGCTGAGAAGGGCAGGTTGGTCGCTTCGTCAAATCGCAGCCGATACCCATAAGGATGTGTCCACGGTGCAGCGCCTGTGGCGAAGATGGTTGGCGCAGGGACATGTGGCACGTGCGAGGGGTCCAGGCGCAGCCCGAGTGACGTCAGCACGCGAGGATCGGCGCATCCGCCACCAAGCGGTGGCAGCCCCGCACGCCACGTCAACCGCCATTCTTCAGCATGTGCAAGACACCCTGGCTGTTCCAATATCGACCAGAACAATTTCCCGTCGATTGGTTGAAGGAGACCTGCACTCCCGGCGTCCGCTCAGAAGACTACCATTGACTCCACAGCATAGACGTGCACGCCTGGCATGGTGCCGGGCTAGAGCGACTTGGATGAGGGAATGGCGGAACGTCGTGTTCTCCGATGAGTCACGCTTCTGTTCTGTCAGTGATAGTCACCGCAGACGAGTGTGGCGTCGGCGTGGAGAAAGGTCAAATCCGACAGTAACTGTGGAGCGCCCTACCGCTAGACAACGCGGCATCATGGTTTGGGGCGCTATTGCGTATGATTCCACGTCACCTCTAGTACGTATTCAAGGCACGTTAAATGCCCACCGCTACGTGCAGCATGTGCTGCGGCCGGTGGCACTCCCGTACCTTCAGGGGCTGCCCAATGCTCTGTTTCAGCAGGATAATGCCCGCCCACACACTGCTCGCATCTCCCAACAGGCTCTACGAGGGGTACAGATGCTTCCGTGGCCAGCGTACTCTCCGGATCTCTCACCAATCGAACACGTGTGGGATCTCATTGGACGCCGTTTGCAAACTCTGCCCCAGCCTCGTACGGACGACCACCTGTGGCAAATGGTTGACAGAGAATGGGGAACCATCCCTCAGGACACCATCCGCACTCTTATTGACTCTGTACCTCGACGTGTTTCTGCGTGCATCGCCGCTCGCGGTGGTCCTACATCCTACTGAGTCGATGCCGTGCGCATTGTGTAACCTGCATATCGGTTTGAAATAAACATCAATTATTCGTCCGTGCCGTCTCTGTTTTTTCCCCCAACTTTCATCCCTTTCGAACCACTCCTTCTTGGTGTTGCATTTGCTCTGTCAGTCAGTGTATATGATGCTAGGGTGAGAAATTGTCCTGCAGAAATAACGCCACTACAAGATCCCCACACATATTTGGGAAATTGCACACAACAAGATAGTAAGTTTGAACCTACGACTACAGGCATAACCTTCCTAATCTGGCATGAAATATCTCGCTTTTATGGATATGAACCAAGGTCCATTCAAACAAACATTATATTTACAAAATTTACTGCTTAAGCAAGTTTTCTTAGTGCCCAGTTTCTATCTACCGCACTACCATTTATAAACAAAGTAAATAAAGTATGAGAGAGAGAAAGGATGAATGAATGAAACCATCGTCACATGCTTGTCTCGCCTGCGAGAAGGAATTCCACCCCTCGTCTTGTATTTTAAAAATGGCTGCGAGACTCCCTGCTGTGCAGGCAAGGGAAACGACCTCCAAGTCTTGGGCCGTGAAGCACCCCTCGCACAAACAAAATAAAAACATAACCTATTTTCCAAACATGCGGAGCTCTGCTCTACCTCGACCTTGTCTCAACACATGACGAAAATCGCCACAATAAATGAGTGAGGAAATCAACATACGTGTCTGCACAATCCAATGTCCGTGACAGACCGCCCTGGGTCACGATTCTACCGTCTGGAGTATTACACATTGTTATACATATCCGTCTCGCCGTCCGCCTAATGCGACGTGTTCCAATTAACCCTCAAGTCTAGGGTTCAATCCCTTACTTGGCATAGTACTAGGGGTCGCAAATATACGTGACATAGCCTACAGGTTATTTTCATTACACTCACAGTCAACCCAACTCAATATAGACATGGAGTAAACAATTAAATCCTGGCCGCATGCGTGCTCTACATTATGCATACAGATTCCCTTCCCAACATAAGGGTACTCTCTCATAATTAACCTATCATTACAAGCATATATCGTCTGATGCCGGGCACTAAGAAACATTGATTTAAGCTCGTACATAAGCTTCCCTACGACTATGTGTACAGTCACACTATCATTTAAACTACCTTAATCCTTGCTTTATATAAGCAATAAAAATAAAAATGTATATGCCTTATCCTAAAATATATAAAGAAAATACCTTAATAAATGGCCTAATGGGCCGTAATCCTACTCCTTACTATATTAACAAATGAATCACCGTATTTCTGCATAACAACCCCCCAACCCTACACATATATATTAATTTTTGTTCACTTATCTATCATCTTGGAGACCTCTTTCTCCCTCCGTCAGGGTTAAGCAGTGCCTGCTCAGCCCATCATGGTAGCGATGTGGTCCTGGGTCGATCCTCTGCGTCCAGTCTCCATGAGTTGCTCGTTCATGAAGCCGTCTTCTTGAGGGATGGCTCGTTCGTGAAGCCTTCTTCTTGAGGTTGTGGTCGGCAGGTCACGTCTCACACGTCTCTCGAAACACAGCACGAGTCTTCACTGGAATGAAATGCCTAATTTATTAACAGCACAGCATTCCCGGTACTTTTATTTAATTTTCGATGCAAAAATCAGTACTAGCGATCTGCGACGTTAAAGTCATTGTTCCCCTTTAACTGCTTAACCGCACACGAATGTATATAGGCAATATCTACTGTCTGAAATCAGCACCTAATCGGTCGAACAAATTGTCATTATCTCATGCTCGACTGATTCATACCCATAAGTATAGCAGGAATAACACAGATGACTTTAGTTTATACTTGCACATCTTCCGCACTTCACACTATATTTACGTGGTTACCCGTACCTCTTCATGATGAAGTCTACACGTACGGCATTGTCTACAGTCGGTTAATTAGGCACTTGCGACCTCACTGTAAAGCGTCTTAATATACTCGTACGATTGAATAATTACTGGAAAGTTTACGGATCACCGATTCATTGAATGAACATTAGCGTAACTGCATTAAAGTAATCACCGTCTTTGTCATAAACAAAGGTTTCTGGCGCGAGTATCAGCAGCAACGCGACGTGCATAGACAGCGGTCTTATCATGGACTGATCACCTCCTTCCACCTTTCTCTGCTCTTATAGAATCCAGGAACCCACGCGACTCGCTGGGAAGTCCCGGGAAACAACTTGAGATTGGCATGTGGCCTCGAAACATTTTCTCACGGCAGTCGGCCTCCCACGTAGTTATTTATTCAATTATATATTAATAGACTTTGAGGCATCTATGGCTTCGGAAAATTCTGGCACCAATTCCCATCCTATTACTTTCCTGTAAAACCTTCAAATATAGGAGTTATGACTCAATTTCCATATCGTGGTGAGCCTGTCTGTTCCCGCTGAAAATCTCTGTTAAGGTGGCAGGTCTCTCCCCCAGACAACTCCCATCTCTCTTTCTTTCTTCCTCACATATTCTTTCTTCATCGCACATGACCACGCCTTGCCTCGGGAATCCCCTTCTCGATTCCCGCTCTCCGTATAGCATCACGCCCTCACAGTTAGCGTCCTGTTGCGCATTGTTTTATCAGCGTTAAATATCCATTCTTATAACTAACAGAATGGTACATTTGCTTCCCCACACACTAAAGAAAAATATGAAAAATCTTATTTTTTTGTATTTTTCTTTGTATTTGATATTTAACGCTCGCGTGGCTTTTTCTTTCATTCCGAGCCATCCTGTGGCGTTTTCGGAACTTGCTCCAATAGTTCCTCACGCTCCTTTCGAATTCTGTAGTATGTATCCAACAAAGCTAAGAATATTCTATTATTCCCCGAACATTCCGTGCACTCCACTTCAGCCCTTCTTATTATTGCGTTACATTGCGGCGAAACTCCTTCTACCTCTCCTACATTTAGGGATACTTCATTCGGATTGTGGTCAAGGGTTTCATTTTCATCGTCGTGCGTCCCCGGTACTTCGTCTGCGCTTACCACGTCTTCTTCTTCTTCATCTTCTACTTCATCCATCTCTTCTTCATCCCTGGTAGCAGTCTCGTGTTGGAGTAATTTCTAAGTTTCTTGCATTCAATTTTAGAGTATTTACAGATAATTATAACTATGGTAAAATTTCATTTACATATGATACAACTTAGTCTCGACGCCAGCCCTCTTGGTCTAATCTGTCTTCGATTCTCCTTGTGGTCATTGTAATCTATAATGAGGGATACCCTTTACTATCCCTAGCTCCATTTTCTTGAGCTTAGAGTTCAGAGTTTCCTTTCTCTTCTTCCGCTTTCTACCGGACTTCCCATAATAATACCGGTCTTTCTTGTTCCGTAATTTGGTCCTATGTTTCGCGCGCGGTACCAGTAGCCATCTGCTTCTTCTTCTATAGAGCCGCCTTTCTCTTCTTTGCTGTCTCATCTTCTTACTCGTGCCTCGGTACGATTTAGAGTAACATTCTTTCATCGTAAGTTGCAGACCTTTCTTCTTTTTCTTCCGTCGGCTGGCATTTTTGTGTAGTGTGGGTCGTTTTGGATTTGCTTTAAAGCCTGCCGTCATCTCTTGGGTACGCTGTTCAGCTGGACTTCTTTCACGCCTTAAATCAACTCTGTCGGCCTTGAACTTCCCTTCCAATTCTACTCCGTGGAGGCTGTTACCTTCATCTGTCATCGTTGCAGCATTAGTCGCCTCAGACATACTGGCGCTGTTCTCCCCCTCGTTGGTTATCTGAGAAGCTAGGGTCGCTTCGCCTTGCCTTTCTACCTCAACTGTGTCCTCGACATTCCTCACACTAGCTATGTAGCTGGGGGTGTGTATTTTCAACTTTCTGACCTGCTGGTAGTTCCGATCCTAACGTCTTGGCAGTTATCTTCATCTCATTTTGTTCTACCCGAGCTTTCAAACCAGCCACCTCTGCTTTAGTCCCTTCAATCGCAATTTCATTATTCATCGTCCTTTCTTCTACCATTTCAACTGCCTTCTTTAGTGCAACGACTTGCTCTCCTGTTTCCTCTTTCAAGTTTGACACTTGCCTCTTCAACTCCTCTGTATTTTTCCAGCAGCAAATGTGTACATTCTCTAATTTCTCATTTAATTTTCCGAGCCGTGTCTGCGTCTGCTGATTGTCCGCCATTAACCGGTCTAATTTAGCATTCGTGTGCTCTTCTAAAGGCGTTAATTGTTCTTTCGTACGGGCTTCTAGTCCTATTAACTGCTCCTCAGTTTTATTTATCTGTTTTTCACTTACGTCAATAACCTGTGATTTTATCGCAGCTACCTGAGTTTCTAGCTCGACTTTCTGCTCCTCAATTTTACTCATCTGTTTTTCACTTACATCATTAACCTGTGATTTTATCGCAGCTATCTGAGTTGTTAACTCCACCTTCTGCTCTTCCCTGACTTCAGCGATCTGCGCTTTGACTTGTCCTAACTCCTCCATCAATAATTCCCGAAAACTTTCAAATGTCAGCGACATTTCTATTACAATGAGAATACGCCAACCCTTCCGGAGAGAAATCTGAGGTCTTTCTCCGCACGACACCATAACTCCAAGTTTCATTAAATTTCTATCCATCAACTTATGCTCTGTCACTATACATATGAACCACAAAATTGACAAATTTTGAACAAATGCAAATAATATGTTGTTTAATTTGACCGAAATAAAGGTGTAATCTGGTAAAATTGGTTTATCTGAAAGAAATCATCCTCACAGAGATCAATAAAACCTATCATTATTTTTTACAGCAATCTCCTGTACCTATATTCGCCATTACTAAATATGCGCTAAGATTCGGACAGATTCAATGCCAAACTCTAGCTTCTCTGTCCTGGTTCCTCATTTATCAGAGAAAATTCGTAATTAATGATCCGCTCTCATTCAGCCACGTTTTGTATCCTAACTTGGATATTCGTAGCGTCTGCATCTTATACTCTCGTCACACACAACTAAAGCAAATTAGTACGTTACCGTCGATATTGTTATCCTCCCTCACGATACTCTCGCCACACGCCTTTGGGAGCCATTTTAATGTACCCTACAGGGCACATTAGTACTGCAGGATGATACCTACCTGCTCTTCTGTTCTTGCATACGGACACCAGCTCAGCTCCAGTCGGCAGAAACGGTCGATTACAGGGTTCTTGTGAACGAGAGTAGGGAGGTAAAAAAAATTGTTCATATCTATGCCTACGAAATGAGGAACACAAACGCACCTACTGACATTTTGAGCAAAAGTTGTGTATTCTTAAATCAACATTTCTTTTCTTTTATATTACAATTGATTGCACTAATAGTGCTAAAATGGATGCCCAAAAGGCTCATATCCTAAATAAGATAAACATCAACAAAATTATACATTATCTGGTTGATTTGTCGTGCGGAGAATCGATAAGTGAACGCAAGAAACAAGTGTGTCCTTACTCGGGACCACCACGCTGTACCTGCACATAAAGTATATGATGCTAGGGTGAGAAATTGTCCTGCAGAAATAACGCCACTACAAGATCCCCACACATATTTGGGAAATTGCACACAACAAGATAGTAAGTTTGAACCTACGACTACAGGCATAACCTTCCTAATCTCGCATGAAATATCTCGCTTTTATGGATATGAACCAAGGTCCATTCAAACAAACATTATATTTACAAAATTTACTGCTTAAGCAAGTTTTCTTAGTGCCCAGTTTCTATCTACCGCACTACCATTTATAAACAAAGTAAATAAAGTATGAGAGAGAGAAAGGATGAATGAATGAAACCATCGTCACATGCTTGTCTCGCCTGCGAGAAGGAATTCCACCCCTCGTCTTGTATTTTAAAAATGGCTGCGAGACTCCCTGCTGTGCAGGCAAGGGAAACGACCTCCAAGTCTTGGGCCGTGAAGCACCCCTCGCACAAACAAAATAAAAACATAACCTATTTTCCAAACATGCGGAGCTCTGCTCTACCTCGACCTTGTCTCAACACATGACGAAAATCGCCACAATAAATGAGTGAGGAAATCAACATACGTGTCTGCACAATCCAATGTCCGTGACAGACCGCCCTGGGTCACGATTCTACCGTCTGGAGTATTACACATTGTTATACATATCCGTCTCGCCGTCCGCCTAATGCGACGTGTTCCAATTAACCCTCAAGTCTAGGGTTCAATCCCTTACTTGGCATAGTACTAGGGGTCGCAAATATACGTGACATAGCCTACAGGTTATTTTCATTACACTCACAGTCAACCCAACTCAATATAGACATGGAGTAAACAATTAAATCCTGGCCGCATGCGTGCTCTACATTATGCATACAGATTCCCTTCCCAACATAAGGGTACTCTCTCATAATTAACCTATCATTACAAGCATATATCGTCTGATGCCGGGCACTAAGAAACATTGATTTAAGCTCGTACATAAGCTTCCCTACGACTATGTGTACAGTCACACTATCATTTAAACTACCTTAATCCTTGCTTTATATAAGCAATAAAAATAAAAATGTATATGCCTTATCCTAAAATATATAAAGAAAATACCTTAATAAATGGCCTAATGGGCCGTAATCCTACTCCTTACTATATTTACAAATTAATCACCGTATTTCTGCATAACAACCCCCCAACCCTACACATATATATTAATTTTTGTTCACTTATCTATCATCTTGGAGACCTCTTTCTCCCTCCGTCCGGGTTAAGCAGTGCCTGCTCAGCCCATCATGGTAGCGATGTGGTCCTGGGTCGATCCTCTGCGTCCAGTCTCCATGAGTTGCTCGTTCATGAAGCCGTCTTCTTGAGGGATGGCTCGTTCGTGAAGCCTTCTTCTTGAGGTTGTGGTCGGCAGGTCACGTCTCACACGTCTCTCGAAACACAGCACGAGTCTTCACTGGAATGAAATGCCTAATTTATTAACAGCACAGCATTCCCGGTACTTTTATTTAATTTTCGATGCAAAAATCAGTACTAGCGATCTGCGACGTTAAAGTCATTGTTCCCCTTTAACTGCTTAACCGCACACGAATGTATATAGGCAATATCTACTGTCTGAAATCAGCACCTAATCGGTCGAACAAATTGTCATTATCTCATGCTCGACTGATTCATACCCATAAGTATAGCAGGAATAACACAGATGACTTTAGTTTATACTTGCACTTCTTCCGCACTTCACACTATATTTACGTGGTTACCCGTACCTCTTCATGATGAAGTCTACACGTACGGCATTGTCTACAGTCGGTTAATTAGGCACTTGCGACCTCACTGTAAAGCGTCTTAATATACTCGTACGATTGAATAATTACTGGAAAGTTTACGGATCACCGATTCATTGAATGAACATTAGCGCAACTGCATTAAAGTAATCACCGTCTTTGTCATAAACAAAGGTTTCTGGCGCGAGTATCAGCAGCAACGCGACGTGCATAGACAGCGGTCTTATCATGGACTGATCACCTCCTTCCACCTTTCTCTGCTCTTATAGAATCCAGGAACCCACGCGACTCGCTGGGAAGTCCCGGGAAACAACTTGAGATTGGCATGTGGCCTCGAAACATTTTCTCACGGCAGTCGGCCTCCCACGTAGTTATTTATTCAATTATATATTAATAGACTTTGAGGCATCTATGGCTTCGGAAAATTCTGGCACCAATTCCCATCCTATTACTTTCCTGTAAAACCTTCAAATATAGGAGTTATGACTCAATTTCCATATCGTGGTGAGCCTGTCTGTTCCCGCTGAAAATCTCTGTTAAGGTGGCAGGTCTCTCCCCCAGACAACTCCCATCTCTCTTTCTTTCTTCCTCACATATTCTTTCTTCATCGCACATGACCACGCCTTGCCTCGGGAATCCCCTTCTCGATTCCCGCTCTCCGTATAGCATCACGCCCTCACAGTTAGCGTCCTGTTGCGCATTATTTTATCAGCGTTAAATATCCATTCTTATAACTAACAGAATGGTACAACATATCCCCTTACTGGGTTTTCCTTTAAACTTGTTAACACGTACAATATCGTTTAAATCTCAAGACAGCCTCAGGCTGTGAACTAAGTACATTAATACTGGGCATTGAGCCAGAACATTAAAAACACAATTCAACCATTCAAACTGCCCTCCGTTCAAAAGCACTCAGTACATACAATAGTAGAGACTCTATTATCCTTAACCAATGATGATGGAGGTGGCATCTAATTTTCAAGGTGCCTGCCCATATACAATAACATTAAAAGACACTGGGTTACACTCATGTCGTAGGACTGAATATTTCGGAATCCCAATAGTGAGATCCTCCCTTCGTTCTACCCCGCGCTAGTACTTCAGTTTTATCTAGTAGAAGAGCTTACCTCCACACCGAGGACAAGCCAGGGTTCGAAAACCCAAACGGACTACCCGCCGCAACTCAAGGCACCGAGTACATCTGCCGCTGCTGGCTATCAGGCAAGTCAAGTCCCTCACCTCCGTCCGTAGCTCGACAAGCGAGCGGCGGACGGAACGGAGGGGAGGAAGGCCAGCCCAATTGGCTGGAAAAGCGGGGAGGCATGTTGCCATAGTAGCGCGGCGGCAGGACGAAGGGAGAAAATCAACGTCGAAAGAAGGTGCTAATTAGTGACATTTATAAATCATAACCCGTAAAAGGCCGTACACAGCTAATAATAATAATAAATGGAAAAAACAAACGTCAATGTGAAAGGCGCAACCAGGCAGACAACAAAGCCCAAAGGGGGCAAGGGAATTGCCTAAAACATACGGCACGGCACAGTGATCTCCAATTTTTCAATTGCTGTAGTCCATTACAATGTACTTGTTTCTCCTGTTCAGACCTTCTAAATTTAGGTCAATCCTGATGATTTTCGTGTCAGAATAATCTGTTTCTTTCTTTAGTGGCATAATTAGGTGTTTTATTCGAGGGTGTGGTTTGCCTACGATTGCATTCAAGCGATGGTTCCATCCTTCCACATCGTTGTTGGTACGATGTCGCCTGCCGGTACAATTCCATGCATCAATTGGGAAATGAGGGTTTTCTAACCACTGGTCAATGAAATAGTCAAAAAACTCATTGAGTTTCTCATGTGCTACAGCAACACTGCGGATGTGTAACCAGCCTTCCTCCGTAGCTGTTGTCTTTAAAAAGGCCAGAGCAGTGCACATTCTCACGGAGTCTCGTATTTCCTGGCGTGTGTTGTAATCTTTGGCAAGCCCAAGGTTTTTACATTCCTCCATAGACTTTGTGAAAAATGAAAAAAAACACTTATGAAATTCTGCAGCAGGAAATACAGTGTTGATTGCCTCGATCACTCCAGCCTCGAAATCTGCGTTTATTGTCTCAGAGGACCAGTCTGGAATCACCCGAAGAATGGCGTTAAACAGACGAATGTAAGTTGACTTTCTCTTGTCAGGAAGTAATGCGAAAACTACGGGGGTTACGTTTGTTTCTTCCACAGTGCTTCCTAAATCTACATGGATGGTGAACAACTGAGAAAATTGTCTACTAACGCTCTTAAAGGTGCCATCCATGAAAAACTTATTTTCTTTTAATGCACCACAGTCGTCAGCTAGTAAGAAAGTATTTCCATCTGCCATTTTCAAACTTTCTGAATCCAACTCAACTTCATCTCGATGATTGGGTTTAGCCTGAATTCCCTGAGCATCCCTTCACTGTCCATGCAGAGTAGACTTGCAGTTATATAATTGAGGAATTCTGGTAACTAGTTCAAATCCGGATTGTAGAAAAGGTTTGAATTCGTCGTCAAAAATCCGAAACCAAAAAGAACTAACTATACTATCTATATGAATAAAATAAGAGTTCTGTCTGTACATTACTTGGAATAGTGAAATATTGGCATAATTTCATGAATTATACATCGTAGAAGCAGAATCGAACTTTATGTCAATTTCTATCTGTCTGTCTGTCTGTCTGTCTGTCTGTCTCTCTATCGAGCAAGACGTCGCTCGCAGAATGTAAACTCGCGTCGCTATTTTACCTCCTTCGGCCTTCAGCCTCAGGACAGTATTCGGGAGACAGTAGGTTCGAACCCCACTGTCAGCAGCCCTGAAAATGGTTTTCCGTGGTTTCCCACTTTCACACCAGGAAAATGCTGGGGCTGTACCTTCATTAAGGCCACGGCTGCTTCCTTCCCACTCCTAGCCCTTCCATGTCCCATCGTCGCCATAAGACCTATCTGTGTCGGTGCTACGTAAAGCAACTAACATTAAAAAAAACCTCAGCCTCAGGATTTGCAAGGAGTTCAAACTCAATTTAAATTAATATATGCCCATTTAAAAGCCAGTGGGGCGGAGTCCTAGAGTGTAGGCGTAAATATTGTCACTAATAAAAATATAAACCTACCTGTGAAATCGATTTATCGGTTTCTTCGCGGGCACTCTTCTTTCCCTGTACCATAGCCTTGTGGACTTCTTGTGCAGCCACATCAGGAACACACGTATTATGGATTTCTTCTTTAATAATTTCACGGTTTATAGTAAACACTTATCGACTACAAGAACGGTTAACACAACGCCACACAACTTCACCGCACTTCTTCTCATTCTTAACCGTATACCGATACCCGTTAAGTAATAAACTAGGTTGGCCTCTTGTGGTGGTCCAAAACTCTATAATTAACAAAGATGTTAATTCATAGAGATCATTCGAACGAATGAAGTCTCTGGTCATAAACAAAGGTGGGGAGGGGAGGAATGGAATTTCACAGCAGGGGTGGGTGCGAAATCCCACAACCTGCGGTTGTGCACGTAAGCGTTAACCTACACTGCCTCAACCCTTGTCAACATTTTGTCTGGACGAGATGGCACTCATTAACTTATGTAATAATTTGTAAAACCGAGCTGGACGAAATGGCACGTTTTTTCAAGGAAATTTGTTGCTGGGCGAAATGGCACCTGGACGAAATGGCACTAAACCTTACCGGTGAAGGGTAACAGGTTGATTCTTACAGGAAATCGTCGTGTGTAAAAGAAAGACTATGAAATACTTAGGACCGCTAGATCTCCAAGCTGTATGAAAAATGAAAAGCCAGAAAGAAAGTGCCCGTGACAGAAACCACTGGAGGCAAACTCTGACGATACGAGTTGTTTGTGTTCTCCCGTAAGAGACCGCGGATTGGGGTGTATGCTTAGCTTAGTTGCTTAGCTGCTAGCGTCTAACCTGAAAGGCTGATGATAGAATCCCGGTAGATTCTTGGTTGAAATTTTCACATAAAAATGCACGTGCCTTCAGGAAGGACATCCCACCAAAAAGCGAGCCTGGATGGCTGCAGTGACCGCAGAAATACCTACGATAATTTGTAGAAGAGGATAAAAATACAGTACTGCAGAATGAATGCGCGAGTGAAATTATTATTATTTTACTAGTTACCTGGGGCTGACCCTAATTTTTCAGCAGCATGCTCTCTCTGACGCCAATAGTAGGTCTATGTGGATATATGTATTTTCTATTGCATATTTCTGTGGTGATTTTTAGCGTGATATGTTGTATGTGAATGCAGATATGTTTTAAGAGAGTCAGCCAGGCTGAGTGGCTCAGGCGGTTGAGGCACTGGCCTTCTGACCCCAACTTGGCATTTTCGATCCTGGCTCAGTCCGGTGGGATTTAAAGTACTCAAATACGTTAGCCTCGTCTAGGAAGATTTACTGGCACGTAAAGAACCCCCACGGGAAAAAGTTCCGGCACCTTGGTGTCTCCGAAAACCGTAGAAGGAAATAGTGAGACGTAAAGACAATAATATTATTATTAAGACACTCATAGACAGCCAGCCCCGAGCTCAAATAATTACTCCAACGTTAATCCCCAACACGGCCAGGAATCGATCCTCTGAACCGAAGACCACTACGCTGACCATACAGGCAAGGGGCCGTGTCCAAGAGAGCAGTATGAACGTGATAAAATTAATATTATTTTCAATAAATTTGTGTGACACCCAGACACCGTAAAGAAAGGTTTAAATCTGTTAGTATAATTCAGACTTCTGAAAAGTTACGTTGCGTCATCCCACGAAGCTGTGGACTGTCGAGCATACCAAGCACAAGTAACATATTCCTGTACACTCTGACTCGATAAACTGTAGAGGAAACTTACCTCATCGATAAAAACACTTCTACTCGATTGAAGCCGCATATGGAGTTTTAATATTCAGTGAAGAATGCATTAAAAGTATATAATGGGTCTACGTGGAAGAAATGGATAAGGAACTTAAGAACAAAAAGCGATTTCAGAAAGATAGCTTAGGATTTACATTTTAAGTATCATGCGATAAGATTATCACAGACGTGCATTGTGCATTGATAAATACAGGGATAAATATATAAACAAACAAACAAAACAAGCAAATAAATAATAAAAAATAAAGAATAATAAATAAATGAATAACCAACTTATCGATCAATTACGCTGACAGTGAAACTATCTGCTCATGGTATTTTCAATATTATTATGAAAATAAAATCCACAGCTTCTTTCCAGTCATTCGACCGGGTCAGGAATGGAATGAATGAAGCCCCCACCTAGCGTCGAGGATAGGAATTGTGCCGGCTGCCGAAGCCTGACACACTCCTCTGGGGCAATGATTTATGACCGATAGATGAAATGAAATGATATTGGAGAGTGCTGCTGGAATGAATGATGACAGGGAAAACCGGAGTACCCGGAGAAAAACATGTGCCACCTTCGCTTTGTCCAGCACAAATCTCACATGGAGTGTCCTGGATTTGAACCACGGAACTCAGCGGTGAGAGGCCGGCGCGCTGCTCTCTGAGAAATGGAGGATAATGCTAATGGTTTTGCGTAGCACTAACGACTTGTACCGTATTCAGAAACACCAACGACCCGGAATTTGTTTAAGTGCCAGTAAATCTACCGAAGGTTCAAATACTCGCCCCCCTCCCCCAAGCATGGAATTCTTACAAAAGATAATGAACAGAAACCGACAATAAACTAGTGAAAGTCGATTAATGGGTCGGCTCTGTTGAACATTCACAGAGACATAATTGTAAAACCAGCAGATGTCTTGAATCTATTTTCTCAGAAGCCTCGAAAGTTGGATTTTAGATTGTAATCTGAATATACCAAACCGTTCACCTTGATCATATTGTTCTTGTTCTGTATGTTAATGTAAGATCTTGAAGTGTACCTGTACTGCAATCGGAATAGCAACACCTTTCTCATGATATTATTCAACGTGCAAGCTTTCGGAACTATGGATGAACTCTAGTCGAACAGCTGGTTTGCAAATTCCGTTATCTTGGAAGACGATCTTTGATTATAAATTAGAGCAATCTACAGGATCCCCTACGTTCAATTGGAAGCTTTATGCCCTTTTCGGTGTTACCATTACAGCATAGCTCGGAGATTGTATACATAAAGCTCTCGAATTCCCGAGACGGGTGTCTTTAATAATAAATGAATTAATGTACCTGTACCGGGAGAGAATCACCAGCACCCAATTATTTGTCGACTAATACATGGAGTGTTGCTCTTGAGTTCTTCTTCCAAGTTATTCAGTATCTCTCTTAATTCCTTATCGTTCTTAACTAAATTATTGTCTGCATGAATATGCTACATTGAGCAGGTATATGCAATTTCTCGGCTTCGTAGTTCCTGATTATAAGAGTGGACTGATTTTTACTCTGAAACGGTAAATGATAATACCAGGCTTTAAACTCTTGGTCACCGGGCGAGTTCGCCTGCGGCTAGGGGCACGCAGCTATGAACTTGCAACCGGGAGATAGTAGATTCGAGCCCCACTGCCAGCAGCCTTGAAGACGGTTTGCAGTGGCTTCCAATTTTCACACCAGGTAAATGCTGGGGCTGTACATTAATTTAGAACAAGGCCGCTTCCTTCCTACTCCTGGACCTTTCCTATCCCTACGATAAGACCTATCTGTGTCGGTGCGACGTAAGAAAAGCTCTTAGTTGTTATTCTGGAGTACAGTGCAGTGTGCGGGATATTGAAAGTGTGGTTTATGTTAGTAATAGAATGTTACAACGCCTGTGCCCTACTCTTATCTGGTTCTAGCAATATTCTTTCGTTGATCGGCGGTCTACCGTTTCCTTCTGTGCTCTGTGGATGCACGCTGCAGTCTAACGAGGTCAAGATGGCTACCAGATCGAATTACAACGATTTGAAATGATCTTAAGATTTAGCCATATACCTCGTTTAATTAAATGCTGAGTTTCACCATGTACTGCGAATTTTTTGGTTTTTGTGTTTCATTGAGATTAAACGGCTTAATTATTAGGCTACAGAATTGAACATTTCAGTTAGAAAGGTTTTGTTCTTTTGTAAGGATATACTGTCAATTTAATGTAGTTACATAGCAATTTATTACCGTATGTTGGGAACAGTTTGTTGTCGAAAATAGCATTTTTTTTTCAATCGTACACAAAAAAATTACCAATGAATCTATACGGCCCGCCACTGCTAACGTTAGCCTTTCGTGTGTGTGTCAGTGGCGGCCCGTGGCCAAATTATCCGGCGGGGCACAACTTATAAAATAATATGGACAGTCAAGTAGAAACTTAAGGTATCGGTTGCAAAATATAACAATAATGCGCATGTGAATAAATACACTAACAACTGACTTGTAGATCAGCTTATCCCGTTTACTGTTGGTGCCAGTTAGATATCAACACCAAGGAAAAAGACAGTTAAAGGTCGGGTCAAAAGAACCGGGACACGAACCCGTGACCTCTCCATTTCCGGTCAAGTGTTATTTCACTGAGCTAAATGGCCAGGGATAAGCTGATCCACATTTCATTTATAACCTGTTCCCCTACAAGTCAAGTAATAATGAACACACTAACATTCTTATTTATAGATGAAGTCCATTCTTCGATCCTTTGCTTGAGCAAATACTTCGATAACTCGCTGGTTGAAGTCGGGAATCGAACGTGCAATTTTACTTTCAATTGAACCAGGGCCGTTAGTCTGTCTTGGCTCATCGTATTCCTCAAGAAGGTCTTTATTCGATTTGGAGTAGAGAAAAACCTTTCACTTTCCACTGTCAACATCGGGATTGTAACAATGATGCTAACGCATTCATTGAACGTGTCTTGCATGGCGCCGCAGCACCATCTGCCGCACGCACGTCTACCCTGGAATATAACACTTCAAGTTCGGTCCTGAGCCTAGCTTTGTTCACTTTCGGGTACGTGTTTACGGTTGACGCGAAATCTTTTTCCGTAAACCGAGTACAAAATTCTCCAAAAATTGATACCCGAAATGGTTGGCAGCTGCTAAATGGCCTGTGAAACGAAATCCTTCTTCTGCATGTAGTAAAATAGTATCACATGTTTCGTTTTCGTTGCTGGAAAGTTCGCTGCCGCTTAGGAGGAACTGGAGCTTCGTAGTCATCAGTTTCCTCTAAATCAGAGCGAATGCTTCTGATGTTACGAACAAAGTTCGCTAGGAATTCAGATACCAAGACAGGGTCAACATTACACATCTGAATTTGGGAGAACAGTATATCAACATGAGGCATCACTCTATGGAAGAAATTCAGCCAATATATGAAGTCAGCGTCGTTCAGTAATCTGATAAATCCAGAAGCTTGTCCTACAGTGATTTGATCTGTCTCTATTTCGCATATTGTTTGGAAGCATTCAATCAGGACATCTCTGTTTTCGAACACTGTATTGACAATGCGGGTCTGAAAGTTCCAACGCGTTGGAGCTGCTTTCGACAAACGGCGCATTACAACTGTATCTAGTAGTTCGGTGCGTTTACTAGAGCGACTGGAAAAGGAGGACGTTCCCTGAATATCACTGAAAAATATCTTCAATTCTTTTATATCGGACGTGGCTTTGTGCATAATCAAATTTCCTACATGAGCATAACAATGAACAAAATTAGCTTCATTATATACTTCCTTTATGCGTGCTTGTACACCAATCTGTGCACCGCTCATTACACTGGCCCCGTCAGATGTTTGAAAAATTAGTTTTTCAGGGGTTTTGTCAATAGCCAACTTAGTTCACTAAAAATCACAGAACTTATACCTTCAGCCAACGGCCGTAGCCGTGTTGAAACACCGGATCCCGTGAGATCTCCGAAGTTAAGCAACATTGGGCGTGGTCAGGAGTTGGATGGGTTGCCACGCGCTGTTGGTGGGGGGTAAGGGAATGGAGGAGCGGAAAGGAACTGGCCACCCTACCGCACGTAAACACGGGCTCAGGAACACCTCTGCGGAGGTTTGGACCTGCCTTCGGGCAGAGTAACCCTTACCTTACCTTATACCTTCAGCTGTATGACTGGATGCCAGAAAGAAACCCCAAAACCGCCCATGTATTTCGCCATTTATATGATAGCGAAATATAAGCACCACCTGCATTTTCGTTGCATTGTCGGTTGTTTCATCTGCTTGGATGGCTAAGTAATTAGCAGCACTAATTTCTTTCATTATAAAAGTATGACATACTTCGAGCATAGGATCTAGTATATCGTTCTGTATCGTCTTCGACGTACCCTTAAAACCGGCTGCAGATTCTAAATGTTCTTTCATTGAAATATCCAAGCTAGCTACAAAGTCAACTAAACCGCGAAATATTCCAGGATTGTTTGAATCGGTTGATTCATCATGGCCGCGGAGCGCAAGTTCAAACACACCGCAGAATTTCACACAATCAATCAGACGAGATAAAATTTATCTATTTTCGTCGACCTGTTCATGCTGCTTACGAAGTGAAAGCCTGTACCCACTATCAAGTTGCATCCTTATGTCCAGCTCACCTAAAAGTGCGAGATCCATTTCGTTGTTTAAATGTTTTTTTTTTCGATTCACTGTGTTTTTTCAGTTTTTCGTTCAAATGCTTTAAATCTTTGACACCTGTTGTGCTCCACGCATCGTCACCACACACATACCGAGCTCGGTAGCTGCAGTCGCTTAAGTACGGCCAGTATCCAGTATTCGGGAGACAGTAGGTTCGAACCCCACTGTCGACAGTCCTGAAGATGGTTTTCCGTGGTTTCCCATTTTCACACCAAGAAAATGCTGGGGCTGTACCTTAATTAAGGGCACGGCCGCTTCCTTCCCACTCCTAGCCCATTCCTGTCCCATCGTCGCCATAAGACCTATCTGTATCGGTGCGACGTAAAGCAACTAGCAAAAACAAAAAAAAGTAGCATCGTCACCACCGAATAGAATACAAGGAAAGCAAAAAAATGAATTTCTCTCTTCGCATCCACATAACCATTTCGCTTTAGCATACATACCACTATTAAATTTTCTGTTGAAATTCCTGTTTTTTCCTTCCGTCTGCTGCACAATAATCATAACAGGTCGCGGTGGTCCTAAACTCTTGGCACGAACTCTGGTCTCAAAATTTAATTGCTTTTCAATTAACTCACTGACTTTATTCATTTTGCAATAAACAAGCACACAAATACACAAAATATAAAACTGAAGAGAATTCACGTCACACCCAATGTTATTGTAACTAACTTATCATTAGCACCTCTATATCAGATATAGAGACACGGTAACCTCATTTAAGATAACTTATTTTAATAATTCAAACATCTGAAAACAACTAAATCCCTGCAGGAGTGATATGAACGCCTTTTTTTAAATAAACAAGACTAAAATATTATTAGATTTACTTTAGTTACAGAATTGGTGAATTGGCTACACTGATGTTTGTAAAGCGTGGATATTTCCCGTGATCTGTTATTTGCTCTATGCGCATGCGCTGCAGAAGTCCTCAAGAATCTGAGTGCCCAACCTGAAGCACCCCCCGTCGCCCGCTCACCCTCACAAGCCCACAGCTGTCATAGACATTCACCATCTTCAAATACTGTGTTCTAATGCGCAGGCGCATCGTTTGGGCACGAGACGGTCTTGTGCCCAGAGCTGCACAGTCCGCCTGCCACTTGCCTCGCAAGGCTCCTGCAGTCATTCTCGCGGTGACAGAAACAGCTTGTCTCTTTAAATACAAAAGGTGCTTAAAGACATGGTGGGTTTAAATACCTACCAAAATCCGTAATTCAGTTAAGAATATAACATTTTGTCGTGATAATATTTGTAGAAATAATTCTGTTGTTCGGCTGTAGCCCAACTATATTATAAATTATTTTTTGAAATTCTGAGTGCAAAAACTTGACAGGGCACGTGCCCCTGTGCCCCAAAGGGCCCACCGCCACTGGTGTGTGTTCCTGAGTTATCGTATGGGGAGGTGATCTCTACGGTGTTACCATTGCAGCATTACTAGAAGATTGCATACTTAAAGCTCTCGATTTCCCGAGACAGGTGTCTTTAATATTAAGTACACCTGCACCGGGAAAGAATAAACAGTACCCTGTTATTTATCAGCTGATCCGAGGAGTGTTGCTCTTTAGTGCATCTTGCCAGTCATTCAATGTTACTAATAATTCTATACCGCCATTACATACAAAATAATGTCATCTGCATAAAGGTGTTACATGGAGCGTGTGGCATTTTTGACCGGCCTAAGCGGTCGTACGTGAACTAGTCCGAGTGGAAGTAGGCTCCTTATAATATAGCGCAGTGATTCATCCCTTACGTTTCTCCTGGTCTGGGAGGTGTTGTTTTTAAATTTATTGCAGTATGTAGATTATTTCCTTTGTATATAACTTGTTTTCCATAATATCCTTTTGATTCATTTTGGAGTGGTCCGTTGGACTTTAAAATGGGTTCAGTTATTACGTCTTGTGGAATTAATTGAGTGTATCCTTATGCTTTGTGTAATATTTTCTTGTGGGAATGTTCTCCGAGAAATCCATATCTTCTTTCTTATTGCAAATTGGTATGTGCTCAGGCCTTGTGTCACTGGGGACAGCTACGCTCCATTACGACATATTCATGTAATGTATTGAACCCTTTAACTTACCATTCCATCGTTGGTCAGACACAGCTGCTGCAGTAGAGCAATATCGAACTCTTAAATCTTGGGGTCGTAGCGGGAATATTTCGGTCACGATCTTAACCAAACGATGGGGTTCAGAGGAGAGCCTGACTACTTGAAATGAGGAGCCAATATGTACTTACTAACTTGTATTGAATCAATTAAATGAAAAATTTTTTTTATATAAAATCATTGATCAAAAAGTTAATTATTTAATGTTTCAAACGCAGTCACATTGTATGGCGTTAGTTTTATTAGTTACAATATCGAAGAATTTTCTTCGGGGAAAAGTAGAAATATCACAGATTAGTGGACAGCGAAACTAGAAAAAATGAAAAGAAAACCTGAAAATCGGGCACCTATTGATCCAAACGGTAACTGAGAATTAATCCACACGATCCGTGGAAAATCTGACCTTCAACAAGTAGAATTCCAGATTTACTTTTAAATAAGGTTATCCACCAGTCAAACACCCTGTCGGATATGGGAACACCCGCCGAATGGACCCTTAATCGGACAAAATTTACTATCAGTTGCTTTGGATAGGTTGAGAAATACTATTGGAAAGCATGGTGTTCACTACAAGTTAACAGCTGCATTCATAATTGAAAATAAAATTCCACCATGTATTGTCATCTCGTGACACCCTTATGTTGTAGAATAATCCCGATGCTGAAACGTGCATCACCCAAACAACTGTTAAGAAGGAACCAACAACAACTCGATCCGAGAGGATCTTACGTTACGTCGCTCTGAAGGAACAAATCTGCGAAATGCAGGAAACACGTATTCTTCATGCATTTGGAATAAATGCCAAACACTGAAATTAAATAAAAAGTGATAAATCACTTAAAAAATATTCTTATGAAACCAACTTTCAGGTTATAAACGGTTACGTTAAGCTTAATAAATTTACAAGTCCACATGGTAAAAGAAAATCAAAAATCTAGGAATTCTTTCCTTTGCAACGACTACCATTACAGATCCATCTACTTATTGTTTGTCTCAACAAACTAACTAAAAAGTTATTGAACGACCAGAGTCAACTATATAAAAATGAAAGAACGAAAAGAACTGAAAATAAAATACATTCCCGGCTGCCGAATCGAACCCGCATTCGTAACTCAAGTCTCACATAAATAAACTAAGTGTCAACACGCACCCTAGCAAAGCAATCGGACGTCTGAACGACAAAACAACCAAGCCCGTAACTAAAATAAAATACTAAAGTTCAATGAACTCAAAGGCGCATGGCAAACCCCAGTAAATACTCAATCACCGTTAGCTCAGTATCCAATATTGGACAACCCTCGCGTTCAGGCCACTAGTGGTTCCATATTCTTAGGTAAAAAACCTTCCAGCTGGTAAGGGCTGTCGAAACATGGCCTCAATATTACTTAGCTAACACTTTTGGCATCGCATACACTACTGCAGACATTACCATCGCTCAAGTCACTTCGCAAAAACACCGAATCTAAGACTTGAGTATATACAGACGACACCCTAAACCTATCGTCACCGGGCGAGTTGGCCGTGCGCGTTGAGGCGCGCGGCTGTGAGCTTGCATCCGGGAGATAGGGGGTTCGAATCCCACTGTCGGCAGCCCTGAAGATGGTTTTCCGTGGTTTCCCATTTTCACACCAGGCAAATGCTGGGGCTGTACCTTAATTAAGGCCACGGCCGCTTCCTTCCAACTCCTAGGCCATTGCCATCCCATCGTCGCCATAAGACCTATCTGTGTCGGTGCGACGTAAAGCCCCTAGCAAAAAAAACCTGTCGTCGGGCCTACATAATGTATACACACCCTAACACTAACCTCTATGTACACACACACCTTCCTAAACCTATCGTTGAGCGTAAACTGGGACGTCTTACCATCAGTATACTCCTATGATAACGTGTGACGTCCTAAATCTATTGTCGAGCGGAAACTGGGTTGTCTACGCTTCCTCTAGAATGTCAGGCGTAATCGTAACTTCAAACACACTCTTTGATATTTTTGCTGAAAACCTTGTCGAAACTATAGCACACAATGTAACAAATCTTGCCAATGAATGAACGCAAGTCGGGAAATGTAAGTAAGTCCCTATCTTGACAATGAAACGTGAAATTAAAAAATGAATAACGTGTGACAAGCAATCCACAACTCAAACACGATCTCGACATGCGCAATGAAGTTTGGAAATAATAATGAATTTCAGCAGACGTCTAACATTACGTGAATATCGCCAAAACAGTAATCATCACCACCTCAAAAACCCACACTATAATTTTAGGGTGAGGCCCAAACTTCGCCTACCATCTCACTATTCCAAACATTCATATCCGTAAACTATCCATTGGGGCGAAATTCAATGAATCTACACAGCTAAACTATCGCTTTAATAACGTCCAACATCTCATCCCACAATGCTTCCGATTTAATGATAAATTATCGTCTGATAATATATGTAATTTACTGAGTGAAAATTTGTTATAACAGTCAAATAACACCAACCGTGTATTCAGAATGCTCTTCTACCCTGAAGGTCGCCTACTATAATATTCATTATGCCGACTTTACATAAGTCGTCACTTGCACTTAACTGCCAATAGCTACAATCTTCTACATAATTGCTTTTCACTGGGAGATCTTGATTTGAAATCTTAAAGTGTATCACAAAGTACTCATTTCGAACCAACCTTCACCCGGTCAGCTGTTCCGGGTTGTTAGCGGAATTTCACTACAGCCCGCCGCAGAAATATCACATTTAATATACAGCCTGTCTCAAAAATTCTTCGCCATCAACAAATATAGCCTGTCTCAAAAACTAATCTTCATCGCCTATCACGGCGGCATTACTCATTAAATACAGGCTTCCTCTGCCTTCAACATCCTCACACCTATTCTCTAACATATCATTCCGGCACAATCCATTTCTTCCTGTTTCACAACTTTTCACCTCAGTACTCCCGTGACGAACAACTTTATAAGAATCCATTTCATTCATTTTTACTACAAGTTTCGGACCTCAAGAATACAAGAACACACCGTGATTTTCTATATCACCGACATACACGATGTCACAAAATTACCTTCCCACGAAGAAAAACATGACTTTATCAGACTTCACTGGATTTCGATACAAACGCAAATCTTACTAAACATTACTGCTAAATACACTTTTAACATGGAAAAAGTTTATCCCGCGGTAAAGATTATTATTATTATTTCGACAAAAATTTCTGAACTCATACGATATTTGAAATTAAGGCATTCACCACTACTATATTATCGTTGTCACCTTTCTAACCTTACTCCGTTTGAACACTATCTCAAAGAATGTTAACACATTACTTAAACTTCGAATTTTTTAGTTTCTCGACGTGTATTTTACTGCCCTGAAGAGTTTCACACGACGACCAGAAATGTAACACATTCGTCTGATCATTATTAAATATTAATTCGACACACGCATTTAAATTTATTGGGACAAACAAATTCTATACTACAACAATAATGAACATATAGTCACAGACCTGTAATCGTTGTCATCCTGGGGATTCTGGCCACATTTATCTAGCTGCCCTCTTATTTAGCCTTTCATTGCTACAATCGATATCATCTTCTTATATATATAACTTAAACTACACAGATTTTACACTTATATCGATTAACACCGCAAATACCGCACCTTCTTCACGTTTAACATGCAACGAACACCCTTCTCAACTGGCGACTGCCACTGTTTTCCCAGGACTCTGCTTTCGTAACTCTAATGCTGTCCAGGTGTTTCAAATGGATAACAAAACTCAACCCTCACCGGTTAGCCTCCAGACTCCCTTCAACAGAAATGAAACACACACAATTTTAATACGGAGAGAAACTCAGCTACGTATTTAAAGCATATTATCTAAGCCTTCACAGTATTCATCGGCGGAAGCTCAGAAAAACTTCTATCACCTTCCATTTTGTATTTTACTTGAACCATTGACACGAATATATATAACAAGTTATTTTGAGAACTAAACTTTGCACTTTCTTGCAGTCGAGTGACGTGGGTTTCACCGTCCAGACCTTCAGACAGAGTGTGTAAGATAGGTGGAGGGGGGTTTCTTATATACCTTCTGGGATGGACGCCACCCTCTCCACGAAGCTCGGTTGCGCAATCTGCTAATTCCATATCCACTGGAGTAATTTTCTAGAAATTTATTCCATAAATTCAGACAGTCTTATAATTAATTAAGGTGTTATTTTATATTTTCCCATATTTGCAACGGGCGTAATGAATTCATTTCTGACATGCAATTTCGCGGTCTTTCTTCAGGAAAATGACCTCGGCACGTGTCGCAAATCGGCGAGTATGACGCCAACTTTCCTCCAGGCTTAACTGCATTTTTATTTACCCTGGGGATTCTATATTCACTTAAGGTTTACTAATAATTGAGTTCGTTCCCACGAGATAGCAAGGCTCTTGAAATAAAAACATGGCTACTCTCAAAAAAGTTGTTTGCAGCTGAAATAAATATTTGGAATTATTTTTCATCGTAGAATTATGGGTTCAGTATACTTGTTGGGATTTTCCATGTATTTATGTAGTTTTTCCGTGTTTTTTGTTTTATGGCAACTTGTTTAAAATATAAACTAGAGGACCCGTTCTGCTCCGCAGCATTCGTTATATATACGTCAGATGAACCGTCTTGATATGCCTGTCCTAGTCATATTGCTTTGCCTGCCCATTTCAATGTTTTTATTAAAATTTAATACGGGACGCTTCATGGTGTGCCGCAGTTCGTAATCAGAATTCATCCATACCGACGTCATCATGCCGTCTGTTGGTAAACATCTATCCATATATTCGCTTTTTTATCCTGTCGTATTCTGTTTTATTCTGTCGTAGAAGGCAATGGCATACTTTTTAACCGCATGTCTTCCAAATGGAATGTTTGTGTTGTGAGCTCTCTTGCCTACAGGAGTGTTTTTTGCCAGACAGAGAACTTTTTCAAGATACATGACCTTCACTCTTTGTAGTGTAGGTAGTTTAGCCTTCGATAGGGGTCACCATAAAATGTCTAATTCATGATGGCGTCTGCTTATACGTAGACATTTTTCTATTAGTAGTATGTAACTTGTTAGGAACGCTCTGCCGTCTGTTCAATATGTTTCGAAGCTGAGAAACTCTAGAGTTTGTAGCAGGGAATATTATTCTTCCGTGATCAGATAAAGTGTATACTCTCTGGTTTGACAGGGAGTAATCAAGCATGGCTGCATGCAATGATATTACTAAGGATGAAAATCACATAAATATCAGATTATTAATGAAAGAGTTAGTCCTTTAGTATCCTCTTAAGTACAGAATGCATTGCGGGTTAGGGCAAGCCTTCGCCTGCAAATATTGGAGTGGTCATTTCATGGTTTGATTTTATGATTACTCAAAGTTGGCTGATATTAGAGACTTATCAAAGTCTCATGATTCACCGGCAGGTAATTACGGAGAGAATAAAACAGAAATTAAGTAAATCGGTCCAGTAGAATGGACGGACGGATTTGCCAAATCTGCTTTTAGTAAACTCTTTTAATATATAGATTATTCCCTTTTGGTATGATGATTTCTGCTTCTGTTGGGTCGCATTTAGAATGAGATTATCCCTTGTATTACTGGGCAGTTGTGGCCATTATTGGTTCATTAACTGTGTATCTAGTTAGATTTGCATGTGTTTAACCCTTTCTTCTTGATCTATAGTGACATGCCTTAATTTATTTTCAGTCCTTTCATCCCCCGTTTTGCCATCTTGTAGTATGGGACTAGTTTGTGTGTAATTGGGCAAGAAAGCCCCAATAAGTTATTTATATTGATATCTTCAGTGTGTTTCTCTTTGCTCTCTTGCCTACTGGGGGCCATTTCTACATTTATTATTCCCGAGGTAGTTATTCATTTCTATCTGTGATTCATTTCCTAATCGTGTATAAATCATATTATGTAATGGATCCTGTTAGTGTTTAATAAATGCTATCTTTCTTAGTTATTTATGTTCCAACGTTAAAGCTGTGGGCTTGTCAATAATGCTTAGTTATTATACTGTAGTAATTCTAACGGATTTGGTTTTATTTGTGATGTTGTAATTATTTTTCTGAAAGTGGAACTTTGTCTTTCTATTTGTACTTGAAGTGTCGAACTGATCTCGCTTTAATTTCCGTCTTTTTTTGACTGGTGTGAATACTTGCCGTACCTCTCCTAGACCTGAGGCCTGCACCTTCCTTTCCGTCAAAATTTATTACCTATTAAAATTCCGTTTAGGATCATTAGAGACAAAGTCGTGTAATAATGAATTTCTGGAATCTTTCTTCACAGTCCACAATCCTTGAATTCTGTCTGGCAACTTGTCTTCTTTTCCCCGCCCATCTACTGTTCTGCTTGTATTCTCTATGGAATACCTTTTCCGGCTCTGTAGCTAATTGGTTAACGTGCTAGCATTTGGTCCAGTGGGGTCACGGGTTCTATTTTCGGCCGGAACGTTGATTTTAATCTTCACCAGCTGCAGTACCAGTCTTTAACGGGACAATCATGTTGAATGTGCAAAAGTATCTAACTCCACTGATAATTTCCGCCAATATTCTGGTATGCTGTTTCAGTCTGGACGCAGCAGTAATCCCATCTATCGGAGACGAGTGGCAGCAGAAGAGAAAAGTCATTTGACAACAATGGTCAATGTAACGTTATCGTTCATCAATTTCATAATCTTTCGATATTGTAGGCCTTCACATTTCGTTTTCTTCCGAATCTGGTATATTAAAAACATCTAATGTAAAGGCAATCCTTTTTTCTTGCTAGTGACTTTACGTCGCACTGACACAGATAGGTCTTATGGCGACGATGGGATGGGAAAGGCCTACGAGTTCGAAGGAAGCAGCCGTGGCCTTAATCAAGGTACAGCCCCAGAATTAGCCTGGTATAAAATTTGGAAACCACGGAAAAAACATCTTTAGGGCTGTCGACAGTGGGATTCGAACCCACTATCTCCCGGATGCGAGCTCACAGCCAACTCACCCGGTCTTCCTTCTTTCATGATCCCTATTGTCTTATTCTTCAAGCGATCGGTCCTTCACGTTTTTTTTCTCATCTTCACCATTTTTCTTTGTCAATTTCGGACCGATGACCACGCGGTTTTACACCTTAAGACAATCATGACAAAAACCATCGCCATTTAACACAATTAAACAATACATTTTAGAAAAGCTGGTGTTGATATGGACTAAGCAACAAAAGTCTAAATTCATGAATTTTATTACCATAATCGGTACGATAAAACTGTATAATACATAAATGTTCGAAAATTGTATTCTCTATAGCCTAACATTTGTTACGGTATGTAATATTTTCCGAAAGGACCAATAACATAGATATTTGAAAAAGGCACATTTTACGCACCTTCCCCTAAACTTCCATTTGATCCAGCGTGAATAAAAATTATTTCTAACCTAGACGGCAGCCATTTATTCCCAGTTTTTACATTCCAAAAATCGAAATTCGTTAATAACTCTGTTATCATAGCCAGTGCGGTAAAAATATACCAGACATACACGTTCGGAAATTTAATTCTATATAATTTTAGTTATGTAGTACCTATCGATAGGACCATTATTAACATTAATATTAGAGAATTACATTGTAGTGCCTCATTCTCCAACTTTGCATACTGATTTTCATTAAATTCACTTCCTCCATTTTCTGGTGATGCCTGTCCAACTCGAAATACTTGTACCAGGACTCTTCGGAGGCCACAAGCCATAAATATTATTATGGGATACCTTGAAATTCTTAATTCGCAGTCTGTACAGTACTCAATCTTAGATATCTTCCTTATTTAGTACAAACCTGTTCAAGTCGTTTCTGATCTCCTTAAACCGCTTATACGAAAATTTAAGTCTCCTGTCCAGTATTTTCATAATTTGTTTTGTCAGTCACTTTTTGTCCATGCTTCAGAGATGTCTATAGAACTTTATTCTCCCTTTTCCTTTCGATTCCATCAGTATTTCTCCTTTTTACTGATATAACTCTTTGCTTCATTTTAATCTATGCTGTCCATCCACGATCTGAGAAACCGTAATCCTGTGTTTGTAACTTCTCGGCTTCTCGTTGCTTAGTTTTCAGTCAATCGAAGCACATAATTGCATATTATTTTTTAATTGTAGCGTGCCTGCCTGTTACTCGGAGGCCACTGAGTTCGATTCATGGTCAGGTCAGGGATTTGTACCTGGATCTGAGGGCTGGTTCCAAGACCACTCAGCCTACGTGTTTGCAACTGATGAGCTAACTGACGGTGAGATAGCGACCCCAGTCTAGAAAACCAAGAATAAAGAGCGGGAGGGTTCATCGTGCCGACCACACGACACCTGGTAATCTGCAGGCCTTCGGGAAGAGCAACGGTCGCTTGGTAAGCTATGACTCCTCGGAACTGTTTCACCATTTTGGTGGGGAGAGTCGAGTCTAAAGCCGAAAGGCTAGTGGGCTCGCTAACAGCTCCACCATACTCATGTATGCAGAACACCTCGTTTATGACTTCTCACTTCACACATAAATACACACACGCACACACACGTACACACACGTACACACCCTGCGTAGATCAAGTTTACTCAGTTCTGTCGTTTCAGTACTCGACACCTCCGTAAAAATTCGTCTGTTCCAAAAAATGTGTACATCAGACTCCCTACAGTGACTTCAAAACTACAAAACATAGCAAAGGTACAATAGCCGATTTGAACAGTAGCGGCGATTAGGGGGGCAAGGGGGGGGAGTCTCCCTCTCCCAATTTGTGGGGGAAACATACTCATTTTTAGCCACCTTAATTTTTTAAGTTTCGGCAGACTGACGAACTTAACAGTTATTTAAAAATCGCGTGGAACTACAAACAATTAAAAAAGCAATTTTATACAGTCTCATTGCTGTTTCAGCTAACTCCTTCCTTTAATTTCTACAATTATTAAGAAACATACTAAGCGGAAATACCCACAAAATGTCGTTCGTAGTGGGTAACAGATTCGTACAGCGTCAGAGCAAGTAGTCGGCGAGTAGTCGAGACTCGCGCAGCAGCGTGTAGCGTTTGTTGCGAAGAAGGGAAGCAGGGGTACATTTTAACTAAGGTCATGGACACTGGAGTATAATTCACCGGTTACGGCACACATTCGTCAGTCTGGCAGTCTCAATCAGTGCATGTCTCTGTAGAGTTCTATCTAGTGTTATTTTGTTAGTGTGCAGTCAAATATTACATGACATTTTAATTCTGTAATCACTCCGAACTTCTATTTAATTATAATATATGCCTAATTATTGTCCCATTGGTGAAGGTTTTATTGTATACTACCATTATTACCGCACTAAAGTCCGACTCGTTGGCTGAACGGTCAGCGTACTGGCCTTCGGTTCAGAGGATCCCGGGTTCGATTCCCGGCTGGGTCGGGGATTTTAACCTTAATTGGTTAATTCCAATGGCCCGGGGCTGGGTGTGTGTGTTGTTTTCATCATCACTTCATCCTCATCACGACGCGCAGGTCGCCTACAGGAGTCAAATAGAAAGACCTGCACCCCGCGAGCCGAACCCGTCCTGAGATATCCCGGCACTAAAAGCCATACGATATTTCATTTACCGCACTAAAGTTGGTAGACTCAACCTTACATCTCTATCGAAATTCACTCAGAGAGCTTCAAGAACTTTCAATTTTGATGCCCTTCCCCCTTCCCCCTCCCCCAACCCCCTCCCCTCCACAAACCCCCTCCCCTCCACAAACCCCCCCTCCCCTCCCCCTTCCCCTCCCCCGCCACCCGTTATAGCCATAGACCCGGATACTTTTTGTTGTATACAAATGTTTTGCCGCCCCCCACTTCTAACTCCCAATCGCTGCTACTGGACTTGAAAACTGTAAGGAAAAAAAAAAAAAGAGTCTACTCAAATAGTTTTGAAGGTCAGATGAAGTAATAGTGAGCAACATGCGAAACTGCCTTTTTGCGGTGAAATCGGAGCGTGTGATAAAATTAGTAGAACTCGGGACTACGACGTAATACCACGTACCACAAGGTGTCAATCATCTCATCTATGTCAAGGCAACAGTTATTTGTAATAGCATTTCAGTAAAATCTTGTAAGGTATGTGAAAAATTATGAAGTATTTGTGTACTTTGTGAAAATTTCCGAAACTTTTCCGTATGTTTTTAATGAAGGCTCAAACCTACTGGAAAGAATGAATCGGACGGATTCAAACAAGCCCAAAAAATACGTAGTTGAGCGTAAGGCAGGCTGCATACAAATTCACCCGAGGTGGCCGAGCGCCGCAAGCCGCAAAGGAGTATACCTATGCCTCTCGTCTAGCCCGTGGAAGTAGGTGCGTCCGAAGACACCCAAAAAGATGTAATCGAGTCACTGTAGTATTGAAACAGTGTAATATGACAACATTCCAAAATTATAACTCGAGTAGAAAAAGTAAATGTCTTTCTAAACCTACAAGGATTTCTACGTAAATTATTGTACACGCAGTGAGAGTGTTGTGCATGGTATATCACAGTGGGTGTTGTGCATGCTATATTACATTGCATGTCTCGTTGTCCGAGAAACACCACGAGGAGGACCCCATACGTTGTTTCCGATGTAAGGTGCGCGTTGGGGAGTTTTGATGATAATGACAGGCCGCGTTTCCTACTGCCATTCACAATTGAGTTCGGGAGTTTCTATTATAATGGCAGACTCACTTGCCTACTACCATTCACAATCGAGATGGGGAGTTTTCTTTACAAAGCCAAGCCCCTTTTCCTAATGCCAGACACAATCGAGTCGGGGAGATTTGATTATAATATAGAAATGCAGCTCTATCTAACATATAAAGGATCGAGATACGACAAATTCATAGGACCAAATTTGCAGATTTCTCCACGACGAATGTGCTATCTTGTTTCGTGATACGACTTACCGTTTAGAAACCCGAAACCCTGAAACGAAGATCTGCACAGTAATTAAAATTGTCCCCATATTTCGAAATTTTCGATGTCAAAATGTTACACATTTAAACATCTTAGAACGTTTTCTTAAATGAAAGAGTTTCCAGGTTTCGATATTAGCACTCGCTTACACACGGAGAAATTAAGGAAGAAAGTAATACAGTTAAGAAAGTGGACTATAATTGAAAATGGGATAATAACTGACAGTCAGATAGGACAAAATATGTAAATACCAAGTTGATGTATTTGAAACTGAAATGTCCCTCTTTAAATTGTGGTGATATAAGTTATGGATTTAAGAATGCGGTAACGGAGGAGAAATTTAGACGCAGGGATTCTTAGGTAAGCAGATAAGATGATGACTTATGGTGTTATTATTTAAGCCTAAAAAAGTCAGACAGAGGCAATAAATTGAAGCAGAAAACTGACGTAGAAGAGAAATACAGTAATAATTATAGCGAATGCCATAAAACACTTTGCAGTGTGAAATAATGGACTACACTCCGCGGTACTGTTGACATATTGACTGCGATCCTTTGTGCTATTGGAAGACGATTGTAACCAACAATGGTATTCTGCAAATATCCCGCAGAATAGCAGCTTGACGTCTCTCTCGCCTTATACCCAAGGGAACACCACGAATTTACAGGAATGATGACGAATATGGCATTATGTTACTTCCCTGCTGGCAAGCAGCCAGAGACGTTGCCATAGTAACCGGTAGGCTCGTTGTCGAACTGGGAGGGTGTCGGTCACTAAACGCAGAACACGGAAACCGCAGAAATTAGTAATTTTCTCCATCATTTGAAGAGTAAGCGAAACTATGGTAACAAACTATTTAAAATGAAGGGACGATTCACGTATAGTCTACAGGGTTTAGGGGAAATCAATAGAGTATGAGAAAATATCAAATAACTCGTTTGAGCTCCGTATAAACTTCCAGTCCGTTCCGTGATTTTTCTATCATATGTATATCAAAATCTGCTCCTGTATGAGTATAATCTAATTATGAATTTTGATCGAGATCTGTCCAGCCGTTTTTCCGTAATGGTGGAAAGAATAAACGACACGAAAGCTAAAAACCAAGGTCTTGAGTGGACCTAAAATGGGTAAATACCTGAAAAATTGTCTAAACAGACGAAATTATAGACATTGGACTCCATAAAACTTTATTTATATAGAATACATGCCCAAGAGACCTGTGGTCGCAGTTTTGACACTCCTCGCCAATTTTTAGAGGAGCTTTCACTTAACCTAGGATATCATTTGTTTTAATAAATGTTACATAACTATCAGGTAGGCGAAATGTCGCTTTCTCCAATAGTCGTTCTTAGCTTTCATACTCATTGCCATACACAGATCCCATAACTGGAACAAATGGATAGCTCGTGCACGAGTGGTGGATTGACAACCAATTTCGTGCGGCAAATGTTTTGTAGTATGAAGTTCTCTTTTTTGCCGTTTTGTGTTTATTATGTTGGGTTGCAAATTAATCAATAGTTTACGTTCTACAACTTCGGAGTAAGCGAGTAAGAACACAGCATTGGTGGTAGCAGACTTTGATGTTCAGCTACCATCACGGCAAGCCCACAGAAAGTTGAACGAACGATTGGAACAAAAGGTTCTACCACGAAAAGAACAACCACGAAAATTAGCCATTAGTCCATCCAGCCAAGTCCACTAGAAAGAGGTTTGTGGAACTGCGGTTTGATCATAACAATTTAGGAAGCCTATTACATAACCTAACATTCTGACAATATGGACCAAAGTTCTTGAAAGCACTACACGTAGATGGTGCGAACCGTTGTTTAGAGTTCAGTGATCACTATTCGATATAAAGTACCGAGTTTAGGGAAACAATTGCATAGACCAATGAATCCACAATTACGATAAACCGCGAAGTGAACTGGCAGGATATTGTGTTTTCTGGGCTAGTGAAAATCCGTATGAAATTATCTCAAAAGAATTAAACGCTTCTAGTGTAAGTGTCTGCAGTAGAATTTGAAGTGGAGGTGTTATAGGACCATTCCCTCACCATTGACCGGTACATTAAGGTGTTACAAGAGGTGAATATTCAATAACTGAAAAACACCTTTTCTTGGCCTAGTAGAGAGGAACTCCTCGAACCAGCAATTCCACTAACGGATTGGCCGTAATGGCACAACAGATCTGCCGGCCTGACATTACGATGGGGTATCCTAGAAACGATGATTTTACTCAGAAACCATAACATCTGCAAGTGTTGTGACAGACGATTGAGCAGTCATTCGTGAAAATCGATGAAAGACTTGAGTTACATTCTGCCATATGTAACTCAGTACCTAAACGTAGTCTATTGTGTATCGATAAACCTGTCTTCCATTCTGAGCAATTCATGCTAATGAATATGTAATAATCATATACAAACTGCATTTAAGGAACTGTTGGGAAAGCGACATTTTGTTCACTCTATATTTACAGGTTGTTTCTAATTATTGCTACTATTACATTATTTAAATAGACAATTACTATTTGTTCTAACAGTTTTATTCATATTGTTCCCTTTTGTCGTTATGGGTTCATTATATACAATATAAAATGTTTTTACGAAGTACGCTGCGTACAGATAACATTTAGTTCAAAGACGTTGACGGATCTCCATTAATCATCGATCCAACAATGAATCCAATCACATCAAACAACACTTGGAAGTGGTCAAAGAGAAAAGGATAGTGAAAACTACGACCGTCCAATAGTACCTCGAAAAATACAAACTCGATTGAAGTTATCGGACTCTTAAGTGTCAGGAAAGACCCCAACTAGAGTATGGTTTCAATGTATGCGACCGTTACCAGGATTACTACGTTCAGGAACTTGAAAAACTCCAATGAAAAGCAGGTCGATTTGTTCTGGATGATTCCCGAAAAAAGAGTAGCGTTACAAAAATGTTGCAAAGTATGGGCTGGGAAGACTTGGGATAAAGAAGACGAACTGCTCGACTAAGAGGTACGTTCCGAGCTGTCAGTGGAGAGATGGCGTGGAATGTCATCGGTAGACGAATAAGTTTGACTGGTGTCTTTACAAGTAGGAAAGATCACAATATGAAGATAAAGTTGGTATTTAAGATGATAAATTTGGGCAAATATTCCTTTATAGCAGGGGGAGTTAGGGATAGGAATAACTTACCAAGGGAGATGTTCAATAAATTTCCAATTTTTGCAATAATTTAAGAAAAGTCTAGGATAAAAACAGATACGGAATCTGCCACCTGGGCGACTGCCCTAAATGCCGATCAGTAGTGATTGATTAATTGATTTATTGATCAACTGTGAAATCTCATGGCTGACGCAAGGGAAACCATAAGATTAATCAAAGGTTGCATATTACGAGCAGTATTATGAAGGATGTAGCCCTTTCAGCACTTACAGGACCTATTGCAATTCTCAGGCACCAATGACATCAACAATGACTTCTTCCATTGTCAGCCACGAAAGGAAAAATCCTGTTGAGTGACTTGCAACCACCATTGTCGAATACAAATGTGACACATTCTACAAATATTGTTGTTAATAGAACAAATTTACAGATACACTTTTACATTGCGTTAATTAATTTTCAGTTATGCTGGCACGACCTAGTGTTTACTGTCCATTATGTCTTCTGGTATGGGCTAGAGCAATGTTGTTACTTTCATTGATCTGTCTCTGTCTTATCCTCGGCTTTATTATTATTAAATGAAAAGCAGACAATGTGCAAAAACGGTTTTTGTACAGATGGTCAACTATGCTAATGCCATTCTTATTATTGAGGTTTTCCTCATTTTGCAGTTTTGTGCATGGTATCTTTCACAATGATCGTTGCACAGGTTACATATACAGTCTTCGTTCGGCTGGTGGAAGTTTTTGGTTTGGCAGAAGCTGTGGTGCAATCCATGAGTGGCATAGCGTGTAATTACGTGCCGTAGCTCGTAATTTGCTTGCTTCCACTCTTCCGTCATTATAGCGTCCGTGGAATAAAAGTCGGACCAAATAGCATTCCTTTTCTCGTTTAAAGTTTGGCGTGCATTCTCGTAGGGCTTGGTGTTTGGTAGACAAAACTGTGTTTTGATATCGTCAATGAAATAGTCTTCCTTGGTTAGAACATACGTTAACCTTGAAGGGACTGACTTCCCAATGCCTAGTGTTCTCTTGAGATATCGGGCCTTGACTTTTTCTATTGTCATCAGGTCGCTGAGTGTGAGTTTTTCCCAGGTGATGCTAATCCCATAGGTTGCTATTGGTGATATAGCTGTCCTGAACAGTAACATTGCTGTACCCAATGATATTTGTTGAAGTTGTTGAATGTTGTAGATGGCTTTTATTGCTGCGGCTGCTCTTTCTTTGACGTGGATATTGTAGGATGTTAGAGTAGTTTGGAGGGTGACTCCAAGGTACTTGAATTTCGGCACTACTTCCAGAGGTTTGTTGTGCATGGTTATTGTATTTTTAGGTGCATGTTTTCCTCCTTTCCTAAAGGTCATTTGTTTAGTTTTGTTGTGGTTTATTTGCAAACCGTTTCTTTCTGCCCATGATGAGAGCCTATTGAGGACCTCTTGGAGCTCTTCTATGTTTTCTGAGCCTCTTGCCATATCATCTGCGTAAAGTATAAGCAATGCTGAGGTATCTGTGATTATTTCTGTGATGTCTGCTGTCATGATGTTGGGCTGATTGGGTCACCTTGTAGGACTCTGTTTGTTTGGGTTACGTTTTTGGATAGGGTTATGTTGTCTGATATTTGGACATAGTTATATTTGAGGATATTCGAGATTATGATTGCAATCGGATGTGTAGCCCCTATTAGGTAATTGAGTTTCCGGATGAGTGTTGCTCTATCAACAAGGTCAAAAGCCTTACGATAATCTACGAAGACTACAAAATATTTCTTTCCTGGATGCCTCAATGTATCTTGGACTTGTTATATTAGGTATTTTACGGCATGTGGTGTGCTTCTTCCCTTTCGGAAGCCGAATTGATTTTCTGGTATCTGGGAGTCTATTTCTTCTGCAAGCCTGATTGTTAAGATTTTTATGAAGATTTTGAATGATGTATTTTCGAGGGCTATACCTCGATATGAATCAGGATTGTCAGTTTCTCCTTTCTTAAACATCATTTTGATTGTTGACAATCTCCATTGCTCTGGAATTTCCCCAGTGTGCATGCATGTGTTGAATAGTTCTACCCAGTAGTCTAGCATGACAGGTAGAGAGTCTTTCAGGTGTTCTGTGCAAATGCTGTCTGGGCCGGGGGCCTTTCCATTTTTTGCTGCTGTTATTGTATTATACATTTCCTGCCTCGTTATGGGGATGTGTTTTCCCGTCATTGTTACTGGAGTTAATTCAAAAGCTGTTGATTGGTGTCGGAGGTTGAAAATGCTTTTGAAATGGTTTTCCCATGACTCCATTGAGATATTATTTGATGCTGAAGTTTTTGGTTTCCTAAGCACTAGGAATGGGTCATTTTGGGCGTTTGCAGCACGTCTCCTGGCGTCTTCCTCAATGTACTCCGTTCTTGTTTTCTTGATTAGTGATTTATATTTCCTTCTTTGTTCGGCGTATTGGTCCAGGTGACTCGGGTTCGATGTGTTCTTCGCTCGATGTAGTGCCAGTGACAATATGAAAGTGACTGAGGTATGAGCGGTGCTAGTAATGTAATTCCTCATGCAGCCAGTCCCTGCTGTGAATGGTGTGAAAATGTTGTTCATAGGTGCACGCATTTCGGTGGGCTTGGCAGACTGGTATGTAATAGCAACTTCTGACTCAGTGAGGAAAGCAACGGGAAACTACCTCACCACTAATTTCCCTAGTATGCCTCTCCAGTGATGCCTAGGCCATATATGATAGTTGATGGCGGAGCTGTTGAGGATCCAACCAGCCTTAGGGCTGAAGACTGAACAAGCAACAACATTCCTCAACTACTATTGTCGGGTCAACCATGACCCGATCGATTTTCATGGTGTTCTATTTTTAAACACTCTACTTCTAGATTGTCGAAGGTATTCCTCGTTGTTTGTTTCCTTCATCAGTTACTAACAGCGGTCTCTGAAAGTTGTGATTTGAGCTGGAGAAATACATCTATTCGCGAGTGACCCGAGGGTAGTTTTAACGTATTTGTTCATTCATTTTCTAATTGATTTAAACCCAATGTATGTGCAATGAGTGATAAGTAGATTAGTGAGTGGCTTAATATTGAAACGTATAGTAATGGTGAAGGTGTGTTTAGTGAACATTATACTGAAAGTGAATAAGAAATCCAGGATGAAGATGCTGATGACATAACATAGTTACTTCCAGGACCAATTCTTGCGAGAGTTAAGATATTCCAGAGCAAAGAACTCCTCCTGAATGCTCCGAGCAGGCCAATGAACAGCATTCTGGATTAGAGTTACATCCTGTGAAAGACGTTATTAGATCATCCAAAGGGAAGAATGTTTATGGTAAAAGTCGCTTCAAATGGAGCACCCTGCCTCCCTGCAGCTCAAAACCTAGACAGCGTAATATGAACAAGGTAAAGTTGCCTCAGCTCCGACGGGAAGCAAGGACAGTTCAGTCTAATGAACCTGTAGATTTTTGGCAATTGCTTTTTGATGAGGACATGCTGAATACGATTGTCACTCATACAAATGCCAAAATAAGAGAACAGTGCACGAACTATGGTGGTACAGCTTGGTTTGTTAAGCATACCAACCATCTTGAGAATAAAAGCTTTGTTGGGTTTACTGTATCTATCTGGAATTTTTCAGTCAGGGCATAAAGATGTGAAAGGGCTACGGAAAGCGAATAGCACTCGTAAGGACATATTTAGAGACTCAGTATCTCCGGTGCGTTTTCTTTTTCTTCTAATTGTTTTACGATTTGAGTTTCACTGTACTGGATGACAGCAGTTTTGTTGAAATATTTTTTTAAATGTTGATGTGTCATGTAAATAAAGTTTTTGTACGTCTGATTTATAGAGTAAGTACGTTATTTAAAAAGGTGGTCTCACGGCTTCGTGTGAGGACAACTTTAAAGAACTGCTGCAACTTCACAACTTCAAAAATCCGAAGGTATTTTCTCACCTATATACTTCAAGGAAAAGCGGTCAGTCTTCTATAATAATAAAGAAATATTAGGATTCAAAACGTCGTTGAGTAATCATTCTGCAATACTTCTGCTATTTTTTTGGGATTTGCACAGCGAAATATTTCGGGTCATACTAGACCTGAGGATAGTGTTAATGTGATGGTAATAGTACCAGACCTGTAGCTTAGATCCTTTCCAACCGAACAAAGATGGCCTAGGCCACCATGGCTCAATTGGTAGAGCAACCGACGTGAAATCGGGAGGTTGTGGGTTCGGATCCCACTGGTGTCTGGTTGGCCATTTTAGTTCTGTACTTAACATCTCTTCAACACGTACTAAATGTACGTAACACGACCCAATAGGTTGAAAGTCGGTTTCGGTTACCTAAAGGTTATTACACTGTATGCGCTAGTATTAATCTTCGCCCGATGCGGCAGCCTGCAACTGTGGGAAATATAATATGATGAACGATTATTGTAATACGTCAGTATGGTCATTTTATACACTCTAATGCCATACCTAACAATGCTTTATAGTAATTACGGCATCGGCAGAGTATACGCATGTGCTGTACGGTTGTTGATACAGCTGCCCGTGTTTCACTTTAGACCAAAGTAGAAAAAAACGTTTTCTACGTTAAAAGTGGAGTGTTGAGCAGACCAACATTCCTCGTTGTTTTTACTTGAATTTTATCTAAATGTACATAAACGATAACGATTTACGGTGATATATAGACAACAGATTTGCCGTATCTTGTAGCACAGCGGGAAGGAAACTCGGCGTCCTACTGCCAGCTAATACAGGCTCCTTCCATGCATAATAAAAGGGTGGGATTCACACGTTTAGCTGAAGGGTAATTGGAGAGAGGAAAGGGGGAAGGGGAAACTTCTGGTCCGCATTTACATGATTATTTTTGTAAGGGCAGGCAGCAGAGCAAGATGGATAAACATCGCCCACTGCCTTGAATAGACTTCTGTCTGTCTCTCAAGATGGTGTCTGAATGGCGAGAAAGCCAATATCTTTGGGATGATGCTGGTCCATACAGATCCCGAGGGATCAAGCCGCCAGGAGTGTACAGTTTACAACTACGGTCAGAGTGTGATGGATACAAGGAGAGAAAATATATTTCATGTATTCACTGATATTCCCTAATCATGCATTGATTAGGATTAATGGAGGGAGAGGCGACAACATTTTAGCAAACACTAGCAATCACTTCCATGAAACAAGCCCGATTCATCTGTAAAGCATTTGTAGTCAAAAAGTTGTACGAAGTAGTTTTCAGAAAAATCTCAAATAAAATAATTATAGTATTTTCATCACGAGTGTCAGAATATAGTGGTCTCAAATAAAATATTTCTAGTGATCGCGCGCAAATTAGATGCTGTTATTGTTTATTTTAACAACTTTCTTATACTTACAGTAAAAATCCTATCCTTCATTATTCTATGGGGATATTTTAATTTTTCTCACACTCATCCAGTGATAAGTGACACATTTTAATCCTTCCTAAACAAAACGAAATCTCTACTAAAATTATGAGGGGAGAATCAGCTTTAATTCGGGAGTTGGTGGGTTCTGACCATACTGTCGGCAGCGCTGAAGGTGGTTTTCTATGGTTTCACATTTTCACACCAGGTTGTATGTTAATTAAGGCGATACTCCGGAGATAAAGTATACTATACCTAAAGCATGGATTTTCTCGAAACTTTGTGGGAATATCACCTACATAAAAGGTATATCACAAACATTTCTTTCATATACAATTAATTTTTTTTTTAATGAAATTTTTAATTCAATTTTTTCATGAAATTTGTCAAACATGTTAATGTAAATTCGTAATTAGGTAGATAATACTTATTTTAAAAGCACTACGTATCGATTTTTCTGTACTTCATTTATATAAGAAGATATATCGTACTAAATTTTGAGAAATGTTTTCGTTCTAAAATTTTGGACTACTACTTGAAAAATCTGCAATCAAAAATTCCATACGCAGGTTCCTTAATATAGCTGTGATACACACGCCATACAAACAAATTTTATTAAATTTGGCAGAATATTATGGGGGAGAATGGGATTTAAATGTAAAATTATAATTGCAAACAAAGCATTATTACAGTGATAAATTGTTTGAATTCAGCGGAATAACTTTTTGAAAAGAAAAAAACCTCAATCCTTTCAATTTCAGTCATAAAAAAGTTCACCAAAATGAACAAAATATCGATTTTTATCTCCGGAGTGTCGCGATAGGCTACAGTCGATTTCTTTCCACTCACAGCAATTTCCTATCTGTAAAGGTGCTACGTAGAAAAAATTGTACAAAAAGAGTTTGTGTGTGAAGTTGTGTCTGTACAGAGATTAATCTCGGGGACCATTCAACCGATTTAAGTCATTCTTCCACCAATTAAAATAATACTTGTTCCAAATTATTCTGTGTTATACAATAAATTAAAAAGCGTCTAAGTGTCAAGTCTTTGTAAAAAGCCCAATGCATTTGTAAAGCACTTGTAGCTAAAACAGTGGAGGAAGTAGTTTTTAGAAATATCTCACATAAATCTGGTTGTAACAACAGTGGTACATGTAATAAGGAAAAGTGTCTAAGTTCCACTTTTCGTCACTTGATACAGCTCACTTCACTGTGAAGAGACAACTTTGTAGTAATTTCAATTGATAATACTAGAATGCAAAAAAGTTATTTCAGCCGAAAGTATCATTATTTATATTTAGCTAAAATTAGAAGCTTCATGTTCTGTTAAGTATAGTGTAAACTGATTTGCAGGATTATTGTAAAGCTGCAGATAACTTTGTGACTATTTGAAAGTTTAAAAAAAAATGTCAAGCTTCCTGGATTAAAGTCATAAACGAAAATTGTTGCCAGCTGATTGTAAGGAAGTCATTTAATGATATTTATAACCGCATCACCTGCGGCATTGCAAAAAGTGGAAGAAGACGGCAATACCTAGCAACTATGAAGAAGCAGCAACTTGAGTGTAAAGAGAGCACCACGAGTAATAAGAAAAGGGACTTGAAGAAAATTGACCCTTTATTTGTCCTAAAAACTCAAACATTCTTATTATACAATCTCATGATGAAGGCTTGCAGTTTTGTTCGTACTTACATTGTGGCTGTATACTATAATAAGTTTGATAACGAATTTTGAAACTTTGATTAATTACAAGAACATGGTAAACATATCAATTTTTAGTTTTCAGTTTTCATTCATGTACTGAGGTTTGTTTCGTAAATATTCTTCTCAATATGTTTCTATGCGCCTAATTTTATGTAAAACTTGTGTGCTAATTTATTTTAAAATATTACTATGTAATAAAAGTTATGTTTCTGCCTTTCTATGCCTTTCTCTGAACATATACTTTGACACTTACACCCTTTTTAAATGATAGTACTCAGGGAAGTAAATACATTTTTAAAAGTTGGAAAAATAGTACGTCTGGCACCCTTATAAGTGAATACGATGCTTGAACCGTAAGTCGTATCAAAATGATGATGATGATGATGATGATGCTTATTGTTTAAAGGGGCCTAACATCGAGGTCATCGGTCCCTATCAAGAATGATGGGGCTCACCAAGTGTACTTACAATTCAATTTTCTACTGAAAAGAAAGTTCATATTCATTTTATTCCTAAAAATTCTAGAGGAAAACTGATTTTCCTTGTTTTGGCCAACATTTTATGCTATACAAACCAAACTAAAAACTGTTAGTCGTACCAAAAATGTACGTAGAACCAGGATAAAAAATTATATTTTCTATATATTCACACTTCATATATTTTCTTCGTAACTCTAACACTTTGCCAGAAAATTGCTCTTTCAGTTTGTTAGTGGAGCATATAAAGGTTATACCTCCGAAAACCTCCATGTGAAATATTTCAGCTTAAATTTTTGGTCAGTAAATTTCTATCATCTAATGTTCAATATTGGGAGATCTGCAGCAAGGAATTCTTGTTCTTCAAGATATCTGTGCTGCGGGTCAGTATTTCTCTGACAACATGAGCACACACCGGATTTCGCTGGCGTAATGACTATACAGTGCATGTGGCCTGGGGCGCTCGCACGTCGATCGTGGGTACGGCTGCGTCGTTACGCGTTGCTGGTATCCATTATTAATTATAGTCTAATAACTACTACACTTTTTCACTCTGTGAGAGAAATTGAGTTAATATGGAAGACGGGGTCTTTCGAATAAAATGTTTAGCAATATAAAGGAAACGTAATGCTAAGTCCGGGACTACCAAATCTGTTAGAAGTACTGGTTTCTGGCTATGGCCTTGGGCACGCTAATTGTTGTTTAGGCTGAGGGAAGAGTTGAAACTTGAGAGAGGTTGATCGGAACAGCATTTAAGTCAGATTTCAATACGGATAGAGAAGCAGTAACTGCTAGTGTACAATACAAATATGCAAACAACCTTTCAAAATTATCAGTGAAATACTAACCGATGAAGGGACAAGAAATGTTACCTATTTTGATTATTATTATTAAATGTATAATACCGAAAAGAAACCCTTCTTTACATTATAGTGTTATAGTTTAACAATTAGCTAAGATTATTCTCAGACAGTGCATAATAACGACAGCTGATTGAAGATGTGGTGAATACATTTCAGAATCACAACATTGTGCTTTGATTGTATGATGCAGAGCTTTAACCAGTTCATCATAACAATAGTTCAGGTGACAGCCTAGAATATGTCTTTCTATTCCAGATACAGGCCAGTCAAACGGCAGGTAGTTTACAGTCTGAGGGGATGCACCAAAGCATGAATAATCATCTGGAACATTGATCTTAAATAGATTAAATTATCAATAAAATTTACGAGGACCGGATAAGAATTGAGTAAGAGCAAAGTTTGACACAAGCATTTTACACTGAAATCTATGCCCGATCTCGGGAAATATTATATATTTCTCTCGTAACGGATCCTTTGAAGGTTATTATTCCACTATAGAGTTCTGTGTTCTTCAATTTTCTCTTCAGGTAACATATCGGAGCTCTGTTGTACTGTATGAAACTCCCATCGTACATTTTGCAGCTTCTTTTGCTAGTAGGACTTCTTTTTAATTTCCGATTGCTCCTATGTGCACACGAATCCAGGAGAGACACTCGTGGGAGCCTTGCTGAGTTATTGACCTTATGTCTATTACTACTACTGCTCTTTTTTATATCCTGCCCCTTCTTTCCTAGCATTACTGATACTGCAGTCACTTCCATATTTCCAAAGCCAATGATCAGACTGAGATCGCTGATGAACATGTAACATATGATAATTTCAATTTGTGGGCAGGTTCGAATTATTTAGAGCATGATCGACGTGCGAGCGCCCCAGGCCACATGCACTTATCGTCTTTGCGCCAGCAAAATCTGGCCTATACCATTTTAATGATGTTTCGCATTTCTGATTATAACCTCAACCAGCCCTCGGATAAAACATGTTCGACACCAATACAGTTTTTTTATTATTAAAGAACACCAATCCTGAAATCTAGACTGTAAAAGGTAATATTTAATGCATATTTTAGGTGCATGGAATGCATTCCTCAACAGGCTAGTGTAGTTGGTGCGCGAATGAGTTGTGTAAGGTTATCTTTGTTATGAAGGCATTATCCACAATAACACAGCCGACCAACTGGCTAAACAGGCAAAAACTGGTGCACCACTTGATGTCGTAGCTCTTCCGATTAGGAAATTCTTTCCAATGTTTCATAATCGCTCTCTAGAGTAATAATTTGGAAAATAATTTAAAAGGATAAAGGACAGTGTTATGATTCACATCAGCCAGTCGCGCCGACAAAAACTTGGTTGTCCAAATGGAACGGTGACAGATGATACATAACATCTATCTTCTGTATGCGATTCAATCATGCAAATTTCAGAAGCTATTTATGTCGCATTTGAGTTTTTAACTCATCCTACAGTTCATGTGATAGTCAGTCAATTCAAGACTTAAATAGCATTTCTCTTTTTTTGCGTGCGTCTTCTATTAGGAACAAAGGCGATCGTTATAAATAACTTTGGATGTGTTGGGATTCCGGTTGCCAGTTAACATTCAATATTTCCTTACCCCAAACAACCTTCATTTTTGTTCTGTATTGTTAACTCCTCAACTGGCCAAATTTGAATAAGTTAATAATATTTTACTATTAAAAACGTTATTTTAATATACCCACAAAAGAAGAAGGCTGAGCCAAAATATTTACACATATCAAACTTCTGTGATAACAGAGGAATGAGGTAATCATCCGTCCATAAACGAACAGAGCAGCGTTGCAATTTATCTAGATTTTCTCAAAATTCTATTGCATCTAGCTGACCACTCCAGATTCAACAACTGCGTAACTGTCAAAAACATATCAGATGTAAGGCTTTTCAGGCGTTTGCTCTATTAACCAGCGTTTCGTCTTAGGTCTGACACTAGACTCATCAGAATGGCATGTGTCAGACCCTACCCACTGACGATGGGGGCAATAATTACATTGTGGAGATTTATCTCCCGTATGCAGTTATCAGACTGTGCCTCTTATAAGGGCTTCTGATAAGTTCACCTGTATACACCCCAATACACCGTATGACCGTTGCTCACGTCCGCAGGATTTTACCTATTGTTTGCCCTGCACGTGTCCCTCGGGTGGTGCTTAGCGAGCAACAGCGACATAAGGTGATACAATTGAACGACATACTGTCCCAAACTTTTTGGAACTAATGGTTCTTTTCAGAACCACTCAACAATAGACATTGAACTTTCAGTCCGTATTTTCTAACTAAATATTGAAGGCTTAAGTCTTTGCCAAGTGTGAATATCTTAGAAAACAGCTGAACAACCTTGACATTGATATCGTAAATATTCAGGAGACGCACGCCACAGACGAACAGGACTTTGACAGAAGAGGACAAATATTGGGCTAAACCATAGTCGACGCTATCCACCATCAGCAGTATCGAATTGCCACCTGTGTCAAATCCAGTCTTACAGGAGTTCAAGTTGTTGAGTCAAGTGTCAAGGATCTCATTTTCTCTATAGTGGTACAGGTTAATAACCCAACAGTTCTTAACGTGTATAAGCCTCCTATTATCAGATGACCTCCTAGCATTTTGCCAACATTCAGACATCCCTGCATTTACACTGGAGTTTTTAACAGCCATCATACTAACTGGCGATATGACACAGTTGATGAAGATGGTGAGGCATTAAATCAGTGGGCTGAACTACCCGATCTGCACTTAGTTTTTGATGCGAAAGACAAGGGTATTTTCCATTCTGCTCACTGGAGAAGAGACTACAACCCAAGGATTGCTTTGATCAGCCTCTCAGTATTACCCGTATAATATTGTCAAGTGTCCCAAACAGCCAACATCGCCAGTCCTGTTGGAAGCAGGTATGAAGATACCCCCGGTGACCTCAGTACCTTTACCCAGGTGGAAATTTAATCGTGCAAACTGGGATAAATTCTCTAAAGATCTTGATCAGAAGCTGACAGACATAAATCTATAACCAACTGCCAGTAACTATGATGACTTCGTCAGCTTAGGCTTTTCATCTGCCAAATCGAACATTCCGATAGTTTTAAGAAAATATTATGTGCCGGGTTGGAATCCAGAAAATGAGGCTCTGTATTCTACCTTTCCATCCTATGATTTGGGCGCCGACATAATCCCAAGGTCATATACGAGCGATCTTCGGTGATATATTCGAAATAAAGTAAACTAATCTTAAATTAATAAGCAGGAAGGATACAGACAAAAAATAATGAATAATAAAAGTATTATGAATGATAACCTTTTTGCAAATTTTTTTATTTAAATCCTTGGCAGAACGGCAACGAAAGAACGAACTAACAACAATAAAGGAATAAAAGTTTATTGATCAGAACTCACACGGTCAACTGAAACCCATTAATTATTCAACAAATATTACACAAGTCGGTTATATCTTCCGAGTACCCTTTCCCAATAAGCACAAATGCTTCATTCAATTTGTTAAGTTGGTTTACTTCATATTTAATTAAATTCCACTCATTAAATCTCTGACATAAAACATCACTCTTTCCAATCTCAAACTCCTAAGAAAGAGACATATCGAGTGGTTGAAACTTCATTACATAATTTTATGGATCAATCTTTACGGCTTTGTTATAACAAAAATTTAATCGACAGAAATTATTAAATCATTTCATGATAATTACCTCAAATTGGGTTTCATTATTAAATTACCGGTACTGAACATTATTTCCAAAAGTAAAGTTGACATGCGTTACCCTGTTAAGTTAATTTAAATTATATCAATAACATCATTAAATAACATTTTATTTCAATCAATCAAATGATCAAATTATCAAATTAATGAAATATCAAATTTATTAAATCCAATAAATCATTAAATTTTCCTATTTATAAAAAAATCATTTTTTTGCTGAATCGCCTTTACAATAACCACCACGAAACTAAAAGGACCGAACGAGTACATCCGATCTAATTACTGTCATTAGTAAATCCGATTAAAAAAATTCAATCTCACACACAAATTAAACCAGCTGTCTCATTACTAAATTTTACCAACATGAAAATTACACGTTAATAAATTACCCTAAATAAAAATCTGTAGCGAAGGCCCCTACGGAATATAAACAAACACAAATCCCTAAAAGCTTACTAGTACACTGGCACTACTGCAGTGGGAATGGAACCCCTGCCTTGAAACATGCCAACCATATGGAAATGAATCCACAATAATTAAATCACAACAACCACAAGAGAGAATTTGCGTTGTCAAGTACATATGTAAAGAATATAACTCACACACATCACAAAATAAATCCAGAATGATAACTATCAGTGAACCTCAAGTCCATTGAGCTGGTCGAAAATCGAAGCGATCTCCCTAAAGACATTCAGTTATAGTGTACCTGACATTCCCTGACTTCTAACTAGAGTGATACTCAGATGCAATAATATTCAAATAAACTTGTGCTGTGGTTCTACCTAATCAATTGGAATTGTATAAAATAACATCGTAATTAGTCTTCAATGACCCTATCTCAACAAAACATAATCTATAACATTCGAACGTAGCGGCGACGAGGCTCTTGACTTAAGAATGAACACGCTCACTGGAATAATATATCTATCAGTTTTCCCCGCTGTCTACATAACAAGGCCGACTCATTCATTCTCTTCCAAATGCCTTATATAATGTGGCCTCTCTCGGGCTCGTAATATCCACTGGTTCAAACCTTACCAGGATTCGCAAATATTCCTCAAAATCTGTACTCAGAAATTCACAATATCTTGCCTTCAATTATAACATTCACTGGTTTGAATCTCTCCAGGATTAACAAAAATGTTTCTCACAATCTATCCTCCGGAATACACAATATCTTGCCTTCAATTATCAGTTTCCTAGAATTTCATTTCGTATTTATCACTGGTTCTCCTCCTCTCACTCACGTTCGTAATGTTTAAATACCATACCTCAAACAAAAGCATTAAATAAACTCAATAAAGAAATGACGAAAAACATGAACTCACAGCACATATCGCTATATTGACCAAAATCAAGTCACTTATCCTTGTACGATAACTTTAAATATAAACTGTAATATTCACTGATGGTCACTGGTTCGAGTCCGTAGCACGACACTGATGAATCTTTCTCGAAGAGCGAACAATAATTATGCAACATGCCATACAACTAACATGTTCTCCAAGCTACATGGAATGTACTTAATGCCATCTAGTCTTTATAAACATTACACTAGCACATGCTGATCATTGAAAGAAGATTAATTAAGAACAGATTCTGAAGATCAAATTAACACTAGCACACGAAAATTATATACACAAATATAAACACCCCCAAGGCTATAGTACCACAAATTAACTATGCAAAGCTAGTAGACCCTTGCTGTATAATCAAATCAGCAAATCCTAGTTGGCACCGCTGACGGTTTATTCCTCAGTAAGAATAACACCCTCGTAGCCGTATGCCACAATCAGCACAACCTTCACCCGGCTGGGTTCCTGTCCAAATTTCTGTGGACGTGGCGAACCTGGGTGAGGCCATTCATTCGACTGATTCTTTATTTCTGGCTCGTTGGCTAGTGCCTGCTTCTCATCAGTGGCGACAACACGCTGCAGAAATGCGTCTCCTTCGTTGCTGCATCTGTCCAGGTAGATGGCAGCCAGTGCATACCGGTGCCATTTCTGTAAGTCGGTGAGTTGTGCAGTTTTCCTCATGGTAAGGCATTTCGTCAGTATGTACCACGGCGTTTGATGACTAGGACCAATTTCTGCAGATAATTCCCGTACAGTCCATCGATGGTCTGCAGCAGGGCCTCTCAGAGTGAATGCACGGCGCAAGGTGCAGGAGACGACTTCACTAGGATGACCAGAGTGCAAACCCCCACTCCAATTTCCCTATACCTGTCTCATCCGTTCGGCCTGTCTTAGCATTCTCCACCTTCCCCGCTGATTCTCCCCTCACTGCGAAATTTCTATGTGCGGTGAGCGGTGACACTGTTGTATGGGACAATGTTGCCGGTGTTAAAACACACTTCTTTCAATTTGGTTTAAACAGAAAATTTATCTTCTCTAGCTCTTCTTTTCCTGTATCTTTGCAATTATACCAGTTATGTCTGGAACAAGGGACCGGCTGACAGCAATTCTGAGGGCCTTCTTTAAATTACAATCAGAAATAGGCCTACTCGCACGCAATCTAGTTTTCGTACAAGTCAAAACAGGAAAAATACCTTTCACATATGTCATTTGGAACCAAACATAGAAATCATCTTAGCTGCTTTCCGATGCAGCTTAGGAAAATGTTCCTCCGACAAATTCTCGTAGAATTTGAGCAAAGCCTTTGTATTGGAAAATAGATCTTTTTGATTAACTTATCACATAATTATTATCCCACGGATTAAGCACTTGGCTTTATCGTCACGAAAAACAAAAAGATACAAAAGTTCCCAGTTCGACTGAAATGGACTTTCGGAACTCTTTGGTTTCATCGAAACAGGTTGCTCGATTATTATGTTGTTGTCTTGCGCTTATCTATTTCACTGATAAACAAGCCGTCTATCAGCGAGCGCTTCGTCGCTCTCAGCACACTACACCATCCGAGTCAAGCCGAGTTGAGCCGAGTCGGACCGATGCACACTGCACGGAGTCTCTGCGCCTCGATTTGCACGCTTGAGATTTTGGGCGTTCGAGAGGCCCTGATCTGCAGGAACGAGACCACTCTCGATGTCAATCTGACGTTGAGGAATAGACGGCCGACCTGTGCGGTGCAAATCCGCAATCTCATTTCGACCCGCACGAAACGCCTTTACCACAGTGCAAGCGCCCTATGCGGTAATGCTTTCTCGCCACAAGCTTCACGTAATGCATGGTAACATTCTGATGCATTTTTCCTCGGGCTACCTCGATTATAATCCACAAACGCTGATCACCTTTGGAAAACATGCTTGAGAGCGGTGAAATCGACACCCTTCACTTCAACGACACAGAGCAACAAAACTCCCAACTGGATGCACGTCAAATTCGCACTACACATCGACAACATCGCCACCTGACCGCTCCCATCTCCTATTTGCACATGCCGGTCTCTTACCAGTGTCTGGACTACGTTGCCACTACTTTATTTTCAGCCCTCGTAGAAGCCCATGGCACGACAGACCCGAAGGGCCTTAGCCTAACAAGCGACCGCTGCTCAGCCCGAAGTCCTGCAGATTACGATGTGTGGTCTGCAAGACGAATCTTCTCGGCCGTTATTTTTGGCTTTCTAGACCGGGGCCACTATCTCACCATCAGTCCGGCTCGTTGGCTGAACGGTCAGCGCACTGGCCTTCGGTTCAGAGGGTCCCGGGTTCGATTCCCGGCCGGATCGAGGATTTTAACCTTAATTGGTTAATTTCAATGGCACGGGGGCTAGGTGTATGTGTTGTCTTCATCATCATTTCATTCTCATCACGACGCGCAGGTCACCTACGGGTGCCAAATATAAAGACCTGCACCTGGCGACCCGAACCCGTCCTGGGATATCCCGGCACTAAAAGCCATACGACATTTCATTTCATCTCACCATCAGACAGCTCCTCAATTGTAATAAGGTAGGCTGAGTGGTCCTCAAACCAGCCCACAGATCCAGGTAAAACTCCCTGACCTGGCCGGGAATTGAACTCGGGCCCTCCGGGTTAGGGGCAGGTACGCTACCCCTACTCCGCCGGGCCGGCAGAAAAAGAAAAAGATACAGACAGATAGACAGACAGACACAGACAGAAACATTGAAATTAACCAATTTTGTGTCTTTGTATATGTAATTCAAAATCCGAAGCAAGTGGCCGTGCGTTTCGGTCACGTAGTTATCAATATGCACTCGGGAGGTAGTAGGTTCGAACCCCACTGTCGGCAGCCCTGAAGATGGTTTTCCGTAGTTTCCCATTCTCACACAAATTTAGGCCTCGGCCACTTCCTTCCCACTCCTAGGCCTTCCCTATCCCATCGTCGCCATAAAACCTATCTGTGTCGGTGCGACGTAAAGGAACTAGCAAAAAAATGAGAAATATTAAGTACGAAGCCAAAATTCGAAATGGACAAGCAGAATTATCATTTAATTTATTTAGATAGCCTGAGAGAATTTTTGAGCGACTGCTGCGTTGCAATTTTTAAATTTCTCTTGGAGCAAGTGTCTGACCTAGGTATCGCGTCATAGCACGATGCAATAATGACACCATCTTTATATTATGTAATAAATTTGCTGTGCTTCACGCTGTCCAGTTCTGGACTCTGGTAGTGCTGTCTGCGAGATATCGTTTGATTTCCCTCAGTGAACTCTACAAGTATACAGCAAATATTTAGGGAGCATTTAAGAAAGGAAGAGCGATTTTTTTTGTTTGGAAAATGTCGTGACATAGTGAAAATGAATGGCTTGAAAATTATCAAAAACGCGTAGAGGATAGTGCAGCTTGGCACAATTCCAAAAAGTTCATAGTCAACAACGCCGAGTTTCAAAAAGCGTCCCAAATTTAAGGCGTCCAAACGTAGTGTGGCGAGTTCCGCGGTACTGGGGTCACAGACAAGCACAGTGGTGGAAAATCACTTGGAACTCAGGATTCGTTTTCCTTAAATTTGCTTTACGTCAAACCGATACACAGGACTTATAGCGACGATGGGATAGGAAGGGGCTAGGAGTGGGAGGAAGCGGCCGTGGCCTTAATTAAGGTACAGCCCCAGCATTTGCCTGGTGTGAAAATGGGAAAACGCAGACAACCATATTCAGGGCTATCTCCCGAATGCAAATTGATAACTACGCCATACTAACCGCGCGGCCAAATCACTCGGTCGATTTCAGGAATGAAAACATGACTCCGCCACAGCCGGATTCGATTTTTTCGTTTTCATATGTTTTATATATTCATGTAAGTTTTGTTTCTTTCTGCTTTTGCACAATTCTTCGTATTTTTTCCAAATTTGCTCTTTATGTTCTTTTTCTTTCTACCGGGCGAGCTGACCGTGCAGTTAGAGGCACACAGCTGTGAACTTGCATCCGGGAGATAGAGGGTTCTAACCCCACTGTTGGCAGCCCTGAAAATGGTCTCCCATATTTACTCCGGACAAATGCTGGGGTCCGCTTCTGTGGTGTAGTGGTTAATGTGATTAGCTGTCACCCCTGGAGGCCCGGGTACATTTCCCGGCTCTGCCAGGAAATTTGAAAAGTGGTACGAGGACTGGAACGGGGTCCACTCAGCCTCCGGAGGTCAAATGAGTAGAGGTGGGTTCGATTCCCACCTCAGCCATCCTCGAAGTGGTTTTTCGTGGTTTCCCACTTCACCTGCAGGCAAATGCCGGGATGGTACCTAACTTAACGCCACGGCCGCTTCCTTCCCTCTTCCTTGCCTGTCCCTTCCAATCTTCCCAACCCTCCACAATGCCCCTGTTCAGCATAGCAGGTGAGACCGATTAGGCAAGGTACTGGTCATTCTCCCCAGTTGTATTACGCGACACAGAGTCTGAAGCTGCAGGACACTGCCCTTGAGGCGGTAGAGGTGGGATCCCTCTCTGAGTCCGGGGGAAAAACCGACCCTGGAGGGTAAACAGATTATGAAGAAGAAGACAAATGGTGAGGCGCTACCTTAATTAAAGCCACGGCCGCTTCCTTCCCACTCCTAGCCCGTTCTTATCCCGTCGTAGCCATAAGACATATCTGTGTCGGTGCGACGTAAAGCAGCTTGAAGAAAAAGAAATTTTCTATCAAGGCATCTCCCAAGCAATGTAGATATTATTATTATTATTATTATTATTATTATTATTATTATTATTATTATTATTATTATTATTATTATTATTATTATTATTATTATTATTATTTACCGAGCTCGATAGCTGCAGTCGCTTAAGTGCTGCCAGTGTCCATATTCGGGAGATAGTTCGATTCGAACCCCACTTTCAGCAGCCCTCAACATGGTTTTCAGTGGTTACTCCATTTTCACACCAAGCAAATGCTTTGGATGTACCTTAATTAAGGCCACGGTCACTTCCTTCCTACTCCAGGCCTTTCCTGTCCCATCGTCGCCATAAGAGCTATACATGTCTGTGCGACGTAAAGCAACTTGTGAAAAACGTATATATATAAACCATTATTAGAGTATTATAGCTTCGAATTCTGGTAAATTCATGGTACAATATACACCTCTCAAATATCACTCGTATCAGGAAGAATATTGGACCACTCATCAGTTAGATAACTCCTAAAAATCTTCAAGTATTGACTCCTGAAATCTAATAAATAAAGGTACCGTTTGAAGGATTTGCTGTTAGAATTATGCTTATACTTTGGATGGTATAAGAAAAAAGTTAAAGAGAACTACATGTAATGAGATATCCTGGTGAATAAAAGTGAAGGTTTACATTCACTGAAAAACGGGGAATAACAAAGGTATTTCAACAGCACTCGTATCCTTTATACAAATCAATTCACAAGAGCAAATCAGCCAAATGAGATAGAGGCAGCGAAAATGAAATTTCTCTCGGAATTCCCAATAAAAGAGCAGAGTTTTATTGCCAAAATCAGTACTTCACTGATGTGTGCGGAAATTGATTTCATCTCGCTTTATTACCTTCGCTGCTGTGGCTGCTCGCTGCAGACGTGATAGAGCCTTTTAATATTTGTTATTAACTTTTTGAAGTCAGCATACAAACAAGTTTGTGTGGAGTTTTACGTGACGGTTGGTATATTGCTCGTAAGCGTCAGGACGATCAGTTCGACAGATGAAGAGGTTGTGGATCTTAAGAAGGAACGATCCTTTTGACTAGAGTTTCTACATGTAACTTCATTTAACAGTTTCGATGATGATCGTCTGTAAAGTTAACTCTTTCTCCTCAATTAACATTTTCTGTTATCTTCTACCTACTAGCATTTTGTTCACCTCATTCCAGGATTAAAAGAAGTTAAAAAGATTTATCTAAAATTTGCCGGGATGATTAATTTTGTACTAAATGAATCATCCATTCTCCACAACTTATTTTTACAAGTTGCTTTACGTCGCACCGACACGGATAGGTCTTATGGCGATGATGGGACAGGAATGGGCTAGGAGTGAGAAGGAAGCAGCCATGGCCTTAATTAAGGTACAGCCTCAGCATTTGCCTGGTGTGAAAATGGGAAACCACGTAAACCATCTTCAGTGCTGACGACAGTGGGATTCGAACCCACTACCTCCCGAATACTGGATAGTGGCCGCACTTAAGCGACTGCAGCTATCGAGCTTGGTCACATTTTTTTGGTAACGGATATACGGGGCATACATGGATTCATCTCTCAGGATGGGATGTTAAGGGGTTCATCACAAACGGCCTCTAGAAGTGTTCACACTCAAACTTGCAATGTCTCCCAAAATCCGACTTGTCTGGGTTTTTTCCTAGTAGCGACGTAAGGAACAGAAAGGGCTCGGTTGGGAAACGAACGGGCCGTGGCCTTAATTAAGGTACAGCCCCAGCATTTGCCTAGTGTGAAAATTGGAATCCCTGAAATTGTACTCCAAAGTCTATCGTATCGTGTTCATTAGCTCGAAACGCTCTATCGTTTGCTATCCATCACTTATTCGCCCCCCACCCCATCACACTTGGTCTGTATATACCTGGACAGTTTCACTTATCGACAGTTGATTATTACCCAACAGGTATTGTAGTCCGGTTCGTTACTAATCCTTTGACGCTACTGCGAACTTTTTCTCTCTTCGCATTCTCGAGTTACACTACCTCGGCTGCTCAGCAGTGTTTTCAATCGTAAAGTTTCACTACGGATGTATTGAAATTCCGCTACTATATAACGAACGTTAAATACTAGCATTTAAGTAGAAAACATATAGCTTAAATTTTCCTAAAACTCCAAATTTTGTAAATTTAATATTCTTTCTTTCTTTCTTTCCTTCTTTCTTTCTTTCTTGTATGAAAACCAAACCAAACGGAACTACAGCTCCGAGGGCCATAGCTTACCAAGCGACCGCTGCTCAGCCTGAAGGCCGGCAGATTACGAGCTGTTGTATTGTCGGCACGACGAATCCCACGACAGTTATTCTTGGCTTTCTAGACCGGGGCCACTTTCTCACAGTTAGATAGCTCCTCAATTGCAATCACGTGGGCTGGGTAGACTTAGAACGAGTCCTCAGATCCAGTTAAAACTCCCTGACCTGGCCGGGATTCGAACCCAGGGCATTCAGGTAAGAGGCAGACATTCTACACATACACAGCGGGACCGGCTGTATGACAACCAGATACGGTAGTTCTAATATCAAACGGTACTGCTAATTTATTATGAATTGAAATAATATAATTCTTACCTAAGAAAAGGAGGACTGCCTAGTCGAGGCAGTAAAGACGTGCTCGGTTCATTCGGACTGACGTTGATTCGATTCCTGATTTTTCCGTGGGAGTTCTTTTACGTGTTGGGGATGACTTATTTCAGCACTATCAAATACCCACGGACTGAGCCAGGATCAAACCTGCCAAATTAGGCTTAGAAAGCCAACGTCTTAATCGTCTGAGCCACTCAGCCCGGCAGGAAGGTTATTCGTTAATTATTCTGAAAGAAGATATTTACTAAACAGTTGAAATATGATGGTAAACATTGTATTGTACTTGTAACCCATTTCTGGTCCCGATTTCAGCCTTCCAGACGTTCCCGTTCTCTCAGTATCTCTGTGGAAGACAAAAGTACTCAGGGTTGTGTGTAATGTCGATAGATGGAACTTTGCGCTTCAACATGGTGAACATCATACAATAAATTCTCCGCAAGAAATTAATTTTTTAATTTCAAAAATGGTTGCCCTGGGAGGTTCCATGTATGTTTCGTGTAAAGGGGACATAATAATATATAGGCCTATTTGTGCCCATTTCAGCTTGAGAAGTTCCTAAGTCGCTGACTAAATTTACAAACATTTATAAAACTGCTTTTATATTGAAAAATCTGAATATCTGCATTTAACATGAAAATCTGAAAATTAATATTCATTAAATAAAATACACACTCGTCGGACCTTGTACTCACACTTACTTGTTACCTGCTTACTTACACATACGTTATTTGAAGGGCGCCAGCTGCCACTCAGTGCAGCAATAATAGAATGAGACTCTTGACTATCTCTAGGGTGTGGGGTAATAAGCTTACTTTTGACAACATACCATATAAGTTCTGGGAAAAGGAGATTGGCGTTCGGTTTCCTCATTAATTTTGAGGTTAAGATATTTTACTGTCATTGAAATAAAACTATGAATTCGTTTGATAGAACAAAATATATTCTTTAAATAATATATCAAAAATAGTGAGTCTTGTTGCGATAAAACAGATGAGAATATGAAATTATGACATTGCAACTGAAAGAAACTAGGCATGAATTTGAATTTTTCTTGACCGGACATTTAACAATTTATACGAAATATTTCCCTCACTGATTCACTTGACTGTACCTTCAACACTTTGAGTGTAATTACGACGTATTCCTTTGATCTGGTGTTTACTGTAGATGTGTCACGCCTAACTTGGTGATACATCCTTGTGACTGCTTCTTCTCCATATCATCTGACTTCTTTGTAAGTCAATATGGTATTACCTCATAGCAGGTGGTATCCCTCTCTGACTCCATGGTAAGCCCTTGCGTCCGTGTCTTCAACTAAGTGACGGACCAACTTTGGCCTCACTCTCTCAATGACCAATAATTAATGGCTCACTGAGTCTTCTCCATCTCTCGTTCACACTCGTTGACTGACCGACTGAGGCCTCTTCATCTAGTAGACTTCTTCACTGTTCAGCTTCCGTTTAACTAATGACTGACGCTACAAGATGTAGCCACCTTTTACAGACGTTGGTTGACACAGCTACGTAATCTCCAGAAATAACAATGACATACTCCCACAACGCCTCAAACTGTTGCATGTAATGGTGAAATCCCCCGGGGCTCCCTAAGAAACTCAAAGGAACAGAGCTCAGTGCTAAGTGAGCACGATGACGTAGCCATGACGTGGCGATGACTTGGCAGAATCGCCAGTAGTGCAAAATATAACAACGTCACATCCACATGTGATATATCGAAACTCTCACTGTACAGGTATTTAATGTTATCTACATATACGTATATATATGCATACACTCAATTACAAATACGCAAGCGACAAGCAATGCATAATCGAATTGAATAATAATTATAACAAAATAATAGTAATCTCACAGATAAAATAATAATACGTACATAATAATAATAATAATAATAATAATAATAATAATAATAATAATAATAATAATAATAATAATAATAATAATAATACAGATAAAATAATAAAAGTACAGATATCATTTTGTAACGAGATTTGAACCGTTACAAGCTACTGAAATATTCTCGTTCTCTCAATATCGTTATGAGAGACAGATAGACAGTTAGGGAGATAATTTCCGGTACCTACATCAGTCCCGTTCAGCAAAGTTGCTCTGAAAACAGACCGGTGTAAAGGTAGTTTCGTCCGAGAGCTGACATCTCTCTTACAGAATACTGTTGATCGCAACTACGTGCTCACTGCATTAGCTTAGCTGCGTCTTGATTCAATTTCCCTTATTATTCTACCATCCTCGGAGAATACACATCCTAAATACCTGATATGATTTGCGTGTTCTAGCTTTGTATTCCTGACCAGACATTAAATCCATCAAAATTTCTTTCCCGTTGACATCACTTAAGTCTTGAAATGCCCAATGTCATATAACACTCAGTACACCTCATATCAAGTACGAATATATTCTTATACTCGTATTACAGTGTATCAACACAATACCATTAAGAACTAGTCTCAGCATTAACTAAACTGTTTACAACAAGTTAAGTTAAAATGAAACGCTTCCTCGGTTCTTAAGTTCTCCAAACAAACACCACGCATAGGTACCCATGATCTCCTTATCCTCTGGAGTTTTTCTGTTACTTTACGCACTGTCAAGTGGCATAAACTGTACTATCACAGTAGGCCAGGCTGATCAATTGGCTTCTCACCGTCTGGAAGAAGAGGAATATACTGCATTAACACCGTGGTTAACGAAGGTAGTTGAAGACCAGCACGAAGTGACCTCTGAGACCGATCACCTCGCAGAAGGATTCTGAGAAGAAAGATGTTCCAGAATAAACTGGCCGCTAAGAAGAAAAGCACCCTCGTGGTGAAGGTCAGAAAGGAACGAAATAGCCGGAGAGCACGTAATTACTGGGCAAAAATGAAGGCACACTCTAAGAAACACAGTTGAATGATGCGGTTCTTGGTTCACGTTAATAATAATAATAATAATAATAATAATAATAATAATAATAATAATAATAATAATAATAATAATAATAATAATAATAATAATGGTTTTACGTCTCACTAACTACATTCATGAATTTCGGAGATTCTGAGATGCCGGGTTTTTGTTCCGCAAGAGTTCTTTTCTATGCTGGTAAATATACCAACTCGAGGCTGGCGTATTTGAGCACCTTCAAATCCTGGACCGAGAAGGCCAATGCTTCTACCACCTGAGCCACTTAGCTAGCATTTCTGGGTACTATAGTGTTGAAGAGATGTTAGGAAACCAATGTTGCTTAATTTATACCTTGGACTTCTTGCTACTCTATTTTACATATATTTTCCTGAAAAAGGTCTAAACCTGATTTTGCTAAGTTGAAATACCGAGTCTCACGTTGACCTCGGAGAGCTACGCCTCGAAATCAGACGCAAGCTTCATACCTTGACTTCAATGCACCGAATCCTTACCTTCAAATCCTCAATCTCGCTGTATGAACGATGTCACATTCTTTCTGAACACCGTGAGATTATTATTATTATTATTATTATTATTATTATTATTATTATTATTATTATTATTATTATTATTATTGGCTATTTGCTTTACGTCGCACCGACTCAGATAGGTCTTATGGCGACGATGGGATAGGAAAGGGCTAGGACTGGGAAGGAAGCGACCGTGGCCTTAATTAAGGTACAGCCCCCAGCATTTGCCTGGTGTGAAAATGGGAAACCACGGAAAACCATCTTCAAGGCTGACGACATTGGGGTTCGAACCCACTATCTCCCGGATGCAAGCTAACAGCTGCGCGCTCCTAACCGCACGGCCAACTCGCCCAGTATAATAACACTCGTTATTATTATTATTATTATTATTATTATTATTATTATTATTACAATAATTTGCTTTACGTCGCACCGACACAGATTAGGTCTTATGGCGACAATGGTAGGGGAAAAGGCTAGGAATGGGAAGGAAGCGGCCGTGGCCTTAATTAAGGTACAGCCCCAGCATTTGTCTGGTGTGGAAATGGGAAACCATACAAAACCATCTTCAAGGCTGCCGACAGTGGGGTTCGAACCCACTATCTTGCGGATGCAAGCTGGTAACTATGTGACACTATGAGAACAATACCAGAGCGCTGAACACAGTGCTCGCTATTCCTAAGCATAAATCCTCAACCTACAACAATGTCTCCACTGTTGTGGCCAGCCATGAATGGAGCTTCCTTTTGCAGGGAGTCAGAGGGATGAAATCATCGAAGATTTAAACGAGTGTATTCAAAACATCTCTATGGGATGATAACGTAGTACGAAGAAGTTCTTTTTCTTCTACTTCTTATTCTCCTCTTTCTCCTTTGATCGTAATAATTATTATTTCATCGTCGTTACTGTTATCAAAATTAAGCAACAGAGAAGTCGTAGTACTCAGCTGTGATTCCCTTGTGTCTTATCCTTATCCCGATCACTAGTTGGTAAAACTTTTCGCCCACGGATGTAATATGATCAATAAAACTTTCCTCACTGTGAGGAATGTCTGCTATTGAATAGTAAATTAATAATAATTGTACGGTTATATAAGTTATTTTGAATGTTATTTAATCATTAGCCTTGTCCTGATGACTGTAAGAAGTACCAGAGCCTAAGTGGAAGATCCAGGACAGCTCTCCACGCAGATCGAGGTGCAGAGAGAGTTGAGGCAAGGCGATGCATTGTTAACCTGTCTGTTTAACCTCTATCTGGAGCATGTTATGCGTCGAATCCCACAGAACTCAAGGGATACCATTTGCTACAGAACACTCTGCTTTAATTACTGCGTTGATGGGTTGAAGGTTCCTTTTGGGGATAATTGTAAATACCTAGGTATTAATATAAGGAAAGATCTTCCTTGGGGTAATCACATAAATATGATTGTAAATAAGGGATACAGATCTCTGTGTATGGTTTGAGGGTATTTAGGGATTGTAGTAAGGATGTAAAGGAGAGGGCATATAAGTCTCTGGTAAGACCCCAACTAGAGTATGGTTCCAGTGTATGGGACCCTCACCAGGATTACTTGATTCATGAACTGGAAAAAAATCCAAAGAAAAGCAGTTCCATTTGCTCTGGGCGATTTCCGACGGAAGAGTAGCGTTACAAAAGTGTTGCAAAGTTTGGGCTGGGAAAACTTGGGAGAAAGGAGACGAACTGCTCGGCTAAGTGGTATGTTCCGAGCTGTCAGTGGAGAGATGACGTGGGAATACATCAGTAGACGAATAATTTTGAGTGGTGTCTTTAAAAGTAGGGTCGGCCCCGTGGTGTAGGGATAGCGTGCCTGCCTCTTACCCGGAGGCCCCGGGTTCGTTTCCCGGCCAGGTCAGGGATTTTACCTGGACCTGAGGGCATGTTAGAGGTCCACTCAGCCTACGTGATTAGAATTGAGGAGCTATCTGACGGTGAGATAGCGGCCCCGGTCTAGAAAGCCAAGAATAACGGCCGAGAGGATTCGTCGTGCTGACCACACGACACCTCGTAATCTGCAGGCCTTCGGGCTGAGCAGCGGTCGCTTGGCAGGCCAAGGCCTTTCATGGGCTGTAGTGCCATGGGGTTTGGTTTTTTTGGTTTGGTTTCTTTAAAAGTAGGTAAGTTGGAATTCAAGAAGACAAATTGGGGGCAAATACTCGTTTATATGAAGGGGAGTTAGGGATTGGAATAACTTACCAAGGGAGATGTTCAATAAATTTCCAGTTTCTTTGCAATCATTTAAGAAAATGTTAGGAAAACAACAGATAAGGAATCTGCCACCTGGGCGATTGCCCTAAATGCAGATCACTAGTGATTGATTGATTATAATCCGTCCAGTTGTGCTGTATGCGTGCGAGACGTGGACCCTAAACGAGCGTGACAGGAACTTTCTACGGGTGTGGGAGATAAAGGTCTTCAGGAAGACATTCGGCGCAGTTCGCGGTGTAGGTGAGTGGCGCATCAGGACCAACGAAGAAATCTCTGCCCTGTATGGTGACCTCGAGATTGTCGCAGAAGCCAAAAAGAGGATACTTCGGTATCTCGGGCACATGGTAAGGATGGACCAGGACCGAACAACGCAGAAGATCCTCGACCAACATCCTGGCGGCCAACGAAGACGAGGAGACCAAGGACAAGATGGCTGGACAACGCTTCGCGAGATCTGGAGTCGTTAGGGATTCAGAGCTGGAGAAAGAGAGCTCTGAAACGAAAGGAGTAGGCGAAAGCTATTTATTGGAGAGGCCAGGGTCCTTCATGGGGTATAGCGCCAAGAGAGTAAGTGTGAGTGAGCAATTATCGTAATTTATTGTATTTCAGTTTCTTCGTAGGTATTACATTATTGCATTTGTAAAAAAAATATATCTATTTACCTTTCATCGTGGAGTATGTTTTACAGTATATTTAAAGTCCAGGAAGACAGCACAGTAGCATACTAATTTGCTTCAGTATTTTATGTTATATTATTCATGTATTCACTGGATAATTGCCGGGCTGAGTGGGTCAGACGGTTGAGGCGCTGGCCTTCTGATCCCCAACTAGGCAGGTTCCATCCTGACTCAGTCTGGTGGTATTTTAAATTGCTCAAATACGTCAGCCTCGTTTCGGGAGATTTACTGGCACGAAAGAGAACTCCTGGGGTACTAAATTCCGGCACGTCGGCGTCTTCGGAAACAGTAAACGTAGTTAGTGTGACGTAAAAACAAATAACATTATTATTTATTATCATTGGTTAAGTGTAAGGCTGCGAGAAGTGTCCTTAACATTGCCAGTTAAAATAAATCGTATTATCTGTCTAATGAGGACACTCATATTGGTTCTGATGCGGACGTTGTCTGCAGCTTGTCATATTAGGTCGCTAATAATTTCTAATTACCATGAGCCTGAGAGTTATACTGCTGAGCAACATCCGTGGGCCTGCCCGAGCATATAATTTGAGCCGTTACAGTGTCAATATATACGTCACCTTGCGTTCAATACATATCTCCATTACGGGAATACACGACTGGCTAATCTTCTCATTACATAACATAGCTATTAGAGTAACAAGGATAAACTGCTGCTTGTGAAATTCTGAGACCGTGTCATGTTAGTGCATTGTGTTGTTCTAGGCCAGGGATGGCGAACCTATGCCACGCGTGTCATTAGGTGACACGCGAACACGATTTCGGTGGCACACCACATGAACATATTAACATTTTTATGTACGTTTTGTACTCTAGACTATACATATCTCATCCATCGTATAGTCATAGTGTTTCAGGTTTAAGAAATAAATACCGAATATCTAAATTCTAGTTCCATTCGAACGTGCATTATGGCATCACAACAACACCCACAGGTCCGGAAGTCAAGTGAAATAAATGTCAGATGCAGCCGACAAGCCATTCGCTCACCCGTATCAAGTGAATTAGTGAAGTTTGGCTTGTGTGTGGTTGCCAGCATCGCGTAGTGTTCTTAATGAGTAACTGTTTATTGTTGTGAATTTTGTAAAACAAATAGTTGCCAAGAAATGATCCCAATATTGAGATATGGAGAAAGTATCGCACTTTATTTCAAAACCTCATACTGCACAAATGAGTTTTTCTTTTTCTTTTTTTGAGTGGTTAGATATTGACAGTTTAGAAATGGAGCTGACTGAATTTTAAGAAAGCATGTATGGGTGAAACATTTCGTACAACTTGACGAAGCATTAGTGAAATTAGGGTGTGCTGTGGATGGTGAATACTCTCCCCAGAAGCCGGAGAACTTAATACTTGAACAGTGGAACAGTCTCCCACAAAAGAAACTCGCTACTTACTTTGTTTGGGTCATCATACGCCTGCAAGCATATATTTTCTACAGTGAAGACAAGTTATAAACATAACATAAATGACAAAGCTACTAAGTATTTTTGCGGTATTCGCAAAATACGATCATGAAACACGCAATCACATGTATTTGGTATTTTACAATATATATATGTAATATCATATTATGAAACACAATTTGGAATTAGGGATGGAAGTCGGTGGTGGCGGTGGTGAGTAGGGGCGGAGGTTGTATCCATTACAAACGAAAATAACAAGTGGCACAGTAAACAGTTGAGAATAATAATCCAGACCTAAAATGGCACACTAGTTGGAAAAGGTTCGCCATCCCTGTTCTAGGCCATGGTCAACCTCAACTTCACACTGAACTAACTTCATTTCGTTTTGTACCTCAACGAACATTTGCAGAAGGTCACAGGAGTGACCATACGGAGTGAAATGTGTTGAAAGAACACGATGAGAACTGATGCTTTTTTTTTTCAATTTGCTATACGTCGCACCGACAGAGATAGGTCTCACGGCGAGAATGGGATAGAAGAAAGCTAAGAATAGGAATGAAGTGACCGTGACCCTGATTAAGGCACATCCCCCATATTTGCCTAGTGTAAAAAAAGGGAAAGCCCGAAAAAACCTTCCTCTGGGCTGGCGATCGGGAGGGGGCGGAAGAGGGGAAGTGGTCCCCCAATTTGTAGAGAAAAAATAATTTGTTATTCTATTTCAGCCGTCTGAAACTAGATATTGTACGAAATATTGTACAAGCCCTGTAGTTTTTTGTGCTAATTCTTTCTATTAATTCCTTTAATTGAAAATGAAAATCCACAGCATGTTTCCAGTCATTCGATCGGGTAGGAAGTGGAATGAATGAAGCCCCAATCTAGAGGCGAGGATAGGAATTGTGCCGGCTGCTGGGGCATGAGTAATGAAATGATATTGGAGAGTGTTGCTGGAATGAAATATGACAGACCGAGCTCGATAGCTGTAGTCGCTTAAGTGCGGCCAGTATCCAGTATTCCGGAGATAGTAGGTTCGAACCCCACTGTCGGCAGCCCTGAAAATGGTTTACCGTGTTTTCCCATTTTTACACCAGGCAAATGCTGGGGATGTACCTTAATTAAGGCCACGGCCGCTTCCTTCTCACTCCTAGCCCTTCCCTGTCCCATCGTCGCTGTAAGACCTATCTGTGTCGGTGCGACGTAAAGCAACTAGCAAAAAAAAATATATATATATGACAGGGAAAACCGGAGTACTCGGAGAAAAAGCTGTCCCGCCACCACTTTGCCCAGCACAAATCTCACATCGAGTGACCGGGATTTGAACCATGGAACCCAGCGGTGCGAGGCCGGCGCGCTGCCGCCCGAGCCACGGAGGCTTGTAATTTCTTTAATTATTAAGAAAAATATTTCTTTCTTTCTTAATCCGTTTACCCTCCATGGTTGGTTTTTCCCTCGGACTCAGTGAGGGATCCCATCTCTACGCCTCAAAGGCAGTGTCCTGGAGTGTGAGACTTTGGGTCGGAGTGATACAACTCGGGAAGATCGGAAGGGATAGACAAGGAAGGGGGAAGGAAGCTGCCGTGGCTTTAAGTTAGGTAGCAACGCGGCATTTGGAGGAGTAGTGGGAAACCACGAAAAACTACTTCGAAGTTGGCTGAGGTGGGAACTGAAATCTCTCCACTCAGTTACCTACCGAGGCTGAGCGAACCCCGTTTCAGTCCTCGTACGACGTTTCAAATTTCGTGGCAGAGCCGGAAATCGAACCCGGACCTTTGGTGGCAGCTAATTACAGTAACCACTATACCACGGAGGCGAACATTAAGAAAAATACTCAGCGGAAATACGCACAAAATATCATTCGTCTAACCGAATCATACAACGCCACAGCAAGTAGTGGAGATCTGCAGAGCAATGTGTAGCATGTTCTGCGACGAAGGGTAACGCGGGTATATTCTTCCCAAGTTCACGCGCTTGCCGACTCAGTCAATGTGTCTGTATAGTTCTGTCCGGGGTCTCTTACTTTGTTAGTGTGTAGTAAAATAATAAATGGCTTTTTTTATTGTATAATCACGCCATACTTGTATTTAGTTGTAATACATATGGAATTATTGTTCCTTTGGTGAATGTTTTATTGCATGGTACAATTCTTAACGCATCATCTTTTAGCTATTTTCTTCTAATTTTGATGTCTACACCTCTTCCCTCAGCTATATCCCTCATACCCGGGTACTTTTTGTTGTCCACGCATTTATGCCCCCACTTCTAACTGCCGCGGCAGTGGGCTTTGAACCAACTATATCCCGAATGACCTAAACCGCGCAGCCTCTAGCTCGGTCTACCGGGCGAGTGGCCGTGCGTTTAGGGCGTTTAGCTGTGAGATTGCATCCGGAAGGTAGTGGGTTCGAACCCCACTGTGGGCAGTCCTGAAGATGGTCTTCCGTGGTTTCCCATTTTCACACCAGGCAAATGCTGGAGTTGTTCATTAATTAAGGCCACGGCCGCTTCCTTCCCACTCCTAGCCCTTTCTTGTTCCATCGTCGCCATAAGACCTATCCGTGTCGGTGCGAAGTAAAGCAGATTTAAGAAAAAAAACTAGCTCACTCTAAATCATTTGCCATTTGCACATATATTACTATGATAATAGAATTCCGTCTGCTCGGGAGTACATTTAGTGCAAGAACTTAATTTCCTTACAGTCTGTGAAGTATGTGACGCAATAGTAATTTATCATCTCTGTTTGAGATTCTGGTTGAGAAAAGGGAAAGAAGAATAAATAATACGCAAACTTACCATTCTTGTTGGGTGCTAAGTCGTTAAGCAGTACTATACGGTATACACTGTGAAATGTCGAAAACGGAACTGATGAGGCATGCCACTCACATCGTCACCGAAGACACCTAATGTAACTGTAAAAATATCGTCTGTCTTACGAGAATGCTTAGCATAATATGGCACGATCGTCCAAAGAACTTTATCGAACATAAGGATTTGGCAGTGTTTTACGGCCGGATGCCCTTCCCGACACCCTATGTGGAACCCTTTGTCCGTCCAATAAAATGAGAGGGTGTGTCCGGATTTAGTCCAGAGCCTTCTCGAAACTACTTCTCGGGTATAAAAGCTGTCGCTTTTTCGAGTTAACTTGTCTTGTTAGTCGTCGAATTACTGAGTGTGTGTGTTAGGTGAGGAGGCGGGACTCCTCATTCTTCGGCAGGCAGAACATCAGCCCTTTCCCATATCACTGTGTGGGTGCGACGTAAAGAAAATGTAATAAATTGTTATATACCTATGTTATAAAGTACCTACTCTAATTACCTAAGTGTTAAGATAAAGGAAAGGTCTTCATTGGTGTAATCACCTTTTATAGGGTTACAAATAGAGGTTACAGATCTCTTCATATGATTATGAGGGTATTTAGGAGTAGTGGTAAGGATGGAAAGGAGAGGGCGTAGAAGTATCCGGTAAGATGCCAATTAGAGAATGATTCCAGTGTTTGGTACCCACACGAGGATTACTTGGTTCTGGAATTGGAAAAGATCCGAAGGAAAGCAGCGCGATTTGTTCTGAGAGGTTTCTGACAAAAGAGTAGTGTTACCATAATATTGCCAATATTGTGATGGAAAGACTTGGGAGTTAGGAGTCGATGTGCTCGACTATAGCCTAACAGTAACAATAACATAACAGGCAGATTAATTTACAGATAACACGCGGTTTTCACTTGCAATGTTATAGAAGAATGTTTAAGGCGATATGAGTCCGACCCCTTGACTGAATGGTCAGTATTGAGGCCTTCGGTTCAGAGGGTCCCGGGTTAGATTCCCGGCAGGGTCGGGGAATTTAATCACGTTTAATTCTTTTTTCTGGCTCGGGAACTGGATGTTTGTGTTTGTCCCAACACTCTTCTCTTCATTACCATATAACACACCACACTACCAAACCCCACAAAAACACGCAATAGTGGCTACGTCCTTCCACATAGGGTTGGTGTCAGGAAGGGCATCCCGCCGTAAAATAGGGCCAAATCCTCATGTGCGACACAGTTCGCACCCACGACCCTGCATGAGAGGGAAAAGCGGCAGAAGAAGAAGGAGAAGAAGAAAAAAGGAACTAAAGAAGAGGGCGTACACGTCTGGTAGGAGAGCAGTTCATATATGGTTCCAATGTATTTTACCCACACAAGGATTATTTGATTCGAGAACTGGAAAAGATCGAATGGGAAGCAGCACGATTTTTTACTGAGTGGTTTCCGACAAAAGAGTAGTGTTACCACAATATTGCAAACTTTGTGCTGGGAAGACTCGGAAATGAGGAGACCTGCTGCCCGACTGTAACACTAACAATAAAATAACAGGCAGATTAATATAATGAGGACTCGAGGTTTTCACTTGTAGTGTTATAAAATAATGTTGAAAGTGAAAAGTCCTCAGTTTTAATTACTTCGTTGATGGAGTGAAAGTTACTTTTGAGGATCATTGTAAGTACCTAGGTCTTAATATAAGGACAGAACTAAAAAATATGAGTGCAAATAAAGGGTACAGATCTCTGCACATGGTTATGAGAGTATGTAGGGGTTGTAGTAAGGATGTAAAGGGAGGGCATATAAGTCTCTGGTAAGACCCCAACTAGAGTATAGTTCCAGTGTATGGGACCCTAACCAGGATTACTTAATTCAAGAACTGGAAAAAATCCAAAGAAAAGCCGCTCGATTTGATCTGGGTGATTTTCGACAAAAGAGTAGCGTTACAAAAATGTTGAAAAGTTTTGGCTGGGAAGACGTGGGAGAAAGGAGACGAGCTGCTCGGATAAGTGGTATGTTCCGAGCTGTCAGTGGAGAGATGGCGTGGATGACATCTGTAGACGAATTAGTTTGAGTGGTGTCTTTAAAAGTAGGAAATGTCAAGTTGGAATTCAAGAAAACAAATTGGGGCAAATATTCGTTTATATGAAGGGGAGTTGTCCGCCTCTGTGGTGTAGTGGTTAGCGTGATTAGCTGCCACCCCCGGAGGCCCGGGTTCGATTCCCGTCTCTGCCACGAAATTTAAAAAGTGGTACGAGGGCTGGAACGGGGCCCACTCAGCCTCGGGAGGTCAACTGAGTAGAGGTGGGTTCGATTCCCACCTCAGCCATCCTGGAAGTGGTTTTCCGTGGTTTCCCACTTCTCCTCCAGGCGAATGCCTGGATGCTACCTAACTTAAGGCCACGGCCACTTCCTTCCCTCTTCCTTGCCTATCCCTTTAAATCGTCCCATCCCTCCACAAGGCCCCTGTTCAGCACAGCAGGTGAGGCCGCCTGGGCGAGGTACTGGTCATACTCCCCAGTTGTATCCCCCGACCAAGAGTCTGAAGCTCCAGGACACTGCCCTTGAGGCGGTAGAGGTGGGATCCCTCGCTAAGTCCGAGGGAAAAACCGAACCTGGAGGGTAAACAGATGATGATGATGATGATGATGATGAAGGGGAGTTAGGGATGGGAATAACTTACCAAGGGAGATGTTGAATAAATTTCCAATTACTTTGTAATCATTCAATAAAAGGCTAGGAAAATAACAGATAGGGAATCTGCCACCTGGGCGACTGCCGTAAATGCAGATCAGTAGTGACTGATTGTGATACGAGTAGATTATTTAATTTGTATGATCGCTTTTGGATGATGGAGTATAGTACACCAAATTCAAGGGTTGCAGGTTCGTTTCTCACTAGTATACAGTACGTTTAACCATTCTTGAACATCTCTTCGATATGCACTCGATGTAATCGACACAAAATAATAACCAGAAGGTCTATTTCAAGTGAGATGACAACCAGATTAGAGAAGATTTGGGGTGTGGTAGTTGCGTAGAAGTGAAAAGGATATCAAAGAATAGGGAGGGGGGCATGGACAGCTGGACCTAACCAGTTTATGTATTGATGACAAGAAATCGGATTTTCAGGTTCTAAACATTTTATTTTAGCTAAAATAGTCTTGCAAATATGAAAAAGAAAGGTTCTAAAAATATGTTCTAGGTAGCTTCAGTTGTATGTATTTTAAAAGGCATTGATCAATTAAAATACCATTTTCATTTTGCTAAATCGATAATAACTCTTTTGGGGGAAATATAAAACAAATTTCACTCACCTCTTTGCTGAAAACGTCACAAAATATAATTTTACCATCCGATGTGAAGTGGGAAAACTCCTATAACCACTGTTTAATTAAATAGTAATAGGACGAGGACGGCTGTCACTAGGCGGCCCCGGGTTCGATTCCCGGCCGGGTCAGGGATTTTTCATTGTAAATGATTAATATTCCTGGCCTGGGGACTGGGTGTTTGTGTCGTCCTTAACGTTCCTTTCCTTACATTTAACACTCTACACTTCCTCAATTACACTTACACCAGGTGAATGGTGAATGTAGTGGCAAAATATCTGCAGAGGTCGACGCCACGAACAAATATCATTAAAAAAGGGGGATCGGAATAAAATATCAAGGGAAATATTCGATCAATTTCCAAGTTCGTTGAAAACACTTAAGAAAAAGCTAGGTAAAACAATCTTGTAAATATGAGGTAAAAAACTGACAGGGAATCAGCCCTAAATGCAGATCATTGATGATTGATTGAAGGCAACACTTTCCTCATAATGCACACACTGAAGTGTTACCACAAAATGAATTGAACATTTTTATTTCCAGCAAATCATTGGACACTGATTCCCACCTCGTGACACACAGACTACGAACGTGTTTACTGCGCGAGGCCCTTAAGCACCTCCGGGGAGTGTGGTTTACAGGTTCCTGATTTTAGGATTTTGTTTGAAAAGTATACTCTTCAAGATACTGAAAACGAGTCGACAAATATTTTGGTTCCTCGGAGTAAATTAAAAGCATTTTAAATATTAATCGATTTAGGGATTGAAATAATAGAAATTATAGGAATATAGGCAAAGAGAGGTTCTAACGTCAATTTAGGCATTTTAGTCACTATAGGACCACCATTTTTAACCTTATAAATACATGGAACGTGTTCATAAAACTTCATTTTGAGTTATCTCTTCAGGAACAAAACAGTTTTTCGCCTAAAATTTGATGACACAAACACAAACAATAATTCAAATATGTTCCCATAACAGAACATGAATTAAAAATTGCAGTATTACTAGTATAAAAGTTATCAGCTTGTGTAAATCATTGTACCTAAGAAGTAGAATATCATCACCCTTTTTATAATGGCAATATTTCTACTCAACTCACGGCCACATGAAAGTAAACTATTCGTGAATACAGCCCATTTTAAAATATAAATCAATCGACATGGCCCCGCCGATGCTAATTGATGTGCATAATGAATACGTGACCACAGAAGTGAGCAGGGTGGAAACACGACATGGTGTGGCTGTTGTAACCATCCATAACCAAGCTGCACTTCATCTCTGCAGCATGTAGAGGTTGTGTGGTGTTGTTAGAAGATTAACACACACTCCCATATGTTCTGTTGTGTGGCTGGCATAAATCTTCTCTATGTGGCAAAGGCTGACTGTGGGTAATTACCAGTGTTCTCTCTTAAACAGGGTCAAAGTATTGATATACCTACAACGGTTTAATTTAATATTAACAATTTTTTTTGCTATTTGCTTTACGTCGTAATAGGAAAGGCCTAGGAATTGGAAGGAAGCGGCCGTAGCCTTAGTTAAGGTACAGCCCCGGCATTTGCCTGGTGTGAAAATGGGAAACCACGGAAAACTATCTTCAGGGCTGCCGACAGTGGGGCTCGAACCCACTATCTCCCGATTACTGGATACTGGCCGCACTTAAAGGACTGTAGCTATCGAGCTCGGTAAACAATCTATTGAAAACAAGTGCAGTATTTTAACATGAAAGATTTCATAGAGGTTCTCATCGGATGATTGTTGCCAAGTCAATCACCTTTAAAAGAGTACCCTTTTTTTTATCTCACATAGGTTTTAGGCGAGGATAGAATAGGAAAGGGTCCGAGTAGAAGCGTAGTGACCGTAGCCTTAATAAAGTCTGGACATTAACTTCTTACGAAAAATAGAACATTCGGAAACACAGTATTCTGGGCTGCCAGCGATGGGGCTCGAATCTACTATCTGCCAAATGCATGTTTAAAACTAAATATTCCGTCCTGCGCAGACAAATAATTCGTTAATACAGTACAATGAGCCGAGAATAGAATCGAACCAGAGAACTCATGATTATATGTCGGATTCACTTGTTGAACACGCGACGAATAACCTCTACTTCCAACTGGTTATAGTCCTACAGTGACCTTAGATTTCAGACAATGATAATTATTTTCTGAACGGACTGTAGTCATTGAAGTTCTTTTTCCAGAGTGAAACTCAATGTTTCTGCCTAGATTTACAGTGTGATATAGGAACGTAGGCCGAATACGGATATTTCAGTTTTATATATAATACATTCTTTCGGGAACATTAAAGGAGCTGCACCGAGCATTATCTCTGTCTCCGCCTATCATACACTCCATTTCCTCTCTCTTCCCTGAAGCACAGCAGTGGGCAGTGGTTTGCGCTCTGGCACATGAAATACGGCGAGTTCCTCAATTGAATTGCGCACTGGACGGAACAAATTAACCTAATTTTCTCGAAAATAAAAATTTTCTCTGCCAATCCATTTTCGCCATTGTTCTTTATATAATACGGAGATCATTTCTGATTTACTTGTTGGTATAATTTAGGTACACTCCATATATTTCCTAGTAGGCAATCCAATTTTGGATGATGTCGTCATTTTTAAACAGATTAATACATACTCCACGTGGTTCTTGTAAAATGTGGCATACTGGCGTACTGGAGGAGGAAGGCATCTAATATGCAGTATTTACACCCGGCCAATAACAAAAACCACGTAACGGAAATGCAGATGTTGCATGGGGCCGTGGAGAAATGTACATGAATGCAACACGAATCACCCCCAGACTAAATATCCAACTAACTGATGTTCTGTGGGCTGTTGTAACTCCTTCATTGTTGCCATTTATCAATTGATCTGAAATTACTTCACGAATGAGCCTGGTCTACATTTTAGCTGATCCAGTTTCAATGATGTGAGGTGTGATATCGTGTCGCCTCTGGAGAAGCCTGGTGCAGGTATTTCTAGCTGATGACCATGGACGACCTGCGCATCCGGGTGGATGTTGATGATGATGATGTTGATGATGCAAGGAGAGAATAAAACGCGATGTCGAAACATAACTAACTCCTGTCGAAAAACACCTAGGGACTGTTTAAGGCTTAAAGTCTCCATCTGACGGACGATTCACACTATCAAGAGCGTCATTTGCCCTCACTTCACGTGAACGCTGCGGAGCTCGGCTTTTCGCTCACAACCTAGTGATTAGAAACTGTATACTACCACGTCTCCTATCCTGCCCATCAACTCGAACCCGCTGACCCCGGCGTCAGATCAAAAGTTTGACGCCTTAAGGATCATGGCGAGCTAACAAGCTCTATGCCTATTGGACAGTTCCGTGAAGAGTGGTCATTAGGATGTATCTTACAGGTCTCCGGAATGACAGTCCCATCTGACGCAAATATGTGCCTGCGAATGATCGTCCTAGTAGCTACTCCCTGGCCCTTATATTGTTGTTTACTGCATACTGACCGCGTCACGTTGCTTGAAAAGGGCAAATCATTATATTCCTTTGGATGTCCACTATTGAAGGATAGGCTGAGATTTATAGCCTTAAGACCCTTTGTTGATTCCTTGAAACAACACTCTGCAAGACACGGTAAATGGTCGTCCGAGTTTTGCCACTTTCAGTTCGGTCTATGATTCTTCCTGTCGTAACATTATCGATGTGTACTTTAAGCCGTATAATGAAATGAAATGAAATGAAATGGCGTATGGCTTTTAGTGCCGGAAGTGTCCGAGGACATGTTCGGCTCGCCAGGTGCAGGTCTTTTGATTTGACACCCGTAGGCGACCTGCTCGTCATGATGAGGATGAAATGATGATGAAGACGACACATACACCCAGCCCCAGTGTCAGCGGAATTAACCAATTATGGTTAAAATTCCCGACCCTGCCGGGAATCGAACCCAGGACCACTGTGACCAAAGGCCAGCACGCTAACTATTTAGCCACGGAGCCGGACAGCCGTATAATTACGATTTGTTACAAAATACAATAATATTGAACTGTCAGTACAAATGGCAAAGTTCTCCATTGCATCTCGATACATAATACTCTTCCGTACATTCAGTCCACGGATCTAAAGTACCCAATTTGAAACCTCATCCAACCTAATTCTGCTCTTCGAGTGAAATACTGTTTATCACCAATTAATTGTATAACAAAGGTGTAAATTCTGCGAACATTACGCTTATGCTTAGACATTAACCCACTAACTACTTTTACGGCTTTCCGAGACACCGATGTGTCGGAATTTTTTCCCCACGGGATTTCCTTTACGTGCCACTAAATTTACCGGCATGGAGATCACTTATTTGAGCACCTTCAAATATCACCGGACTGAACCAGGAACGAACCTCCCAACCTGGGTTCAGAAAGTCAGCGCCTTAACCGTCCGGGTTGCTCAGACCGGTTCATAGTCATTAGTAAAGTACAAGTTCCCTTGACGCCATTTCAAGCTGTGTGCTTTTGGTCGTCAACCAGATATACATGAAAATACAGTTAATTTATTTATTTACTCTGCAGAACATACGTGTATATGAAGTTGTATAAGTGACTTGTTTCAATTCACAGTACGGTACGTGATGGGAATCATGCATTGTATATCTGTGGAGGGAAAAAGACGTAAAACAGATCTCTTGTTAGACCATTCAATCCACCCCTACCAAGCTCAGTTACTCTCGAGTTCTCGACTGGTAGGTCAATAGCTGATGACTCAGCTATTCCTGATGATATGATACTTCAAAAGTGGATCTTAATCCGGCAGTAATGATGGCGATCACAATGGAAGAGAACCCATACGGGCATTGTGTGAGTATCTTTCCCTTTTAAATTGTTTTTTAATTACATGTCACATGCTGCTTAGAAATCCCACCGAGTGATCAAGTATTGTGAAAGTAACATGTTTAGGAATAATTTTATGAAGTGGGTTAAGGAAAAAATTAAGTTTATCAAATTTCAGTTATTTTTATATACACCAGAATGTTGTAAACATTCAATGTTACTCGCTAAAAACGTCATAATAGAAACGTATTCACTTTGTTTTTTATTACGCTGTTTCACTGGCTAGGGGTATGTAAACAGTCCTGGGAAATAGTGAGCTTAAGCAATCCCTGCTCACATGTCGTACTGTGGGATCAGCGGAAATGATTACCAAGAAGTCCGGCTCCATGGCTAAATGGTTAGCGTGTTGGCCTTTGGTAACAGGGGTCCCGGGTTCGATTCCCGCAGGGTAGGGAAATTTAACCATAATTGGTTAATTCCCCTGACAAGGGGACTGGGTGTATGTGTCGTCTTCATCAGCATTTCATCCTCATCACGACGCGCAGGTCGCCTACGGGAGTCAAATCAAAAGACCAGCACCTGTCAAGCCGAAGTCCTCGGACACATCCCGGCACTAAAAGCCATACACCATTTCATAACCAAGATGATAATAATAATAATAATAATAATAATAATAATAATAATAATAATAATAATAATAATAATAATAATGCATTGTTAATTATTAATCAGGATCATAATTAACATACATACATACATACATTACATACATTATCATTATAGACTGTTATGCCTTTCAGCGTTCAGTCTGCAAGCCTCTGAGAATTTACTAAACGTCGCCACAATCCTCGATTTGCAACTAGTGTTGTGGCCACATTTAGTTCTATACCTCTTATCTTCAAATCGTTAGAAACCGAGTCTAACCATCGTCGTCTTGGTCTCCCTCTACTTCTCTTACCCTCCATAACAGAGTCCATTACTCTCCTAGGTAACCTATCCTCCTCCATTCGTCTCACATGACGCCACCACCGAAGCCGGTTTATGCGTACAGCTTCATCCATCGAGTTCATTCCTAAATTAGCCTTTATCTCCTCATTCCGAGTACCCTCCTGCCATTGTTCCCACCTGTTTGTACCCGCAATCATTCTTGCTACTTTCATGTCTGTTACTTCTAACTTATGAATAAGATATCCTGAGTCCACCCAGCTTTCGCTCCCGTAAAGCAAAGTTGGTCTGAAAACAGACCGATGTAAAGATAGTTTCGTCTGGGAGCTGACTTCCTTCTTACAGAATACTGCTGATCGCAACTGCGAGCTCACTGCATTAGCTTTACTACACCTTGATTCAATCTCTCTCACTATATTACCATCCTGGGAGAACACACAACCTAAATACTTGTAATTATCGACCTGTTCTACCTTTGTATCACCAATCTGACATTCAATTCTGTTGAATTTCTTACCTACCGACATCAATTTAGTCTTCGAGAGGCTAATTTTCATACCATACTCATTGCACCTATTTTCAAGTTCAAAGATATTAGACTGCAGACTTTCGGTACAGTCTGCCATTAAGACCAAGTCGTCAGCATAGGCCAAACTGCTTACTACATTTCCACCTAACTGAATCCCTCCCTGCCATTTTATACCTTTCAGCAGATGATCCATGTAAACTATGAACAGCAAAGGTGAAAGATTACAGCCTTGTCTAACTCCTGTAAGTACCCTGAACCAAGAACTCATTCTACCATCAATTCTCACTGAAGCCCAATTGTCAACATAAATACCTTTGATTGATTTTATTAATCTACCTTTAATTCCATAGTCCCCCAGTATGGGGAACATCTTTTCCCTCGGTACCCTGTCATATGCTTTCTCTAGATCTACGAAACATAAACACAACTGCCTATTCCTCTCGTAGCATTTTTCAATTACCTGGCGCATACTGAAAATCTGATCCTGACAGCCTCTCTGTGGTCTGAAACCACACTGGTTTTCATCCAACTTCCTCTCAACGACTGATCGCACCCTCCCTTCCAAGATGCCAGTGAATACTTTGCCTGGTATACTAATCAATGAGATACCTGGATAGTTGTTGCAATCCTTCCTATTTCCTTGCTTGTAGATAGGTGCAATTACTGCTTTTGTCCAATCTGAAGGTACCTTACCAACACTCCACGCTAATTTTACTACTCTATGAAGCCATTTCATCCCTGCCTTCCCACTATACTTCACCATTTCAGGTCTAATTTCATCTATTCCTGCAGCCTTATGACAATGGAGTTTATTTACTATCCTTTACAATTCCTCAAGCATAATTTCACCAACATCATTTTCCTCCTCCCCATGAGCTTGGCTGTTTGCAACACCACCATGATGATTTCCTTTTACATTGAGAAGATGTTCAAAATATTCCCTCCACCTCTCCAGTGATTCCCTGGGGTCTATTATGAGTTCACCTGAATTACTCAAAACACTGTTCATTTCCTTTTTCCCTCCCTTCCTAATATTCTTTATTACTGTCCAGAAAGGTTTCCCTGCTGCTTGACCTAGCCTTTCCAGGTTATTACCAAAATCTTCCCATGACTTCTTTTTGGATTCAAGAACTATTTGTTTCGCTCTGTTTCTTTCATCTACGTACCAATCCCTGTCTGCCTCGGCCCTTGTTTGGAGCCATTTCTGATAAGCCTTCTTTTTACGTTTACAGGCTGCTCTCACTTCATCATTCCACCAAGATGTTCGCCTTTTCCCATCTTTACACACAGTTGTTCCTAGGCATTCCCTTGCTGTTTCTACTACAGCATCCCTGTATGCCACCCATTCACTTTCTATATCCTGAACCTGCTTACTGTCTACTGTCTACTGTTCGAAACTTCTGCATGTACTTCTGTCTAATTTCCTGGTCCTGGAGATTTTCTACCCTTATTCGTTTGCAGACTGTTTTCACTTTCTCTACCCTAGGCCTAGAGATACTTAGTTCTTTACAGATCAGATAGTGGTCTGTATCATCGAAGAATCCCCGAAAAACTCTTACATTCCTAACAGATTTCCTGAATTCAAAGTCTGTTAAGATATAGTCTATTATGGATCTGGTACCCCTAGCCTCCCATGTGTAGCGGTGAATAGCCTTATGCTTGAAGAATGTATTCGTAACAGCTAAACCCTTACTAGCACAGAAGTCCAGCAAACGCTTCCCATTCCCATTAGCTTCCATATCTTCCCCACATTTACCAGTCACCCTTTCGTATCCTTCAGTTCTATTCCCAACTCTCGCATTGAAATCGCCCATTAGCACTATTCTATCCTTGCTGTTGACCCTGACGACGATGTCACTCAATGCTTCATAAAACTTGTCAACTTCATCCTCATCTGCACCCCCATTGGTGAATACACGGACACAATTCTTGTCTTAATTCCTCCCACTGACAAATCTACCCACATCATTCGCTCATTTACGTGCCTAACAGAAACTATGTTGCGTGCAATGGTATTCCTCATAAACAGCCCTACCCAGACTCTGCCCTTCCTTTTCTAACATCCGTCAAGTACACCTTATAATCTCCTATCTCTTCCTCATTATCTCCCCATACCCGAATATCACTTACTCCTAGCACATCCAGATGCATCCTCTTTGCTGACTCAGCCAAAAAATCGAAAGTCACGAATTACCCTAGTTTTAAACTACAACCAGCTTCTTTCACTGACAGCGAAAGTGATACTGAACTATCAATATGATATGATTGTATTTGGAACAACGTTCATTTTTGTCGTATAAACGTCAGGTTGTAAATTTCACCAAGAGGAAAATACCTCTTCTTTTAATTACTGTGTTTATAGGGTGATAGTACCGTAGCCTCCGTGGCTCAGGCGGTAGAGCGCCGGCCTCTCACCACTGGGTTCCATGGTTCAAACCCCGGTCACTCCATGTGAGTTTTGTGCTGGACAAAGCGGAGGCGAGACAGGTTTACTCCGGGTACTCCGGTTTTCCCTGTCCTATTGAACCCGAGTGACATAGGTCCATAGTCAGTCATGATTTGATTGATAAAATAATATATGGTACATTTATTGAAATACAGAAAACTTATTCCGTACAAGCTTTGTTGAAATAATAGGTTGAGTACGCGACAGGCTGGACCCGTGAAGCTTAGCTCGACACAACAACATTTAGCTACTTCACAGCAGGGGATCTCATTAGTTGGCGAACAAGGAAATACAAGTCCACAAATAAGTCTTGGTCAGAAAGAGAAGGGGATAGGTGACACAAAGGAAGCTCGCAACATGAGTAATGCGCTGGGATATTTTTGGCGGACGGAGATTTCCGCGACGTCATGGAAAACTACAGCGGTTGCGAGGACATTCGCTAGCCTAGGTTCGGGCAGGTGGAAATTTAAATCACGTGACCATTTGCCGGCCAATCGCTAAAAGTTGATGGAAGACTCAGGGATACCATCTTAAGAGATGATGGATGAGATATTCTCGTAACTTCAAAAGTAATCAGTAATAAATTATTGTGAGTACACGGAGCAATGTAATGAATTTATTAGATGTCACGCATGGAAAAATAATCAATAATTATTGGCAAATTAAATAAATTGAAGGCTGGATTTCTTGCAAACCAGACAGCTTGAATGTCATTGGCTGGACGAAGACCACGTTGTAAGGGACGCTTCCAAAGGCGCGAAATGTGAGGAGCTACATCCACCCGTATCTCCTAAATCTGTGATCGCCAGGAGTTCATATTTAATCCAGCAAATAAGCTAGAGGTGTGGATTAATTTGATATAAATTTTAACGTCCAATTCGGAGTGCAAGTGCCGATATTAAAAATCCACCTCCTCCCTCAGGGGTATGACGTCAATGAATCCGCGAGGGAAAGCTTCATCCATATATACGAGCACAAGGGATACTCGCCACCACACTTGAAGTGAATCTCTGGAGCTGAACCGTCGTTTCGCAGCCGACTTCAAATCCGTCGGGCGTATAGTAACTCAACATTTAATGGCGCGAGCATCCGCCAGTACTTATAAAATGTGATCGCGCTCAAGCAACATGAACTGGAAGTAGTTAACTTAGGACAGTGTTTGTCAGTTATAAATATCATAGTGAAGTCAGTTAATTGCACTGTAAGAGTAAGTAATATAAATTGCACCGCAATAAGTACGTAAATAACATACTGTGTGACGAACAGTACTTTGAGGGAATAATAGCCTGTACTTTGGAATATAACCGATATCATGAACACCTCAAGAGGGCCGTATGAAACAGGCGTATCGCGTCGGACGACATAAATCGCGACGGGCGTAGAATTTGACACACCGCCGTACGTGTCCATGTCCATTGTGAGGTAATTGGACGAAGTTTAAAACAGTGTAAAATATTAAAAATTTGGGTCTAGGGTATTAATTTGTTTTATAAAAGTAAAATGTTCAGTGTTAACCTTGTCAATGGTAAATTGTTGTGATAATTAAGGTATTAGTGTAAAATGGTAATGTGCCAGGAAATCATTTGTGGAACTACGCCATCAAGAATGGAGGAGTAAGAACGGCGGAGAGGGGCCGAAATGAGCCTCTCATCTGCCAAGCTGCAATGGATTCGATAACTAAGATGAGTACTAAACTGTAAATAATATTTGGGAAATGTTAGCGTGACTGGAAAAATGGAAATAATTTGATTAGATTTGGTTACCTTCTGTAACAAGATGAGTCGCTTAACGACCCCATCCTAAATTTGTAGCACGGACAGTATTAAATAATATCAATGTAAATAATCGGGTCCTTTTACGTATTCAGTTTGTTGTAGATGTAAATTTTGTAGATATAGGGTAGTACGTTAAGTCATGCATGTATTCTTATTTTCTTTGTATTCAAGAATAATTTTCTTTACATTTGATTTCGTTATCAGAGTCAAATAGACCCGATCTGTGCTTTTCTGTTAGTCATTTTGACGAGTTATGAAATGACATTGAAGGGAAGTCCAGCCTTGTCATACCAAAGTGAAGTTGTTAAATTTGTGAGAAGCGATATTAATAATAATAATAATAATAATAATAATAATAATAATAATAATAATAATAATAATTCATGAGATATTGGAATTTTTAGTGATCAGTGCGTAATAATAAAATTTAAGTGATCAGGTGTTGTGTTTGTCGGAAATCATTTAATGGCGGGATGTCGTTTTTAATTCGGAATTAAAGAGTGTGGTAATTTAACTTGATAAATTAATAATATTGAAATTTAAGATCGGTGCTGAAATCCGTACATGTTAATGAACGTGTGGTTTAAATTACGGTCCAATATTTTTCTTTACGAATAAATGTCGTGTCTTAAATTTGCAATTCAGTAGCCGGAACACGTAGGACAAATATTACGAAACCATGATTGTCAAATTTTGTTAAATATAATTTCAAAATGTTACGATTATTTGTGGAGAACGAACTACGGCGTAGATCGAAATGAGATAGAAAAATGTTAAAGAATCTGCAGTCAGATAATAAAAGGTCGTACGATGTCAGAAGTGAATAAATAAGTCAGTTGATAATTCTGTGAGAAATAAATGAATCAAGGAATATTGAGATAGAAAGGGATATAAATTCCGTACGAGAGACACTTAGGATGTAAATGAGTGTAAAATGTACGGGCAGTGTCACAGAGAAATACTGAGTTACGTAGCGGGTAGAATTCGGACCCGTGACAGCATGTACGAAATAAATAGACTGCACCGCTATTTGTCGAGATACTACGGATTTAAGGATAATGAGAGTTCAGATTCCACATAAATGATCATATATTGTAATCATTGTAATGACGAGTGATGACAATCATGATGTCGTGATAATAATAATAATAATAATAATAATAATAATAATAATAATAATAATAATAATAATAATAAATATTGCAGATAAAGGATTGGACCGCCTTAATTAATTGAGCGTTGATAAAGATGTTAAACGGGAATCTAAATGAGAATATGCAACCGATAATCATAATAACAATGTTAGGATGATGTCAAATCATCGCGGTCAGTTTAATAATAATTGTCATAATAATAACAGTAATGATGTCGTTGGTTGATCAGTGAAATAATTGTGATTGCGACCGATATCCTAATGCATTTTTGGCGGAAGTGACCGATTCATTAATAACAATAATAATCTTGGGTAACATTAATAATAATAATAATAATAATAATAATAATAATAATAATAATATCTTGGGTCACCTATTCATTAATAATAATAATAACCACAAGAGGGATATACTAATAATAATAACATAATTAACCATCTGTGTTTGCGTCCCGCATAATAATGACGAATTTAATCAAACGTGACAGTGCCAGGAACCGTTGAGTATAATAATAATAATAATAATAATAATAATAATAATAATAATAATAATAATAATAATAATAATAGTAATAATAATAATAATAATAATTTCAAGGATGATAATTTCATGGATAAATGAATATTCTGACGATAGTTAATTAATTAATTGGTGACAACATCCCTCGATTCGTATGTTTGAATAATAAGAATGATAAATATTATAGTCGTTTGTTACCTCGTTATCATACGGTTTCCGCACGGGACGAGTTACGGTAATACTTGGTGTGTTTGTTTACTTCGCCCGCGATGCGAGGGGGGGTCATCGGCACGGTATTTCCCACCGCTTCTCGTTATCTCATCTGTGGCAGTAGTCTACTGAGGCTACTTTGTAATATCTCAGATCATGTGTAAATAAAATGTAAATGCTAATTCAGTGGTATGGCATCAGCTGGACATCGTAAGATAGGAACTGTCCGTGTAATCCATTTTTCGTAATTCACGAGAAACATTACCCAGTCCGAGTACCGGTCTCGGAAAAATGTATATAGCCGGGGTACATCATCTTAGTTAAATCGGGAAGCCGACCGTAACATGGGTTATGCTCGGGCTCCCGATTGAAGGAAGCTATATCCTTGAACAACGGTTCGATTCAAATGGAATCGACCCATAAGTTATACTCCAATTGTAATTTCTTTCAGAAGCAACCCAGCAAGATAATGATACCACTTGCGGTATAGCAAGTGATTTGTTTATGTAACATGTGTGGAAATTTAAATATCATTGCCAAATGTACCAAAGTTTCGTACGCCGGGTGGCGTAATAAACTGCTCCTTATGGCAATTATTTCAAAGGAAACCATTCTCATAATCTTTTTATTGTAGTTAGATGAGACCCTTTTTAAAGTTAACAGTCACTTCCTAGTCCTATCATGGAGTCCTTAAATTCAAGTTTACAATCGAGCTTTCCCCATTTTAATTTTAAATTGCTCCGTTCATTCCCGTGTTCTATTATGCCTCTATATTTATATATTCGTGGACTTAAAATAATGAAACGACACCCCTGAGATAAATGCTAGTATGGGACTCGGGAGGTGGACGGGTGCACTATATCACTCCAGCAAACTCTCCAATATCATTTCATTTCATCTGTCATTCGTAAAATCATTGCCCCAGAGGAGTGTGATAGGCTTCGGCAGCAGGCACAGTTCCTATCCCAGTCGCTAGATGGGGCTTCATTCATTCCATTCCTGACCCGGTCGAATGACTGGAAACAGGCTGTGGGTTTTCATTTTCATAGGGTGACAGTACCTCATAGGGATCACTACGAGAACCTAGGTGTTAATATAAGGAATGATCTTCATTGGGGTAAGTTCATTAACGAGTTTGTAAAGAAAGGTTACATATCTCTTCACATGGTTATGAGGGTGTTTATGGTTGTGTTAAGGATGTAAAGTAGAGGTTGTATAGTCCCTGGAAAGACCCCAGTTAGAGTATGTCTCCAGTGTATGGGACCCACACGAGGACTATTTGATACTAGAACAGGAAGATATCCAAAAGAAAGCAGCACGATTTGATTTGAGTGATTTCCAACAAATAGAGTAGGGTTAATAAAATGTTGCAAACTTTGGGCTGGAATGATTAGGGAGAAAAGATATAATAATAATAATAATAATAATAATAATAATAATAATAATAATAATAATAATAATAATAATAATAATTGTGTGTGACCTCCGAAGAGGCCTAGTGCAGGCCTTTCAAGTTGACACCGTATAGGCGACCTGCGCGTCAGTCAGAATAGGGCACACCAACACCCAATCCCCGTGTCATCGTAATTAATGAATCAAGGTTAAAATCCCCGTCCCCAGCTGGTAATCAAACCCAGAACCAACTGGTTCAAATGCCAGCAAGCTTAACATTTAGCCATGCAGCCGGGAAGTAAGGAGATGAGCTGCTTGATTAAGCGGGATGTTCCGAGCTGTCAGAGGAGAGTTGGCTTGGAATGACATTAGTAAACGAATAAGTTTGAGTGGAATTTTTAAAAGTAGGAATGGTCATAAAATGAAGAACAGGTAGGAAACGAATTGGACAAATTGAGGCAAATATTCATTTATATAACGAGGGGTAAGGGATTGGAATAATTTATCAAGGGAAATTTTCGATGAATTTCCAAGTTCCTTGAAAACATTTAAGGACGAGTTAGGTAAACAACTGATAGGGAATTCACCATCTGGGCGCCAGCCCTAAACGCAAATCATTGATGATGATTGACTTAAATATTTGAGTTTATGGAAGATATTATGATACAGCAAATATTTCTCATATTGGTCACAAGAACTCCCGTTTGAATCAAAATATGCAGTTGGATGATCCAAATCCATTTATAGTGCCTGAGTAAACACACCTACGTAAAAAAAATTATGTAACCGTACCTAAGTCAGTTAGCAGATTCTCTATAACCTGTTCAGTTGCGATGCCCACGCTTGGGAACAGAGAAAATGCTATCAGTTTCCAAATTTCCTATACTCTCATTATGAACAACCTTAGCAATAGCTTGTTTTTTTCTGAATACAGATTTCGCAGATATAATTTCTCAACGTACATTTTCCTCACGCCTGTGGCATATCTGCCGTACTGTCCACTTTGTGAAGAAAATAATAATCATATTCAGAATTATGTTCAGAGATTGTCGAAAATATATTGCTCATTTTATTTAACAGGAGAAATAGCCCTTTAGGAATTTTCATCTTAGTAATTTAAAAAGCGAACGTTAGTTATTATGATACAGCAAATATTTCTCATATTGGTCACAAGAACTCCCGTTTGAATCAAAATATGCAGTTGGATGATCCAAATCCATTTATAGTGCCTGAGTAAACACACTTACGTAAAAAAAATTATGTAACCGTACCTAAGTCAGTTAGCAGATTCTCTATAACCTGTTCAGTTGCGATGCCCACGCTTGGGAACAGAGAAAATGCTATCAATTTCCAAATTTCCTATACTCTCATTATGAACAACCTTAGCAATAGCTTGGTTTTTCTGAATCCAGATTTCGCAGATATAATTTCTGAACGTACATTTTCCTCACGCCTGTGGCATATCTGCCGTAATGTCCACTTTGTGAAGAAAATAATAATCATATTCAGAATTATGTTCAGAGATTGTCGAAAATATATTGCTCATTTTATTTAACAGGAGAAATAGCCCTTTAGGAATTTTCATCTTAGTAATTTAAAAAGCGAACGTTAGTTCCCGTAGCTTAGGGGACCAGAAAAATCTTAGAATGTGCTGCGTAACCGTGACAGTAATCATACTGTGGTATGCAACACCTCCCTCGTATACAAACAGTATGCTGTTGCTACCAGAAATTGTACGGAATAGTGTCACTGTTCTATCAACAGTTCAGTTAAAAGAACACAATAGAGTTTTAAAAACTGTTAATTGTAAATGTAGTTATGAACAAAAACTTCTAGAATACACGTTAAATAAAATTTTTCATTAATTCAGATCATGTTTTTATCGTATGGTTTTTAGTGTAGTGCCGGGAGTATTCGAGTATATGTTCGGCTTGCCTGGCGGAAGTCTTTCTATTTAACTCCTATAGGCGATCTGCGCATCTGGATGTGGTACGATGATGATGAGGTAGGGAGAGGGTGAAATCTGGTGTCGGCACGCAGCCTACTCCTGTCGAATAACACCAAGGGGGTCTGCTCAAAGCTTTACGTCCCCATCCGACGGACAACCATCAACATCGTCATATTTCCTCACTCCATATGAGCACTGCGGTGAAGTTTGGAATTTAAACCCGGCTCTTGGCACGCAATCTAGTGATTAGAAATTGTATACCACCACCCCTGCTGATCAACATTATGATACTGAATGTTTTTCGACCAATGGGACTCTAACCGGCAAACCATGGTGTCAGACCATATAGGCTTCAATGGCTTGACGATCACAGCCACCAGGTGAGCTGTTCAAATGGTTGATATTTAGGTATTATAATTTCGTTGCGTGTCTGATAATGCTGTTCCTTAAGACTGGTCACACCTCTCAGCCACATATATGATTATGCAGTCCATCAGAACAATATTCGATGTGTTCATTTTCCTATGCTAACATTAAAAGAAAAATGAACCTTATAGTACTGTAGGAATGTATGTTTCCATGACGTATTTACGCACTCCTCCGCTAATTTTCCTTTATACACTGGTATAGGAAAGTGAACACATCGAAAATTGTTGTGATGAACTGCATATCCACATGTGGTTGGAAGGCGTGACCGGTCTTAAGGAAAGTAATGGATATGAAGAGCATTGTCAGATAGGTGGTATTGCTTCGTAAACGACGATGTACTTATTCCTCGCGTATGGACGATGAACCGGAAGAGAAGAGTTCTATGTTAATTTTGTGCGGGTTATTCTTTGAATCAACGTTTTCCGAAGATATTCTTTGAACACAATCACTACTGTTTCGTTTCCTGTATTCATGAGAGAAAAGGGACACACGACTTCTATCTCAGACAACAGGTATACCCTCCGTCGGCTTTGCCTTTGTAGATCCCTCTACCTGCCTTGTAAGCTTAAGGATTATCACAAAGAACATCATTCCACAGAACTGATAGGGATTCTACATGTCACTTCGATCCTAAAAGATGCGAAGGTAGATATCACGTTTCAGAAGGATAGAACCACTTAAAATTGTCAGTTCATTTCACATTGAAGTCATTTATTAATCATCTTTTTGTGAGGATTATTAAGGTCCGCTTTAGAAAGACCCGTGAGTTACATCACTGATCACTAAAGAATAGAAACGCTACACAAGGTTATTCATTATTCATAAAGGTGGACTTTAATTCTGGTCACGAAATTTACCTGGTTCATATATGGATAGAACCATGAAAATCACAGTCACTTGCTTACTATTTGATTAGAAAGTAGTTATTGCTTCTTATAAAAAATCTCCAAAAATATTAGAATTTGCCTCCTAGATGTTGATATAATGTACATGTCTGTCTGTTAGGTCATCAGCCCAGAGGCTGCTTGGATCCTCAAATAGCCTCACCGAAGGTTACGCGGTTGTAGGGAAACTTATGATCCGACAACGTCGCCATAATGAGGCATACTATGCAGGATAGGGAAAGATTTTCCATTACTTTCCTCACTGGTCCGGGAAGTACCGCAATGTACGTATATAACAAAAACAATTTCAATTATTACAAAACTCAGACATTACAACACTGTGATAAATCCAGAAAGTTTGTATGCGATCGAATTCACTTCATTGAACAGGAAGAGATTGCTAGAAAACATCGAGAAGAAGAGACAGCTGTTTTGAGGAAAGTGCTAGGGGCTAGGAAAGTGGCACAATAATTTCTACTGCGATCAAATGGGGACTTATATATATAAAAGATCACACCATTAAGAAAAGAAAACATTGTTTAAACGAATATATCAAAAGAATTCCACCAAAACGTACAGCTAAGAGAATTCAGGTATATATGCAGAGCAGGAATACACAAATTAATTGGCTTAAAGCAGTCAAGAAGGACATGGAGGAAAAGAACATACCACAGGATGCAGTATATAATATATATTACTGTAGGATGACCATCAACAAAATTGCGGGATTCAGAGATCAAACGATGAATCAAGATCACCCGAATGGGAAACGAACCGGCAACACATGGTCGCAAGAAATTAAAGCAGCCCATTCCCTAAGGATAAAGAAATCCTTAGCTGATCGAAAGAACAACCAGAAATTAATGTTGTTTAACGTGGTCCGTAGTAGAACCATTAGGGAAACAAAAATAAATAAATAATTAATATAAATCGGAAGCCATCTGTTAAAATTTTGTACGGATCACAAATTACACCTTAGTCCAATAATCGCAAAAGACGTAAAATAGGAGAACTGAAAATGTTACGTACTGTGAAATTGGAATATGCTGGTTCTGAATTATAAACGTTAAATAGGAACATATTCTAATATTCTAATCCTTTAAAGGGCACTCCATGAGGATGTTTTCCTGCCAACATCACTTGGTTTGATCCAAGAATTCTATCAGCATATCTGAGGTCTAATAGAGAAATCTTCCAGCACTTGCTGCATTACAGTACGATTTAATTCATTAATGCATTCTTAAGTCCGCCTCTGTGGTGTAGTGGTTAGTGTTATTAGCTGCCACCCCCAGAGGCCCGGGTTCGATTCCCGGCTCTGCCACGAAATTTGAAAAATGGTACGAGGGCTGGAACGGGGTCCACTCAGCCTCCAAATGTCAACTGAGTAGAGATGGGTTCGATTCCCACCTCAGCCATCCTGGAAGTGACTTTCCGTTGTTTCTCAATTCTCCTCCAGGCAAATGCCGGGATGATACCTAACTTACGTAAGGCCACGCCCGCTTCCTTCCCTCTTCCTTGTCTATCCCTTTCAATCTTCCCATGCCCCCGCAAGGCTGCTGTTCAGCATAGCAGGTGAGGCCGCCTGGGTGAGGTGTTGGTCATTCTCCCCAGATGTATCCCCCGACCCAATGTCTCACGGTCCAGGACACTGCCCTAGAGGCAGTAGAGGTGGGATCCCTCGCCGAGTCCGAGGGAAAAACCAATCCTGGAGGGTAAGCAGATTAAGAAAGAAAGAAATACATTCGTAAACTGCTGATAGTTTTCGCTACGTGGGGACGCTAATTATATACTGGCTATAACGCTCTTCGTTACCAACAATAATTGGAAAGACAGAAACGATTTGACAATTAATTCTTCCCGTGCGGTATTAACTTACTTCGCTTAAACACTATTCTCTGAGAAAACTACTGATTTTCTCATATAGCCTGTAAAATGGTTTGCTAACATATATCATACACACGTTTTTAACATAGACCCTTTCTTCTTGCAGTATTCAGTCCGCAAGCCTCTGTGGTTATACCGTCCGGCTCCATGGCTAAATGGTTAGCGTGCTGGTCTTTGGTCCAGAGGGTTCCGGGTTCGATCCGATCCGGGTCTGGGATTTTCACCGTAATTTTTTAATTCCCATATCTCGGGGGATGGGTGTGTGTGTGGCGTATTCAGCATTAGAAATCGTCCTAGATAGGGCCCTCATCTTCACAGACATGCAGATCGCATAATAGGCCGTCTACGAAAGAAAGAACTGCTCTAGGCCTCTCCGGAGGCCATACGCCATTATTATTATTATTATTATTATTATTATTATTATTATTATTATTATTATTATTATTATTGTGAATGGACTAAGTGTCCACGATCCTCTATTTGCAACCAGCTGTGTGGTCTAATTTAATTCCACATATTTTAGCATTCATTCAATCCGAGTCTAGCCCTCGTCGTCTTGGTCCTCCTCTGAATATTTTAATCTCATTGGCCCAGACCATTATTCTCCTAGGTGAACTACCCTCCTCCATTCGCCACAAATAACCCTACCGCTGAAGCCGGTTTGTACGTACAGCTTCATCCACATCATTCATTCGGAATGTCGTCTTGATTTCCTGATTCCGAGTACCATCCTGCCATTCTTCCCACACGTTTGCGCCAATAATCATTCTCGCTGCTTGCACATTCGTTACTTGTAACTTACGAATAAGATATCCTGAGTTCACCCAACGTTCACTCCCGTGTAGTAAAGCAAAGATTGTTTTGTCCTAGAACTAACTGTTCTATTACAAATCATTATTTATCGCAATTCACTGCAGCTCACAGCATGAGGTTTGTTACATCTTGATTCAATTTCACTTAGTAGTGGTAGTGGTGGTGGCGATGATTGTTTTAGGAGGTAGTACAAATAGGCAACCATCCTGTATATAACGCTTGTAAGAGAGAAAAATGGAGGGGATCTGTCACTTCGAAAAAATGAAGGTATCGGCCAAAGAAAGGCAAGGGCCTTGAAGGGCGTGAAAATGAAAGATTCCGTAGGCCTCGATACCTAATACCGTCAGGGTCGGAAAAGAACAAGAGTTGACCGAGAGAGGTCGGATAGGATAGATGAAAGTGAGGAGCCTGGCACAAGTAAGTGGGATTATGGTGCGAGTTGGCCCTGGGGTTAGAGGTGCGCGACTGTGAGCTTGCATAAGGGAGATAGTGGGTTCGAATCCCACTGTCGGAAGCCCTGAAGATGGTTTTCCATGGTTTTCCCATTTTCACACCAGGCAAATGCTGGTGCTGTACCTCAATTAAGGCCTCGGCCACTTCCTTCCAACTCCTAGGCCTTTCCTAGCCCATCGTCGCCATAAGACTTATCTCTGTCGGTGTGACGTAAAGCCACTAGCAAAAAAGTAGCAAGTAAGTGGAAGCAATTCAAGGAATCAGCCAAGGACCCCATGGTCGCCAAAATACCCTCCAAAGTTCGGACCCCTTAGGGCCCCTTTTAGTCGTCTCTTACGACATGCAGCGAATACCGTGTGTGTTATTCTACTGTCCTCATCCACAGGGGGTTTTCGCTTAGTAAACTACTATCTTAGAAGAAAACACATCACCGAGCGATTGGTTGCTCGGTTTGGCCTCACGTAACTATCAGCTTGCATTCGGGAGGTAGTGGGTTCGGACCCTACTGTCGGCAGCCCTGAAGTTGATTTTCTGTTGTTTCAAATTTTCCACAGCAGGAAAATGCCGGTGTTGTACCTTAACTAAGGCCACAGACGCTTCCTTCCTACTCATAGCCCTTTCCCCAACCATCGTCGCCTAAGACCTATCTATGTTGGAGTAACGTAAAAAAAATGGAAATGATCCACCTGTTCCAGTTTTTAATTGCCTACATGGCATTAAGTCCTCTTAGGATTTTACCTCGTATTGACATCACTTTTCAGATGATACTCGTTGCTCCTTTTTCAAGTTCCAATACATTAGATTGGAGGCTTCCAGCACAGTCTGCTATTAAGACCGTGTCGTCGGTTTAAGCTAAATCTCTTATTATATTTCCACCCTACTGAGCAAGTTGGTGGTTAGGGGCGCACGCGTGCGAGCTTATATTCGGAGGTAGTGAGTTCGAACCCCCGCTGTCCGAGGTTTTCCATTTCCACAGCAGGCAAATGCTGGGTCTGTACCTTAATTAAGGCCACAGCCACTTCCTTCTCACTCCTAGCCCTATCTTATCCCATCGTCGCCACAAGACCTATCTGTATTGGTGCGATATAAGGGAAATGGCCCAAAAAATGTCCCTTCCTGCCAATTTCTACCCTTTCAAAAATGATACATGTACACAATGAGCAATAAAGGAGAGCCTTATCTAACCCCCCCCCCCAAAAAAGAGCTACGTTGAACGAAGAAATAATTTTTTCATTAAAATGTACTGTAACTCACTTTTCAACATAAATGGATTGCGTTTAATAACTTGCTCCTAATCCAATAATACCCCAGTACGGCTAATTATCTTTCCTTTGGTATTCGGTCAAAAGCGTTTTCTAAAACCTAAAATTCATATTTTTTCTATCTTTCTTACATTCTGTTCGGTAATACTTCGTGTTGTGTTGCCACGTAGATATTGTGTGTGTGTGTGTGTGTGTGTGTGTGTGTGTGTGTGTGTGTGTGTGTGTGTGTGTGTGCGCGCGTGTGTGTGTGTGTGTGTGTGTGTGTGCCTTTGTCCGATGCATCTTATTTGGTAGGAACTTCTTAATGGCAATATTCGTTTCTGTGCTTTACTCTTGATGGTATGTTTACCACCGGATCACTCGCACGTGTACTTATATTGAGAGAAGAGCGGCAGCTTTGTCTTTAGCTACCAGCCGAACCTCATTACAGATGTGACAATGAGTGCTTGTACCCCATACGACCACACGCCAAAGGCAAACAGGAGAGAACGGGAGGCACACCTCAGCTTTACGATATCCATTAAATGGTGCTCCTTGAGGATGTTTATCCAGCAACATTACTTTCCTTTCATCGAAGAATCCTATGAGTTATTCCTTTATTTGCTGTGAAGTGGCCTATGAGGACAGTGTAATTTCATTATCTTGGTTTCGATCAGATTAGATTTAAGGTGACCGGGCGAGTAGGCCGTGCAGTTAGGAGCTCTCAGCTGTGAGCTCGCATACGGGGGATAGTGGGTTCGAACCCCACTGTCGGCAGCCCTGAAGATGGTTTTCCGTGGTTTCCAATTTTCACACCAGGCAAATGCTGGGGCTGTACCTTAATTAAGGCCACGGCCGCTTCCTTCCCATTCCTAGGCATTTCCTCTCCCATCGCCGCCATAAGACCTATCTGTGTCAGTAGGACGTAAAGCAAATAGCAAAATTAAAAAAAAGATTTAAGGCGCACCGTATAGTTTAAACTCAGTGCGTTGCGGGACGACCATTCATGGCTGCTAGATATGTACTCGGGAAACAGATTGGTTCGTATCCCCGCCAGTCATCCTCGAAATAGTTTCCCATTTCAGCTCCAGGCAAATGAAGGGGAAAGCAGCTACAGAACTAGCGAGAAGAACCTATCCAGCGCCGAAAGCCATAAGCTAATCATTTAAAAAAACACAACACAACAACTAACTAAATCAAGAAATGTAGAGGTACTCCAGGTATGTCCAGAGTGAGCTGAAAGTTGCTTTGTCCAGTTTGTGTGTGTCATCAGTCATCAGGTATCTGTTGAACCTACGGATCCAATCAGCAATACACACTACAGCAAGTCAATAGAATGTATACTACTTGTAGTGTTTAAAATTCATGGTGAATATTATTAATAATGTTAAATATTTATTAGTTATTTCAATAATGAAAAGTGCTCAAAATCTACGCAGCAACGATTCCTACCTTATACGCTCTGAGCGTATGAATATAGGAGATATTTTCCGGGGTTGTAAGCCGTGGACCAACTGGGTTCCTAGATTGCAATATTTCAGCAAAAAATGCATTGAACATTATCAAGTATCCGCTGTCTCCAAGGTCAGTAGGGGTATTTAATGTGGGTACATTTATCTCTGGGGGGTTGTTCTCTGCACAAACAGGCTCTTTCATCAATATAGAAATCACTCAAAAATCAAATTCGCTGGGTGCTATGGGGCCTGTATATGGATGACGTTGATTGATTTTTATAATCTACCATTAATCCCCTAGTCCCCCAGTACGTCAAACATATATCCCTTGGTACTCTGATATTGAAACGGTTCAATACCATGCTACTAGAATTGTCGGGACGCCTAGTAAGCTATATGTCCGTTTTTCGCAACGATTTGTGAAGTATTTAGTTGAAAATAGAATTTTAGGCCCTGTCTGGGATACGAACGACGCTGGGCGAGTTCGCAGGCTGGAGCCCTAATTACGCTTAAGGAGAGAGAGAAGCTCAGGGTACAGCGTGACCTTGGTAATACCCTCTCTATCGTGCAGGAGAGTTGACGATATGACGCGAGGCTTAGGATGCTCCTTGTGTCAGAAGGCGAGGCTAATTTACAGGATTTCAACCTAAGAGCTGTACATCACTATCACTTCCCTGCATATTTCCTGGACACCAACCCACGGATTTCGGAGGATCACCAATGATACTAATAGTGTTAATTCGCTACAAGCCCAGGAAAACTACATAAGAAGGATCAATAAATTTCGCATAATTTGCAGTATCCAATGATGTAGAAGCGTGGTTTACTTCTTGACGCAGTGTTAATGACACCACTTAGGGGCATCGCAGTGATAAATACTGGATGGCCCTTGGGGGTTTCTTAACTCAAAGCTGGGGAGTCTCCATCAACTCCACCACGCGCGCCTGAAATCCAAAAGATGCATTCGTAAATACTTTGAATGGAAATAGTTCAGTAGATAGAGTATGTAAAGAGTTACAAATTGAGTATCCATTCGATTTTGTAAGATTACTACTAACAGCAAATATGTCAAAGTGGGAGGGGCGTACCGTTTCCATAGCGATTTCTCCACTATTCGGCTATTTAAGGCGTTCCACCTTGTATATTTCAGCTTTTTCTATGTCACGGTTTGTGCAAGCCAAGTCACAGTGCAGATTAAGTGCATCGCAGATGCGCGTTTCCTCGTGCACTTATTTATAGTCATTCTGTGATAGGTGTGTGTGGTATCGACAGTATTACATGTGATCAGCACTCTTCTCGCGATGGAATGAGTATGAGATATTATCACAATTGATATTATAGAAGGATAAGTAAATGAGCTTCATTTAGAGACCGCGTCACGCTAGTTGTGGTCGTCAGTGTGTAGCTAATATTGTGACGGGTGAGAAAAAAATATCACAGTGCTATAGTGATCTCATGTGAAGGTGCCATAGGCTATAAACACTATAACTTATTCACGTTAGCCAGGGACGAATCAGTTGAATATTTACTCTCAGTTTGTGGAATTATCCGTAATGAACGGGGCGCGAGTGACGATCTTCAGGAACATTAATCTCTATTTGTAGTAGTCCATCTCGAGCCTACGAGTGAGCATCACAATTATCGTGATAAGCAGTATTTCAAATAACTCGACTTACATTTGTGTTCTCATGTATGCGAGTGCCCCTAGAACCCAGTACCAGCCACGACGAGAAGACGCCTATCTGCCAGCGGTATTCCTGAGTGGAAAGACGGCGTGGGAAATTCAAAGGCTTGGAGATAGCAGTTTTCCCGTATAACATGAAGCCCGCGCAGAGCTAGATGAACCCACTAGCGAGATGGTGGGCCTGGATAACTGAATACATATCGGTATCGCCAGATGATAGCAGGTTACACACCAAAACGATAAGTACATTCCAATAATATCTTAGCATGAAGTTCGCATTAATATGATAATTTAACTTAGTAGATAAATTCAACAGCATGCATTTTTATTTCATGTTTAGTGTGTATGTAACAAGATACGCGAGTCTCAAAGGGGAGTAGTTTCTTTATTAGATTTATTTACTTGTCTTCAGGGTGGTTATTGGTTAATCACTAAATTTATATCCGGGAATCTGCATGAGTTTGTGTTAAAATCCCCATCTGTTGTTATGTGTGTTTAGTGAAGCATCCGTAGATTGGTTGGATTTAAATAATTCGGCCGACTTTCATAATATTTCCATTTAAACCAGCTGGTAGGATCTTTCTAAGTTCCCATTATTAATTGTGCGATGAAACGGTAGGTAGGTGCTTCACGAAATAACATTTTCACGGTTATAGACATCCTCCTTTAGTTTAAGGATGCTGCTAAGTAAAGAAAGAAAATGCTGACTCGATGTATGAACTATTCGCCTAGAAAGATACGCGAGTGTGTGAAGTATTATACTTTAATTCTCTGTCGGTACGGATCATCGAAATATATTCTAGAGGCATTTGATTAGTGTGGATATTAAGTTTATGTGTACGAAATTGAGGGCGGTAGAGAGGATATGTTGAAAGATATGCAGGATATGAGAATAATAATACAGGGTCTTTATTTATGCTTGGAAGGGAGTTTATCGCTCCAACTTGGCGGTGTGAGATCGGTGGAATGTGATGGGTAGGGGAACTCAGCCCGGTGGGAAATTACTCGTCCTGGAAAGGTTTCTTGCAGCATAGCCATAGTCTGTCGAGCGGTGTGGAAGGTCGCCCCGTCTTGTTAGAACCACTGTCTATTCATCTGCATGTTCCTGGCACGACAAAACCTTCTTCGATCCTGAATAAATGCCCTGGTCACCATGTTCCTATATCGTTCCTGGTTAAGAGTAAGAGGTGCACTATCATCATTCTATATGAAATACGGACCTAGCACGCCGTTTCCTGACACTGCACACCAAATCGTCACACGCACGCTATGTAGCGATTTCTGTACTATAGTGTCTTGCCTCTCGAAACCAAGAAAGCGAGTTGTTTATTTATTTATAAAACCATCCAAGTGAATGTGACTTTCGTCGAAGAACCACATGTTGAACATTAAATATGGATCCTCGTACAACATGGCCAAAAACGTGCACAATATTCCACCCTGACATGCCTATGGTGCTCGGTCAATCGTTGCCCAACCTGTATTCGGTACGGAAACCCACCTATGTCTATAAACAATCGTCCAAGTGACGAAGGGCTGATGTTTAATTTCAGGGCTGTTCGCCGAAGACTTTGCTTTGGAGACTGGATTGAGGACACGTCCATGATTTTCATTTGTGGACACAGTTACTGGCCTACCAGACCTCTTCCGTTGCGTTGACGCAATACACTACCCGTACGGCGAAATTTTTTAACAATAGATGGCATAACTGTGTTGCTAGGTGCTGGCTTATTGAAGTGTTCACGATGTTGTTCCGCCACTAACTTTAAACTCGGCCCACCTTGATAACTGTTTCCGTACGAGCGGAAATAATACTCCATTATAAACAATTTTTCCTCCGTCGCGAGACCCATTGTCACTTCCAATCACAGAGCACAACGTTCTTTACACAACTAACAATTCATCATGGCAATGTAACAACACGCAGACGCTCAGGCATGCGCATGCGCACTGCGCGAAACGAAGTACTGCATATTTTGGCGCATACCGCATGTGATGTTCTCGACCTGCAGAGATATCTTCGCCCATTTAAACGCTCATAACTTAAAATCTTCACTTGCTTAATAACCTGTCTTTACCACCGAAAGGATCTATGTTTAATGAGCCGGTAGTTAATGCATTTCCTCCAATTAGGGTATTAAAATAAATTCACAGTTAGGGAATTTCAGCTAATATTTCGAGTCTGAATGGCGTGGATCGATACCCGATTGGTACTGTACGTTTCCCTGTCCTGCAAATTTTGGCCTAGCTCAGCGAAGATTCTGGGTGGACTGTTCGGGTAAAAATGGGTCGCAAAAATGTATCTAAAATTTACTTGAATTACTAGGACAGGTTCTAGAATACATATTTCGTAAATAAGAAGTCGTGAAAATAAAGGGTGGAACCAATTTATTATAAAAATCGTATGAGAAACTACGATAACTTTGCAAGATAAAAAGTATATCAACATCAAATTTACAAAATTATACATAAAAATTCGACGTCCCAAGTTTGCATAGAAACACGAGTCTCCAACCCAAAATCAAAATCATCGTGAATGGAAATACGGTGGTATCATTGTTTCTTTGCGGAGTGTGCAGATTGGTTAAATCTGCGGGTGGCACGAAGCCTCTAATTAAATCATCATTGCAACTGACACAATTATAGACTCGCACATCTCGGCCTAGTTAAACAAATACGATCTAGTCGGTAAACATACTGTATATCAAAAATTGTCTTGGGACTGACACATATCCCCCAAACGAACACTGAATATAATAACACGGGATCCTCCCGGATAAACTGGAGAGGGTGGAGCCTCGCGACCAAAAATCCAGTTCGTGTTGTAATCCTATTATACAACGCTGCACACAATAACAACAATTAAAATGCACACACAAACAATATAATATACACTGAAACATATCCTGAAAAAGAAAGAAAACACATAAATAAAATTGATGTCGCCATCTGCTATCCTGGTCTCGAACTTGGGATATCACCTGCTGTATTCTACGCACATGGCAGGTAATTGCCATCTAAGTTTGACAGTATCAGCTGAGCAGTGAGAGTGAGTGATCCACAAAAGGAACTTTAAATGCGGACAGACCTCCTTGCCTCAGTCGAAAACATACCGGTACCGTGCGTACGCCCATTCATTTACAACGCCTCGGGCAGCCAACGTGGACTACCTGAGTCCCTTAAAAACATTATCCTTATGGATTACGGAACGAGATTCAACTACCACATTGACACAAAAGCGGCACAAATAAGCCATCTTTGCATTCCAAAAATTTGCGTCACAATAAACGCCACGTCAGAGCTCACAATAACCCGTACCTCACACTTACACTCATTAACGCGTCTCGCACCTCGAATATACAGGTTCGAATCTTGGCTCATTCTCGGCTCATTATCTAAGCCTTCTCTCGGCTAATTTCATTAATATCTAGGCTCACCCTCGGTTTGTTATATAAGCCTTTTCACGGCCAATTTCACTACTATCTCATGGCGGTAGTACACACATATATCTGGGCTCATTCTGGACTCGCATCTACCCTCTTTGAGTTCTCATCTCAGCCTCGGCTACGGATCAGTCTGTTGCATATAATTCTAAAAGATACCTCACTGGTCTCGCTCCAAGCTGAAAAACATGCTCCTTGCAACTCATGCACATCCTGACATTAACTATATGGTATTCGATACCGGGTTCCCCGTTCGAAACTCTAGAGTGATCTGACCTACTAATCTAACTGAAGACAATGACATCAGTAACCCTAGAACCCAAAATTTTGCTTAAGAAAACTACGTAAAAACACGTAATAACCACTAAACTAATATTACTCCTATACCATCTTAAGCAAATCTAATAAAACACATGGCCGGCGAGTATCCTCGGCCCCAAGTTAATTAAACTACACTTGAAATGCACATGCTTAAGGCATTGAACTTACGTAATTAAATATGTACATGATTGATAATGAAAAGGGCCTGAATCGAGTCTATAACTGTACGTCATGCTGAAAAATTGCTGTTTAACTCATATAATATCCTCCGTAATTGCCTCCAGTCACCATCCGTGGCTCCGTTGTAGAGTTAGCCCATCCTAGAGCAGCGGACGTTGAATCTGGAAGTCTGGCACTCGACTCCTGGGAGCGCCATCATTGCTGCCGTATGCTTCACTCTTGTCTTCACTGCACGTCCTGCCAACTGGCTGCTGCAAGTAAATATTCTCCCTCACTGCCCTGTACTGGGATGCTCACAGTGTTGCGACCTATGCGAAATGGTTTAGCTAATCTCCTACTTCTGATATTAATCCCGTCACGAGTAGAGCCTATTACGGTATGAAAACCGGTCACAACAAGTTCATTAGGCAGATAACCTTCCGCGAACCGCACTAAAATGACGAACTTGATCTAGTTCAGGTATCGTCAGAGCACAGTTTATATCCTATTAAAAACTCTACTATCACTTTGTTTAAGGGACTGTATTATTGGCACTTTGTCTCGAGGTTTTACGTGAGCGACACGCACTCCACGCCGGTCAGTAAATTAAAGCCCCCAGCTCCTCGGCTGATTCTCCTTAATAGAAAAGGTCTGTTTCCGTTACGGATGATACATCCCTGTTCTCTACAGACTGTCTTTGTCTACAGGTCGCTTGCTGTCAACGGTCGTTTGAATTTGAGTGAGGAAACCCTAAAGTTGCTTGCTTGTCGTCGCAATGGTGCAGGTAGCCCTCCATAAACTAAATAGACATGTTTTAGTGTCCAGCAAATGATAAAACTGGCACTCGTATGGGAATTGGTTCATCTAATAACTTACTGTCAGTCTTGAACTGCTCATATTTGGCTACGTGTAGTTGGCACTACTCGCTCCACTCGACAAATTCAAATCTTTCTGTCATCTTCTGACGATCACCTTTCTCTCCCTGGCTGGGTAAAGCTATCTCCGGGGTGTTTACCTCACCTAAAGCTGGTTTCTTCGTACAAACTATACTCCAACCATGACAGCACTAATATACTTCGTTGTTCTTCAGATATGGTTACATTTCGTACTGCCTCCACTGTGTCTTGAAATACCCTACGTGCCCATTAAAAATTAAGTAACGAGTGGGAATTACTTATTATGAGAGAAGACAATTTACTTATTTCTTCGTACAAACTATACTGCAACCATGACAGAACTAATATACTTCGTTGTTCTTCAGATATGGTTACATTTCGTACTGCCTCCACTGTGTCTTGAAATACCCTACGTGTCCATTAAAAATTAAGTAACGAGTGGGAATTACTTATTATGAGAGAAGACAATTTACTTATTTCTTCGTACAAACTATACTGCAACCATGACAGCACTAATATACTTCGTTGTTCTTCAGATGTGGTTGCATTTCGTACTGCTTCCAATGTATCTTAAAATACCCTATGAGTGGGAATTACTTATTATCAGAGAAGACAATTTACTTATTTCACGCCCTTGGCAAGTTTGAAAACTTGAAGGAGCTGATGGATTGATAACAAAGTGCGTTATTCCTATGAGAGCACTGAACACGATCCACTCCGTTCTGCTTGTCAAAATACGTCACTTCACAAGTAGCTGTACTCTTAGGCATAAAATAGACCGCCGAGAGGGTTTTGGGTGTGTGACTAATGGTGTGTCTGGATATATGACAACGCATTTATAGCTTATAGCACTGTTGAGGAGTGCCGTCAACTGCTATTCTTTTACAGACTCCTAGTTCGAAAAATACCATTCGGATAAGGTTTATTTAATATCATCTGAGATGTACCAAATAACTGAATATAAATATGGAAGAGAATTACTGCCCGTGTAAATGCTATGAAACGTAATGGAGTGTAGGAGTATTGCAGTTTGCCCACCGTCATTTTTGTAGTGAATATGAAATAGGTGGTAGTAGTTTTATACGCTAGAAGGGTCTAACGGTTGGTTCTGCGTATGATTTGAGAGTTTTAGAAACGAATATACGAAGTAAATTTTACTTGAAACTATTTCGAATTTCCTTATTTTTTATTTTAATAATATGAAGAAGAGATTATTCTCACTGTCAGTCCAGGGCCCACCATTTCAACAGTCGACGCCATCCATGAATGTATCGATATAATTAAGGAATTATTATTATTATTATTATTATTATTATTATTATTATTATTATTATTATTATTATTATTATTATTATTATTATTATTATTATTGTTATTGAAGGCAACCCGTCTGGTGGCCATGATTGTTAAGGCGTTGAAGTCTAAACGATCTGATTAGCCAGTTCGAGTCCCGGTGGTCAAAAAGTTTTTCTCCGTCAGAATGTTGCCGGCAAGGCAGGGGAGATGGTGGTTTCTGTTCGAAAGGGGAACTATTGAGAAATAACAGGCACCATAGGGTCAGGAGCAGTATTGCAGAACTTCTCAAAAAAATCTGGCAGATTTGAAGTCTTTGAAGAAGTACATTGCACCTCTAGCGATGGATCCAGTAAACGTGCGGACATTGTCGCGATTGACAGGAAGAGTAACATCGGTATTGTTATTGATCCAACAATAGGACTTGTTCACAGCCCAATGAAGTTGATTCTGAAAAGAAGAGACACTACGAACCCTGTTTTAAATACTTTGAAGAAAAGTATCACATACCCGCCAGTTGCTGGGAAGTGATTGGGTTACTCTTCGGTGCGCGAGGATCTGTCACAAAATTCTCAATGAATTTCTTCCTTCGTTTTGCTATTCACGTTTCGTATCTAAAAGATATTTGTTTAGATGTTTTACGAGATTCTTTGTCAATGGTAAAGCATCATTTGTACGGTACGTGTAAAGAAAAATAAAGTTTTCCTGATCGGGGATAGCTGTACAGCTACAACAGGGGAAATTCAAACTTAAAAAATAAATTCAAACTTAAATATATATATATAAGCTCATTTTATCCTAAGATAAATAGTGCGAAAATAGATAATAATTTGATGGTGTTACCGTACGGTACCCCTTGTTCTAGGGCAGCTATCCCTTGTGGATTCTCTCTCCTAATCTTGGATTAAATTCCAAACCTCTTCGCAGTGCTCATGTGGAGTGAGGACATATGATGCTGTTGATGATGATTCGTCCTTCGGATGCGGACATTAAGCCTTGAGCAGACCCCCCCCCCTTGATGCTATTCGACGAGAGTAGGCTATGTGCCGGCACCGGGTTTCTCCCTCTCCATTCCTACCATCATATATCACGTCATTAATTTCATCTCATTGGCTCCTCTAATGAGGTTGACGTCAGGAAGGACATCCGGTCATAAAAACCCGCCACGATAGATTCGCTTCACCTCATATCCGACCGCGTAGAGAAATGGGACAAGGATTGGACAAAACAAAACATTATTGATGAAGGTAAACAGTCGTCTCAGCACATACATTTTTAGTTCAAAGCCGGTCCGTTTATGAACCAAACATCGGTTCTGAATTAAAAATCTGCGTACTGATACGGCTGACTGATTTCAATAATAATAATAATAATAATAATAATAATAATAATAATAATAATAATAATAATAATAATAATAATAATAATAATAATAATAGAACCATCAGCGCTGTTTTAACACAATGGTTTTGATATTTTATGACGATTAAAAATCAGTCGGTAAATCTAGTGATTCGCCGACTAGATACAGTGTAGCCATCTGGTTGGTGGCCAGGCAAACAAGTTGCATTATTTGGATGACATGTTGTTATGTTGGTAAAGTTGACTGCCGTAAGTAATTTTAGTATCTTAAAGTTCTACTTTCCATATTACTTTGAAGAAATTTAACATGCAAAATTTGACGAGGTATGATATAAAGGAAATTTAAAAATGTTAAAATAAAATTTCAATCATTCAAGGAGAAGAAATCCAAACTGCGAGATTTGCTCATGAAAGAGTCATAGATCTAGAGCATTTACAGAATATTATGGACACAATATTGGCATAGCAGGTCCGTTTAACTGAAAATAGGGGGTTCAGTCTCTACCTCAGCCATCCTCGGAGTAGTTTTCCGTGGTTTCGCACATCTTCTCCAGACAAATACCGCGATGATACCTAACTTGTGACCACAGTCGCTTCCTTTCCTCTTCTTTAAATGTCCCTTCCAAACTTCCTATCCCCCACACGCCACCTGTTCAGCATAGCAGGTGAGGCCGCCTGGGTGAGATACTGGCCTTCCTCCCCAGTTGTATCTGCCGACCCAAAAGTCTCATGCTCCAGGACACTGCCCTTGAGGCAGTAGAGGTGGAATCCCTTGCTGACTCCATGGGAGAAACAAAACCTGGACGGTAAACTTACTATTGAACCATACTGTTCATGGACCAATAGTATAGATTTTAGTATTGGATATTGGGATTACATAAGACCACCCACGAAGTCATTGTCTTATAGTATATTTCATAAAAGAGTCCAGAAGAAGCGTTCCTGTGTGAAGAGAGCTAGAGAGTCATTATGAGAAATCTCCAGAACCTCATTAAAGGGAGTTATGTCCCAAGCCAAGCCTCTTAATGAAGATTGGGGACGCTTCCCGGATCCCGGCAAAACTTATCTTCGGAGGGAAGAAAGAATTAAATTAATATCTTTGGTTACGGAAGAGTTGCATTGGATTTGATACAAGAATTGCAACCTGCATAATTTCTGCTTTATTTTGATATGCATTAGGGCTGCAATCATAAATGCATTCGTTAAATAGGGTACTTGACGTGCTTTGTGCGGGAAAACTTCGAGTCGCGGGCGCGCGTATTCTGCACGCGATCAAGCGGCGTGGTTACGCTAACTTGATTATAAAAGGAAGGCCGCCTGGCACATCAGCCTCATTCTTTGACCGTAAGGCTGCTTGAACGAAGTCGTCATGCTACAAGTCGGCACTGCGAACAACATTTTGTCTTCGAGCTGCACATACAACTAGTACTACTGTACCGGCGTGGAAGTAAGTAATCAACTTGCATATTCAGCTAAAGTCTTGATATTACCTGTGTTGATATGCTATGGTGAGATGAGGTACTGCCTATAATAGACTGATGAACTAGTAGCTTCATATTTCTGTGAGGTCAAGTTGTAACTGACGTAATGCTAGAATAAATATAGGCACAGGGTAGCTCTTCAAGCACTCCATGTTGTCCGAGTGAAGGGATGAAAGAACAGTGTTACTAAAAGTGGTGAAGAAACTATAGTGAACCAGGTTTAAAATTCTGAACAAGACTTGGTCAATGTAACGTGTGAGACACGATAGTAGTGGAAACAGGCATCGAGTTGGGACAGTCTGTAATAAATGAATTTGTTTTCAGTTACCCCTGCATCAAGCCAGAACGAGCTTTACATCATCATTGCGAGGAAGCCACAACGGGAGCTGAAGCCAACACGACAACGGGAATCGATCCAGGAACGTTGGGTGTACCTGATCAGCGCGACGTCGAAGGGGACATCTTCCAACCATCCAAGGAGCTGTACGAAGGACTCACGCAAGATAGGATGTCTCCAAGTGTTCACCAGTATCTGCTGCAACCGTCGCAGTTTGTCATGAGGTGGTAAATTCAGTGGTCCACAGGGAGGGCCGCTCCGTCATGTCATCAATCACATAAGGTCAGAGTTTTCCAATTCTGTTTCAAGCATGTCATTTAAATTTAGATAGGAATAGGGGGGCCGTCAGTCTACAGGTTAGTTACGGTAGGAAAATTCTTTGTAATATAGAGCTAGGCCTCAAGCTCGAACCCCGTACATTAGGGTGGATGATAGTTTGTAGATTCCTTGTTGGTGTGTTTATATTTCATTTCGATTGTATTAGATTAGCGTACGTGTTATCTTTATGGATCAGGCCGAACTCCCTTGGTCATGATAGGTTAGTCTAACAGGCAGGCACTATTTATTGTGTCGCGTTCAGGCATTTGTCTCTGCAGATATAGGCTATATAGTTGAGACCAGGATTCAACCCGTAATTCACCCAGCTTTACTGACAGGGCGAGCAAGTCCGAATGTTTGAGAGATGTGAGCATTATACATGTAGCTGACTGTATGTATTGAGATTAGAAAGCCCAGCACAGTTTGAGAGTGTATTGGATGCATTAGAGATGCCTTATTATGGCCATGTGACTATCGCTTATTGATTTGTGTCTTTGTATTATCAAGGTTGAGCCCATGGGAGGCGGAAATAAGATTTGTTATGTTGCTGGTGATATTGAGATGAGGGCGGATAGCCCAGGTGTATTTAAAAGAGTGCTTTTAGCAGCCAGATTACGTGAGTTGAAAGGCGAAGTTTCATAGCCGGCAGCCAGCTGAGCTCGTAAATTATGTGGACTGCCGTGTGTCAAGTGTTCGAGTGGTGAGGGTTGGTGTGTCTGACGTCACAGTCTTGAAACTCAGTTATATTGCTGTCTGCAGCGTGTCGAGTGTGTAGGGGGGGGGGAGTAGGCGACCTTGATGTTTTGAACGCAGGGGGAGATTTTTGTTCTATTTGTTCTACTTTAATTTTAACACTGGCCCGTTTGATATTGTCACTTTGGATATGTTGGTTGTGTTCTTTTTATTTTGTTTGTATATGTATATTATACGCCTAACTCTTCAGGGGACCAGGGTTCGTGACCGAGTCAGGACACTGTACATTTTGTGTTTATATTTGTTTGCACCGGGGTTCGATGGTACGAGGCATAGTAAATTTTATGGGAACTACTGTTAGATGTGTATTTCAGCAGATATCCATCTTTCTAGATTTCGTTACTTACACAATTGTAACATGCTTGTTACAGCACAGCTGTTTCGTGAAGGCAGTGAACTGGTTGTCATCGGCTCAACGTTATCTTTACCCAAGCATTTTGAAAGCTCTTATTTTTGTAAATAGATTTTGTTTATGTAATAAATCCCTATTTGTTAAACTTTGAATGCAGCGATGTTTCTGTTAGATTGTTTTTATTTAGCTGATTCTTACCTGATTAGTCACATATCCTAGTGTTTTATCTTTATGTTGCCCTTTGTTCACCCATGTTATCCCTAAGACGTGCGCTATCGGATGGCCGAGCAAGGATATGTGTTCAGGTAAGACTATGTGCACGAGCTCACGTTTGTGAGAGTTCTTTCACTACTGTACTCTGGGTTCGAGACCGGCTTTCGCCTGGCCGGAACCATAGAGTCCTGTAGGGCATACTATATATATATATATATCAATGTTGAAGAGTAATACACGATGAAAATAAACAAGTCTAAATTAAATAACGATCGCAATTGAATAAGATGACGTTAACGATTTTATGTCTTGCTAACTACATATTTTACGGTCGGAGTTGAACACAATCAAGCAATATTTTAATATTATACTGTATAACTGTTAATGTCGTGGTCATATTCCACGAAGCCTGGAATAGAATGACAAATCCTAACCACAGAGATATTGTTTAAACAAGCCCACTTGCGTTAGCTGAGAATTGAACCATGGCAATCTTTGGGAGAAGCTGGTGATAATATCGATTCGGACATCAAGCTCTACCGAGCTCGATAGCTGCAGTCGCTTAAGTGCGGCCAGTATCCAGTATTCGGGAGATAGTAGGTTCGAACCCTACTGTCGGCAGCACTGAAGATGGTTTTCCGTGGTTTCCCATTTTCACACCAGGCAAATGCTTGGGCTGTACCTTAATTAAGGCCACGGCCGCTTCCTTCCCATTCCTATGCCTTTCCTATCCCATCGTCGCCATAAGACCTATCTGTGTCGGTGCGACGTAAAACAAATAGCAAAAAAAAATCAAGCTCTGAATGAATTAAAGTGATCTGGCAAACATCGCAGCGTAACAGATATTCCACATCAATCATTAGTACACTGAGTGGAAAATAGTCATGGGAAGAAACTAACTGTGATGTTAGTAACGATTTGCTCCTCCGCGAAGCCTTAGAACGGCAGCAATACGTGGAGTTATCGACTATACAAGATGTTGGAATCGTTCTGGGTTGATCTGGACCTACACATCATGCACTGGGCTCATATCATTAGATGTTAGGCCCCTTTAAACAACAAGCATCATCATCATCATCATCATGATCATCATGATCATCAATATTGTGCACTACTACCCACAATTGGTCTTGTGTAGTTGGTACGGAGTTCATGAGGCGTACACCACCATCGACAGCATCCCATAAATTCTCAATTGGATTAAGATCGGGGGATCTAGAGGGCCAATCCATGGTCGTAACTTCACTGCAGTGCTCCTCCAATCACCTGCGCGCCACCACAGAGCGTAACATGGCACATAGTCCAGTTGAAACATGGCGTCTCCATCAGGGTACTCTAGGGCCAGAAAGGGATGTAGATGGTCTGAAAGAACATCCAAATTACATGCACCTGTCTGCGGTCCCCGCAGCCGGAAAATGGGGCCTAATTGAATGCATAAGAACGCCGCCCAGTCAAGAAATGACTCACCTCCCGAAAGGACACAACCTTGTTAACACGCAAGATCAGTAGCTTCATGGGGCATACGCCACACTATCACACACCCTTCAGCTCGATGCAACTGGAACCGAGATTCAACGGACCATGCCGCAGGCTGCCACTGTTCCATGGACCATTGCCGGTGTTCGCGGGTCCATGCACATCGTTGAGCTCTGTGTCGAGGTGTCAGCAAAAGGACACGAGTTGGTCGTTTGTTGGTGAAGCCTATGCGATGCAGTTGCCTCCTTACAATCCTGTTAGAAATGGGTTTCTGACTCCCAACATTCAAGTGGGCGGGGATCTGACTCATAGTAGCCCGTCAAGCGCACAGTATGGTTCTGCGGAGGCGATATCCGATCGTTAAACATCTATGGTCCTCCCGTGCGGCGGTTTAAGCGGGTGGTAACATCCTCTCTGCGATATTGAAGATCCACCCTTGACACTGTTAACCTCGGAAACCCGAAATCGCGTGTAATCTCCGCCATGCTATGACCCATGCACAGTGGGCCGATGATCATCCCACGTTCAAAGTCGGTTAACTCGCGACATGTTGCCATCTTCACGACACTAGTGTCTGTGACAGACCACTCAGCTACGCTGCAGCTATCCGCAACACTCAGGGGTCATATATGGCACGTTTTCTAGTGGGACACCCCTTCCCGTGACTTTTGGCCACTCAATGTATATACCAAATGTATCTAAAACGTAATATTCACTCTCTGATACTAGCATTATTTGACAATTGTGACACTATGTTGACTGAAATAACCTACGATAATAACAAGTAACTGGGCCAGAGCCTGAAACGCTGCGTAAAATATATTTCTAAACTAGCAAATGTACCCGTGCTTCGCTACGTTTTTCTACATTGTATTCGAATATCGAAGTAAATACTGTACATACAGTAAATAAGATTGTTTTAAAATGGCATGTCTCTTAGCGTTATCCGAAAAACAGCATAGCAAGGTTCCCAATACGGCGTTTCCAATGTAAAGTGCTTGTTACGGATTTGTGATGATAACGGCAGGCTCACTTGCCTACTGCCATTCACAATCGAGTGTGGAAGTTTTCATTATAATTGCAGGCCCCATCGCCTACTGCGCTGTCACAATCGATTTGGGAGTTTTCGTTAAAATGGCAGGCCCCCTTTCCTACTTCCAGACAGATTACAGTTTTCATTAAAATGTTTGGCAACTTCCCTACTGCCAGTCGAAATTGAGTTGTGCAGTTATAATCATAATGACAGGCCTCTTTTCCTACAGCCAGCCAGCTTACCACTAGTCACACCAAATTGCTGAGTTTCCATCAAAATAGCAGGCCACTATGCCTAATACCAGTCACATTTTAGATGGATACATTTGTTTGAGGGCGGGTACCCTTGCATGCAGCCAAACACAATCGGGTAGGGGAATTTTAAACAACAATGTATGCTCCCTTGCCTTCTGCAAGTCAAATCGAGAAGTGAATTATTCACTACAATGGTAGGCCTTCCTTACTAATGCCAGTTACACAGGTGTTGGAGAAGGACCCCATTCCTACTGCCAGTCAAAGTCAGTGTGGAGAGTACTGATTACACACCCTTTCTCGATCGCTACAACACGACATCAGTGAATATATATAGGTCGACATACGAAAGTATATGCATGCTTCAAATATTGCAGACCTTCATTTACAGATTGACTGCTGCAAAACGGTACGTCATATCGACAAAGGATTGTACCATAAGACGTCCGATTTTGGGGCCTAAATGGCTGGTCGTATGATATCTGATCTATTCATGGGTCAGATTGAGTTAGAAACGTTGAATAGGGTAAAATGTTTGTAAGATTATCTCACATTGCATTACTTTTCAGATAATTATGTGACAGCTACATACATAGCATTTGGCTCACATATGGCTACTGGGTGGGCCAATTTTCGTGTAGGGTTTGATGGTTCTTTCTTTCTTATAAGTGATTGAAAGTATGAATTATGCATGTGAAAAGTCCAAATTTACTTAACATCGAGAAATAGACAAAAATCAAACGTAAAAGTGATACAGATACAACAAAAAGTCATAAGACCAAGGTTGTAGATCACTCCAAATTGAACGGAGATTGTGCCTTCCCTTATGTGGTAGGACTTCGCGAAGATCTGCACCATCATTAAAATTGCCCCCATATTTCGATATTCTTCGGGGAAAAAAGTGAAAAATTTAAAGCTCTTGGAAATGTTCTGTCCGTTACAGTCTAAAACGTATAATTTTGCCAAATTTCTGTTTTCTTGTTGGTCTGGCAGATTATGCCGCAATGTGGATTTTGGGCGAGGAGGGTTAAAGTTAGGACTTTCAGGAAACTAAACCAAAAAATTATGCAGACGGTTATTATTACCCCTTAAACGCGTAGCTGTGCGAACATTTCGTCAAAATAGTCGATGTACAGGCACACAGTCGTTAGGATTTTACTTATAAAGATAAATAAGGAATCTGCTCCACGTACAACACCTTTTGGTCTATGTCTGCTGGACTTACCCTGCAAACCGACCGTTCATGATTTCTCCCTTATTAATCTTTCTGTCGAGAAAATACACATGAAAAAAAGTTTTAGAAATGGATTTCCAACAAATTTGGTCGATTTCCAGTCAGGTTGGTCATGTACTGTATATATTGTGGAAGAGTAAATTCACCATTTCGGTTCCCCATAAACCGCCAGTCCATTCCTGGAACAGGAAATGTTATTGACCTTTAAAACCTACCTTTGGAAAGGTGGATGCTAAATATAAAGTTTGGTTCAAATATCTTCAATAGTTTTCAAGTTGTAAGAAATACGCTCAACACGCGCCCGTTCTTAAGTTAAGTCCGGTTAATGATATCTCCCTTATAAATCCTCTTACCGAAATGATGCACATGAGAAAAAAAGTTTAAAAATTAATTTCCATTAAGGCAGGTAGATTTCTATTAAGTTTGGTTGTGTACATTTTGTGGGAGTGCAAAATCACGGTATCGGTTTCGTATAACCCCCCCAGTCATTTCATGGATTTAGAAACAATATTTGCCCTGAAACCTACCCCAGTATAGGTGGATTCTAAATATGAATTTTGGTGGAAATATATCCAGTAGTTTCCAAGTTATAGACACACAGACAAACAGAAAAACAGACACCAAAACTAAAAGTATGCAGATGGTTATTTTTACACCTGAAACGGATAACTGTACAGAAATGTCGCCAAAATAATCAATGTACCGACACACTCTAGAAGTGCAGACCTTTATTTCGAGAGTTACTGCTTTGAAACTCTGCGACATATCTGCAAACGGACAACACCATCAGACGCCTCTTTCAGTGTTCTACGTGGTAGGTCCCATGACATCTTCTCGTATCTGCTATATTTACGGGTTAGATTGAGTTAGAATCATTGGGTGTGAAATTTTGTACAGTTTTCGCATACTACTTTATATTTGTGATACTAATGTGACAGATAGAGTCATAAAATTTGGCTATCACATTGCCACTGGTCATGCCAATGTGCGTGCCGAATGTCATGATTCTATCTTTCCTATAAGTGTGCCAAATTAATGTTAACATATACGTGTGAAAGTATAAAATTAACTTGAAATCGAGAAACACAGCTCTATTTAACGTATAAGGAATAGAAATACAATAAAAATTCATAGGACCAAAGTTGTAGATCTCTCCAAAATGAAAGGCGATTGTGCTTTCTGATTTGTGATAAGACTTACAGATTAGCCACCAATTATCCCGAAACGAAGGTGTACACCGTCGTTAAAATTGCATCCATATTTCGATATTTTCCGGGGCCGAAAGTTATACATTTGCATAGCTTAGAATATTTCTTCAAAGGAAAGAGTGTCAAGCTTTCGGGATTAGCACTCGCATACATTCGGTGTAATTAAGGAAGAAAATAATTCAGTAAAGAAAGTTGAAATTAATAGAAAATGGATTAAAACTGAGGACAGTCGGATGACGACAAATCTGTAAATGCCAAGTGAATGTATTGGAAAATCAAATGCCCATCAATAAAATATGCTAGAGTGAGTTATGGATATAAGAAAGAGGTAACAGAGGAGAAATTTAGGCGCAGGCATTCTTAGGTCAACAGAGAGGATGACTAATGGTGTTATTACTTAAGCTATTCGAGGACGGTTATAAACTCCAACGATATTCCGCCAATATCCCTCTGAATGGCCGGTTGACGCCCTCTCTTCGCTTCCACCCAAGGAACAACCATGAATTTAAAGGTATGATGAGGAAAATGGCAATACGTTACTTCCCTGCTGGCAAGCAGTCAGAGACGTTGCCATGGCAACCTGTACGTTCGTTGTCGGTCTGTCGGTCACACACGCAGACCATGATACCCGCAGAAAATAGTACATTTCTCCGTCATTTGAATAGTAAGGTAAATTATGAACATAACGAAAGTTGTTTATAATGAAGAGACGTTTCACATACGGTCCACGGAGTTTATAGGAAATCAATAGTATAAGAGAAAATGGAGGAAAACCGTTCTGGTTTTCCTATAAATCCCCGTCTAATCAAAGATTTTAGAATGAAATGCATATAGAAACCTTCCTCGGGGTGAGTATACTCCAAATATGAAGTTTGGTTGAAATCTATCCAGCCGTTTTGCCGTGATGGTGGAATAAACAAACAAACAAACAAACAAACAAACAGACACGAAAGTAAAAACCACCGATTCGGTCGTGAGTTGACCTAAAACGGATAAATATCTGAAAAATTGGCAAAACAAACGAAATTACAGACAGCGGACCCCCTACAACTTTATTTATAAGATGTGCGATAAGACGCTCATGTATCACCTTATTATAAGGTGGTGTTGTGGCTTGGAGTGCACCAGCGCCGTGAACTTCACATGTTATCATCACATGTGCACACACTATTTTACACTAATACTACCAACTACAGTTTCTTTCTTGACCTTTATCATACCTCACGTCCTATCATAACCACAATACAAGATCTGGCTAGTCAGCTGGGGATGTACCTTAATAAAGGCTACAGCCGTTTCCCTTCCACTTATAGTCCTTTCCTATCCCATCGTCACCCTAAGACCTATGTGCTGGTGCAACGCAAAGCCAATCGTAAAAAACACAAAAAAACATATCGTTGTAGAGGAAACAATACCACGTATCTGGCAATGCTCTTCCTATTATTTTCTTTAAGACGCCTCCCAGCCACAGCCTCCCTCCTCCAGAAAAAAATTCGTTAGTTTTCCTATGCTAATGTGTAAAGAAAAACTGAATCTTACCGTACTGTAGGAATGAATGTATGTTTTGCTTGACGTATTTACGCACTACTACTGTATAATATATTTAAGAGGCCGGGATGAGTGACCCCAACTTGGCAGGTTGGATCCTGGTTCAGTCCGGTGTTATTTGAAGATGGTGGAATACGTCAGCCTGTTGTCGGTGGATTTACTAGCATATAAAAGAACTCCTGTGGGTCTAAACTCCGGCACCTCGGTGTCTCCGAAAACCGTAAAAAACGTAGTTGGTGGGACGTAAAGCCAATGACATTTTTTTACTAGTGGCTTTACGTCGCACCCACACAGATAGGTCTTATGGTGACGATGGAACAGGAAAGGCCTAGGAGTTGGAAGGAAGCGGCCGTGGCCTTGTTGTGAAAATGGGAAACCATGGAAAACCATCTTCAGGGCTGCCGACAGTGGGATTTGAACCTGCTATCTCCCGGATGCAAGGTCACAGCCACGCACCCCTAACCACACGGCCAACTCGCCTGGTAATAACATTATTATTATATTATTATTGTTATTATTATTTATTTAAGTAATGCTCACTAGCCGCCAGCGTCCTGGAAGGGAGTGGCAATCCAAATGATTGATCCACTGCCTCACTGGAGAGAAATGCTTGTACAGTGAAACCTGTATGCAACGGAATCTCATGGTAGCACGCTTTTTTCCGCTGTGCACAGGTTTTCGTTGAGAACATGTAAACGTGATATCATTGTACTCCCGTATTGTGTACCAGGGTTCTGCACAGTAGTCTGAGTTGTTTTCTAGTCATTTTACTGCATTATGGACCTCTTACGATAAACAGCAGAACACTATATGCTGTAGTAACATTGTCTATTGTATCATTACACGAGAGAGACACTACAATAAATTTTCTTTTCGCTGCTCTTCATAATCTCAAGGAAGTTAAATTTCTGCCAATAATTCCACATTTTTAATTATAAAAGAATTGATTTCTGGTCATAATTTGTAGGTCGGTCAAAATTATTTATTTCCTTAAAGATTCAAATACATTAAAAAAAGAATACCGGGATGAGTAGCTCAGAGCACTGACCTTCTGGCTCCAAGTTGGCGGGTTCGATCCTGGCTCATTTTGGTGGTATTTGAAGGTGCTCAAATACGCAAGCCTCGTGTCGGTAGATTTACTGGCGCGTAGAATGAGCTCCTGCGCGACAAAATTCCAGCACCTTGGCGTCTGCGAAAACCGTAAAAGTACATAATTATTGAGACGTACGGCCAATAACATTACTATAAATTCAAAAACTTGTAAACAATTCAGCTTTCATCACGAACGAAAAATTACATATAAAATTGTATGTGTTCGTCATATACTGAGAAACATTTTCCTTTTCCGCGTTGGGCAGGTTGCACTAAGTACAGGTAATTTTGAATATATTTTAGTGTTAATTTCACGGGGCCATGGCATAGCCTATTTCCATAATCATCAGGTTTCCGCTATGTGCAGGTTCTGTTATGAACAGTTTTCACTGTAATTTCACGATTGAATAGCACAACCGACTGGGAACAAAAGTATCCGACAATGGAATTCGAACCCGCTATCTCCCGGATGCAAGGTCACAGCCACGCACCCCTAACCACACGGCCAACTCGCCTGGTAATAACATTATTATTATTATTATTATATTATTATTGCTATTACTATTTATTTAAGTAATGCTCACTAGCTGCCAGCGTCCTGGAAGGGAGTGGCAATCCAAATGATTGATCCACTGCCTCACTGGAGAGAAATGCTTGTACAGTGAAACCTGGATGCAACGGAATCTCATGGTAGCACGCTTTTTTCCACTGTGTGGTAAGTCTTGCGTCTGTATAGCTCCTGCATCCTGAGTTCACAAGAAATGTCGTCATGAATGTCTTTCTTGGTCTTCCATGAGGGCGTTTCCCTGGTATTTTACCTTCCAATATTTCCATCATCACATTCTTCCTATATCGAAGCCTATGTCCGATCCGAGAAAGTTGTCTCTTCCTAATCTGACTCAACAGCTGTCTCTTTTTCCTGATAATGTTCAGTACCTCATTGATGGTCTTCTTCTCAACCATATTTATCCGTTGCAGCCGACGCCAGCACCATATATCAAAGGCTTCTAAAAGCAAAGCAAAGCAAAGTCATTCCCGTACAGGCCATGACGTCCCTTGGAGGGGTGGAAGGTAAAGGCTTCCACTGTCCGTAACCTCGGCACTGGATGGGGTAGACTGGTTAGCTCTACGCCCGGCCGCCTTTGCCCCCAGGAATTAACCGGGTACTCATTTTTGGTGTAGGCTGAGTGAACCTCAGGGCCATGTGAACCTCCGTTTCTTAAATTTTGCGGCTTCCTGACGGGGATTCGAACCCACGTCCTTCCGGGCGAACCGAGCACGCCTTTAACGCCTCGGCCAGGCAGCCCCTATCAAAGGCTTCTAGCCTGTTAATATCAGTTTTGGTTAACGTCCAGGTCTCAGCACAATGCAATGTACAAGTGCATTACATTTTTAAAATAAAAAGTCAAGTTCTTGTGGTTCGGAATCCACGTAATGCCGAAGGTCTCGTGGTTAATTCACCTAAAACTACAAGTTTTCTTAGGAAGCTAGGCTAGGCTGACCACATGCTGACCAAGTTGTGACATTCTGCGATGGAGATCTGAAAAAGTATTCATCATTTTCACGCAGACTGTATCATGCCATAAAACACAAAATGATCATATTTTAGTACTGCATTCCACTCCATGCCCGGAGCTGTAGCTTAATACGCCCGTATGTTTATCATAAAGCGCAGTAAACACAAACATATTTAAGGATGTGTATCTTATTTTTGACATGTTTAGCAGTCTTGTGATCATGTTTGAACATCAAAGAAGAAGTGTATCTAACCTGTGGGAAGATACATTTCTTTTAACCTTGTACTTTTTAATCTAATTTTTCCGCGTGTCTATGTTACGGACATCCTTCAGCATCAAAGGCAAGAGGAACACCGCCTTCTCTCCCCTCACTTTCTTCTTCAAGGGAAGCTTCTTTTTTGTGAAGCTTCCTATACGGGGTATCTTGTACTAAGCACTGAAGTCTGGCTGGTCCAGACAAGGAGATAAAAATAAAGACGACATTTGGGAAGCACATTTGCGAAACTACTCATCGAATTCAGTGAAATGAATGAAAACCCATTTATTTCAACCATAACAACAAGCCTTATCTAATCACGTTGACTGAACAGATTTAAAAAAGTTAGAAATTCATAAAAGTAGCATGTAGGTCTATAATCTTATAATTTAGTTTCGATCAGGTTGTCCATGGCTGGCTGGCCTTTTTTGTTCTGAACTAAACATCTCTTCGATATGCACTATATACTGAACACGACCTAATATAGCGTGTCTGGCTTGAACGTATAATAACATAAAAATTAATATCTTGAGAAGTAATAGAGATAACCATTGGCGGTTTTGTTGTACAAAGAGAGAAACTCAAGATTTTTTATTTATTTTTTTACATATCTAATACACTTCGATATTCGGATATATTTTTAGTTTAATATAACTTGTAAATGTTATGTAATGTTAAGATAGTTGTAAGCTCAACCTATATTATTGTAAACCATAGTGTTAAGTACTGGAAATATTTAAGTTGTGTGTGAATTCGTATATATATTATGATGCTGGATTTAGAATGGTAAACTAGTAGCATTTCTTGTAATGTTTTCTTTCCATTGAATTGCTTGTTATACTCTTGTTGTTGTTGCTGTTGTTGTTGTTGTGTAATTATGTTTTAACTTCACTTTATTATCACTTGTAATGCTAAGCTAGTAGTAAGTTCAACCTATAACATTGTAAGCCGTAGTGTTAAGCATTGGAAATTGTGTGTGAAATTGTATATGATGATGCTGGATTTAGAATGTTAAACTAATAGCATTTCTTGTCGTACTTTCTTTCCATGGAATTTCTTGTTGTACTCTAGTTGTTGTGATGATGTTGTTGGGTAGTTAGGTTTTTTACTCTACCTTATTATCCCTTGTAATGTAATGTAATATTTTCAAATAACCTATCAGTATGACCAAACCTCAAGCGCTCATATGCCTGGTTCACATTATTTCCGAGCACACTGTACAGTATATATAGGTCATTATGTTCGTATCGCTATGTTTACGAAGCTGTTAACACCGATGCCCCAAACAACATACATGAAACAACACTTTGTTATTCTCGAATTTCATCATATCGTAGCCGGGCCACATGCAATTCGTAATCAGGTTGATTGAGGTGATGCTTCATCGCATCTATAAATATGAAATTACTTCCTTTATCGCTAAAGATCACACAAGGACATAAAAAGAGCACAAGGATAGAAGATGAGGTAGAAAGGTAGTGGATTGGAACCAACGTACATTTTTATCTCCAAGGCACGTATTTCTTGTTCGATAAGCAGCGATATGAGCTTACGCGTGATCCACGTGTATCGTCAAGTAGGACCCACATGATAAGTTCCAGTTACGCTGCACTACAGGCTGGAAGATGGACTGGCGCACTGGCAGAAAATAATATACCGTAACTGCTTTGTTCTCAACAGTTTAACTGCTTTTATTGAAAACTAGCAAATGTACCCGTAATTCTCCATGGTATTCTAAATTGTATACGGATTTCTATATAAAATACTGTACACGCAGAGGGTAAAATTGTATTAAACTGCATGTCTCTTAGCGTTATTCTGAAAAAACCATGGGGAGGTCCCCATGAATTGTTTACGACATAAGGTATCCGTTGGGGAGTTTTGACGAAAATGCCAGGCCACGTTTCCTAATGCTATTCACAATCGAGTTTGGGAGTTTCTACAATAAGGGAAGGCTCGCTTCCTACTTCCATTCACAATCGAGTTGGAGAGTTTTCATTATAATGATTAGCCCCTTTACATAATGCCAGTCACAATCGAATTGGGGAGTTTTGCTTATAGGCTAATCGAGAAATGCAGCTCTATCTAACGTATAAGGGATCGAAACAAGACAAAATGTCATTTAACCAAAGTTGTAGATCTCTCGAAATTGAGCGGTGATTGTGCTCTCCGTTTTGTGACATGACTTACCGATTAGCCACCAATTACCCGAAACGAAAGTCTGCAATGTCATTAAAATTGCCTCTATATTTCGAAATTTTTAGGAGGTAAAATGTTACACATTTTGAACAGCTTCGAATTTTTCCTCAAAGGATTAGCACTCGTATACATACGGGGAAATTAATGAAGAAAATAACACAGTTAAGAAAATCGACACAATTGAAAATGGGATAATAAATGAGGACAACGAAAAAATAAGACAAATATGTAAATACCAAGTGGATGTATTGGGAATATGAAACGTTGCTCACTAAATTGAGGATATGAGTTACGGATTTAAGAAAGTGGTAAGAGAGGATAAATTTAGGTGCAGGGATTCTTAGGTAATCAGATATGAAGATCACTTATGGTGTTATTACTTAAGCCTATAGAGGCAAGGCAGAAGCAAAACATTAAAGCATAAAATGGAAGTAGAAGAGAAATACAGTAAAAATTGCATCAAAGGACAGAATACACCTCACGGTGTGAAATAATGGGCTACACTCCGCGGCACTGTTGAAATATTGACAGCCACCCTTAGTGCTATTCGAAGGCGTTTGTAATCTCCAACGCTATTCCGCAAATATCTCACAAAATGGCAGTTTGATGTCTCTATTGCCTTCTACCTAACGAAAATCACAATTTTAAAGGAATGATGACGGAAAAGGCATTGCTTGCAAGCAGCAAGAGACGTTGCCATGGTAACCGGTAGATTCGTTGTCGGTCTGCGAGGGTGTTCGTCACTCGTTGCAGAGCATTAAACCCGTAGAAAATAGTATGTTTCTCCGTCCTTTGAAGAGTAAACAAAACTTTGTAGATAGCAGAAACGATTGAAACTGAAGGAACGTTTCACATAAAATAGTCGACAGATTTTGCAGAAAATATCAAATAACACGTTTGACCCCCTTATAAAACCCATATTTCCCGCGATTTTTAAACCATATCGCATATGAAGCCTGCCATTGGATGAGCATACTCTGAATATGAAGATTGATCGAGATCTATCAAGCCGTCTCGCCATGATGGTGGAAAAACCGACAAACAGACAGACGAAAACACGAACACTAAAAACCACTGATACGATCTTGAGTTGACGTAAAACGGATAAATGCCTGAATAATTGGCAAAATAAACGAAATTGCAGACAGCGAGACTCCCTACAACTTTATTTATAAAGATATAGAGGACAGGTAAACAAATGTGAAACATGAAGTAATGTACTACTGCCAAAAGTATGTCCAAAATATAGTTCAGGGTACTTGAAAGACGAACTGTTATACTGCCACGATGATAAAATGGTAGGTAAGGAGACCAGTTAGTTGTTGAAAAATTACTGTTGTACGACAGGTCTTTGGGGCCTTCACATTGGGAGAGTGGGTTGACGACCACGAGTCCCCTAGCTGAGTCTGCCATTGCTTCCATTTACTTGTGTCAGGCTCCTCGCATTTATCTTTCCTATCCGACCTCCGCTGGTCAACCCTTGTTCTTTTCCGACTCCGACGGTATTAAGTTTCCGAGACATAAATAGTCTTCATTTTCACGCCCTTCGTCGCTCTTTCGTTTCTTTTGCCAATATATTAATTTTTCGAAGTACCGGACTTCTTCCATTTTCTCCATTTGATTTGTGTTCATAGAGAATGGTTGCCCACTTGTATTTCCTCTTAAAACGATAATCATCACCACCACCTGTTGTATGAAACAGTAGGAACAGTGTAGGTAAAAGGACTATTGAATTACAGTCGAACCTTTGAATCTCGAACTCCATTACTCGAATTTTCAATATCTCGAAGTAAATTAAATTTCCCGGCCATTTGTCCTATTCTTCACGTGTATTTATTTTTCTATTACTCGAAACTTGGTTACACGAATTTCTAGATTTCTCGAAGCAAACATTTCCTCCCTTGGAACAACAAATACACTGTAACTCAAATTTTGTGCAACATTAACTCTGCAATACGGCATTTGTTGTTTGCGAGGAACAGTTAACAGTGAGGCTGGGAGCGGATACAACGGGAACCGAAAAATTAAGACTTCTAATGATCGGAAAATCTGCGAAGCCTCGCTGTTTCTCGCGTGTGAATTAATTACCGGTCACGTACGATAGCAACCCCGAAGTCGCGGATGACAAGCTCCATTTACGAATCTCGGCTGCGTGGTATTGACGAGAAGTTTCATCGTGAAGGAATAAAAGGTTAACAGTAACAAACAGAAGAGATTAAAGATTTTTTCCAGTGGTGTTCACGGAGGTATGTTTTTGTTTCACAACTGCATGTACTGTATCCTGTCTCCTAAAATGTTACTACAATAAGGGTTATTATTAAAGCGATGACTTAAAATAGTTTGTTTGTATACTTTTAAATACTATTGAAAATAGTGTATTCACTATAAGCCCATAGATACTGCACCCTTACGAGCCTCGAATGGACGACCCACGCATAATAATGCCTCCGCGTAACCTGGTAAAATCCACGGATGAGACTAGAGTGAAGAGCGGCCCGAATTGCATAACGAGTTTCGAACCGCTACCCTCCTACTTTCTGTGCTGGCCTCGGCAAATTGAGCACATGGGAGGTGGTACGTTCGCAAGAACAAAAACAAGTACTTAAGATGGAGCCTTATATAATATGAAAGTAGGATCTCTGGGTTCAACTGTCTACTGGATACTGCTTAGTACTGCTAAAAATGACAAGAATTATGTAATGGGGTTACGAAGACTAATTGATTCAGAATTATGGCATAAAAGAAAACAACCCTATACAATGAATTCTCCGCATACGGGAGGAAAAGAAAGGAATTAACACTTCAAATTGACTCGCCTGACGACGTCATCTGCACAAATGTATAATTGACGTTTTGCGACCAATATCGTCTACCTTTCCCTCATCAGTTTCGTACCTTTGTCGTTAATTTTATTATTCTGTCGATCACACCGTGTAATATGAGCTGATGTCCCCCTAGATAATACATTATATTCTTAGCACGTAATTAACCGGTCCCTACACTACATAATTGCCATATTCAAAAATATATTTACATAATACACAGACATAGACACACATACCACTGTGCTGAACTTCCGGACTTCCTAATCTGGCACCAAGACGACAACGTCGGACATCGGTTCTGTTTGAACTCAACGTAATACACACTAACACTAAACACAATCAAATACACATCATGTATAAAATGGGGCCATTCCTGTAAGAAAAACATGGTTATCAATATCTTCTGCCCCAGCGCAAGCTTAATGGACGCTCGCACAAGGCGGCCCTTTCTGACCTTGGCTCGAACTGGATGCCTTCCGACTGAGAGGTACATGTCTGAAATCCCTAAATTATCTACGGTCTCATACTACCAGATATTGGGGGGGGGATACATAATCATTTATTACTACCTTCTAAATCACCGTGATATTATAATATACACATGTGTTCTTAGCCGAACCATTTGACAAACAAACAGGCACGGTGTGAAACCCAGAGCCCTGAGTCTTTAACTACAGTAACACGGCAGGGCCGCTTTGTTGCGAGAGGAGAGAAGGAAAAAAAAGGAAGGTCATTCGTGCTACTACTGTCACTCGTTCATTGGTTACGCAGGATTCCTGACCCCTCTCAATTACTACGGCCAGCTCTCCTTTCCCGCAGACACATATTTCGGGCCCACTTCATTTGTTTATTCCATCTTACTGCAGAATTCCCAAGAAATATTTATTCTCTACCTTCTCATTCTTATCGTTGAGCGCCGCATGGGCAACATCACATCCGAATTATTTCATCGTAAAACTATCTGTGCATTCGGCCCTCTCATTACGTCTCATATCTCATATCTTCTTTCCTTGGGCATAGGACTCACATGATTCCTCTGCCAACCCTTCTCATTCTCTTCTCTCATCGCCCAAAAAATATGTATATTTTATATTTTGACCATACATTAAAGACTTCGGCCTCTCTGTGTCTCATCCTGGCTACAGATAAAAACACTCCAGACAATTCTGGTCAATTAATCAAAAATCACGGGAAACTTACAAATTGTCTCTCACACAATTTACCTAAATAACACAGTTCTGTACCCCTCCCAGTCGGGACTTCTTCTCTCTTGCTGCACATGCCATATTTATACGTGTAAGCTACGCATGCATCGTCTGACTGACCCATGAGCTCCCCCAGCATATACGATAGCCATATTGGACATTAACTAACAACCTTTAGACATGGTCTTCCCTGCTCATCATCACTATTGTTCCAACCACCCCAAATAATACTCTTCTATCCTTGTTTCCCACACTTGCTAGGATATTATACATATTACTAATAATAACTCCTCATGAAAAACTAAACACTAAGGAAGAAATGGGTCGTCCGGGGAGTTAGCTCCCTTGAATTTACGTTATCATGATAAAGAACAAAATTTCCATATTAGAATATGCATTATTTAAAACATTGAGGTATTACAAAGAAAAATTTCATCCTATGACCCCGGTTATACATTATCGTGCTAATAATTTATATATGACATCAACTCATCTGTTTGGTGGCCGTGTTTTTCCTTCCACGGGAGACCCATGGTGGAGTTTACTGTCGCATCACCTCGGCGCTGGAAACGAGCGTGTTGTCTTTCGATCCTGGGCTGCAAAGGTCCGTCATCCTGGTTAGCTCGTTCACTGTTACAATTTTAAAGTAATCCAAAAGGGTGTCACTCCACAACTCGTCACACGTTCCTCTGTTTACAACGACACACAGAAAGAATATGCACAATGTATTTTCTTAAGCAGGCAGGTCATTCTAATCACACGCGGCGCGCGTTCACAGCATGAATCGGGTGGCTCACAGTACTTAAGATCCCTGACTCATAGTTGCGATTTGGATGATACCAATTTATTGATACCACATACTCATTTAGGCCGGCATTGTTGATAGCCGACTCCCGCTACTCGTTCATAAATTATGCTCGCAACTTAATTAATTGACACGCGGCACTGAGACATTTGCCTAGGCTCGCTTGGCTATTACTTGACTTCCCATCTACACTTCACAAGACTTTTATAATACACGGCCGCGACGGACACAATAACTCCGTCTTAGTAAGCGGTCAATAGATTGCGGACGGTAACTTTAAAAACTGGAACACAATGTAACACACTGTCCTCTCTCAACGACCCGCTAGGAACTGTCTTCAGCGAGGGTCAGCCCAGCCTTTATTATTTTCACGCCGGAAGACTGGGGGCGTAGACATGTCAAGGTTCATTAAAGACACCAGCTCCTTTCATCCCGGGAATTCAAGACATTTAAATGGCACGTATCGTAACACTCTATTTCCTCTTTCATTTGAGCCAGGTGTGATCGACCTGTGATCGGCAGTTCTTACGTAATTTGGCTCCCGCCTTTAATTATTTCATTAGCATCCCTTGGTGGGTGGAGTCACCTTTGAGCGCGACTCTTGGCGTGGGTGACGCACTACATTCACATGTGTTAGTAATTCATTACAGCTCGACATCTAGTGACCTCATTTCACCCCTTGAATAAAGTATTCCATATTTTCAGTCTGGGATACGCCGAAAATTCAGCTCTATTCATTGGTGTGCCTCCCATATTTTTTCCATGTCTGGATCGAAATATCATATAATTTTTAGGCGCCAAATTTCGACGTTGGCATCCGTGGAACGTGCATTAAAAAACGGAAGTTCCTTCTGTTGGTTTGGAACCCTGGGAAACTAGGCCCCACCTCTGGGCGTATTAGACTACCGTAACGTCCCGTCGTATCTCCAACTCTGTCTGCAAGTTGAGAGGGCTTTTTCACGAGGGCCTGGCTCCAACCCAAACTTTCCTCTGTTTTCCAGGCGATCTTTCGCGGGTTTCGTTCTGGCCTCACGCCGCTCGATCCCTTCGCCCAATGACGCGACGTTTAGAAATGATTTTAATAGGGTAGAAAGGCACCTATGATTTCAATGAGCTGTACAGGACACTGTACGGTTTCAATACATATGATTCAATTATTTGTTATACATGCTCAGAAACGGTATTCTCTATATCTCGAAATTTCGATTACTCGAAGTAAAATTTAGCTCTCCAGGTGATTCGAGATATCGAGGCTCCACTATATTGAGCAACAAACCTTATTACTACTACAATAAGAATTTGTTAAATGAGGGAACAACCTTGTTGGTGTGAGGTGCACTGGTATACTGATATAGCAAGAATATAACACAAGTTAATTACTGAAAGATGAGCAGCAGTACTACTATTACTACAAAAAAGTCATTGATGAAGGGAGCGTTGCAGGAAGATAAATAAACTACAGTTCTGCAAAAAAAAAGTAGAGGTAATACACTCCGAGCGAGTTGGCCGTGCGGTTAGGGGAACATGGTTGTGAGCTTGCATTCAGGAGATTGTGGGTTCGAGCCCCACTCTCGGCAACCCTGAGTATCGTTTTCCGTGGTTTCCCATTTTCACACCGGGCGAATACCAAGAATGTGCCTTAATTAAGACCACGGCCACTTCCTTTCAATTCTTACACCTTTCCTATCTCATCGTCGCCATAAGACCTCTCCGTATCGGTGCGACGTAAAGCCAATTGTAAGCAAACAAATAAATGAAATGACGCATGATAACTGTTTAAATGTAAAATGTTGCAGTATCTGATAGAAATGTACAGGTAAGGACACTAATCAGTCGCTGAAGAAGCAAGTTAATTGTCGACGTAATGATTACGCAATGGTGAAATTAATATGTGGTACACTAGTCGATATTACGTATATACTGTAAGTGCGAATTGTGCTCAGATAAACGCCATAAATCATTTTATGTGGAGCTTTTATCAATATATTGGTTTAATTGAATCAAAGTATTAACGTACGATTTTAAGCTATCGGTATCAGGTTCAATCGAACCAAAAATGCTATTTACTATCTAGCGACTAATTCAAATACACGGAATATAATCTCCATCTTCTGTTGACAGGAAACGTCCCTGGTTAATGACCCTCGTAATAAAATGGTACTGTACTTGTCAGTAAATGTTGCCTCTGTGGTGTAGTGGTTAGTGTGATTATCTGCCACCCACGGAGGCCCAGATTCGATTCCCGGCTCTGCCACGAAAATTTGAAAAGTGGTACGAGGGCTGGAACTGGGTTCACTCAGCCTCGGGTGGTCAACTGAGTAGAGGTGCGCTCGGTTCCCACCTCAGCCATCCTGGAAGTGGTTTTCCGTGGTTTCCCACTTCTCCTCTAGGCAAATGCCGGGATGGTACCTAACTTAAGGCCACGGCCGCTTCCTTCCCTCTTCCTTGTCTATTCCTTCCAATCTTCCCATCCCCCGCCAAGGCCACTGTTCAATATAGCAGGTGAAGCCGCCTGGGCGAGGTACTGGTCATCCTCCCCAGATGTATCCCCCGACCCAGAATCTGAGGCTCCAGAACACTGCCCTTGAGGCGGTAGAGGTGGGATCCCTCGCTGAGTCCGAGGGTAAAACCAACCCTGGAGGGTAAGCAGATTAAGAAAGAAACTTATCAGTAAATACTGAGATCTACTGGGAGATGATCAAGGTGAACTGCTCTGGAAATGGATTTATTGCTACTGTCATCTAGACTATCCAGAAAAGACAAGGTCTATATAGCACGCTGAAGAGAAACTAACATTTTAATAGTGCCACGAGTACAAGCACATTTGAAATTACACGATCACGCAGATCGTCAACCAAAATTAAATAAATTAAATAATTAACAGAAGAGTGCCTTAGGTAAAGGTGATAGCTGGGATAAGCAAAAACTAGAATATCTTCGTCTGAGTATGGAAGATAATGGATGCAAATTTAAGGAGAGTTTCATGCCATCAATCGCGTAAAAATTACTGTTTCGTAACAAAATGATCACACTTCATTGACTCTGAAAGAAAAGAAATAGGACTGTAACAACATAGGTACTGTGTTATCACCATTTTTCATTTATTATGTAAATATCTGCTGGTGGCAAGAGAGGCATTCAATATTTAGGTATATCTTGATTTCCTCTTGCAGACAGGAACAATAGAGGGTTCAGTATGCCTCCGAACTGATGAGTTAAATGGAATGAATTATATCAGCTAATGAAAAATGTATCATTAATAATAATAATAATAATAAGTTCAGAAATACTGAGGTATTTTTTTGCTATTGGTTTACGTCGCACCGACACAGATAGGTCTTATGGCGACGATGGGATAGGAAAGGCCGAGGAATGGGAAGGAAGCGGCCGTGGCATTAATTAAGGTACACCTGGTGTGAAAATTGGAAACCATATTCGGGGCTGCCGACAGTGGGGTTCGAATCCACTATCTTCCGGATGCAAGTTCACAGCTGCGCGCCTCTAACCGCACGGCCAACTCGCCCGGTACTGAAGTATTGATGGCTTTCTGTATTCAATTACTGAGCACAATAAAATGGGCTCACATTCGACAGAGCAATAATTTATAATGTGTTCACTGTTGCCAACGGATTGTCGAACATTCACATAAATCTCATTTGTTAGATTACATCCGCCTACCCTGGACTCCATCCGTCAGGATCAAGATTAACGAGAAACAAAATACACATCCTGTTTTGAAGTCAATGGTTCATTTTCCTCATTAGCTGATATAATTCACTCTATTATATTTTGAAAAATATGGCATAATATCGACAAAACATCACAGTTTTGTACAGTATAGTTTTGTGTAATGCCTAATGTTCCTGCAGTCAAAAATTCACTTAGTAATATAGATTAGGTCAATGTTCGGCCACTATTCCTGGGAATTGATCTGGTTCTCGTTCCTATAGAAAACTGAGTGAACCCTAGAATCAATCAGTACATTTTCAGATGTAATCTTCTTCTTCTCGCTTTATCTGTTTATCCTCCAGGGTCGGTTTTTCCCTCGAACTCAGTGAGGGATCCCTACTCTGACGACTCAAGGGCAGTGTCCTGGAGCTTCAGACTCTGGGTCGGGGATACAACTGGGGAGGATGACCAGTACCTCGCTTAGATGGCCTCATCTGCTATGCTGCACAGGGGCCTTGCGGGCGGATGGGAATATTGGAAGGGATAGACAAGGAAGAGGGAAGGAAGCGGCTGTGGCTTTAAGTTAGGTAGCATCACGGCATTTGCCTGGAAGAGAAGTGGGAAACCACGGAAAACCACTTCCAGGATGGCTGAGGTGGGAATGAAACCCAGATCTACTCAGTTGACCTCCCGAGGCTGAGTGAACCCCGTTCCAACCCTCGTACCACTTTTCAAATTTTGTGGCAGAGCTGGGAATCGAACCGGGGTCTCCGTGGGTGGTAGCTAATCACACTTACCACTACACCGCAGAGGTGGGCGAGACACCGAATTACTTTTTTAAAATTATTTAACACTGTATGGCTATTTGGCTTCAATAAATATATTATTATTAAATTATTTAACAGTATGACAAATTTCCTAATGCCCATCGACCACCCTATATATGACTAAATATAATTTAAGTTACGAACTCCGCTTCCCAGTTAATTTCAGCTTCACAATAGACTACAAGATAATATTTTCCGTAGTTTGACTTGTGCGTAAATGGTCCGCCCTTCTAATGTAACAGAAATCATGTTATCTGGATTCTGCATGAATACTTGCCCGTAAAACTCGTAGTTGTGAACTTCTGGTTGACAGATCATATCTTAAAGGTTATTGAAAACTAAATGCCTTCATTATTAATGGAATTGTATATTTATTTTATAGGAGCTATCATCCCATATCAACTCCAAATCGACTGTATAAGGACGTTACGTCTGAAGATGAGGATGATGCTTGTTAGCTGTTCTATTAGCAGCCTTGTGATCTACAAGGTGACATATGAGCGGCACTAGTAGCTTGAGCATATCTTTAGCAATTTGCTCTTGGGAAGAAGTAGCAGTTGGGCATAAAAGTGATTGATCCTCTGCCAAGATTCTCCTTCACAAAGTCGTGATTAACGAGCAAAGTGTTATGCTAGATCCATATTAAAGGGATCAAAGTTCCAACTTGAAATGCAGGTGCTTCATAACCATGTATTCTGTGATATTTTATGACAGGATGACGAATTAAAATATGAATGGTTCCATCCTAAGAAGTGGTGAACTTCGACTGCTTCACCTAGTGTAGTATTCCTCCGAGACTACGTGTAAATTGCATATTATAAGAGTACGGGGTTCAATTATGCATTAAAATATACACGGTACGTAGAAGCATTTTCACAATAATAATCACAAGTATTTGAAATAGAGCCCCTTCATTGCAGGAACAGTTACATTAGGTATTCACACTCTAGATATACTCTTCAGTATATAGCTCATGGGCTGCAATAGTGGCATAAGTTAAAAAAAAAAATATCAAGTACTGAGATAAATGAATAAGCTCTACATAGTTTCCCCTTAGTAGTGAAATGCAGAAATCTTACGATTAATTAACTGAATGAAAAGCAAACTTTACTAAATGGTTCGATAGGAGTTCATTTAATAAAAGAGGTACCTAATAAAAAGGTTACCTAACAATTGCTCCTACATTTCCCTTGCCGAAGTCATGACCTAGATGTTTTGAGACGTGTCACTATTGCTGCAATGTATTTTTACAGATTATGTTGGACTATCTTGGGAGTTTGCAGCTTAGGCCCCTATCACACTAGGACACTGGTGGCGCCACCAGATACTGGTGTCCGGCTGGTGAAGGAGCCCGGCAACCGCTCGGGACACCCGCCGGGCATTGCTTTAAATGTAGCCTATCATACTAGGACACTGGTGGCGCCACCAGAAACTGGTGTCCGGCTGGTGGACGAGCCCGGCAACCACTCGGGACACCAACGGTGTCTCGGGGCACCCGCCGGGCATCGCTTCAAATGTAGCCTTTCAAACTCGGACACTGATGGCACCACCAGGTACTGGTGTCCGGCTGGTGGACGAGCCCGGCAACCGCTCGGGACACCCGCCGGGCATCGCTTTAAATGTAGCCTATCACACTAGGACACTGGTGGCGCCAACACATACTGGTGTCCGGCTGGTGGACGAGCCCGGCAACCGCTCGGGATACCAACGGTGTCTCGGGACACCCGCCGGACATTGCTTCAGATGTAACCTATCATTTTAGGACACTGGTGGCGACACCTGGTTGTGACTCATTCCCCCTTCCATACCCGCTTTTTCCGCAATCAGTTCCACTCTCAGCAATATTGTGCTCATGATGGCCGAGGGAGACGATACGAAGAAGAGTAGTGTGGGGATATGCTGAAAGAGTTGGCTAATTTAATAAATAAGCAAGTGAATACAGAGGACTTAACAGTCCAAGCTGAAAAATGCCCAGTAATGTGGAACAATGTAACCGACGAGTGCAGTGATAGAAAGGCCAAAATAAATGCGTGGAAAGAAATTATGGTGTTCTTACCCGATTTTGAGGACACGGATTTTAGGAATATTTAATTTCGCAAACAGTGTCCTCACTTGTGGGCAGTAAATTTCAATTCTGAATACATTTCTATTTCTTTATGGTGCTTCATTTAGAAATCAAGAAAATCACGTTGTAAGCCGAACTAGCAAAAATAAGTCCTCACTTGTTGAAGACATCTTTTAAAATGGATCTACATGATTTCTGGTAGTGACACTAGTGTCTAGTGAACTTCTGCTTCGGCGAAACTTCCAGCGCCACCAGTATCGCCACCAGTGCCCTATTGTAATAGAAGCCTTATAATAATGAAACAAATTTACGACAGCAATTACTCCGATTTCGTATTTAATGAGTTGTGACACTATTGTAGCCACCGGGCGAGTTGGCTTTGCGGTTAGGAGCGGGAGCTGTGAGCTTGCATCCGCGATATAGTGGACTCGAACCCCATTGTCGGCAGCCCTGAAGATTGTTTTCCGTGGTTTTCCATTTTCACACCAGGCAAATGCTGGGGCTGTACCTTAATTAAGACCACGTCCGCTTCCTTCCCATTTCTAGGCCTTTAGTGTACCATCGTCGCCATAAGACCCATTTGTGTCTGTGCGACGTAAAGCAAATAGCAAAAAAAAAAAAAAACTGTTGCAGCCCTTGAGCTAGTGGCTTTTCGTCGCACCGACACAGACAGGTCTTATGGCGGCGATGGGATAGGAAAGGTCTAGGAGGTGGAAGGAAGCGGCCGTGGCTTTAACGTACAGCCCCAGCATTTACCTGGTGTGAAAGTGGGAAACTACGGAAAACTATCTTCAGGGCTGCTGACAGTGGGATCCGAACCCTCTATCTCCCGGATGCAAGCTCACAGCCGCGCGCCCCTAACCGCACGGCCAACTCTCCCGGTAGATCCCATGAGCGACATATCTATATATATAAAGTAGCTTGTCCTGACTGACTGACTGACTGACTGACTGATTCATCATCGCCGAGCCAAAACTACTGGACATAAAGAAATGAAATTTTGGGCATAGATTCATATTAAGATGTAGGTGCTCGCTAAGAGAGGATTTTTGGATATTCCGTCGCTAAGGGGGTGAAAAGGGGGGTGAAATTTTAAAATGAGTGTGTCTATATCTCAAAACTTTAAAAGTTTACAGATGTGAAAATTGGTATTTAGAATCTTCTTTAAAAATAAGGAAACACGTATTTTTTTGTTTTCAGACAATCCCAATAGGAGGGGTCAAAAAGGGTGAAAAATGGGTTGAATGCCTTTAATCCGGATACGCTACTTATATCTCAGAAACTGAAGATATTACAGACCTCAAAATTGGTACTTTTGATCGCTGTGAAAAGTGAAGAAACACATATTTTTTTGTTTTTGGAAAATCCAATTAATGCGAGGGTGAAAGGGGGGGGGGGTGAATTTTTAAAATGAGTGCATCTATATCTCAAAAGTTTTAAAGTTTAGAGATGTAAAAATTAGTATTTAGAATCTTCATAAAAAATAAAGGAACAGGTATTTTTTTGTTTTCGGAAAATCCCAATAGGAGGGGTGAAAAGGGGTGAAAAATGTGTTGAATGCCTTTAAAGAGAATACATATATCTCAGAAACTGAAGATATTACAGACCTCAAAATTGGTACTTTTGATCGCTTTCAAAAATAAAGAAACACATATTTTTTTGTTTTTGGAAAAACCAATTAATGCGAGGGTGAAAGGGGGGGTGAATTTTTAAAATGAGTGCATCTATATCTCAAAAGTTTTAAAGTTTAGAGATGTAAAAATTGGTATTTAGAATCTTCATTAAAAATAAAGGAACACGTATTTTTTTTGTTTTCGGAAAATCCCAATAGGAAGGTGAAAAGGGGTGAAAAATGTGTTGAATGCCTTTAAAGAGAATACTTATATCTTAGAAACTGAATATATTACAGACCTGAAAATTGGTATTTGGGATCTACTTTAAAAATAAAGAAACAGGCATTTTTTCGTTTTGGGAAAATCCAAATAATGAGGGGTGAAAAGGGGGGTGAATTTTTAAAATGAGTGTGTCTACATCTTAAAACTTTAAACGTTTAAACGTAAAAATTGGTGTTTAGAATCTCCCTTAAAAATAAAGGAACACGTATTTCTTTGTTTTCTCTAAATCCCAATAGGAGGGGTGTAAAAGGGTGAATAATGGGTTGAATGCCTTTAATGAGGATACATATATCCCAGAAACTGAAGATATTACAGAATTTATAATTTGTAAATGGGATCTCCTTTAAAAATATAGAAACACGTATATTTTTGCTTTTGGATAATTCAATTAATGGCGGTTAAACAGGAGTGGCAAATTGGGGTGAATTTTTTGAAAGACTATATTTACAGAATATCTGAGAAGCGTAAAATGTTACAGACGTAAATAATGGGTATTTGGAATCTCCTGTAAGTGTAAAGAAACATAGGTGATTTGTCTTTGGAAACTCCACTTAAGGGGAAATAAAATGGGGTGAAATTTTAAAATGAGAATTTCTACAGTATATCTCAAAAACTTAACATGTACAGAAGTGAAAAATGGTCATTTTTTTATCCTATTAAAAATAAAGAAAAGTGTATTTTTAGTTTTCGGAAATACAACTTGGGTAGTGGGGGTGGGAGGTAAAAGTGACTGAAAATGGTGTTGAATTCTTTTAATTAGGCTACTGATATCTCAAAAATGAAGATTTTACACACGTGAAATTTTATTTTTGGAATCTGCTTTAAAAGTAGACAAACACGTATTCTCGGAAAATCCCATGAAGGGGATTTGGAGTGTTAAAGGATAGAAAAAATTAATTGACTTAATTGTATGAGAATACATACATGTAATAAAAACTAAAGTTGTTACAGACGTGAAAATTGGTATTTTGATCTCCTTTAAGAAAAGCGCGTTTTGGGGGGAAACAATCTTGGGGGGGGGGGGCGGGAGTGAAAAGGAGTTGAATTCCTTTCATGAGGACACATAAATCAAAAACTGAAGATTAGAGTGGTGATAATTGGTATTTAGAAGATCCTTTACTATTAAAGGAACAAGTATTTTTTGCTTTAATATCACTTTGTGAGGGAGGGGGGGGGGGGAGTGTGGAAGGAAGTTAAAAACGTGAATTATTTTTAAGGGGATACTTATATCTCAAAACTGAAGGTAATAAACGTGAATATTGGTATTTGGAATCTCCTTTAAACATAAAGAAACACGCCTTCTTTTAATTTTTTGGAGGGTGGGGGTAAATAAACTTAACGGCGATGGGGTGTAAAAGGAGGTGAGACCAATTGATTTTACTGTTCGTAATGTACTTATAAGGAGCCTCCGTTCCTCATTCGGCAGCGCGCCGGCCTCTCAGAGCTGGGTTCCGTGTTTCAAATCCCGGTCACTCCATGTGACATTCGTGCTGGACAAAATGGAGGCGGGCAGGTTTTTCTCCGGATACTCCGGCTTTCCCTGTCATCATTCATTCCAGCAACACTGTCCAATATTTCATTTCATTTGTCACTCATCGATCATTGCCCCAGAGGGGAGCTTCGGCAGCCGGCACAATTCCTATTGTTGCCGCTAGATGGGGCTTTATTCATTCCATCACTGATCCTGTCGAATGATAGGAAACAGGCTGTAGACTTGCGATGTACTTATTCTGATCATAAACCGATCATTTTTAATCTTTCCTGGGTTCTTTTTCAACAGCCATATTTTCCTTCGGAGAACGTTCTTAGGTTAGAGTAGATTCTCCTGGCATATAAATAAAAATTTAAACACATTTGAAATAAACGATAGGAATGAGATTGGCCGTCAAATTGTTCACCTCTATAATAAGGTCAATAATACACGGAGGTATGTCATTCGTATCGCCAGAAATTCCGCACACTTCCCTACGCGCAACAATGGTGCTGGTCACATTGTTAGCAATGACAATGGCAGCAGATGTATTTTACCGCCAAGTAGCGGTCTTGCATATTGCTGTGGGGTCCAGAACATCAATAATAATAATAATAATAATAATAATAATAATAATAATAATAATAATAATAATAATAATAATAATAATAATAATAATAATAATACAAAAATTCAATTAATTTCAACCACCCTAATAATAATAATAATAATAATAATAATAATAATAATAATAATAATAATAATAATAATAATAATAATAATAATGTTCTGGACCGTCGTCAACATGTACGGACCGTGCTGGAAACGGGTCCTGGACGGGTAATGACTACGATTGCAGTCCGGCCGCCGGTTTAGTACCGCCAAGGCACCTAAGAGGACACCACGCTGGATCTCCTCAAGGATTTGATCCACATTAAAAATGCTTATAGGAAAGCATGGCTATGATTTAGGAACCCAACTGACCGGGTGGAATACCTGGACCTAGCCCGGGAAATACGAAATCGATTGCTGGAAAGAAAGATTGAAAAATGGGAGGAACGTTGCCGTAATCTCTCAGTAAACGAGTCAGATCACGAATATCGGCGGGTTGTATATAAAACGATAAGCATTCAATTATAAATTTCAGTATATTACCGTAGCGAAGCACGGGTATCTTGCTAGTATAACATATATATTTCCTTCAAGTTCCATAATTACGTCCTCTATTTATTAATAAATATTACTTCAAATCTAAAGCTATGCTAGTTACACGTCACTGATCTCTTGAAAGAGTGAGAAGTAAAGGCTCCTACTGTTCTTAATTTCGGCAGCAAGTGACATAGAGTGATCGGTATTATGACTAGTCATCCTCTGAAAATTATGTGTAACTCATTTCAGGTGTATTCTGGGTAAATTCCAGGGTCATGTAAATCCTCAGTACAAAATATTTATCTAAATTTCTCGCCGGGCTGAGTGACACAGATGGTAGAGCGCTAGTCTTCTGGCCCCAACTTGGTCTGTTCGATCCTGGCTCAGTCCGGTGGTATTTGAAGGTGCTCAAATACGTTAGCCTCGTATCGGTAGATTTACTGGCACGTAGAAAAAACTCCTATCGGTCCAAATTCCGGCACTTCGGCTTCTCCGACAACCGTGGTTAGTTGTACATAAAACCAATAACATTATGATTCTAAACTTCTCGATATCCTGATAAAGGGGCGAACTGGGTACCTTTAGTGGTGAAGAAATTGTGCCCTTATTGCATCGGCTGGACAGCCCTTCTTCCCAGTGTTATCTCTGTCACTAAACTGATACAGTAATTACACTGAGCAGAGGAATATGTCTCTACACATGCATATTTCGTTCAAAACTAGTTTCATTTCCAGTCACACTTAGCGTTATGAGTACACACGATACATTTTGGGATATTGCACTGTGAAAGAGGCAAGCTATAAGAAACAGTGTTGCCAACTTAGCGGATTTTCCGCTAAATTTGGCGGAATTAGAAGTCTGTCGGCGGAGAAATATACCATTTAGCGGACAGCGGATTTTTTGGCGGAATTCTAGATTTATTATAGCGGAACTTAGCCACTGCGACTGCTGTAACCGGATATAAGTATAGCCTTTCCCAGATGTGTTTAATTGGTACGCCGGGGAAGGAAATTGTCCAGTACCTTATATCAAGTCTCAGTTTGTTAATAAACCTTCATAAATGATTACAATCACACAATCTTTCAGAGTTTCTGAAGATCTTTCAGAGTTTCTGAAGACTGTTGTTAAGCAGAATTTTCAGTAACACATGTAAGTAAAAACAATGTAACTAATTCCTGTCAGTAATCTATCAGCCATATGAAATTATACCAGGCTGGTGAACTTGATTTTCAGGGATCCTATGACGAAAACTTCTTCTTCTCTTCGACCTCATCTTAAGCTGCTCGGAAGAAGTATACTGTGGTGCCGAAACTTTTCCCCGCAAGAGTTCTTATACTGCCAGTAAAACTACCGATACACGGTTGACTTATTTGAACGCCTTGAAATACTATTGGACAGAGCAAGGATCAAACTTGCCAATTTGGACTCAGCCAGTGATGTGACGTCTAAGCTACTCAGTCCGATACTATGTTACTGTCGTTATCGCCTGTACCTTCTACTTCCTAACCACTTAGGCAGCTAGGACGGTGAAAAGAGAAATTTATAGGAAGGATATAAATAGGAAAAAGCAATTAGAAATTGCCTGGCGAACACCTAGACTAAAGGCAAACAACATTTAATCTCTACAGCAGAGAAACAAGGATATTCTTGTTCGAAAACGACTGATTTCTCTCCCCAGTGATTAAGAAGGAATATGACAGACTAATATTCATTAAATTTTTGTATGTTAAGTACTGTCCGAAGGCTGGTTGGATACACAACAGCTTTGCCATCAACTATCATAGGCACCCGTGAAGGGTCTTACAAGGAAGATGAGGAGTGAGGAAGTTCCCCATGGCTTTCCTTACCAAGGCTACCTTTGCCGTTACATATCCGCCTGGCAAACACAATGAAATGCCTGCACCAATCAACCTTATGAGCGATATTTTTACACCATTCATAACAGGGGCAGGCTTCACAAAATAATGGCATCACTATCATCGCTCATACCTCAGTCACTTTCATCATGTCAAAGAAGGATGCGACATAGGCAGGTCAATGGAAGTAACAAATTTGTTCTAGCCCATTCCAGCGCAGTGAAAACATTAGGTTTCGCCAGCGATGGCAGTCGTCAGCTAATGAGACAACCAATTTTATGGTCGTCTGCCTAATTATGGCGATATCCAGAAGGCAGAGGACTGCTATCCCGACCGAGCAAGTGGCTTGGGCGGTTTGGTTCACGTAACTATCAACTTGCATTCGGGAGATAGTAGGTTCGAACCCCACTGTCGGCAGGCCTGCCGGGGCTCTACCTTAACTAAGACCACGGCCATCTCCTTCACACTCCTAGCCCTTTTCTAGTCCATCGTCACCACAAAACCTGTCTGTGTCGGAGCGACGTAAAAAAAGAGAAGATTGTCCAGCTTCCTGGCTGAACGATAAGCATAGTCACCTTCGGTTCAGAATGTACCGGGTTCGACTCCCGGAGAGGTCGTAGATTTTCACCTTAAATGGTTAATTTCCCTAGCTCGGGGACTGGGTTTTTGCAACGTCCCCAACGTCCCTATAACTCAGACACAACATTACAGTTTTTCACACACGGGAGATGCCGTCCACCCTCGTCGGAGGGTCTATCTTTCAAGGGCTGTGCTAGGCTAGCAGTAGCCACATGGTATTACTTTTATTATCAATATTGTTGTAGTGGACTATTTTATAGTGTATCCAATAATGTACAGCAACTTGTGAGTAATACTGTACGATTTATGCAATTAGCAGTCTACAGGTAACTGGTAACGGGGACAGCAGTGTTTGTTTTGAGTGGAGCAACGTCTACTGGTGTATATTGTGACTTGACATAAGAGAAGACAATGCGGCGGAGCTCCTGCCAGTTGACACTGGCTGTGACCCTTCCTAACCAACTACTGCGGACAAGCCCACCTTAAGATCATTCCTCTCCTTCGTTTTTAGTTTTCTTTTAGAGGGGTGGGAGGATATTTTAGGCTCCCATTGTTTTTTGTCATCTATTGTACCTCGTCTTTGTCAATATGCGCCTCAGGTCACAGCCCCACGCCTGTCTCTTGCCTGCATATGTTCATTCTAATGTAAATATTGACTTGACCAAGGTGTGTTAGGGGAAAGCAGAGCAACGATTTCATTTGATGAGCCTCTCCCAGGGTTAGGTGGAGTTGTGTCATCGAAATTAGACAGCAAAAGAAAGAGAGGTAGCTCCAACCAGCCATTGTTCTCACTATTTCTACCTCCTGAAACAACTCACAGGGCAGGAGTGACAAAGCGGCGAGTTACGTCCCTGGGAAAACCGAATTTCTAATCTTATTGCTAACAATATTCAGTTTTTTCTTTACCCCATCTGGCGACTTTGAGAAATTGCCTCCTGATTGAGTTATTCTAGTCAGAAGCAGAAACAAAATATAAGATTATATATAATTATATTACAATCATAAACTAATTCACTCCACGGTAGACCAGTGACATGCAACCTCAATAGCGTCTGGTGTCGCAACGAGAAGATCTTACACTGCACAAGATGAAGGCCACAGCCGACAAGCCTGTAGATGACCTAGAGCCCGGCCCATCCGCTCCGTATTTCCTTGATCCGCAACCGGATCCGCAACCGCGAGTGGTTATCCGCGTATATTGTAAATATTTAATTATATTACAAGGTACAGAAACGGTCAGAACTGTTAACATAATACAACAGGTCCGATAGTGGTACCAGACCCCCTTCAGTCACAGGTTTATGAAGTATTTCCTCTTTTGACAACTACCGACGTATTGAGCGGTTCTCTTTCGGATCCTTTGTTCCTTTCTTCCACTAATTGCGGGGAGAAGCCAGTTAGGCTTACGTAAAATGTACGGCTTTATGGTCTCAATGTTCTTTATGTATATCACTATTCTCCTATACCAATATCAAGGGTCGCCTAACCGCAAACAAAAAATAAGAGTACAGTATACCTGAGTAAAAATCAGTAAACTTAATTATTTAGAAATTATCAGCGAAATTATCCGCACTGCCAAACAGTTTGCATCCGCCAAGACACTAACTTCGCGGATATCCGCATCGGTGCACGGCTCTAAGGTGCCCCACAGTCCGTCGTTCGCCGAAGTCGCAGGTAATGGTGTCTACATGAAAGTGCCTTTCCTGGAGATTACTCTTGGATCTTCCAACTCCAGAACGAAGAAGACTGAGTGATCTCCACACAGTCCAATTGTGTTCGTCCCTAGGCGGAAGACTTTCCGAAGAGTGGGGCCAGTTAGAGTTATTCTCAAGTCAAGAAATTTACATTTGCTTTCTTGCTGTAGTTGCTGTAATTCGCAAGACTACAGGCTTTTTTTAGTAATCTTCTACTGGATCTCAATCTAGGGGTAGCTGGTATATAACCATATGGAGGGATGGTATTGTGGATTGACCTATTTATGCTCCGATGGCTTTGCGTCTGAACTGGCATTTCGCAAAACACGTTAGCATCGCCTTACTTAAGTTGACAGCGCTCAAGTGCTATAAGAACAGCTGATGCAATCCGACCGTGGCACCAGCTCGCGGATAATATAACACTGTACTCGGAAAAGCTACAGAATCACGAGTGAAAATAAATTCACAAAAACTACACTTACTAACAATATCCGACGCTAAAAGGAGAATAAATTATTAAGAAAAATGTGAGAAAATAAAACTACTTACAGATAAGGGATGGCACAGGAAGGAGGTTATGGCTAGAGCCCTGCACGGTTGCGGATATCCGCGGATATATCCGCGAAGTGTCTTGGCGGATGAAAACTGTTTGGTAGTGCGGATAATTTTGCTGATAATTTCTAAATAATGAAGTTTATTGATTTTCAGTTAGTATACTCTTATTTTTGCTTGTGGTTAGGTGACCCTTGACAGTGGTATGTGAGAGTGGTGATATATCAAGAGCCGTGAGACCATAAAGCCGTAAATCTGACCTAATCCTAACTGGCTCCTGTCCGCAAGTAATGGAAGGAAGGCCAGTACGTCGGTAGTTGTCGCAAGAGAAAATCCCTCATAAACCTGTGACGCTAGGGATTCTACGGCTACGCATCAGGCCTATTGTATTATGTTAATAGATCCATCCGCTTCAATATACTGAATACTTAATATATCCGCGGATATGCATTCGCGGATGCGGTTGCGGGTGCGGATGAACGAAGTGCGGATGTGGAGCGGATGCGGATAATATTTTATGGCCTACAAATGAAACACTCCACTTACTTCAGTCACTTTCTTGCCACTTGTTTTTGCTGACCTACACTGGTAAGTGGTATACAGAGACGAACTAGATACACTAATAAACACACGGATGTAAATAACACTGCAGCTACACTGAACTGTTAAACTTACAAATAACTGTAAGCTATTGTACTAACTTATGCTAAACTCTAAACTACACTATAGTACAGAGATAAAGACAAGAATTAACAATGTAAAAAAGATGAATTACTGAAGAAAATGCAAAATATCACGAACCGTACCAAATACCATACACGCCCAGTGAGAGAGCTGAATGATGTGGTGAGTGTTCACGATATATACAAGACAGTTGGCAACTATGTTTCCAGATCGCCCTCAATCAATATGGACCGATATGATCGGCAGCTTGGGATTGGTTGGATGTCTGTGCTTCCGCGGTCAACCACAAGATAGAGCCAAAATTGGCCAAAACATCAGTTTAGAAGCTATAATATTCAGAGTATAGTTCTTTCTGCATTGGCTGCTCCTAACGACGATTTTCTGGTGGTGCTATCCCTGTCAAGTGATAGAGGTTTACAAGAGGTGCAGGCCTCAAACAGTCTGTAATAAGTCTAACACGTTTCATTGAACACTTTATCAACTTGATTTGCGTGGATATATTTGAACCGAACTGGGCACGCTTATTCTGCAACAGTAACATAATGCAAGTGCTGTCGTTCTAAGGATTATTGGTTGTGAGCCCCACGTGTTACCAGTGATTTTATGAACAATGTTGCACCTAGCTTCCACATTTAGTCTTGTATTCTGGCAATGCTGTTGAAAGTCGATTTCGATATAAATCACTGGGTACCGGATAATACTATACGTTAAAAATGGACGGAAAGTTCTGATTCTGTTTGATCTGAAAAATAGTATTACGAGTGACATATTAGTTCAAGAATTAAATATATTTTATAAACCCTCACAGAGCGTTCAGCTTGATAAAGCTCATCAAACTGTAACGAGTGAAGTAAATTCGGATAAAAGCCCTAGCTTGATAAATCTCATCGAACTGTAACGAGTGAAGTAAATTCGGATATAAGCCCTGCCCATAGGGTACACTGTTTCGCTATTATGTTACCTCTCGACGGTGTCATTATCAGTAATATCAGTAATAGTAATGTTATTGTTTTTCCGTCCCACTAACTACTTTTAAACCGAGCTCGATAGCTGCAGTCGCTTAAGTGCGGCCAGTATCCAGTAATCGGGAGATAGTGGGTTCGAATTCCACTGTCGGCAGCCTTGAAGATGGTTTTCCGTGGTTTCCCATTTTCACACCAGGAAAATGCCGGAGCTGTACCATAATTAAGGCCACGGCCGCTTCCTTCCAACTCCTAGGCCTTTCCTATCCCATCGTCGCCATAAGACCTATCTGCGTCAGTGCGACGTAAAGCAAATAGCAAAAAAAAACTACTTTTAAGGTTTTCGGAGACACCGGGGTGCCAGAATTTAGTCCCGCAAGAGTTCTTTCACGTGCCACTAAATCTATTGACACGAGGCTGACGCATTTGAGCACCTTCGAAAAGGACCGGACTGAGTCACGATCGAACCTGCCAAGTTCAGGTAAGAAGGCCAGCGCCTCGACCGTCTGAGCCCGACAATAATATCAGTTACAAAGAAGAACTCGTCCTTATTTGAGCTATTTAAGATAATAATTTTAATTCTTTATGAAAAGGCTTTTAATTATAGCCTACTTTACAACTTCTTCATTATGTTCAATACTGATAACAGCAAACCCAATGCAACCGAAATTGTATGGTTAAAGGATATATTGCAATATCTTTCTATTTCCGGGATGAAGAGACTGAGACAGATAGGAAAGCTTGTAGTTTACTTGGCCGTTGTCATAGTAATGAAAGTCATGGGACCACAAATTACGACCACTTCGTGTCGTGGAACACCGAGTGAATTGGCATCGCTGTTCGAAGAACATACTTTTGGGAAATAGTGGGTTTGAATCCCACCGTCGAGAGCCCTAAAAATGGTTTCCCATTGTGTGACAACACCAAGCCAAGGCCGCTACTTCCCCATGCTAGCCCTCTCCCATTCTTACGTCGCTGAAAACCTACAGTGTGTTACAGTCAAACCACACTGCATGAAACAAAACCGTCTTGGGCTGGTTGAGGCAACCGCAGGCTGTTTGCCTTAGTCAGCTAGTTCATGAAATACAGATAGAGTGTGATATTAGAACACATTGCGCAGGAAAAATGTTTTCATTACCCCAAGCTGTTTCAGTCATGCGAGAGTTCTGTCTGGGCTACTTAAATCCTTCAGTCAGCATTGGGAATTCGAGGTGAGGCAGTTAACGTTGGACATGCAGTTTATTACAGGAACATGTATATTACATTAAATATTGAATGCGTTGTAAGTACAAAATTAAGTACCAAAATTACAAATTGTCCATAAATAATGCCTTTCTAGATGGACCTGTTTACATTATCTATCGTATGGCTTTTTGTGCCGGGAGTGCCCGAGGACTCGATCGGCTCGCCTGGTACACTTCTTTCCAATTGACATCCATAAGCGTTCTGCGCGTCTTCATGTTGCATTGATGATGATAATGAGGTAGGAAGAGGGTGAAACTCGGTGTCGGTACATAGCCCACTCCTGTCGGACAATACCAAGGTTTCTGTTCAAAGCCACTCAATACGAACATTGCGGAGAGGATTGGGAAGTGAATCCAGTCTTTTGGCACGCAATCTTGTGATAAGAACTTGTATGCCACCGCCTCTCCTACCCCGTGGCTACATTCTGATGGAGAAAATATTTTTCACCAACGGGATTCGAACCAGCTAACCACGGTGTCAGACCCCTTGACAATCATGGCCACTAAGCGGGCTTTCTTTAAATGCAGTGTGGAGCTGAGAAAACTGCTGGATATTTGTGTATAACCTAACTCTATGGCACTACAGCCCTGAAGGGCCTTGGCCTACCAAGCGACCGCTGCTAAGCTCGAAAGCCTGCAGATTACGAGGTGTCGTGTGGTCAGCACGACATATCCTCTGCACCGTTATTCTTGGCTTTCTAGACCGGGGTCGCTATCTGACCATCAGATAGCTCCTTAATTGTAATTACGTAGGCTGAGTGGACCTCTAACCAGCCCTCAGATCCAGGTAAAAATTCCTGACCTGGCAGGGAATCGAACCCGGGGCCTCCTGGTAAGAGGCAGGCATGCTATCCCTACACCATGGGGTTGGCTATTTGTCTGTAAACACGTCAAAAATGTTCCTCTATCAGAGACTTACCAGTACGCCTCCCCTTCCATTACCCTTGGTACAACTCCTTCAGAAGTTATGCCCTTCTATTATATGATGAACATAATTATATATTAGAAATAAAAATATTTTCCCTATAACATACGCTTTTAATTTATGTCTTTCTTTCTTTCTTAGTCCGTTTACCGTTCAGGGTTGGTTTTCCCCCCTGGACTCGGTGAGGAATCCCACGTCTACCACCTCAAGGGCAGTGTCCTGGACCGTGAGAAATTTGGTCGGGGATTCAACTGGGAAGGAAGACCAGTACTATCCCAGATGGCCTCACCTGCTATGCTGAACAGGGGCCTTGTGGGAAGATGGGAAGTTTGGAAGGGATAGAGAAGGAAGCGGCCGTGGACTTAAGTCAGGTACCATCGCGGCATTTGCCTGGAGGAGAAGTGGGAAACCACGGAAAACCACTTCGAGGATGGCTGAGGTGGGAATCGAACTCCCTTTCTACTTAGTTGACCTCCCGAGGCTGAGTGGACCCCGTTTCAGTCCTCGTACAAGTTTTCAAATTTCGTGGCTGAGCCGGGAAGCGAACCCGGGCCTCCGGTGGTGGCGACTAATCACACTAACAACTACACCATGGAGGCGGACTTTGTTTCGTTTCACTTATCTTAAATGTCACAAGTAGCTTTCGGTTTTGGTGGCGTTTCTTTTCTTTCTTTTTTTTCCCTACCAAAAATGGGTGTCTTTCCTAATCTCGGTCTGGATCGAAACAGGAAATCAAAACTTACAGAAGTTATTCCTGTGTAATTAAGAAGTGTGTCTTTGCATTTAAGCAGTTTATATAAAAAGGACATTTTTTTGAATTTAAATGAAACCACCTGCACAGCACTGTCATACGTCTGCCACACTGTCTTCACCCTTACAAGACATCTTGACGGCTGACTCACTGTGTCTATTGTATGTTTGTTGCATTTGGGCAAAACCACCCTAACCTTTTTATCTCAGGCAGTTCCAAGCTGCTTGTTTGCCGCAGTGTGGTTTTAGTCCTAGAATGACGTAACGCCAGTAACAAAAACCATTATAAGATTCCTGCGGAATGAGATTTCGATATTTCGTCATTTTGTGAAATACATTGAAAGGAGGTTAAACATATAAAATTACTATTAATTTACGTTAAAGATAAAAATTGGTGCGTCCCTGAAATGAGTGATCCTTTAGCTCTGATTTCCGGTAACTCATCCTATTTAAGATATAAGTTTATTTCAAATTCCTCACTAGCTGTCAAAGCATTTGGAACACGGTACTATATCTACATTACATAGAAGTATAAGTAAAATCAGCCATAGACATTTAATTCGATACGTGATCGTAAAACTGTTCTTTATTTAGTAACAAATTCTCTTTAGGACCCTGTTTAGGTCTGTAGTGATAGGCTGTATATTCTACCACTTTTTATTCCTTATTGGTAGGAGAACGCCCGTTACTGTACATAAACAGACAAGTTTATGCTCGGTACATTTGGATCTGGCGTCAAAAGATTTCCTTCTCATACAAAGAGACAGAGCGCGGAGCAGATGCCCTGGCTAGCGTCAACACACACTCGTTCAGAACGGATGGACGGATGTGATGTGTTTATCTAGAACCACCCTCCAGAACGCCGCGTATCTTGCACAGCATTCTTTTCTCCGGATTCATTCCACTAAGGGCAATGATTTAGTAAGCGTTGATGACATAAAATGGACGAGACTGTATAAGGAGTGTATGTATGTGGAGCGCAAATGTAACGAAATTCTTGCAAATATATTACAGAATTACGTGCAGTAAAAATAATTGCTTTTCGATTTATGAAGATTTAAAAAAAAATTTTTTTTTGGGTACATTAATGTGCACATTTAGCCGATGCTTCTGTAATATCACGGGGATGAAAGAAAGCTCACATATTCAAGGGTATCGACATCGTAAGTTCTCTATCTTCAAAATCAAATGGACGGTAATTTGTTCCTTACACAAATCTATACGCCTCCACCGATCAGTACCGAAATTTGCACCAAGGCTCACAATCAGGGCCAGGATTTTTGATGACCTAAACATGTTTTAAAAATGATCTATAAAATGACGGCAAAAATCCAATAAAATGGTCCGAAAACTTTAAAAAATGGCAAATTTTCAGTGAAATTGTACAATCAGTTTACTAGTAGAGTTGGTAGAACCTATATTTATGTTATACACATTATAAGAAGTTCTTGGACTGATGCCATTTCGCAGAGAACTTTGCTCTGCGTCCTCAGAAGAAAATCTCGTCTGTTCACGAGAAAGACTTCTTCAGTTGGAGGTGATAAAGTTGTGACGATATCAAATACCATACGCGTAAATGCTTCAAAATCCTAAAACATATAAAAACACGAATCAAGTGTAAAACAGTCTAATAAATTCCATAAAATGACCAAATAATGACGTATAATTTTGTTTACCGCTGTGAGGTTTTAGAACGACGTTAAACCGGTAACTAAAACTATTAAAAGATTCCTGCGAAATGAAATTTCGATATCTCATCATTTTGTGAAATAAATTGAAGGGAGGATAAACATATAAAATTTCTATTAATTTACTTTAAGGAAAAGTATTGGTGCGTCCCTGGATAAAGTCTTTTATTTTACACCTTAGACTTTCGAGCTGGAACGAAACTCCAGATAAATGATAGTTTAAATATTATTTCGTAATTATATAAATGTATGTAGTTATTGTCAGTTCATATTTTAATTTGTTAAAGAAGATCAGAAAGTAACTTTCAAATGCAAACCTATAGTTTTGGTTGTGAAATCTTATTAGGTTTAGTTGATTTTCGAAAACGAACTAAAATAAAAAATGGCAAGAATGTCAAAAAATGACCTAGTAAGTGGGCATTTATACAATCAGGATTTCTGTACAAGTTAGCAATGTCTATTATGAACTAATTAAAAGATGACATGTCATCAAAGTCTAGCCCTGCTCGTAAGGTAGGTTACTCGGACCCGTCGTAGAGGTAGCTATACCGTTAAAGATTTCATAAAACTGGTCAAAATATATGATATGTGGGTATAAGGTTGTATGTGTTGACGCCATTTTTGATACCAAAACTCTTAACGGACAGACTCGACAAATGAATAGCATGGAACTTAAAATAGCAAGGAATATCTATGATACAGTCTAGCGATTTATTCTCTGGAAAGCTAACCTCCATCCCACAAATGAATGTCAAATGATTGCTTTCAGGTGGCGAATTTCACTCTATGATCAAGTTCAAGTTGTGTAAAATTACTGTGAACTGGAAACGTGAAGATATAAAGCCACTAATCTGCGATAAAATACGCTCGCTTCGTGACACATGTGAACCGTCGAGCGTTGAAGAAGGTGGTTTATGAAAATCTATAGATGACGAGTGGCTAAGTGCCAGTTAAACATGACTGCGCCGGGAGTAAGGACGGATGTTGCTCCAGCGACATGCAGCTGTTTGTAGTTAATATAATGAAAGCTCCAGTTTTTATCGATAATTTCGCGAAGAATGGAGTTACGAATGAAATTATGTAGACGGGATATGGGGCTCGATCTTTATTTTGAGAATTTTTATCGAATAACTACTATCTTAATTAGTAATAACAAAAGTGCTTAAATATGAAAGAATTCAAATTCATAGGTATTCATAACCCATTCAGAGAACAAAACTGTCTGTACGGGAATTTTATTTTTAGTTTAAATCTTTGGGTATATATATATATATATATAATTTGGTGTGGCTATTTCTAGCAGAGTGCAGCCCTTGTAAGGCAGACCCTCCGATGAGGGTGGGTGGCATCTGGCAAGTGTAGGTGTCTGCGTGTTATTGTGGTGGAGGATAGTGTTGTGTGTGGTGTGTGATTTGCAGGGATGTTGGGGACAGAACAAACACCTAGCCCCCGAGCCACTGGAATTAACCAATGAAGGTTAAAATTCCCGACCCTCTGAACCGAAGGCCAGCACGCTGATCATTCAGCCAACGAGTCGTACAAATCATTGGGTGGAGTCTACAAATATTTAGACTGGTGGCTTCACCAGAATACCTTAGTTACATAAATTTATTACTGAAGCACGATATTACAGCAAAGACGGTACCGAGAGAAGTTTGAGTGCACTATTCTGATGAATTTATACTTAAAATAGTGCATGTAGATGTGATAATCCTAAATCGATAATTTTATCACGAAATACAGCTGTTGATTGGCTAAAGTTCTTGATATTCCTATACCGGATTGCGCACTGGAGTAATGAGGTAAGTGGTACCTTAATTGCAATAGTAGACTTACTTTGAAGACCAGAATTAAACCTGATCTGAGGTTTATGATTAGATCATACTACATAATTGGGGTTTTTAACCGAGGCATTCTCGGTTCACACGGATAGGCATGTCTTCGATTCGCCATCGGGAAGTCACGACATATATATATGTAAGAGATATATTCAACTAGAAATGCCTGGGCGTCACTCAGCCTGTTCCAGAAATGAGACCACGTTAATTCCTTGGGGATGAAGACGGGCATATGATTATTCCATCCCTCTCAGCGCGGATATTGTGGATAGTGTAAGTATTATGCAAAGGACTTGCGTAGTATGTGCAGTGATGGCTCATTACTGGGGAATCATAACAATACATTCTTAGATATGATATTGGCGTTTTGGCCTTCGCGTTTCGCAGAGAACTGAGAGTTTCATATAGCTGGGAGCAAGTGGTGTTCCGAGTTGTCGGTGGAAAGATGGCGTGGAATGACAGTAGATGAATAAGGTTGAGTGTAGTTTTCAAAAGTAGGAATGCTAATGAAGATAAAATTGGAATTCAAGAGAACAAATTGGAGCATATATTCGTTTATAGAAAGAGGAGTTGCCGGCCCCGCGGTGTAGGGGTAGCGTGCCTGCCTCTTATCCGGAGGACCGGGATTAGATTCCCGACCAGGTCAGTGACTTTTACCTGGACCTGAGGGCTGGTTCGAGGTCCACTCAGCCTATGTGATTACAATTTAGGAGTTGTCTGACGGTAAGATAGCTGCCCCGGTATAGAGAGCCATGAATAATGGCCGTGGGGATTCGTCGTGCTGACCACACGACGCTTCGTAATCTGCAGGCCTTCGGGCTGAGCAGCGGTCCCTTGGTAGGCCGAGCCTCTTTGAGGCTGTTGCGCCATGGGGTTTGTTTTGGGGTAGGAAGAGTAGTTAGAGAGATTTTCGATACGTTTCTAACTTTTTTTATGTGATTTTAGAATTGACTAGGTGAAAAAATAATAGGGAATCTGCGACCCGGGCGGCAGCCCTAAATACAGATCATCGGTCATTAATTAATTAACTGATTGAATTTATGTTTCGCTTAAACTCTTATTTTGCAAGATGTTGATCATATAAAATACAATATTTTGATGCTGATATGGAAGTTTTTCATTATTCTCCATTTCTATACATTTATATAAAGGATTCCATCAAGTGTCCATTATATACTGTGCCGGGATACTCAACGAAATGTACCATATCCTCATAACCCTCATTAGATGAAGAAGGTGCTTTGTTGCCGAGCACGTTGAATTCCCATTATAAACCAACAAGCTAAGAAGCAACAAGATAACCATACCCTCGTGCATCAGGGAACGAAGAAAGAATTTACAGCATAAAATAGTTCCAAATAAAAACACACATATGCGTAATATCTTTAAGGCATTAAAAACCAAATTTATTAATGTCTCGTGCAGTATATCCTCTCGTGTTTCGCTTTTCATTGAGGTTTTAATTCTCCATACGTAAACCTTCCCGCTCCATTCGTTTTACACAATACATCCTCGATATCCTCTGCCTGTCGAAAAAAAGGGAGTAGTTATTCAGGTGCTCTCAGCTTGATACCATGGGTTGAGACCATAATAGTAATAATAATAATAATAATAATAATAATAATAATAATAATAATAATAATAATAATAATAATAATTATGGCTTATGGCCTCCGGAGAGGCCTGGTGCGTGTCTTTTTCTCATAGACGCCCTATTAGGTGACCTGCATGGCTGTGAAGATGAGGGCACTACCTACGATGATTTCCAATGCTGAATACGCCCCACATCCCCAGTCCCCGAGCCATTGGAATTAACCAATTAAGGTTAAAATACCCAACCCGGCCGGTAATCGAACGCGGGATCCTCTTGGCAAAAGGCCAACATGCTAACCATTTAGCCGTGGAGCCGACGGTTGAGACCATGGGACCCTATGATAATCTGTCATTAAAAAACAATATTTTCTGTCCAAACTTCAACCAGTTCTTTTTCCCAACCCAGACGGTGTTTTGTTTACGAAGTCTAAAGGATCTTTTCTTCTTTTTTGCTGGTGGTTTAACGTCGCACTAACACATCGAAGGTTTTCGGCAGCGCGAGGACGGTGTAGGGGAAGGAAGCGACCGAGGTCTCAATCAAGATACAGCCCCAGCAATTGTCTGGTGTGAAAACGGGAAAAAAGGGAATACCATTTTCACAGCTTCCGGCGGTTACTTTTGTAGTCCAACCACAAGGTATATAACATAAATTTCCTGCATTTTTATTCTATGAAACCATTTTGTATTTGATTCTACTACATCTCACTATTTTTGACTGGATTGAATTCATTTCTAGTTTCGCATCTTTTCTCTTCATGCCTGAACGAAGAAATTGACTTGCCTGGAGAACGAAAGAATTCACAAACATCTAAAACACAACGTCCACAATACGAGTGAAGGGGATATTAGAGAGGAAGGATGACGGTAGACACAGAACGCATTTGTCCGCAGGCTCAGTTGTTTGTGATTCCTATGCGGTTTCGATTCACAAGCCTTCGTTTCCACCATGTCATTGCCAGTTTAGTTTGCTGTCTCCTTTCTTCAGACATTTCGATGGTCTAGAACCATACTGTTCTAAATCAATTTCTATTAAAATATTAGTTGTGAAGCTCAGCGAATGTTCCATATCCAGAACAATGTTGTGGATAACAGGGAAGGAGGAGATCATTTAGAACAGCGATTTTGATCTACGCCCATATTTCCTATTAATTTTCGGACCGTACTGTTCCATGTCCAAGAATCACAGTACAAACGTAAGGTCAGACACAACATGCCCATTGCTTTAAATTTTTGGCAAGGGACAGCCATAACATAAACACTATAGAAGGTAAATACTAAGAACCTGGTCAGTGCTACTCAAGAGGTCGATTCAATGCATGGAACTCCATGGAACTCCATAGTTAGTCGTCTTTGTTCAGAGCTATTCTGAACTGTAGGTCAAATAATAAATTGAAAGTAAGCCAAATGGTACCAAAAGATTTTTGATTTGGGTTTTAAGTCAGTTGCTCCTAAATCTAATCTTAACCAAGTGTCATACTCAAAATTAAAGCATATACAGTATGGAACAGGTAGTAGTTCAGTGAAACGCAAATGCTCATTTTCACATAATGATTTTAAGGAAGTTAACATATTAGCGAGCACAAAGACGAGGTCTAATAATTCTACAGTATCTTTACGTACATACATACATACACACACACATACATACATACATACATACATACATACATACATACATACATACATACATACATACATACATACATACATACATACATACATACATACGTACATACATACATTATATTATCATTAAGACTGTTATGCCATTCGGCGTTAATCTGCAAGCCTCTGTAAATTTACTAAACGTCGCCACAATCCTCTATTTGCAACTAGTGCTGTGGCCTCATTTAGTTATATACCTCTTTAAATCGTTTGAAACTGAATTTAATTATCGTCACCTTGGTTTCCCTCTACTTCTCTTACCCTCCATAACAGAGTCCATTATTCTCCTAGGTAGCCTATCCTCTTCCATTCGCCTCACATGACCCCGCCACCGAAGCCGGTTTATATGTACAGCTTCATCCAACGAGTTAATTCCTATATTAGCCTTTATCTCCTCATTCCGAGTACCCTCCTGCCATTGTTCCCACCTGTTTGTAACAGCAATCATTCTCGCTACTTTAATGTCTGTTACTTCTAAATTATGAATGCGATATCCTGAGTCCATTCAGCTTTCGCTCCCGTAAAGCAAAGTTGGTCTGAAAACAGACCGATGTAAAGATAGTTTCGTCTGGGAGCTGACTTCCTTCTTACAGAATACTGTTGATCGCAACTGCGAGCTCACTGCATTAGCTTTACTACACCTTGATTCAATCTCACTTTCTATATTACCATCCTGGGAGAACACACAACCTAAATACGTGAAATTATCGACCTGTTCTAAATTTGTATCACCAATATGACATTCAATTTTGTTGAAATTCTTACCTACTGACATCAATTTAGTCTTCGAAGGGCTAATTTTCATACCATACTCATTGTACGTATTTTCAAGTGCCAAGTTTTCAAGCGCAGGCTTTCGGCATAATCTGCCGTTAAGACCAAGTCGTCAGCATAGGCTGGACTGCTTACTACATTTCTACCTAACCGAATCCCTCCCTGCCGTTTTATACCTTTCAGCAGATGATCCATGTAAACTACGAACAGCAAAGGTGAAATATTACAGCCTTGTCTAACACCTGTAAGTACCCTGAACCAAGAACTCATTTTACCATCATTTCTCACAGAAGCCCAATTGTTAATATAAATGCCTTTGATTGATTTTAATAATCTACATTTAATTCCATAGTCCCCCAGTATGGCGAACTTTTCCCTCGGTACCCTATCATATGCTTTCTCTAGATCTCCGAAACATAAACACAACTGCCTATTCCTCTCGTAGCATTTTTCAGTTACCTGGCGAATACTGAAAAAGTGATTCTGACAGCCTCTCTGTGGTCTGAAACCACACTGGTCTTCCTCCAACTTCCTCTCAACTACTGATCGCACCGTCCCTTCCAAGATGCCAGTGAATACTTTTTCTGGTATACTTATCAATGAGATACCTCGATAGTCTGCCTGCTGTCATTTCTTGATGGATACAGTACTTTTGCATCCATCTCTTGACACAGGCCAGAGCAAAGTGTAACTTCCACTGAAGGCCCAGTCTCATCCATGGCTGTGACAATATGGAAGCTGATGGGGTATGGGTGGTGCTGATTAATGACATTCAGAGCACAACCAGTGTGTCTGAGTGTCATGAAAGGTGTTGCTCATTGGGTTAGTTGTGCTACAATTGCACTGTCTGGCCCAGTGAGGAAAGCAATGGCAAACTACCTCACTCCTCATCTTGCCTAGTACGCCTCATTTTAGTACTGCCATTGGTTTTTGTAGTTTCCCTATAACTGCATAGCCTTTGGTGATGCTATCTGAGGATACAACCAGCCTCTGGGCTGATGACCTAACAGACAGACAGACCTCGATAGTTGCTGCAACACTTCCTGTTCCCTTGCTTATAGATAGGTGCAATTACTACTTTAGTCTAATCTGAAGGAACCTTACCAACACTCCATGCTAATCTTACTATTCCATGAAGCCATTTCATCCTTGCCTTCCCACTATACTTCACCATTTCAGGGCTAATTTTATCTATTCCTGCTACTTTATGAAAATGGAGTTTATTTACCATCCTTTCCACTTCCTCAAGCGTAATTTCACCAACGTCATTTTCCTCCTCCCCATGAGCTTGGCTGTTCGCAACACCACCAGGATGATTTCCTTTTACATTGAGATGTTCAAAATATTCCCTCCACCTCTCCAGTGATTCCCTGGGATCTATTATGAGTTCACCTGAATTACTCAAAACACTGTTCATTTCCTTTTTCCCTCCGTTCCTAAGATTGTTTATTACTGTCCAGAAAGGTTTCCCTGCTGCTTGACCTAGCCTTTCCAGGTTATTACAAAATCTTCCTACAACTTCTTTTTGGATTCAACTATTTGTTTCGCTCCGTTTCTTTCATCTACTTACAAATCTCTATCTGCCGCGGCACTTGTTTGGAGCCATTTCTGATAAGCCTTCTTTTTACGTTTACAACCTGCTCTCACTACATCATTCCACCAAGATGTTCGCCTTTTCCCATCTTTACATACAGTTATTCGTAAGCATTCCCTTGCCGTTTCTTTTACAGCATACCTGAATGCCACCCATTCTCTTTCTATATCCTGAACCTGCTTACTGTCTACTATTCGAAAATTCTCGCTAATCATATCCATGTACGTCTGTCTAATTTCCTCGTCCTGGAGGTTTTCTACTCATTCGTTTGCAGAGAGATTTCACTTTCTCTAACCTAGGCCTAGAGACACTTAAATCACTACAGATCAGACAGTGGTCTGTATCATCGAAAATCCCAGCAAAACTCGTACATTCCGAACAGACTTCCTGAATTCGAAGACGGTTAAGATATAGTCTATTATGGATCTGGTGCTCCTAGCCTCACATATGTAGCGGTGAATAGCCTTATTCTTAAAGAATGTATTTGTAAGAGCTAAACTCATATTAGCACAGAAGTTCAGTAAATGCTTCCCCTTCCCATTAGCGTCCATATCTTCCCCACATTTACCAATCACCCTTTCGTATCCTTCAGTTCTATTTCCAACTCTCACATTGAAATCGCCCATTAGCACCATCCTATCCTTGCTGTTGACCCTGACCACGATGTCACTCAATGCTTCATAAAACGTGTCAACTTCATCCTCATCTGCACCTCACGTGGTGAATACACTGATACAATTCTCGTCCTTTTCCTCCAACTGACAAATCTACCCAAATCATTCGCTCATTTACGTGCCTAACGGAAACTATGTTGCGTGCAATGGTATTCCTGATAAACAGCCCTACCCCATACTCTGCCCTTCCATTTCTAACACCCGTCAAGTACACTTTATAATCTCCTATCTCTTCCTCGTTATCTGCCGTTACACGTACATCACTTACTCCTAGCACATCGAGATGTATCTTCTTTGCTGACTCAGCTAGTTCTACTTTCTTTCTTCCGAAAGCCCCATTAATATTGATAGCTCCCCATCGAATTCCATTTTGTTCGCCAAGTTATTTCGAAGGAGTCCCTCGGCTTTCAAATGGAAGTGGGACTCCGTTACTCCCATAGGTCCGAGGCTTGCTTAAAATGTTCTGAGGTCTAACGGGTTATGGACCACCGGTGGATTTCATAGTCCAAGCCGCCTGAGCACAAGGAGGGCCATGGCTCAGAATATGTCCGAGATGTCCACTCCCATTCCATAGCAAATGGTATCCCGACCACTTACTATGCTACTCAATCGTTGCCTATGGTTCACGAATTAGGGCGTGACTACAGTAACCCTCACCATGAACTATAACCAAAATTAATTAGCACTGCAAGCCGTAAAATTGAATCAAAAAAATATAAAGAACACGAAATAATGGCTTGAAAGTTAATTTCGATTATAATGGAGTCGTGAAAATTCAATATTCATTGACATTAAGTCACTTTACAAGTATTTCTCTTTAGAAAGCAAAGAGATATGGATTTCCTGATGTGAAACTTGTATCAATGATGTCCGAAAATGAGAACGATAGTGCATTACAATAATTTGTTAATATGAATGTTCTATGTACTCCATCTCTGAAATAAATCTATTTCTGCAAGCCATTTTCTTCTGTGTCCATCACTATCACTAGAGCTCTACGCGGATATATACAAAATAATATCCGCATCCGCTCCGCATCCGCACTTCCTTCACCCGCACCCGCATTCGCATCCGCGAATGGTTATCCGCATGAGCAAAATGGTTATCCGCGGATAATTTAAATAACTACAGTATAGCCTATTACATCCAAGGTATTGAAACGGATAGATCTGCTAACATAATAGCCTACAATAGGCCTGACACCTAGCACCAGACCCCTACAGTCACAGGTTTATGAGGGAATTTATCTTGCTACAACTACCGACGTATTGAGTTTCTTACTTCTATTAATTGAGGAGAGGAGCCAGCTAGGCTTAGGTCAGATTTTCGGCTTTATGATATCAAGGCTCTTTATATATCACTGTTCTCTCATACCTGTGCCACGGGTCCCCTTATCACAAGCAAAAACAAGAGTACACCCGAGTGAAAAGAAAAACATAATTATTTTGAAATTACCAGCAAAATTATCCGCACTGCCATACAGTTTGTATCCGCCAAGACACTAACTTCGCGGATGTCCGCATCCGTGCAGGGCTCCAACCGTCACCTCCCTGTCGCCCACCAGTTTCCAATGTTTGGAATGGTTTGTTCATTAACACATCTTATAATTGCATAAGAACCTAAGAAAGTCACAAGGTCAGCCTATTATGATAAATAAGGTATAGTCTGACTGCTCTAAAATGAAATCCTTTCCAGTATAAAATTATAATTTCCTGTGGCTATTTCTAACCGGGTGCAGCCCTTGTAAGGCACACCCTCAGATGAGGGTAGTTGGCATTTGCCATGTGTAGGTAACTGCGTGTTATTGTGGTGGAGGATAGTGTTGTGTGTGGTGTGTGAGTTGCAGGGATGTTGAGGACAGCACGAACACCCAGCCCCCGAGCCACTGGAATTAACCAATTTAACCAATGAAGGTTAAAATCGCCGACCCAGCCGGGAATCGAACCTGGGACCTTCTGAACCGAAAGCCAGTACGCTGACCATTAAGCCAACGAGTCGGACATTGCTTCTTGTGAAAATGAGGTAAGTGAAACTTGGTACAACATGGTTCTAGACCATCGATTTGCCAGCCCTATTGTTCGAGAACACGAAAGTGTCGGGAATGGATGAGTCGGAACCTAACAAAGTTATTTGCACGAATTTATTTGAAAGTCAGTTACTAAGTTTCCATAGAATATGAAATCGTTTTAAAAACTCTTTCTGTATGGGGTACTCCTTCCTTTGCTGGCAGCTAGACTTAACATAAACAGACAAAGTATTGCGAACATAGTTGACGAGAACCTTGATGAATAGAACCTCTGCATTTGCTTGGGGTGAAAATGGTAAACCACAGAAAACCAACTGTGAAGCTCGAACCCACCATTCTCAATATACAAGCTCACGCGTAATACTTCACTATGGTGGAACTGAATTCGTATTCGCGGAAGCTGTAGAGAACGGTTGCACAAAATTATCTGTTGGTGTATGATAGGCCAAATTATGCATGGCACTTTAGTAGTAATACTACTACTACTACTACTACTACTAATAATAATAATAATAATCAAAGAAGAGAAAGAGTGGATGAACTGATGAGGAAGTGAAGGTTACATTTCTATGGACACTTATTGAGGATGGACAATAATAGACTATCGAAGAGAATCTTTGTATTTTTCAGGGGGAAGACGACAAAGCTCAAATGGTTTCTAGAAGTGAGGGTGGACATGACGAATATGGAGTTTCGGAAGATTATATCATGGTCAGAAATCAATTTAGACAACTCGTCAAAACGTTCCGCGTTTTCTGGTAAACTGGGAAAACGCTAGTGAGAAAAGAGAGGTCCTATACAGGAGAACAGAAGAAGGAAATAATAGAAAGAATGATAAGAAACTGGCGGAGAGAGAAGGCAGGGAAGACTAAAAATAATTGTCAAACTTGGTCCACAGACGGCCGAAACGAAAAAGTTTAAAAGAAATAATAATTTAAAAAATTATTCATGTCAAGTATTGTATCGTATGCTCCGTACGTGGGGGCTGCCCGCTGAGGCGGTAAAGACATGCTCGGTTCACCCGGAAGGACGTGGGATCGATTCCCCGTCAGGAAGTCGTAAAATTTAAGAAACAAGATTTCCACTTCCGGAGGTGCACATGGCCCTGAAGTTCACTCAGTCTACACCAAAAATGAGTACCAGGTTAATTCCTGAGGGCAAAGGCGGCCGGGCGTAGAGCTGACCACTCTACCCCCTCAGTGCCGACGTTGCGGATAGTGGAAGCCTTTACCTTCCATCCCCCCAGAGGCCTTCATGGCCTGTACGGAGATGACATTTTTATGCTCCATACGTGATTAAAATTAAAATTCCTAATTTTTCTTCTCCTGTGGGTGGGCGCGATAGATTAACATCCATGGTACCCCCTGCCTGTCGTAAGAAGTGAGCAGGGTTCCTCAAATTGGGAGCGTGGGTTGGAGACCACGGTTCTTCCAGCAGAGACTGGCACTGCTTCCACTTACTTGTGTCAAGCTCCTCACCTTGAGCGTTCCTCTCCGACCTCCCTTGGTCAACTCATGTTCTTTTCCAACCCCGACGGTGTTAGCTTTTTGAGGCCTTCGTGCTTCGTGCTCTTCCCTAATCATTTTCCAATACCTTCATTTTTCGAATACTCTCTTCTATTCTTTAACGTCGACAACAGGTACATGGGAAGAATTTTTTTTAAGACTTTAGCGTCTGGGTAGAAAGCGTATAATTGCGAGAGTATTTACCTTACAATTATGTTTAATTGTCTCGTAGCTCTTCAAAGTAAGACAAAATTTGTCCTAAATATGTGACGTCACAAGCATACTCCGTTATAAGATGACGCTGTGTTGACTCACGCGCTCAGTCGGTGGTTAGATGTAGTGAATACCTCCTGGTCAGTTGTGTCGAATAACAAATTTAATAAAGAAACATCTTACTTTTACTCGTAGTATTACTCCACAACTCTTAAATTACGGTATGTCTTATATTTCTCATAACACAGACCCATACACTCAGTCATTACCCACATTCCAATTGTACCACTTGTATCGACTACAATTTATTATCCACATAGTATTCGTATTTTATTTCTAATAAGTACGTCTCTCAAAATCCTGTGGCCGTTAAAACACTGACAGCATACCGCCGGTTGTTTTAACCTCTGATTAGTGTTAATAGAGGATGGTTGCCGAGTTGTACTTCCTCTTAAAACAATAATCACCGTCATCGCCACCATCACCACCACCAAATTTCTCTCAGAAGTTTTGTTAAAAGACATAAAGAACTTGTTTGAAAATGTCTTAAAAACAAGACAACACTTGGCAATACATACAACTGCTTAGTATGCTATGTCATATAACGTAGGATGCACTTAACATGATTGGAAAAATAACGCAAGACAAAAAGAAATTAGTTACTTCGTCCTTAAAAACGTTAAAAGGGCTTTAACTTTGGCTGACGATAAAACGTAAATAAATTGTGAACGCTTGCCTCCCCCTCCCCCATGAACATCACCGCCGCTTGAGAGTAACGAGCCAAACAGAGCTCTTGTCTTCCCCTTTCTACTGGCTGAGTCCCCTCACTTCTAGTTTTTGTCGCTTCCAGGAAACGAAGCATTAGCTTTATTAGCTAGATGTATAAAAGACAGCACAAATTATGAAAGCTGATCTTCAATCTCCTGCATTTCTGGCAACCTGAAAGTTTTTACAATATTTATGTAAATATTTGGTGGGTGTGCTAGGTGCCAGCTGGTGGGCCCGCCCTGGCACATGAGGGCGAGGCGCTGGCAGCCAAGAGTGAGCTAGCTGGAGGGTTTATAATGTCCAATAGCGGACCATTTATATTGGTATTATATATTTATAAGCATAAATAATTCGTCGTCCCGGCAAAATCAGTGAGAGAGCTTCTTTTAAGTTGCAGGAAGTGAGAAACAATATTTCCATGTTCTAATGCATCCTTCTCCGTAGGGAAGTGAAGGAGCAAACAAAGTTGTAGCTTTACATCACTATCGGTATCATGAATGCTGCTGCTTTCAAGGCAAGAACTACATACGTAGAGGAGCAAGAATAGGGACAAGCGATCAGCAGTATTGGGCATTTGATTGTCAATTTATTCAGTTTAAAATGCAGTTCCCTACATCTTGGCCAACAAACGGAGTTTCCATATCACTGTGCATAATAGATTTTAGTTTTGGAAATTTTCTTGAAGTATGTGGCGTTCATTGAGAATTACTGCTACATATTCTTTTGGAAGTTGGTTTTATAGAATAATGTATTATGTCCAAATTATTTTGTATTTGTAATATCAAAGTTGAAAATTATTAGTACCTAAGTAAAGTCAGTAGAGTGAAATGTCACAGAAATGTCTTGAATGAATTCATAATTTTGAATAATGTAAGGAATGTAATTCCTGTTTGAGTATTAATTGTTACATTCTTTTATATAGATCCATGTGATGTCTATTGTGTTTTGTTTCAAATAGCATGGCATATTGTCAAATAAATCACTTTCATAAAGTTGATTGTTTTATTAGGCATGGAATGTCAGTGTTCAAAAATTGTCTTAAAAGGAGAAGCTATTCTTCCAAGGAGAGTCGGTAGATATTTTGCATCAAAATTATAGTTGACAAATGCCCTGTTGTTTATCCAATACGATTTTATAAGGGCATTTATAGTAGATAAAATTTCATTATCGGTCATATTTGATTGCAGGATTTTTGTGCAATTTGAAAAGAAATTCCTGGACATTTTGTATTCATCAAGATACTTATCATGATCTTCAATCGTCGTACCGTGGGCCTGTCGTAATAAGTGAGTAAAAGGGTGAGCAGGGTTCCTCAGACTGGGAGCGTGGTTCCTCCAGCAGAGTCTGGCATTGTATTCAGTAGACCTTCATTTATAACCTATGGAATTCGTGTGCTTCCATGAATAAGTAAAACATCATTATTTCCAAGATTTAGTTGACTTAGTGAACATTTTTATTAATTTATAGTTGGGGGAACTTATAGGAAAGTAGTGGCTTGCTAGGGAAGAACACGATTTATATTCACATGCGCGCTGATGCACATTGAAGAGAAACATCAGAGTAGGAAAGGAGAAGGCTGTACCAAAAATTTAGAACCATTCTCTTTGCCAGTAAGTCACTACATGGCTAAATGGTTAGCGTGCTGGCCTTTGGTCATAGGGGTCCCGGGTTCGATTCCCAGCAGGGTCGGGAATTTAAACCATCATTGGTTAAATTCGCTGGCACAGGGGTTGGGTGTATATATTGTCTTCATCCTCATTTCATCCTAACCACGACGCGCAGGTCGCCTACGGGAGTCAAATCAAAAAACCTGCACCTGGCGAGCCGAACTTGTCCTCGGACACTCCGGCACTAAAAGCCATAGACCATTTCATTTCAATTTTTTTACTATCCATATCGTAGTTCGAACAGTTTCAGTTTTTCTAGAAACAGAATCACATAGAATGGAATGATAGTCGATAATACTGTATCAGTCAACCGAGTAATTCGATTATTCTATGGGCAGGGCCCGAATAGTTTTGCCGTCCCATGTGGCAATTACAAGTGACCCTCGCCCCTCCCTCCAACCAAACAAAAATCTTTCAAACATTTCTCTCAAAATATAAATTCTCCATGACAACCATATGACCGAGGTCATTTCCATGCCAGTCAGCGTTGCCAACCGTACGATCTAGATCGTACATGTAGTATTATTCGATGCTGTGTACTATCGTACGATACAATCCGCGGATCGTACGACTATTGTACGATCATATAACGCATCCCTTTTTCTTTTTTCGTCTTTTCCCACTTAAAATGCGTAGATTTTCGTTCGTTCTTTTATTCGTGCAAGTTATGTTCTATCATAGAAGACAAGTTGGAGAGATAGAGGCTTTTCGAATAATGTGATTCCCAAAGAGAATTTACCAAGAATGGGTTCTTTCCTTTCTGAGTTACTTTGCGGTCTCGAGCTTGTACTGTAAACAGTGGATCATAGCATTCGCCTTCATCAGATTGACGAAGAATGGAGGAAATTACCATTTGTCAAGGTCAATGATTATATTAAAGCCTCCTCGGAAGTAGATTCATTTTTGGCCTAAGTTACAGGAGGTGAGAAACACGTTTGGTTAATGTGAGTTTCCCGAAATTCCAGAATTTGAACTCTCTGTTTGTCATTCCCTCGCTCAAAAGCTGATTGTGAAAGAATATTCAGCAATATTAATCTCGTTAAAGTAAAAAAAAGCTATAGGCTAATTACTTCTACGGTGAATGGATGCTTGCTGGGCAGTCAGTGTGCTCGAGTCAGTGGTACATGTACAGATTTCAAACCGTCGGATAACAAGAAGGATGACTAAAGCAGAGTTGTACAGTCAACCAGCAATCTCAAGTATCTGTACTTCAGAACCTTGTGCTGTAAATGTGCCTAGAGGTCCATAGAAGAAGCTGCTATTTGCTTTACGTCGCACCGACACAGATATGTCTTATGGCGACAATGGGATAGGAAAGGCCTAGGAATTGGAAGGAAGCGGCCGTGGCCTTAATTAAGGTACAGCCCCGACATTTGCCTGGTGTGAAAATGGAAAACCACGGAAAACCATCTTCAGGGCTGCCGACATTGGGGCTCGAACCCACTATCTCCCGATTACTGGATACTGGCCGCACTTAAGCGACTGCAGCTATCGAGCTCGGTACCATAGAAGAAGATGATCATGGTGACGATGATGACGATTCCCAGCTATGATGTAAGTCACTTCAGTGACTTTATATCTCATGTTGACTACTTCTTTAGAAATTACCCAATTCTTGAGTAACTTAAATAAACATTATTTTCTCTTGATACTGTATCACACATATTAGCACAAAGACTTAAACATACGTAGTTTTCCATCCTAACCTGTTTAAATGTGGAGTTGCGGCAGTGGGACACCTAGCTATGGTGTCATAGATGATCCGAAAAACGTACAGTTTTACGTGTGACCCAAACCAGAGTTACTCGCCGTTTCGGAAATTTCATATTATTAACCAAGAATCCAACCAGTCAACTTCCAAAGAATCAAGCTGCAGCGTAATTGAGCTATTGCGTCAGTAAAGAGACTTAAATAGCGAATATTTAATGGTTATATTAAGTCGTACGATCCTCTCGTTAAAAAGATACGATCTTTTAGGTTTTTTTTGTACGATCCTGACCATCACAGAGGTTGGCGACGCTGATTCCAGTCCCAGGCCTGTCCCATCCTATCGTTGTCATAAGGACTGTATTAGTCGGTACGGCGTGAAAAATATAGCAAAAAATAATTCAGTGTATTACCTGTTCTAATGGATGGATGATGAGACTTCAGTCCGTTTTTCAGAGATCTAAGATGTCTTTGTGGACTGGTAGGAAGATGTCCTTATAATCTCAAAGTAGAGTTGTGAGAAAGAAATGTGATCTAATCACTTCGAATGGACCTACGAGTACAGAGACGATTCTCGTTGAGTAATATAAGTGGATGTTTTCTTTCCTAGTATGATAGCTGTTCAATCATATTTAAGAAAAATATTCGAACGTGGAATGCATTAGTCTAACGCCAGTGAATCACAGAGAGGCAGCTATGGCGCTCTACAAAGCGCCATCTCATTTATGAAAATGTCATTCCATGATCTGTGTAATATGGACATTCGCATTCTAAACTGAAATCAAAAACCATTAGTGCAAACAGGACGTATGATCCAGGTGAGTTCGATCCCAGCTGAGTCCAGTGGTATTTGAAGGTCTTCTAATACGTCAGCCTCATGTCTGTAGATTTACTTGCACTTTAAGTAACTCCTTTGGGACAAAATTTCGGCACCGAGGCGTCACCGAAAACCGTAACAGCAGTTAGTGGGATGTAAAACCAATAACTGTATTATTATTATTATTATTATTATTATTATTATTATTATTATTATTATTATTATTATTATTATGTATGATGCAGATAATTACTTTGTTAAGACTATTGTTCATGAATAGTTGTTCACAGAGCACACTCCTGTAATATACACTCAAGGATGTTTGGAAACGCATTTCCTTGGAAGTAGCAATACACCTACAAACGCTGATAATCGAGAGTTCAGTGAACTTTATAGCTTTCCTTGTGTGTAGAATATTTGTATTTAGATTATGAGCGAATCAAATGATTGACACAGTGACTTGGCTCCTGGTTTCACACCTAGAAGGCCGAAGTTTGAATGAAAGTGTGCTCTAGGGCGGAATTTTGCCCTGAAATATAACGTGACATGAATAACAAAATTCAGGGTCAAATCTCCTGCCATACCCGAAGTGATCATGCAACCCTAGAAGTAACAGTGATAAACTGTAAATAGTTTTCATCTATGTACTTCAAAAGCACGAAATTATTACCATGATCTTTGGGGTATTCTTCTTCTTGTTGTGCCTTCTCCGTCACTGAAGGTTGGCCATGATCACAGGGAAGTCTATACGATATTCGACTGTCCTCATCAATCTACTCGAATCTAGTCCTGTCCAATGCCATAAGTCCCTCAGTGTGGCTCAGGCGTTCAAGGCGCTGGTCTTCTGATCCCAACTTGACAGGTTCGATCCTGGCTCAGTCCGATGGTATTTAAAAGTGCTCAAATACGTCAACCTCGTGTCGGTAGATTTACTGGCATGTAACAGAACTCCTGCGGGACTAAATTCCGGCACCTCGGCGTGTCCGAAAATAGTAAAATAGTTACTGGGACGTAAAGCCAATAAATTATTATTATTATTATTATTATTATTATTATTATTATTATTATTATTATTATTATTATTATTATTATTATTATTATTATTATTATTATTATTATTATTATTATTATTATTATTAAGTTCCTTAGTCACGAATGTTCGCTTCGACCGTGATTTGGGGTATTAAGTGAATTATTAGAATGTTAGTTTTGCAGCTACACTACCTATAAGAATTAACATCACACTGAGAGATGTCAAAAAGTTACTGTAATTCATCATCATCATCTGTTTACCCTCCAGGTTCGGCTTTTCCCTCGGACTCAGCGAGGGATCCCACCTCTACCGCCTCAAGGGCAGTGTCCTGGAGCTTCAGACTCTTGGTCGGGGATACAACTGGGGAGTATGACCAGTACCTCGCCCAGGCGGCCTCACCTGCTATGGTGAACAGGGGCCTTGTAGGGGGATGGGAAGATTGGAAGGGATAGGCAAGGATGAGGGAAGGAAGCGGCCGTGGCCTTAAGTTAGGTACCATCCCGGCATTCGCCTGGAGGTGAAGTGGGAAACCACGGAAAACCACTTCGAGGATGGCTGAGGTGGGAATCGAACCCACCTCTACTCAGTTGACCTCCCGAGGCTGAGTGTACCCCGTTCCAGCCCTCGTACCACTTTTCAAATTTCGTGGCAGAGCCGGGAATCGAACCCGGACCTCCGGGGGTGGCAGCTAATCACGCTAACCACTACACCACAGAGGCGGACAAGTTACTGTAATTACTGAATAATTTAGTTATTAATAAGTTTAGTTTTAATTTATAATATCTAAGATGTGTGTCAATGTAACTGAATGAATAATTTAGTTATTAAGAGGTTTATTTAAATTTATTAAAATCTAAGACTTGTATCAATGTAAATTTTTTTAATAACTTGTTTTAAGTCGCACCGACACAGATAGGTCTTACGGCGACGATGGGACAGGCAAGGGCTAGGAGTAGGAAGGAAGTGGCGGTGGCCTTAATTAAGGTACAGCCCCAGCATTTGCCTGGTGTGAAAATGGGAAACCACGGAAAACCATCTTCAGGGCTGCCGACAGTGAGGCTCGAACCCACTATCTCCCGAATACTGGATACTGGCCGCACTTAAGCGACTGCAGCTATCGAGCTCGGTCAATGTAATTTAATGAATAATTTAGTTATTATGAATTGTATTCTGAGTTATTAAGATCAAATACTTGTGTCAATGTAATTTAATAAGTGCGTTAAAGATTTTTAGTTTTATTGTAATTGTGGTTTATACCCTGATGTAAACCGGCGATTAAATAAATAAATAAATAAATAAATAGATAAATAAATAAATAAATAAATAAATAAATAAATAAATAAATAAATAAATAAATAAATAAATAAATAAATGACTCATAAGCGTGGCCAGTGAGTAGCATTTAACATTTATAAGAACCATAAACCGATATATAGTCTTTCCTTTTACTCAAGTTAGGCTTCTTCCACCCCTTTTGATTACATACAGTTTGGGAGGAGAGAACAAGAATCTTGCCCTCGACACATCACAAGAATAAGGGAGAAAACGCTGCTTAACAGTTTGAGGTATTTTGAGTTAGTGAAAGTTATATTGGTTTACAGAATTAAGTTTCATCCACATCTGTGCAAGATCTGATACTTTTTTCTTGTTTCTGACAAGTATTATGAACAATTGTAATACTGATTAGACTTTTCACTTGCAGTGAGACTGGGCATGTGGAAGTAAATCTCTTCGGTACTTTTCTTTCCCCTTACTGTTTCCCATTTCAGGGGCTATCATTGTCTGTAATGATAACCATCAGGAAGAATATAAAAGATATAATAAAATATTATTCTCTCACGAAAGTTGCTATACAACCCCACTGTGAGAAAGCTGTTGATCAGCATCCTTGATACATTCTGAACCCTCCCTTCTCCTGGGATTGATTTCTCCGGTCTCGTCTTCCTGCTCCCTTGCAGCAAATTGTCTGGCCACCCACTCTCCCCTTCTCCTTGGAGACAAGGTAGGACACAATGGACTGAGGGAGAACATGGCCTTCACTACACACTGATACGTGGCCTGTAAACTACAGTCACAAACAACAACTGAGTTAGATCTAGACGTTTCTCTGTTCGTGATTTTATTGAAGTTGAGGGAACAACTTGACAGCTTCCTCATACAACGCTGCGACTAACATTTCAATTGATTTGATTTGAAAAATTAAACTCGTGTCTTCATCCCGAGTGTTGCATTCCTTTTTTTTCAGGCCTTCCTGCCATTCTTAAATATTTGGCAGTAGCAGGCATCGAACTTGGGCCTCCGAGGATGGTAGCTTATAGTTCCAATCGTTGTGCTACGGAAGTAGACTTCCCATTTACAATAAATTATAATCTTCCATCAACAGTGTAGTGCAGCTGGTACTGATGACCTGAAAACCGAGCAGATTAAGGACCCTGCAGTGACTCCTAAAATGAATGAGTATCTGCACCACAGACTGAGGATACCCAAGGTATGCAGGAAAGCTGAAGTTATGAACTGGCAAAGAACGTACTAACCCTAAAATTTTATAGACCGTTTTAGCTACTGTGCCTAGAACGTTTATCCTCATCCGAATAATTGACTCTATTAATTGACGGTCTGAAGACAAACCCGAGCAAGACAAATGTTTGTGCATTTCATCTACGCAATAGAGAGGCGAGAAGCTCAGTACTTCCAAATCTCTCTGGATCTATAGCTCAATCCATCTACACTTCCCCTGTTGCTCAATGGAAATGGGCAATATTATTTAAATAGTGAGCAGTGTGAATCAATCTAAACTCGCAATTCGGTAACAGGCTCAGTATGCCAGACTACTTAGTTGTTCAGTGACTTGGTGAGTGATCAGATTGCGAGTTGTTGCCATATTTCTGCTCCACATGTAAGTGTTACGAGTATTCAGAGACTGTGCATGAAAGATGTTCGGAGAACCAACGCATGTGGAAACATTGTACTAATGAGTAACTTGATCTTTCGAGTTTCCGAACCGCTCGATCTGCTCATTGTGATCAGTAGACTGAAAAGGTCAGTAGACTGGAGTCAGGTCCTTCCAAACATCCACTGAATAGAGTGTTTGAGCAGGAAGATCGAATGAGTCTAGACTGAGCGAGACCTATTTCTTGTAAATGAATTTTATCGGGTCTGCACGTGGTTTTGGACAGATCTACCTGGATCGAACTTTGACCTTCAGGCAATACTGCCTAATAGGAAGGGTAAGGACCGAGGTATTTGGCCGAGCGGTTAGGGGTGCGCAGCTGTAAGCTTGCATTATAACGGTGGTAGGTACGATTTCCACCATTGGCAGCCCTGAAGATGGCATTACGTGGTTTCCGATTTACACACCAACCAAATTATGGGGCTGTATCTTAATTAAGGCTACGGCCACTTCCTTCCAAATCCTATCCTTTTCCCATCCTTGTGCCACCGAAAACCTTCAATGGGTTGGTGTGACGTTAAGCCACTAGCAAAAACGGAAAAGGAAAGGCAAAGCTCATGCCAGAAACCAAATCCTTCACAAACCGACAAGGGATGTTTGATAAATTCCCGACCTTTTTAATACAATTTAAGAAAAGTTTAGGTAAACAACTGATAGGGAATGTGCCACGTGGGCGAAAGCCCTAAATGCGGATCAGGGGTAACTGATTGATCGACTTTTCTTCAGTTAAGTTGAGGGTAAGGGAAACTTATGTCATATGCCGGGCAATCAGTTCATCGCTATAGTCCAAATACTTAGTAAACGTCCTTCTGAGTGCCCGGGAGGGCGTGGTCATGTAGGTAGTGTGGGCGAATGCTTGGCACGCTCTCTCTCTTCACAGTTAGTTATCTAACTCGCTTGTTAACACGCGGTGTTCACCCACTGAGTACTGTGCTTAACACGATGTGGAGACGAAGACTGGGCAGTGAAAGGAGTGGGAGACGAGGCAACGGCCCTGGATTGCCCGACGGCACATGCGCGGCCGATTTCTCTGCATGACGTTTACAAGGTATTTGGACTATTTTCGATCCATATGCCACAGGTATAGGCTATATATTACTACGAGAAACATTATAAAATACGTTTCACACAATGTTCAAGAGATCGTAAGAGATGGGTATTACGTCCTTAACACCTACATAAAGCTACAAGGTAATGTGGCATTATCATTATTCAATGAATAGGTAGTTGACTGCACAAATTACTTTCATAAAAATAACCATTACCTTTTCGTACAGGGAGCTTCATCGATGCAGGTATTGATATCTGGTGATCAGCAGTTATCAATAACTGCCGTACCAGCAAACTTGGATTGCTCTTGTTTGGGGTAAGACAACGCTGTGACTGTTCCTTGGAGGTACGAGGGGGCCGAAGACCTAGATATTAGGCCCCTTTAAACAACACGCATCATCAGTAGGAGCTATAAAGACGCTGTTCTACACTATCAACAGCTGAGCATCGTTTGTCTTGGCACTCTCATGTTCATCAAAGGTTGTATGGACCACAGAATTTTTCATCCTCCGTGTCACCATCAAGTGCATGCACAGATGGTGTCCCGACATAAACAATCAACACTGCCCCACTCCAGTACCGAAAAGGAGGGAAAGGGTGGGAACGGGTAGTGTTGAGGGCACAGTGTGTGTATTGCTATACATCTACCCCTGCGCCCAATTCAATGACAACAGTTTTGTAGCGGGCTGTCTACCTGCAGCAATGCGTTAAGCGAGGAGGGTTTGCTTAAATCGGGCCACCATTTCTGTGTATGCGTGTACCAGACACATTCAAATGAATCAGTTTGTGTTGTCAGTGTCAATTATAATGATAATGATAATTGCTTGCAGCAAGCAACATGGGCCAATTCTCTTACCCCTTCCCAACAACCAGAAGTGCTCACGCTGGGCATTTCGTTTCGCAGGCACACAGTACTGTAAGCAGGCGATGAGTAGGCCTATATGCTATTCAGCCGCAGTGACATTGTGGTTACGTCACAGGCCGTGAAGGATGGGCGAAGTTCTCCCAGTCATTCTCGATCAGTGAGGCAATATTTGCTATTTGCTTTACGTCGCACCGAAACAGATAGGTCTTTTGGCGACGATAGGATAGGAAAGGCCTAGGAATGGGAAGGGAGCGGCCGTGGCCTTAATTAAGGTACAGCCCCAGTATTTGCCTGGTGTGAAAATGGGAAACCGCGCACAACCATCTTCAGGGTTGCCAACAGTGAGGTTCGAACCCACTATCTCCCGCATGCGAATTCACAGCTGCTCTCCCCTAACCGCACGGCTAACTCGCCCGGTACTGAGGCAATAACCGAGTTTGAAATGAAGGCAGAAAACAATGAAAGGAAGAGGGCAGAAATCCACGTCACTTTCAATTTACGTTGTAATGTCCGCCTCCGTAACGTAACGGTTAGTGTTATTAGCTGCCATCCTCGGGGACCTACGTTGGATTCCCAGTACTGCCAGAAATTGAAGAATGGCAGGAGGGATGGTATGTGGTTTAGATGGTACATCCAGCTTACCTCCATAGGGGGTATGCCTGAAAAGAGCTGCACCACCTCGGGATGAGGACATCAATTTGGAGTGCGGCTCCATAGCTAAATGTTTAGCGTGCTGGCCTTTGGTCACAGGGGTGCCGGGTTCGATTCCCTGCAGGGTGGGGAATTTTAACCATAATTGGTTAATTTCGCTGACACGGGAGCTGGGTGTATGTGTCGTCTTCATCATCATTTCATCCTCATCACGACGCGCAGATCGCCTACGGGAGTCAACTCAAAAGACCTGCACCAGGCGAGCCGAACTTGTCCTCGAACACTCCCGGCACTAAAAGCCATACGCCATTCCATTTACGTTGTAATAAATAATTTATTTATGTTCATTACATTTTATGAAGGGTTAGGCCTACAAACTCATATATTTTCGTACTGCACGTAACGAATTACAATTTTCATTATTATAATTTAAGAGGTGCGTTAAAAATATTTATAATATAATACGGTGTTAAGGTGGTAGAACTGTGGCTTATGGTTGCTTGGATTCAAATTGTCTGATAAACTCACCAACAGTCGAGTTATGCTTACCGGGAGTAACACCAGTTAGGTTATATACAGGGTTATTCACCTAACATGTTACACACAAATAACTTCTAAGCCATTAAAGATATCAGCATTCTGTTTTCATATTCGTAAATGGTACGCAGGGCTACTTAGCTCATGGGATGATTAACAACCGAGATATTGATACTAACTCCATATTTTTAAATGGAATGGCACACATTTATACAGCTGATTTAAAAGTTCATCTGCGTACAAGTTCAAATATGTAAGTACTTTCAAAATCGGACAATTACTTTTTGAAATATAAATAAGAACAGCATGCGCGGTTTTGCATGCCGCATCAGACGGTGTGAAGTCGGGCAAGGACATATTGAGGCGTAAGCTGCTTCCTGGCCTTGATTCCAGCCACAGAACGGATACCAGGCATGTACTGTAAACGTAATGTGATGTATCGTAACATACCCTGGGTGTACAACGTTATTGTATGACTGGTGAACACACAACGGAGAGGGGAGATCAAAGTTGTATTTTTTTTTTGTTTTGACATGTAATAGGCTGCGCTCAGTTTAGCGTTTTTTCTCACGTATGGGAATGGGAAGGATTTGGAAAGGAAGTCGGCCGTGGTCTATCACAAAGGTAACCATCCGGTATTTGCCTGGTGTTAAACATGGGACACCATGAAAATCACTTTCAAATTGGGTGAGGCAGGACTCGAACATACACTCTCCCGAATGCACACTACTACAGTCGCGCTGGAGCTCTGCGGAGATTAATGCGTGTAAAATAAAACATAAATAATAGTGTTGCTGCCATCTCACTACGATCAGCTCTGAACATTTGCTTTTCTAGAAGGAGATCTTCCGGTGTTTTGTGTTATGTTTATTTCTCAACTCATAGAGTAGTATGAACTATACACTAAAACCAATGACAATTATAGCTTTCGTTATGTTCCTTTCAAGGCAAAGTACTTATTTTATTCGTTTTAATCACATCAACCCTTTCTGTCCTGTCATGTGTTCGCCTGTCATACACACTTTGCAAACCCATCACATGTGTACGACGTGCTTACATGCCTGGTACCCATTCTGTGGCTGAACTCACTCCCAGGAAACTGCTTGCGCCTCAATATATCCTTGCTCGACTTCACGCCGTCTGATGCGGCATACAAACAGCGCATGCTGTTATTACTTATATCTCAAAAAGTAATTGTCCGATTTTAAAATACTTACATATTTGAACTTGTACGCAGATGAACTTTTAAATCGTCTGTATCATTTTGTGCCATTTCATTTAAAATATGGAGTTAGTATCAATATCTCGGTTGTTAATCACCCCATGAGACTAAGTAGCACGTTATTTTACGAGGCCTTGCGTACCATTTACGAATATGAAAACAGAATGCTGATATCTTTAATCGTTTAGAAGTTCTTTCTGTGTAACATGTTAGGTGAATAACCCTGTATATTTGAACTTTATTTAGGAACAACCTGCAGTATTTACAAGCTGCCACCGAGCTCGATAGCTGCAGTCGCTTAAGTGCGGCCAGAATCCAGTATTCGGGAGATAGTGGATTCGAACCCCACTGTCGGCAGCCCTGAAGATGGTTTTCCGTGGTTTCCCATTTTCACACCAGGCAAATGCTGGGGCTGTACCTTAATTAAGGCCACGGCCGCTTCCTTCCCACTCCCAGCCATTTCCTGTCCCATCGTCGCCATAAGACATATCTGTGTCGGTGCGACGTAAAGCCAATAGCAAGAAAAAAAATACAGGCTGCAAGGTGAAACATATCAAAGGCATAGTGTACATCGATTTGGGAGATGAAATATCGTATGGCTTTCAGTGCCGGGATATCCCAGGACGGGTTCGGATCGCCAGTTGCAGGTTGCCCTAGGCGACCTGCGCTTCGTGATGAGGATGAAATGATGATGAAGACAACACATACACCCAGCCCCCGTGCCGTAGGAATTAACCAATTGAGGTTAAAATCCCCGACCCGGCCGGGAATCGAACCCGGGACCCTCTGAACCTAAGGCCAGTACGCTGACCGTCGGACATTTGGGAGATACATTTATATTATTGTCGAACGTCACTGCTCCCTTCCCCGCAAAGTTTGTTCGCTCTCTCTCGCACTGGGCTAGCCTCAATGGGCGCCCAGTTGAGCACCTCTGATGTACAACCGCCAACTTCCCCCGTCTACAGCACAGCCACTCATGATTTGCTGTCACAGTTAAATTACCTGTTTCACCGTGTATTGACCAGCAGATTATTCTATTGTATTGTACTTTTGACGTTGATTAGTGTTTGTGCTTTATGTTTGCTGTGTTAAGATGTCGGTGAAAAGAAACGTGTTATGATAACAATCGAGCAGGAAATTGAGGCGGTTAAAAGGAAGGAAAATGGGAGCCTTTAACGAAACATTGCAGCAGAACATTCAGTGTCAGATTGGGTAAAAGCAAAGCAAAAATTGAGGCGCTCAGAACCATGTGCCAAGTAATTGATTTTGAGAAATATGGCTTCCAAATTTTGATATGATGGAATATCTTGTAGTTATTTTGCCAAAGAGGCTACACACATGGTATTAGATATTTAGATTGATATTTTAAATAACTATGGGAACAGTGTTTCGAACATTAGAATTATTTTGTTATTTTCATTTTAAATGGTACTTGAGCCTGTTTGGATTGTGAAAAGTTGTCTGTAACTGTCACTTTGGTACTTACGTTACTTTGGCTTTCAGTCACGTAAGTGTTAAGACGATGATAAAACATTAGAATACAGGTACTCTTTAACACAAACCTTCAAAATGTATAGTTTATTGTAAGAATGTGATTGAGTACATAGTTATGACAAGTGTTTCACGCATTAACCCCAACGCAGTTTTAAAAAATAAGCTACTAGAGCACGACTGCTTGAGTTTAAAATTATCATCTCAGTGGGTGCATAAGTCACAGCAACTTTAAAAAAAAACCATGTTAACAACAACAACAAATATTACGAGAAAATACAATACATATTAGAACTTTTTGGTATCAACACTTAATAAAGAGAAATATCAAATCAATCATCCTTATCACTAGTATAATGTCCTCCATCTTTAGCATCCAAAGTTAAAGCTAAGTTTGATAAAATTGCTATGATGCCGGTGGAATAAAAGACATCATGTCATTCAGGTCTTTCAATTTACTTGCCTCGATTGGTCAGGAACACTTGTCAAAAGTTTTAAAATCTAAAATTATGAAACAAGCCGAATATTATAAATTAAAGGAATCCCTATTTCTGTGATTTACCCAGTAACGTGCTAAAGGAATGTCGTTATCTGGAGGAGACCAAGATAATGCTCCACGCGCATGCACATATTTCCTCTTTCAACTCACACAGGATTTTCCTTGTCTTTTACAGACAATATCTACAGTTCGTTTATTAAACATCCGTAACTGCACACACAGTACAAAAACACACAGTAATTAAGACGCACTTGTCAGTCAAAGAATGCACCAGATCGTTTCTGCTGTCGTCTGTTGGTCGCAGAAACGTTCTTTATTATTTAACATGCTCGAACCTTCAACACTGTCGCCCCGCGATTAAGTATTCCTTCACTCACAACATTGTAGATAGACTGAAGTACTGTACGAAGGAAATAGTACGCCCAATGGTTTGATTACAGTAGATGTTCGATATGCCACCTCCTACTTCGATCCACAGTTCACAGCGGTGTTTTAGTGAACTCTGAACACTGTTCAGGATGTGTGGTATATCGCGAACGACCTGAAAAACTGCCTGTATTCCTGGTAAAAGTTCATCTTCTGTTCCTACGGATTGAGTCAACTTGCGCAGAACAAACTGTACACTGCGTACTGGGGCTGGGAAGTGACTATGCGCACCGAGCATTACCTCTGTCCCCCACTTCCCAATTCCCCTCTATTCCTTTCCCTCCTCTGGCGCACAGCAACAAGCAGCGACTAGCTCTCTGGCATAGCAAACACGGCAAGTTCGTCAATTTCAATCGCGCACCCGGAAATAATAAGTAAGCTCATATTCTCCAAAAGAAAGGTTTTCTCTGCCAAACCGCTTGCACCGTCGTCCTTAACATAACACGAAGTTCATTCCTGATATTTTTGTCGGTATATTTCGGATACACTCTGTATACACACTCTTAAAATACAACGAAGCTCTGAAACAATATATTTCTACACATTTTTATAGAGCAAATCTACCTTTTGGGCTCACTCGTCTGTGCAGTTGGCTTCGGTTCAGAGCGCCCCGTATTCGCTTTCTGCCCGGGCGGGAGATTTTAGCCGCTTTTGGTTAATTCCTCTATCTTAAGGGCTGGGTGCTTTAGTTCGTCTTGATGCACATCTATATTTACATTCAAAACATCACACAGTGAATCATCACAGAAACACACAATAGTGAATTCACCCAATCTAAAAGGGTTGGCGGTAGGAGAGAGATGCGACCGTAAGACAAATCTATACATAATTTCGAGCTCAAGTAACTGGTAAAAGACCTGAAAGAACTTTCAATACGGTAAGTGAAGGACTAGTCAGCTCTATTGCAAATTAGACCAATAATTACTTTACATCGATGTATTTAATTTATTACTACAGAGTGAATGTTTTGGAGCAGGCCATATATTTCCTCAGCTGTTCTCACAAAGTTAAGTAGACCTACCATCCGCTCTAGGCCCTCGAACCAGCCCTAAATTAATAGTAACCGAGTGAGTTGGCCGTTTGGTTAGGGGTGCGCAGCTGTGGGCTTGCATTCGGGAGATGGTGGGTTCGAACTCCACTTTCGGCAGCCTTCAAAATGGTTTTCCGTGGTTTCCCACTTTCTCACGAGGCAAATGAGGGGGGGGGCAGTACCTTAATTAATGTCACGTCTGCTTCCTTCCCACTCCTAGCCATTTCCTATCCCATCGTTGTCATAAGACCTATCTGTGTCCGTGCGACTTAAAGCAGCTTGTAAAAAAACTCGTAGCAAGACTGTAAGGGAAACGAAGTCTCCCATACAAGAGTTACATGCGATAATAAATAAAGTATATCAGCTAAGTGATCACAGAATTAGTATTTCCATTGTTGAGAGTTAACTTCTTTAGTATGAGTTTGCAAAAAAAGAGGAACTTACGGAATGTAACTATTTTAGGACGAGTTGATGAATAGACGGATGTAATCTATTTTTATTTTTGACCGGAAGTCAATGAAATGTGGAGTCTTAAGCTCTACACATTCTAGAAACTCGGTGTATCAAAGACATTAGGACGTTTTTCTTGTACATATCATAATTTACTTTCTGTAAAAATCTCTACAGTTTTGCATATTTCCAAAGTCTGAACAATTATCTTTCTCAACAACATCCTTCATCAAGTTAATATCGTTGCACTTTAATTCCACAGAATACAATTAATATAGTTTTAGATGATCATATCAACAGTCCGTAGTTGACACTATATTTAAAATCATGTTGAATCTCATTATATGTCTAAGTCATAATACTATCGGGGTTGTCTGAATCTCGTTAGAAACGATTTTAATTAAGTACATGATGAAAAATCTTAAGATACAAGCATTCATGCCCGTGACCAGACTCGATTCGACAGCAAATATATCGCATAGTTTCTCAATCTCAAACTTTGGTTCTGAACAACAGCTGCCAGCACAATCAGTATAATCTAATTTAACTGTTGGAAACTGAGAAATAGCGCGTCATCTCAGTCTTAATCTCAGTCTTGAAAATATTTTAATTCTGTTAATTTGTACGTAGGTATTATTTCGTCCTTGGATTTAGAAAGTGACATTTATTATGTTGTCTATTTGGTCCTGTCCACCTCTGTGGTGTAGCGGTTAGTGTGATTAGCTGCCACCCCCGGAGGTCCGGGCTCGATTCCCGGCTCTGCCACGAAATTTGAAAAGTGGTACGAGGGCTGGAACGGGGTCCACTCAGCCTCGGGAGGTCAACTGAGTAGAGTGGGGTTCGATTCCCTCCTCAGCCATCCTGGAAGTGGTTTTCCGTGGTTTCCCACTTCTCCTTCAGGCAAATGCCGGGATGGTACCTAACTTAAGGCCATGGCCGCTTCCTTCCCTCTTCCTTGTCTATCCCTTCCCATCTTCCCATTCCCCCGCAAGGCCCCTGTTCAGTATAGCAGGTGAGGCCGCCTGGGTGAGGTACTGGTCATCCTCCCCAGTTGTATCCCCGACCCAGAGTCTGAAGCTCCAGGACACTGCCCTTGAGGCGGTAGAGGTAGGATCCCTCGCTGAGTCCGAGGGAAAACCGACCCTGGAGGGTAAGCAGATTAAGAAGAAGAAGAAGATATTTGGTCCTAAGGAGGATCAAATACCTGGGTAGTGATTGTAAATCAAAAATAGAGAGACAGAGTTTATATAATTATAAAAAAATATTTAACAAAGAAGGGATCGCACCGGGTACAACAGTAATTTTTTGGGATAGTAAAATATATGTGGCAAAAGAGGATAAAAGAAAACGAATTAAAAAAAATCAGCTTTTAGTATTATGGTTGTGCCCGCCTGGTGGCCATGATCGTTAAGGCGCTGAAGTCTAAAAACGGTCTAACACCGAGGTTAGCCGGTTCGAGTCCCGTTGGTCGAAAAAATTTTCACCATCAGAATGTTGGCTGGCAGGGTAGGGGAGGTGGTGGTATACAATTTCTAATCACTAGATTGCGTGCCAAAAGCCTGGATTAAATTCCAAACCTCTCCGCAGTGCTCATATGGAGTGAGGGCATATGACGCTGTTGATGGTGATTCGTCCGTCGGATGGGGACGTTAAGCCTTGAGCAGACCCCTTGGTGCTATTCGACAGGAGTAGGCTATGTGCCGGCACCGGGTTTCACCCTCTCCCTACTATCATATATCACGTCATTCATTTCATCTCTCATTAACTCCTCTGATGAGGTTGACGTCAGGAAGGGCATCCGGTCATAAAAACCGCCACGACAAATTCATCTCACCTCATACCCGACCCCGTAGGGAAACGGGACAAGGGTTGGACAAACAAACAGTATTATGGTTGTATTGTGGTTGTCATTGTTGTTTTTCTTAAGGTAACTATGTGTTAAGTTGCTTGTGAATTTGCCTAGGTTACAATATACGAAATGTTCCTTCCTCAGCTGCTGGAGTTCCGTAGCTGTACGTTGAGAAATTCATTCATTCATTCATTTATAATAAAAAACACTGTCACCTCAGTTAGTGGTTATCTATGACTCGGAGAGAGACATTTTTCATGCATGCATGAATTCAGTTTATTCATTCATTCAGTCGTTCATTCATTCATTCATTCTTTTATTACCGGGCGGGTTGGCCGTGCGGTCAGCGGCGTGCAGCTGTGAGTTTGCATCCGGGAGATAGTGGGTTCGAATCCCACTGTCGGCAGCCCTGAAGATGGTTTTCCGTGGTTTCCCATTTTGCACCATGCAAATGGCCACGGTCACTTCCTTCCAACTCCTAGGCCTTTCTTATCCCATCGTCGCCATAAGACCTATCTGTGTCGGTGCGACGTAAAGCCACTAGCAAATAATATTTTATTTATCTACATTGGAATGTTCTCACCCTATCTGCTGGAGTTCTGTAGAAGTAGGATGAGAACATTCATTCAATCATTCAATAGTGAATGCTGTCTCCCCTGTTGGTGGCTATCTGTGACTGGAAGAGAGGAGTGCTTTTTCATTCATCATTAATTCATTCATTCATTCGTAATGAGTATTGTAAGTTAAAGATAACTCTGTTCAGATTTATGACAAAAAATACTTGCACCAATACAAATTAATAAGGGTGTTAGAAATGTTGTCCAAGACTATATAACACTGTTAACATCTAAGTTAGGACAAAAGTTAATAACATTCAAAAGATTACAATTTAGAGATTGGGTGTAAACAGTGATTAAGCATAATTTTAATGTTTAATGTTTTTGCTAGTGGTTTTACGTCACACCGACACAGGTAGGTCTTATGGCGACGTTGGGATAGGAAAGGCCTAGGAGGTGGAAGGAAGCGGCCGTGGCCTTAATTAAGGTACAGCTCCACCATTTGCCTGGAGTGAAAATGGGAAACCACGGAAAACCATCTTCAGGACTGCCGACAGTGGGATTCGAACCCACTATCTCCCGGATGCAAGCACACAGCCGCGCAACTCTAAGCGCACGGCCAACTCGCCCAGTAATGTTTAATGTAATAGTAGATAAATTAATTGTAACAAGAAAAGCATGCATGTATAAAAAATAATATGAATTGCAATAAATGATAACTCTCTCCTCAGTTCCAGGCGATCCGAAGCTAGGGGATGGGAGTATTCTATTCTTCTCTACTCTATTCTATGTCGCATAATAGATATTTTATGCATACGCCTGTTGGTTTAGTATAGTACGACAGAAATAATATTCACAGTTAACGTTGCGTATTTACGGCACTGGTTCAATTATTTGTTTACTTAACGTATGGCTTTTAGTGCCAGGAGTGTTAGAGGACATATTAGGCTCGTCTAGTTCAGGTTTTTCTATTTGATGCCTTTCGGCGACCTATTAGTCTGGGTATGATCTGATGGTGATAATGAGATAGGGAGAGGGTGAAAACTGGTGCCGACACATAGCCTATTCATGAAGAACAACACCCAGGGGTCTGTACATTGTTTAACGTCCCCATCCAACAGACGAAACCCCATCAACAGTGTCATATGTTCTAAAATCATATGAACACTGCGGAGAGGTTTGTAATTTAATCCAGGTTATTGATATTCAAGCTAGTGATTAAAAAATTGCATACTACCACCTCTCATGCCCTGTCGAGCCAATATTTCACCAACAGGACTCGAACCAGAGGGCTACCGGTTAAGTAAAAGACTAGGAAAATACCCATAACATTAGAGAATAACACCACGAGGTCTGTACAATGCTTAACATCTCCATCCAACGGACGAAAAGCCATCAATAGCGTCACATGCCTTCACTTCATATGAACAATACGGAGAGATTTGTAAAAGATTCCATTCAAGCTGGTGATTAAAAAATGCCTAATATAACCTCTTATACCGTGCCGGACAACATTTCACCAACACGACTCGAACCGGAGGGCTACGGGTTAGGTGTAAAACTAGGCGAATATCCGTAACATTGCCAGGTAAAACAAATATTTTTTCCATATAGCATATTTTATAATCAGGAAATATCTACAAATGTTAATAATCATCTTCATCCCTCGCCATCTGCCTGAATGGTTCTGATTGCTTCTGAATCTGACGTCATATATACAATCCTCCTTTCGTTAAGGCATGGGCGATATTGCAAAAGCCGATCGCCCCATTCTTGGGTTTGGCGTTGATGTCAGCGGCCACCATAACTACGTCAGCGTAGAGTAGCGTCCACAGTAAAGGGCGTGCAGACCATAAATACAGGTACCGGTTCTATATGCTACGTTCATTTGTGTTACAGCTAAAATTGTTTATGATTTATGTAAATACATGTATTTATTCTTATGTGCAATTTTTGAGGACGTCTTTAACTAAATATTTCGGAAAATACATACGGCAAAGAGACAAGATTGATACCTACATGTGGAAATCAGTGAACAAAAGGTAGTGCTGCTCGGTTATTCTCTGTTACTGTTCCTCGTCGTTCTACTGGACTGTACGTCATACCACAAGATTCGATATATTATTCTCTGACACCCTCTCGCTCCAGTATCTTGAGAACAGGAGAGTGAGGGTGGCAGTAGGAAGAAATGATAGCCGGAGGGTGATGTCTTGGAAAGGCTCCTGCGTGCGCGCCTTGGGTATTTATTTACTCACACTCCTTCCTTGATGTCTAGCGGTTTAATTGCGGCTAACTAGAGAAATAGAAAGTGTCCAAAACAAGTTGAGGGTAACCGTCTCACTGTTCTCGTTTCAACCCAAAGGCTACATCACACCACAGGATGACAAGTTTCCGCCGTCTTTCATGATATTCAACTTATATTTCCCGGGAGACGGAGACAAACAATGCACGAGAGAAATTTTAATGTCTTCTCATAAAGGGTTGTAACCGTACAACAGGGTTACAGATTCCAATCATTATTTATTATTATTATTATCATTATTATTATTATTATTATTATTATTATTATTATTATTATTATTATTATTAACCCGATTCATTTGATTTTTTATATTCTGTTTCTCATCATTTAGACTGTAATAATTAGGTATCACGTATATTATTGTATTTCATCATAGGTTAAGTGAATATGTTTGTAATTATTCTGTATTGTAGTAAGTGAGATTTGTTGGTTTCATATTGTCATGCTGTGGCTTGTAACTTTGGCTAGATGAGCTGGCATAGTATTTTGCAATCGAGGCTATGTTTAACTGGGAATGTTGTGTACAAGGAGATTTCCCGGTGACGCATTCGGTATAGCCATTCTCGGACCGCTTGGGTACGCTTAGACGACACATGACTGATGACATCAGTGCGTGGACACGTGATTGCGACCAAGTGTCAGTATTCGCCAGCTACTGTATGTGGAAGTGGAAGGGATGAACAGGAGTAGGGAGAGGAGTCGTCATCGCGAGGTGATATAAAGTCAAGGCGACGGTGGGGAGAGGTATTCTGTTCTTACTCAGTTCATAAGCAGTTGATATTGTGGAGATCATATGTAACAGCCAGATGTATCAAATGGAAGAAGTGGTCTTAGTGTGATGGTAAGAGCTAAGAGTTGTGTTTTCAAGAGGTCCGGTAATAATCGAGGAGGTCTACAAGTGGTGCTTGTATCCGAGCAGAGACGGGTACTATGCTGATAAAGAAACATCATCTTCTTGTGAGGATGGACTTCACAAGATGTTTCAATAATATTTTCCAATTATTTAAAATATATTGAGTGGACGTAATTACATTGGAGCTCCCTACACGCGTACATGGAATGTAGGCCAACTCCTTGTTATATAAGAAGACTACAACAGACGGCTCCCGACTTCAGCTCACAGGTTTTCCCAAGAATTTCAAGTTCAACAGCGGTGTATGCAGACAACAGGTAATTAAAGCATCAGACATGTTATGCATTCATAACATGAAGAAGAGTGTAATCAGCGGCGATATCACATCTCACTTCAAGTTCATGCCAATAGCTTTTTTTGTTTAGATTAAATTTTCCTTTTATTAGTACCGCAAATCTCACGAGATATTTCTTTTGTTAAATTAAAAGACGTCAATGATTGTTCATTGTGACGTAAATTATAGTCATAAACTCAGTTTTATTTTAATTATAATAAGTGATTCCAGTTCCATGTACAATCCTCAATTGTGGAAATGTAACAGTAATTTAATATTTTCCTGATCCATATCCCTGTATATTGCCAGATATGTGAGTTTATCACCTCACGCCTTGAGATAATTGATATAAGAGGTATGCTCTACCGAATTTTGTTGTTTTTCTTTAAAAAGCAACTGGCGCTCAAACAAATGTTATGTATATTGTGTGAAGGAGATGTAAGTATAAGAGTAGTGGTTAGAGTAGCCACAACGTGTAGCAACAAAGTGTCGCCAGCAACGTGGGACTCGAAAGGTTCAGAAGAAGTGTTTCTGAATGGCAATATACATGGATCAGTTCTTTTAATGAGTACGCACATGTTAAATTCACCGAGTAATGTTAGGAAGGTCATTTTGTTGAAGTTTGTATTTAAGGGGTAATGTCAGAGGAATTGCAAGGGGAAATAGCTTTGAGATCGCGAAAAATTAGTAGGAAACCGAAGATGGACAAGGATAGCAATATGCAGTCAGGTGATGAGGCTGAGGTTATTGTGTCCAAGGAAATCCAAGGTGGTAACATAAATAGGAAGTTGGTGACTAAGGTGGGACCTACTGAAAGTCAGAAAATAGTAGAAACTGAGGAAAACGCTGTCACGCAAGATCAAAGTAAAGGGGTGATTGACCTGGGTTTATTTAATTTGCTGATGTCCAAAATGACTGAGCAGAATAATGCCATTAGTGAGAAAATTGAATCTCAGAATATTATTATTAGTGAGAAAATTGAATCTCAGAATAATATTATGAGTGAGAAAATTGAATCTCAGAATAATATTATTAGTGAGAAAATTGAAGCTCAGGGTATTAGTATTAATAAGAAGATCGATGATGTTAGTAATAAGATAGATCATAAGGTGTTAGAAATAAGTAAGCAAATTAATAATTTAGAAAGTAAGGTAAATAGGGAGTGTAGTGACATCAGAGCTGAGATGGAATTGGGTCGGAGCAATCTCCATGCGGAAATAGAGCAAATTAGTGAGACATGCATCAAACAGATTGATGAATTAGGCGCCAAGATCGAGTCTAATAAAGGAGAAATCAATGAGTTAGTAGAAGAAAGGTTTGAAAAGATAACCAATACAGTGGGGCAAGAAACTAGGAAATGTATTAGTAGGGTAGAACATGTGGAAAGAAAACTTGGAGAAGTAGGTGATCTAGAGAGTGAACAAAAATCATTATCACAGAAGGTGAGAGAATCGGAAGAAAAATTACAGGAGAAGTTAAGAAAAATTGAAGAAAAGGCTGAGGAAACATTGGAAGAAAAATTTCTGAGTTGCCAGAGAGTACTCCAGAAAGAAGTGCGTGATAGTAGAAATGTACGTGAAATAATTGTAAATAATGGTTTAATCACTAGAGATCATGACTTACCTAAGTTTTCTGGGAAAGAATTTAACCCGATGGAATTTATGAGAGTAGTAGAGAAGAAATTTGCTGTTCAATTAAGAGACAATATTATTAGCTGGGAAACTGTATTGGAGATCTTATCTAATGCTTTCGTAGGAGAGACTAAGTCTTGGTTTCAGGTATATAGAAGCTCGATGTCTAGTCTAACTGAATTTAAGGAGAAATTCATGGCTAAATTTTGGAGTGAAGGTGTTCAGAGTAGAGAGAGAGAGAGAGTAATGTTTGGCAGGTATAATTTTAACGAGGGTGTTAGAATGACTGAATACTTTTTGGCTCATGTTTTGGTGTGGAGAAATTTAGAATGTATTGGACCTGAGGCTGATATAGTTAGACTTATGGCTAAGCACTATCCCGATAGAATAAGAGAAGCTGTTTGTATGCAAAGAGTGGAGACTATTAAGGAAATGGAGATTTTGTTGGAAAGTTTTGATGCTTTAGGTAGTAGCTTGAATAATAATAGGACACTAAATAGGAATGTAGAAGGAAGGGGTAACCAATCTAATAATCAGGACAGGACTATGAATAATCGTAACTACAGAAGAGAATATCAGGAGAGACCTAATAATAATTTCCACAGGGAGAGAAATTATCAGAATAGTTCGGAAAATTTCAGGACTGGGAGGCGTGATTATGGTAATCAACCAGAAGCTGGGAGGCGGGAGAATACAGGCCATAATAATAATAATAATGACGCTAGAGGAAATAGGCAACAGGGGAGGCCGACTGAGGTGTGTAACCAACAAGTCGTAACCGAACCAAGTACTTTAAACGCGCAACGGACTGTATAAACAGGTCACTGAGACAGTCCGTAAATGGTGAGTTCACGTATAAGGTAGATAAGTATGACAATGTCGACCAGCCTATAGTTGTAAGTGAACATGATTGTGACCTAAGTAGCAATAATTCAAATATTTTAAGTGACGACTTAATCGTAGACAATAAATTTTATAAGTGTAATTTAAATTTAGATATAAGGCAAGATTTGTTAAGTGATCTTATATTATGTAATGAGGATAATTTAAGTAGTGTTACTGTTACCCCGACGATTGAACTGCTGATATGGGGCAGAAAAGTTAAGATTTTGTTGGACTCTGGTAGTGAGAAGTCATGTGTAAATTCCAAGCTGTATGAGGAAGTTTTAAGAGAGAAGTATGAGGTAGCGGAAATTCCAGTGAGGAATACGTTCATCGTAACAGCTGTTGGGAACAAGTCTCAAAGAGTGAATAAACAAATAGCTGTCCCCATTAGCATAAGTGGAGAATGTATTTTCCAACCATGCTTAGTTGTGCCTAATTTAGTTTATGCCGTTATTTTAGGTACCGACTGGTTAACGTGTCACAAGGCTAAATTAAATTTTGATCTGTGTAATGTCAATCTTATTTGGGGAAAGAGTAGCAGGGAAGTCAGTTTACCATATGATGTTTTGTCAGAAATTAGTGCGAATAAAGTGTGTTCTAGTACGGAAGGATCTTGTGAAATTCCTAATATTAGGAAAAATATTGATGTCTGCCATGTGTCCATACAGAGAGATTCTAGAGATGAATTGTATGAGACAGTGGAGAAATGTAATTTAGCGGAAAGTCAGAAGGACGAATTGTGTGAATTATTGATATCACATAGTGATGTTTTTAGCGATCGGCCTGGTAGAACACATCTTTACGAACACAAATTTAATGTTATTGATAACTCAACTTTTGTAGGACCGAAATATCCCATTCCGTTAAAATACGCTAGCGCGGTTGAAGAGCAGATTGACATTATGCTAGATTATAATATAATTGAACCATCATGTAGTCCTAATTTGAATCCACTTGTTATTATACCTAGGAAGGATAACACGGTAAGTTTGTACATGCTAATTTTTGTAAGACTATATTGGATGAATTTGAGCTTGGTGACAAGGTTTTACTCAGAGTGCCACTCCCGTCATCAGCAGAAGCTGGTCAATTTTCTAAGTTTTTCTTGTTATATCAGGGATACTTCACCGTAGTGAAACGGATTGGGAAATGTGCTTATTCATTAGAAGACAAGGAAGGAAATATCGTAGGCACATACAATATAAGAAATCTTAAGAAATATATCATGTGAGTTTGTTGATTAATTTTCATTATTATGTTAATTCACCATGTTTTATGAAGCTGGCATTGCGAACAGGACTTCAGTGAAATTAGCGTGTGTTGTGATATTAAGTGAGCACGGCAGTGCAATAAACTCCAGTGCTTGGAGAAAGTGTATATAATGAAATGTCTTCGAGAATTACTTTTGAACACTCAATGAACGTTTGAAACGACAGAAGTGAGAAAGAAATGTAATCTGTATGTAAATAATACTGTATAATCAAAGTGAAAATGATAATTGATAAATGTTTTATATGTGTAACAACGAACATCCAGATGGATGATACTATGTACCCAATTTTGTAAAGGGCATTTTTATACATGTATATATGGTGTACTCGATTTCAGGTGATTGTGTATATATTTCATGAATCAATCGATTCATTTAATCGATTATTTCATGAGGGAGGCGTTCTGTAACCGTACAACAGGGTTACAGATTCCAATCATTATTTATTATTATTATTATCATCATTATTATTATTATTATTATTAACCCGATTCATTTGATTTTTTATATTCTGTTTCTCATCATTTAGACTGTAATAATTAGGTATCACGTATATTATTGTATTTCATCATAGGTTAAGTGAATATGTTTGTAATTATTCTGTATTGTAGTAAGTGAGATTTGTTGGTTTCATATTGTCATGCTGTGGCTTGTAACTTTGGCTAGATGAGCTGGCATAGTATTTTGCAATCGAGGCTATGTTTAACTGGGAATGTTGTGTACAAGGAGATTTCCCGGTGACGCATTCGGTATAGCCATTCTCGGACCGCTTGGGTACGCTTAGACGACACATGACTGATGACATCAGTGCGTGGACACGTGATTGCGACCAAGTGTCAGTATTCGCCAGCTACTGTATGTGGAAGTGGAAGGGATGAACAGGAGTAGGGAGAGGAGTCGTCATCGCGAGGTGATATAAAGTCAAGGCGACGGTGGGGAGAGGTATTCTGTTCTTACTCAGTTCATAAGCAGTTGATATTGTGGAGATCATATGTAACAGCCAGATGTATCAAATGGAAGAAGTGGTCTTAGTGTGATGGTAAGAGCTAAGAGTTGTGTTTTCAAGAGGTCCGGTAATAATCGAGGAGGTCTACAAGTGGTGCTTGTATCCGAGCAGAGACGGGTACTATGCTGATAAAGAAACATCATCTTCTTGTGAGGATGGACTTCACAAGATGTTTCAATAATATTTTCCAATTATTTAAAATATATTGAGTGGACGTAATTACATTGGAGCTCCCTACACGCGTACATGGAATGTAGGCCAACTCCTTGTTATATAAGAAGACTACAACAGACGGCTCCCGACTTCAGCTCACAGGTTTTCCCAAGAATTTCAAGTTCAACAGCGGTGTATGCAGACAACAGGTAATTAAAGCATCAGACATGTTATGCATTCATAACATGAAGAAGAGTGTAATCAGCGGCGATATCACATCTCACTTCAAGTTCATGCCAATAGCTTTTTTTGTTTAGATTAAATTTTCCTTTTATTAGTACCGCAAATCTCACGAGATATTTCTTTTGTTAAATTAAAAGACGTCAATGATTGTTCATTGTGACGTAAATTATAGTCATAAACTCAGTTTTATTTTAATTATAATAAGTGATTCCAGTTCCATGTACAATCCTCAATTGTGGAAATGTAACAGTAATTTAATATTTTCCTGATCCATATCCCTGTATATTGCCAGATATGTGAGTTTATCACCTCACGCCTTGAGATAATTGATATAAGAGGTATGCTCTACCGAATTTTGTTGTTTTTCTTTAAAAAGCAACTGGCGCTCAAACAAATGTTATTTATATTATGTGGAAGATATGAAGGTATAATAGTAGTGGTCGGAGTAGCAACAGGGTAATATATGTGTTCTATATCAGCAACAGATCTTATATGAAATATAAAATTACCCTTAATTTTTGCACCAAACGTAAAATATAACTTAGGGTTTTTCAGCGTATCAAAGCACATAATAAGCTCACGGAACAAAAATTAGTCACTCTAGGCCCGGTTACATCAACGTGGCTTAAATATACTCTAACCCTGGTTTTTCTTAACTAAGGGTTAATATTTTAACTCATTTTTACGAGTAACGCATTTCACCAAATTATTTCGGCCGAAAAAAGCTGCCATTCCCATCAAGGAGGCAGTGACTAAAAATCAGGGATTATAAACACACTTCTTGCGTGGTTCTTTTGTTTATTTCTTGCGCGGTATTTCGTTTTCTTCCTTAGTTCCGTGGTAGATATTACTCTTTGGGATCGTGATAGAACTGATTGTAGTGATCGAAAAAATGGAAGAAGTTCAGAAGAAAAATATGGGCATGAATTTTTCTGCTTTAGAAAAAAACATTACATACTGAATTAGCCACCAAGTACCAAAGCATTATAGAATGCAAGAAGACTGACGGTGTAAAATTAAAAGAAAAGGAGGTCACATGGGAAAAAATAACAGGGGAATTTAATAGCGTTGCCCACGTTACACGCCATCTTGCAACTATATAACGATTTTGAGGTTAGAATCACTGATTACTTGACAATTGACAGAAAAATAACCCTTGTTGTCGACCATTATATAAAACGACCGTATGATATAAAACCGTAATGCAATCAATAACTTTAGTATAGGAGAGAGAGGCCTGTTTCGGTCAGTTGTGTATTCTAACCTCCCGCGAAGTTTAAGTTCTTACTAGCGCTGCTGACTCGTGGTTGTGTTCATCGTGCGAATTAATAAAACTGTCCTATCTGCGATAAATTTGGTAAAGGTACGAAAGGTCTTCGTATTTTTGTTTCTCTCTTCTTGCCATCTTTAACTCTCTTTAAATATCCCACTATAATACGTTCAATTCATGGTTAGCATTTACAAGACGAAATAATTTGCACATCCCTACTTTCTGATATATTCTACAGTTTCATAGTAATAATGTCTATGGGCCTAATAAATTATCATCATTGACAAATATAATCTGTAACTATATTATCGAGGTTATACATCCTGTACTATGGCTGCAAATGACACCAATAAGAGCACTACTGATAACAAAACACAATGTCAATTTTGCGGGCAAATGTATAATGGCCTTAAGATACATATAAGTAAATCACACCCAGAGCAATACAGAGGCTGCTTGTTGAATCCTTCTATGACTACACCTAGCCAGTCTAAAATTCCACCTTCAGATCCTATTCCTATTTCTAGTAAAAATGGTCAGTCAACGAAGTTGGAAATAACCTCTGATCAAAGAGAGCAAAAACATAAACCTTACCACGACGAACTGAGTAAATGGCTAGATATTTTTCAGCATGAACTGAGTGATGCTGAATTCAATGAACAAGTCACTAATTTTGTAAACTTCCTTGCCACAGCTACAGACCTACTGCCAGGTCCAAAGAGTCCAGTTACTAGATATATTGAAGCTCGTAAACGTGGCATGTACAAAAATAACAACCGACAGTATAAAACCTCCAGTAACCCACAGAGATCCTCTAAGAATGATCGTGAACGTCGGAAGGCTAAATTCGAGTATGAAGTGACTCAATATGAATATTTTTACCAAAGGAGGAAAGCAATTAGAAAAATTTTAAGTGGCAAAAGAACTAATAATTTGAAACTAGAGAAAGATGTTGTTGAAGGATATTTTAGGAACAGATTTGAAATTCCTAATGATTGCATGAGAGACTCCTATATCGATTATACGAATGTAACCTTAGATGATACAATTTCAATATCTCAAGAGTTAGTTTTCTCTACTATCAAGAGCATAGCAATTGACACTAGCCCAGGTCCGGATAAGGTTTTATTGAAATCTGTTTATGATCCACTTGCTGCTAATAGTTTATCCCATATCATCAGAAGAATATTTGAAAGTGGGTTCATTCCTGAGGTTTTTAAGGCAACGAGAACTGTTCTTATACATAAAGGCGGTGAAGAGAATGATCTGTCCAAATGGAGACCGATTAGTATTTGCTCCATTATTCGGCGCATATTAAGTAAGATCCTTGATAAAATTGTAAGGGAATACATCCCTTTGAGCCAGTTCCAAAGAGGTTTTGTCATGACCCCTGGCTCTTTCATTAACGTGAATATTGTTGATGGCATTTTACGAACAGCTGTAATGAAAAAGATTTCAGGCTGCGTAGTATTCCTCGACATCAGCAAAGCGTTCGATAGTATTGGACACAATCACTTAAAGGCGACAATAGAGAACTCTATACTACCCAGATCCATTAAGAAGTTACTAGTCAACCTTCTCACAGAAAACACAACACAAGTTCAAACTGCTCGTGGTCATACAGATAAGATAAACATCAAATGTGGAGTGATGCAAGGAGATCCCATTTCACCTTTCTTATTTAACTGGGGTATAAACCACATCCTTGATGAACTCACAGACATCAAAGTATCAGAAATGTATGGTTTTCAATTGAGTCCTAACACTGTACCTTTAACATCCCTATGCTTTGCCGACGATCTGGTGATCATAGCTAAAGATCAAGCAGCAGCTTCAATCCTAGTCACTTCTGTCATAAATCTGCTTCAAGAAATAGGTTTGCATATAAATGCAGACAAATCAAATGCCATTATTATAGAAGATGGTAAACTTCATTCTGACGATATCGTGACGGTCTCTGGAAACATTAGAAGTATAAATGATAGTGAAGAAATAAAATATTTAGGGGCAACTTTCAGACAGACTTTAGTCTTCAATGAACATCAGGTACTTGAAAAATTGAAAGCTAACTTAGATCAGATTACCAGGACTCACTTACTCCAACCGCATCAAAAATTGACTGTAATAAATCAGTTTATTGGCCCTACACTGATATACCCCTTCCAGACTGTTTTGGTTGAGAAAATTCCCAAATCAAGTCTGTTAAAAGCCGACAACATGATCAGAAGCGCACTTAAAGAAATTCTACAACTTCCGAGTGACACACCGACAAGTATGATATATTCGAGCCACAAATGTAGAGGGTTAGCACTAATGCGCGCTACTTGGGAAGCGTACCTTCAACAGCTGAACATCAATCTTAAGCTAGAAGCTGTGAATGATTCGCACGTAAATGCTGTTCGAAATTTCACAGCAATAAAAACTCGCTGCCTATCTGAACTTCAACTCAATGAAGAGACATCAACGAAATCTGTTAGACAACTGCGCGATATACTTAGAACACGCGAATTTTAAGCTTGGTGTGCATATCCACAAAAAGGAAGAGGTGTTGAGTTATTTGCTCAAGTTCCTGCTGCTAATTCTTGGGTTACCAGAAGAGATGGTTTAACTTGTTCGGAATGGAGGGAGATGTTGAAGATGACAGCGATGGTTGCACCAGTACGTACTCTGCTGGGACGTTCTACCAGCACAGGCCACTGCAGACACTGCAGTGAGTATGAAACCTTACCACATGTGCTGGGGAGTTGCCCTCAAGGAGAACTGCTTAGGATCAAACGCCATAACATCATCAGAAACCTGATTGCTAATGCTCTTCGTCTCAAAAATCTAGAAGTGTACGAAGAAGTCCACTGCCTCGCCGAAGGAGGCAGCACTCGCAGGATTGATATTATAGCGATTGACAGACGGAGGAACGAAGCAGAAATTATTGATCCTACGGTACGCTTTGAATCTTCAGCCTCTCAGCCGACTGACGTAGACAATGAGAAAAAGTATATCTATAAACCAACCATCCCTTTCTTTCTTGAGTCGTATAACCTTAAAAAAATTACGGTGACTGGACTTTTCTTTGGCGCGAGGGGAACAATTCCCAAATCTTTCGTCACATGGCGACAAAAATATAAACTAGCGAGAAGCCTACAAGATGAGATGGTCATCTCACTCATCAAGTACTCCGTTTCGATTCTTCGTCACCATTTATATGGAGTTCATGCCATTTAACATGGTTAATTGTAACCTATTATTTTTTTTTAAACATTAATCTTTTTATCTTCCCTCAAAATTGTTATTGTGTATTATTCTGTGTCTTATGGCAAATCTAGGGTGTCCTGGATCAGACTAAATAAATAAATAAAAACGACTTTACTGACGACGGTTTTTGACAGTATTTGTACCTCAGATAGATTTTGAAAGTCAGTTCCTTCTCATTATAGGCCGATTTCTGTTATGAACACCATTTTACAAACATAAATAAAGCAACTCTGCGTGAAACGCATGATTTACGGCGGCTATTTCGCTTTTTACCTCGAGTTAACAGTTTAACGCAGGTGAAAGGAGGGGTTAACTTAACTCCGGCCTTAAGCTACAGTTAAAATTACCCTCCTTTATGAAACAGAACGAATAGCCGAATTCAGAGTTTAAGCTGTATAACTCTGGCTTAAGTTTTAACCCACGTTAATGAAACCGGCCCCTAGTGGGCACGCGCAGATGGCTCGTTAAGACTGTACAGATGGCGCAGCGAAAAAGTTCCGTCCTCAACCGCACACGCACTGCCTCTACGTGAGCATAAGGCAGTAGCCACCCGTTAAACATTGATGTTTCAAGCGGACAGTGTACGTCATCATAGGTAGATATAAAGATGTGACGGAGTCGCAAAAACAGGGCAATCTTGTTCGGCCGTGCCCATGGCCATATGGTGCGTGAAGTTGCTGGATTTGTTGATCTTTCGCAGCGGACTGTTCAACTTGTCTACAAGCAGTGGTGTACAACACGTGGCAACGAAACACGACATCAGAATTATGAGCAGAAACAGATCCTGACTGAGGGGGGCCGAAGACGCGTTTCACGGCTTTTGAATCAAAATCACTTCCAAATCCGACAGAAACCGCTGCAGTCAGTGAATGAAGGTCCATCTCAACCAGTTAGCAAGAGAACATTGCAACGAGAAGTGCATTCCATGAACATTTGGAGTAGGTCACCTCGCAAGAGGCCATTACTTACATAGGCGCATAAATCTGTGCGTCTTCAATGGGCTGGAAATCGCCGAAAGTTGAGAGCAGCTAACTGGCGGAACATGATGTGGCCTGACGAATCAACTTTTTTTTCCTGTATTGCAAAGACGTACGTCTATGATGTTTTAGGAGTGTTTCTCGTATCATCGATTGGGTCTGCTCACTGGGGTGACGATTAACACGATCCTGCGCGTTTATTTAAACATTCTGGATGATCAGGCGTTGCCTTTCATACCCCGACACATATGCGACTGGTTTTATGAACACTCCCCCACCCTATTACATCCCGATTGGCCTGCAAAATCACCTGACTTGAACCCCACTGGAAATCTGTGGTACATGTTGGCACAGCGGGTAAAACGCCGACTTCAGCATCCCCGCAATATGCTGGAATTGAGTGATAATACCTTCAGGCTGTGACATAAGCTGGATGCGACGTACATGGACAACCATGTGGACTCACTTCCTAACCGAATCCAGGAGGTTATCACGTCCAGAGGCGGAGTTACACGGTGTTAAATGATGCTTGTAATGATTTCTCCAGGAGTGAGTAATTTTTGGACCGGTGAGCTTATAACACTATTTAAAAAACCAGCAAAAAATAATGTCTCTGCTACACGTAAAATCATAGAACCATGTACACGATTTTTGGCTTAAAAGACAAGAGAGAGAGTATAGGTTCCCCTCTTAGTAGCCTCTTACGATATGCAGAGGATACAGATAATCTATCATTTCACTCCACTCACAGCGGAGATAAAGAGTTCCTATAAATCGAAAGAAATATGCAGCGTCATGGAATACGTCCAACAATATGGCAGTGTCGTGAGGTCTCTGGGACAAAATTCAACAGGCAGTTAATAAAACAAGGATATTTCAAAATTTAGAGTAACTCCTCTCCATATTCAGACAACATACCATACTACCAACCACCAAAGAAACACGCAATACTGATTACATCCTCCATATAGGGTTGGCGTCAGGAAGGGCATCCGGCCATAAAACAGGGCCAAATCAAAATTTGCGAAGCAGTTCGCACCCGCGACACCACAGGTGTGGAAAAAGCGGTAGGAAAAGAAGAAGAAGAAAATATTTCAAAATTTAAAGTAAGATATACTATGTTTGTATTCCACTAAACAATGATAATCTGGAAAAATAGTTGTCTTTATGTTAAACTATTTTATATTCGGCACCAAAATATATAATGTTAATAATATCCAGACACCAAAATTCCATGGATACAAACAGTACAGAACATAATATTTTCATAGAAAAAAAAAATACACTAACATAAAATGATCGAATTTTAAGTCTTCAGTCTTCAATGTTTTCATTTTTTTTTTTACAATTTGTTTTACGTCGCACTGACACAGATAGGTCTTACGGCGACGATGGGATAGGAAAGGCCTAGGAGTGGGAAGGAAGCGACCGTAGCCTTTATTAAGGTACAGCCTCAGTACTTGCCTGGTGTGAAAATGGTAAACCACGGAAAATCATCTTCAGGGCCGCCGACAGTAGGGTTCGAACCCACTATCTCCCGGATGCAAGCTCACAGCCGCACGCCTCTACGCGCACGGAATTCCTAATTTGCGCACACCTAACTGCACGGCCAACTCACCCGGTTCATATTTTTCAAATTTGTCATCAAAGGTTATGCGGTTAAAGGAAAACTGGACAATAAGGAGGCGTACAAAACTTCATGATTAATAAGGTGCATTTTCCATGTATTTCCTCACTGGGCCAGTAAGTTCCAGTGTTGTATGGTCATCCCTATTGGCAGCACTTATTTTAATATCAAAACTCGCCAGCTGTAATCCGAATGTCATTACTTAGCACCACTCAAACCTCGACATCTTCCATTCTGTTATAGCAATAATGGAGAATGGGACTTCGATGGCAGCTACATTTTGCTGTATTCTGTGGCAGGAGGCACATACAAAAATACTGCATCCTTAAATATATGTTGCACCAACTAAATAATACAAGCAAGACACACAGAATATCTGCAATGATTTAAATTTTCCTCCCCTGAACCCGGAGACTCCTTCCTCCTAATTCACTTAAAACAAACTTTCTTTAGGCACTCTTGGCATGGAGATTAATTACACATTGGTGACTTCATTTCTCCTTATTTTGAGGGTGAAAATTAGTCATTTTTATCTTTTGACTTTTTAACTTGCCCTCATTTAAATCCTCCTCGGAAAAAAACCGTCTTTTATTGATCGTTGCTGTGAATTCTTTTTTCAGTAGCAGGTTCAGCGAGATGCCTAGACCACGCGTCGGTAGTTAAAGACTATTATTATTAATAACAAATACATCGCAACTGGGAAAAATTCCGGTTGCAATGATCACTTACATTAGTATGATAAAAAAATTAAAACGTAATTACACAACAACAACAAAGAGAACAACTACAACAACAAGAGCTCAGCAAGTAATTTCATGGAAAGAAAATATTACAAGAAAGAGTACTAGTTTGATATTCTAAATCCAGCATCATCATATACAAATTCACATACAACTTAAGTATTTCCAATGCGGCTTACAATACAATACTATACGTTGATCTGACTACTAGCTTAACATTGCAACACCGTCTTATAAAATTTCAAATTAAGTATTTCAAAACGATACACTATGACCAACAACAACAACAACAACAACAGCAAAATAACAATTACAACAAGAGTAAGTTGAGTTGAGTAACATTTACCAAATTTGAAAGTGAAAAAAACGACAGCATAAAGCATTCCTTTCACCTTATAAATATTTGTAAAATTTAAATAATTCTCTCGAATTAAGCATCCCGAAGAAATCTGTAAAATGTCCCATTTATGGACAATATCACTAACATGGAAAAGTATGACCATCTAGTCATTGCATGTCAAAAATAGTTAAACATATCAGTACATGTTTCAGCCGGTTAAGAAGATATCTTTAGCTGTTAGACTTAAAAAAGTAATATAGTTGAACACTTGTTAAAAATATGAACGGTCAAAACAAAATTCAGAAACATATGCTAAAAAAACTTCACATTGACTGGCAACATTTCTGTATCATGATTTTATCTTTTTTTTTTTTTTTTTTTTTTTTTTGACAATTCGCTTTCTTAACAAATGTTCAGCCATATAACTTTTTACAATTTCCTTTACATCATACCGACACAGACAAGTATTCTATCTTTGTCGGTGCGACGGTGGAAACCATCTTCAGGACTACCGAAGGAGAGGTTTGAAGCCACCATTTTCCGAATGCAAGCTCACTGCTAAGTGACCCGAACGACGCACTCAACGCAGTTATTTATTATCAATTTGATTGTATCAAAGATTGCCCGTTACAATAAAGGCTGAATTACCCTGAAACCATATAGTGTATTATAATGGACCAACATTTCACCATGTATTTGAGCGCGTTGTTTTAATTATAGATATCGTATGGTGAAAAGCCCCGCATTTTGTCGATAGGTTGCGTGCATTAGCCCCGGCCACTAATTAGATGTATAGAGCCGTTATATTTAGCCTGACGGGTCACTCACCTCTGCTTCACCTTTCACTCTACACACTCTTCATGTTGTTTGATTACACACTAATTTTGATAATGGCTTCATATTGGCGACTACTGGAGGATAAAGCAGTCTAGTAAACGAAAGTTTTCAGTTCCCCAGTTTCATTTCCTGTCCGACTCGTTGGCTGAATGGTCAGCGTACTGGCCTTCGGTTCAGAGGGCCCCAGGTTCGATTCCCGGCTGGGGCGGAGATTTTAACCTTCATTGGTTAATTCCAATAGTTCGGGGGCTGGTTGTATGTGCTGTCCCCAACACCCCTGCAACTCACATACCACACGAAACACTACCCTCCACCACAATAACACGCAGTTACCTACACGTGGCAGATGCCGCCCACCCTCATCGGAGGGTCTGCCTTACAAGGTCTGCACCCGGCTAGAAATAGCCACACGAAATTATTGTTATTAGTTTCATTTCCTTACAGTCCAAACCACCGGGCGAGTTGGCCGTGCGCGTAGAGGCGCGCGGCTATGAGCTTGCATCCGGGAGATAGTAGGTTCGAATCCCACTATCGGCAGCCCTGAAAATGGTTTTCCGTGGTTTCCCATTTTCACACCAGGCAAATGCTGGGGCTGTACCTTAATTAAGGCCACGGCCGCTTCCTTCCAACTCCTAGGCCTTTCCTATCCCGTCGTCGCCATAAGACCTATCTGTGTCGGTGCGACGTAAAGCTCCTAGCAAAAAAAAAAAAAAAAAAAAAAAAAAACAGCCCAAACCACACCCAATGGCGCAACAGTCTTGAAGGGCCATGGCCTACCAAGCGACCGCTGCTCAACCCGAAGGCCTGCAGATTACGATATGTCGTGTGGTCAGCACGACGGATCCCCTCAGCCGTTATTTTTAGCTTTCTAGACCGGTTTTTTACAGTCAGTGTCCATACTGCATGGTAGGTTTGAAAATTTCCTTGAGGGGTTATTCTGTCAATAGAATCACAGTCCTGGAATAATAATAATAATAATAATAATAATAATAATAATAATAATAATAATAATAATAATAATAATTTTTATTTGACGATACAGTGCCCAAATTGTTCATAGAGTTGAGAACAAACTAGAATTATCATTTATACCGACATCACTCACTTTTACAAAAGAGGGAGACCGATGCGCGGTATTTCATGCTACTGCAAACCTAGCGTAGGGAAAATTCAAAGTTTACACCAAGACTAAGACACAGTGATATTAAACATCGAATGGATCACAATGATAGCCATTTACTCAGGGCCACTGACACCTATTGAAGAGCTGATAGCAACTGTACCGGGCGGTACACCTCCACGCCGCTAATTCAAACCTTGCGCCAGTTGAAACCCCCCTACTGGAAGAAGTCTGAACTTTGTCTTATGTGTTAATTTTCAAGTTATCCGGAAGATGTCACTACTTGGAAATTTTGAAGTTTCTGAACTGTGTTGTTTTCGACGTATTTTTGTTTTGCTTGTAGTAAGAAGTGTGAACATTCTCTTCTAGAGGACACTACTGAAGAACTACAACGGTGCATCCTAGTGCGAAGTGAAAGAACTGGGTTTTTTTTGGAGAAAATTTAATTTCAAAAGTTTGTTCTTTGCTAAATTTCTTTCAGTCATTGTTTAAGTTGGCAATATTAACCCTTTCTTTCCCCTTGTTTTGAATTTAGCCAATCCCGAATTTTTTAATTTTCCACCAATAATGTGTTTCTTCTTCATCTTGTGTAGGGGTTTTCTTTATCCACCAATAAAATGTTTGTGGGCGGGTGTTTTCCTTCCTGAAACGCCTCGAACTTTCTGCGAGAGTATATAAACTGCTGATTTTAGGGTCTCGGCGCCACTTCAGTAACATCTTTCAGTGTGTAAAGTACATAGCAGGGGGCGGAAAGCGCCTCTTCCTTCGGGCAGCAGTTCAACAATAAGGTAATGGCCGATTAATAACTTCTTTTCTTGCTAGCTCAGCAGTTTAACTCTCGGGGCGGGTCCGAAGCTTTTCCACCATGTAACTTTCACTAAAATGTAAAGAATCTTTGTATTTATTCTATCTTTTAAGCTTCATATTGGGATAGAGAGTGCTTAACCCCCTCGAGCTCCCTCTCATATTGCATTGAGGTGAACTTATTTTCACAGCCGTTTCTTCCTTAACGTAATGTAAATTGTTTTCTTCTAAAAGTCACCTCGTTAGTATGGGATTAGCCCTTGCATTAACGGCCTAGTGCCAAGTAGGTTTTAAACAAAGTGTATTAGGAGCGCAAGTTCGCCTCCTCTCAATTTGGTATTTTAGAGGCCATGTAATTAAATTTTCTCACTTAATAGGCCTCAGTAGGTTGGGTATCTTTACCCCTGTGTTTATGTCCTTAGAGGACAACTTGAAGGTGGAGTTTGGTGTGGCCTTTGATAGGCTTAATCTTTGAGAGCAGATCGCTCTTTTGAAGTTTGTTTCTGCGCGCCTCGAGGAGGCTTTATGATGTAATTGGGAGCAAGTGCTCCTGGGCTTGATTGGGGTCTTCGGCCCCTTTGTTGAATTCTGTATATCGTAAAGTTGGGCTAATTGCTCAAGAATTGTGTGTCTGGCTCTCGGAGCTCCAAATCCTGTAATTGTACATTCTCGATTAGTGGTTTTGCTACTCTGTACCTGCCATTATTGTTATTTCTTGTTTTTTGCTAAGAAAATATAACCTTGTTAAATTTTAAATTCACTTTAATTTCGTAGCCTGAGACCTGTTCACCCCCCGCACCTTCTTTCACCTCTAACTACCACGGAAAACTCCGTAACAGCAACTATAATGTTTTTCGTAGGTCACGTAGCTCCGGTCAGAGACACAATACTAGCAGGATATTTAAACTGCCGAATGGACCTCGACTATGCAAAAGAACTACTAGATCTAATGACGGAGGAAGGTTCCGCACTTATCAACAAGGATGAAAATAGATCGTAATTTACACATTCAGGGAGCAGCACTACAGATTTAGTTTTCTATAAAGGCCACAACATTAAGCTATAACACTGCGTGTCTTGCTACAGAAGAGGCTATGGTAAAGAAACATTGCCTGCTTTCGGCACAATTTACCGTCTCAAGAATGGAGAGGAGCCTGAAGATACTAACCCCTCACGATAGATCGACAGATTGGCTGAAAACTGTGAAATGGAAAGAACTTGGTATACACATAAAGACGCAGCCGCCCTTTTCCTGATATAGAAAATCAAGTCAGTAATTATATGTAAGTGGAAAAGAAGATCACGAAAATAGTGCTATATGATGAGAAAGTGCGTCATGGATGCCATGCACGTATCGAGATTGATAATAATAATAATAATAATAATAATAATAATAATAATAATAATAATAATAATAATAATAATATGTCCCGGGCATGACGTTAAACTGCGTCAAAAAACCGAGTGACCACCGGTATAAGTGGTCCTCCTCTACCAAGTGCCAACGGCCTCTTCGGAGGGCGGATGAGCGGGTAGAGGTTCAGGGCACTCTCTTGCCCTTGGGATGGGAAACTGCCCCTAAAGGCGGAAGAGCCACTAGATGGCCAACGGCATAGGATAATAATAAATCCAGTAGCGTCTGTTCACCTATTTGGTGTGGCAACTGGTCAGCGTCTGTACTCCATGTCGGAGCGGCTGCCTCAGAAAATCTTCAGGAACTCACCCACCTGATTGTACTCCGATCCCTCGGGATCAACCCAATCGCTTGAGAACAAGCACACCATGATTCGTGCAAGTAAGAACAACATTACTCCAGGTGGTAATCAATCCACCCGCCAACTGAAAACGAAGGCGGCAACCGGCCACTCGGATTCTGGAGGAGCCGGGCTGACACGAAAGAGAGAGTCGGAGATCTCTGGCAAACTTCCCACTAAAACGCCCTTCTACATCGGCACGCTAAACATAAACACACTCCTACAAGTAGGCAAACTTCTCAGATTGACATCAGAATTAGATCAGCAAAAAATCCAGCTACTCGCCGTACAAGAGACCAGACTCACTGAGTCGGAGACGTCAGAATATGGTAACTACCGCATTTTCAAGAGCAAAACTACACGAACAGTAGGAAAAGCCACACCAATGTTAGGCATGGCCTTTTTCGTACACAAAAGGATCGTGAACTCCGTAGAAGAGATCATACCCATAAACAACAGACTAATGACCTTACGACTTCGCTGTACAAATCGCCACTACACCTTTGTAAATGCCCACTCACCCACCAACGACTGCAAAGATCAGAAACAAACAGAAAACTTCTGGAACAAACTTGAAACCACACTAATCAAAATACCTGAAAAAGACACCATCATTCTCCTCGGCGATTTCAGCGGTAAAATTGGTTAATAAAAGTGCTACAGAAAAACCGCAGGAAGATTCTCAGCACACGAAAAGACCAACAAAAATGGCAAATGCCTCATCGAGCTCTGTCAACAACACGACCTGAAAATCATGTCAAAATCCCTACGGAAAAAACCCAATAAGCTCTTCACATGGGAATCACCCAACACCTGCTGCGGCAAACACCAGATCGATCATGTCGCCACCTCCTTCCCAGCATAAAAAGAAGTACACAACGTTCAAGTCCGCAGAGGAGCCAACATTGACTCGGACCATCATCTAACAAGAATCAAAGTGAAATTTACCCCAAAACGCTTCTACCAGAAATCCAAGGCAAACAAAAAATTGGACACAGCGCAAATAAAAACATCAAATCTCAGGGAAACGTGGGAAAAAATCCCAGCCAAAACTTGGAACCAATTCCACGACAAAATCATGAAGAGTGCATCAGAGCAAATCCCACTACAGAAAAAGAGCAGACACCCGTTTTGGAACACTGAATGTGACCAAGCCGTACTGAATAGAAAAAACGCATACTAGAAGTTCATCAGCAACCGTACACCTGAAAACGAAGAAAAATTCCGCGAAGTCCGCAGACAGACCTCTAAACTCATCAGACAAACCAAGAGGAAATACCTGGAGGACCAACTGAAGTCGGCCGAACAGGACTTCCGCAACTACAACACCAGAGATTTTTACAGCGTCTTCCGCAACAGATTAAATGGGTACACGCCCAAGAACCTCTGCTTCAGAAAAGAAAACGGAAAATTGGCACTCACAGATGACGAAAACACCAAGGAACTCGCGAGATACTTCGAGTCACTACTCAACTGTCTAGAACCAATGGAAGGTTTCCACTTAAACCCCACCCGAACCCAAACCCAGGCTTATTCCCACCTACACAAGAGGAAATACACCGACACATACAAAGACTGAAAAACAACAAGGCATCCGGAGACGACGGCATCGTAGCAGAGCTTCTTAAACATCGAGGAAAGAATTCTCTCCAAGAACTCACACAAATCATACAAGAAATTTGGACAACGGAAAAACTACCAGAAAATTGGACAAACGCCCTCCTCGTTCCACTTCACAAAAAAGGTGACCGAACAGATGTGAACAATTACAGGGGAATTTCCCTGGTGCAAGTCACATACAAAATCCTCTCTGCAGTCCTCCTGCAAAGAACACAGGAACAACTAGAACCACTCATAGGCGAATACCAAGCGGGCTACAGGCCCCACAGATCCTGTGCAGAACAGATCTTCAACCTGAAAACCATCTTGAAATTACGACACACAAGAAAACAACCCACAATCTGCACCTTCGTGGACTTCCAGAAAGCATACGACTCCATTGACCGGCAATCCCTCTTCCAAACACTGAGTGAGTACGGACTGGACAACAAGACTCAAAAAATCATCAGACTCACTCTCACCAACACAACCTCCCAAGTAAAATTCATGGGAAATATATCTCAAAAATTTCAGATAAAAACCGGTGTCCGACAAGGAGATGGACTTTCCCCACTACTCTTTAACATAGCCCTGGACAAAATCATGAGAGAATGGGAACAAGCTCTTAAAGCTCAAGGAAATTGGCAACCATTAAGTATGACAAGAAAACATGTAAAAATCTCCTGTCTCGCTTTCGCAGATGATCTTGCGATCCTTGCAACAAACGAACAACAGGCAATCAGCCAAATCGAAACCCTCAAGAAATGCTCACAAAAATTCGGCCTACAAATCTCCTTCTCAAAAACCAAGGTCATGTGTAACCACTGCAGCCTCCAGAATTTGAACACGAAATTTGGCACAATCGAAAAAGTAACTGAGTTCCGATATATCGGAGAAATTATAGTACCAACAGGAAAAGAACAGAAGGCCCTCGAAGTCCGCATCCAGAAAATGAAGAGAGCCCTCGGCCGAACGCAAAACATTTACAACAAAAAATGTCTTTCAATCTTTCCAAAATTCGACATTACAACCCTGTGATCAAACCTGAAATACTATACGCGAGTGAAACACTGGATCTCCACAGGAAAACAGTACTCGAAGGCATCCTGAAAGAGGAACGTAAAATCATTAGAAAAATTCTCCGCCCAAAACTGACTGACGAAGGATACAGACTGCAATCTCGTACAAAAACCGAGGAGCTCTCAAACCTTGCGGCCGACATCAGAAAAAGACGCCTGAAATTTTACGGACACATCAAACGCCTTCCAGAAAACAGACTGACAAGAATCTTACTTGAGGCAACAGAAAACATCAAAACAAATAGGTGGACAACAGAAATCCGCCAAGACCTGGAAAAATCAGGAATCAAAGTGGCCGACATCGCTAACCGAACGTGCTACAGAACGAAAATCAACAAGTGGGAAGTAGAGTCAGAGAGAAACCACAAGAAGAAGACAGGAGCTAAGTGGACAGAAGAACGAAGAACCACGATGAGAGAAAAACTGAAGGCTGCCTGGCAAAGAAGGAAATGCACAACTTCTAAGTGAGCTTTGCGTGATCAGTTTTCTGGTCTTTTTCGCATCTAATAATAATAATAATAATAATAATATAGTGGACTAGAAAAAGCTGCAGTAGAAGATCGGATCTCAGAAACTCAGAGAACATCTACAATAAGAACTGTATATCCTGGAATGCCAAAACGAAACATTACAAAACCGTGGTAAAAAAAAAAGAATGCCTGTATGCCAGTGAATGCCTCTAGATGAACTACAAGCTGGAGAAAGCTGGAAAGAAGAATTCTTAGAAAATTTCGTCGCTGTTCGGGCAAAAGGTCAGATCTCCCAATGTTCTTCCCGTCCATTATTTTCCTTAAGACTGGTCACTCCTCCCAGCCACATATGGATTTTTTTTTTTTGCTATTTGCATTACGTCGCACCGACACAGGTAGGTCTAATGGCAAAGATGGGATGGGAAAGGTTTAGGAATGGGAAGTAAGTGGCCGTAGCCTTAATCAAGGTACCGCTCCAGCATTTGCCTGGTGTGAACATGGAAAACCATATTCAGGGCTGCCGACAGTGGGGTTCGAGCCCATTATCCTCCGGATGCAAGCTCACAGCTGCGCGCCCCTAATCGCATGGCCATTTCGCCCGGTACATATGGATATTTAGTACATCAGAACAATATATTAGCTGTGTTCATTTTCCTTTGCTTACGTATAAACGGAAATGAACCTTACCCTACCGCACTCTAGGAATGTATGTTTGCATGACTTATTTACGCGTTCCTACAGTATAATGTACTTAAGGTTCATTTTCCTTTACACGGTAGCGTACGAAATTGAACACAACGAAAATTGTTCTGATGGACTGCATATCCATACGTGGCTGGGAGGCGTGACCAGTCTTAAGGAAAATGATGGATAGGAAGAGCATTGTGAGATTTAACCTTTTGTCCGAACAGCGTCGAAATATGGGAACTGTCCAAACTGAAAGCGAGTGGGAACTTTGGAGCAATATACAGTAGAAGTTTACCAGAAGGCGGAAACCATAAAGAAAAGGAGACTGGCGTGTCTCGGACATATGTACAAAATGAAAGCAGACTTACCAAACAGATATTTGATTACTTCTGGAGGAAAAGAAGTTTACTACAACATAGATTAAGGAAACTAAAAGATGGATATGGAAAGGTTAAACATCTCTGAGGTCAAACTTTCAGAAAGTAATAAATTTACGGACACAGTGAAAAATTTGGTAGGGGTTCAAGCTGCAGGAAGAACTACGAAGACCGAAAGAGCCTGGACAATAAACAAGGAAGCAGGGCAGCGAACGCATGAACGAGTAATGGACACAGAGAAAACTCCGCATGAAGAGAAAGAAATGAAGTTGTAGCGGTATCCTAAGTGGTTCACCCGATTGTAAAATAAATAAATAAATAAATAAATAAATAAATAAATAAATAAATAAATAAATAAATAAATAAATAAATAAATAAATAAAATAAAAATAAAATAATCTTATTGTTCCAGCTACCAAGTCCTTACATATTTTATAATGAAGTCTCTGGTGGGTATCTGTGTTTGTGTGGTATAATCTCTGGACTCACCCAGCGGATTTTGATGCCGTTTCCACAGAATATATCGAGGAAGATTTAGGTGTGTCAAACATTAATCTACTATGGAAGAGAGCCAAGAAGCGGCGATTTTAGTGAAGAAAGTCAAGTAAAAAATGACCACTTGCGTGTTTACTTGACTTGTGCTCTCTAAACATTCAACCATAGACCCCAAGTATGTGTGAAAGGTTGATCATAGAAATGAACTATAAAACAATCAACAATAGTAGCCTATATACTAATCTGTACTGAGCTTGATAGATGCAGTCGCTTAAGTGCGGCCAGTATCCAGCATTCGGAAGATAGTAGGTTCGAACCCCACTCTCGGCAGCACTGAAGATGGTTTTCCGTGGTTTCCCATTTTCACACCTGGCAAATGCTGGGGCTGTACCTTAATTAAGGCAACGGCCGCTTCCTTCCCACTCCTAGCCCTTTTCTGTCCAATCGTCGCCATAAGACCTATCTGTGTCGGTGCGACGTTAAGCAACTTAAAAGAATACTAATCTGTAAAATGTCGCAATCAATAACCGTCTAATTATTATAGGTTAGGGTAAACAAAAATCAACCGTAAAATTAGAAACCACATTCATAGAATAATCACGTATTCATTATCAAAATACCGGGCGAGTTGGCCGTGCTGTTATGTGTGCGCAGCTGTGAGCTTGCATCCGGGAGGTAGTGGGTTCGAGCCCCACTGTCGGCAGCCCCGAAAATGGTTTTCGGTGGTTTCCCATTTTTCACATCAGGCAAGTGTTCGGGCTGTATCTTAGTTAAGGCCATGGCTGTTTCCTTCCCACTCCTGGGCCTTTCCATCCCATGAAACCTATCTGCGTCGGCGCGACGTAAAGAAGTATAAAATCATTATCAGAATAGATTGCTTATTTTCCTCAATTATAATAATATCTGTTCATGAGAGTTAAACCAACGTAAATCACACTTTAGTCCTTTCATGAAACTTACAAGACCCATATAAGTTAAACTTAAGTCCACTGTCATTTTATTTTTATGGCAATAACATAATAATTAACCATTTTTAGTGTAAATTATATTAATGTATGTTTTCAGTGATCTATCTTACACAAAATATAGGCTATCTAAGTAACAATGAAGCAAACATGCTCTTCAAATGACGTTTTTTCTCTGACCTGTAAAGTGACTAAAATGTGACTTACGGTGGTTTAGCTCTCAGCTACAGAATGTACAGATCTGCCGACAGAAGGGTTTGAAACCACTATCTCCCGAATACAAGGTGACAACTACGTGAATAATTATTATTGATGTTAAAGAAGAGAGAAACTACATACATGTACAGATCTGTACCTCAGAGATAAACCAAAGTAAGTCACGTTTTAGTCATTTTACAGGTGAGAGGAAGAACGTCAACTGAAGAGCTTTTTTGATGCAATATGACTTAGGCAGTAAATGTTCATCATTGTTCTTGATAGATTTTATGTAGTTTTGATCGCTGAACACATTCACTAATATATATACACAATTGGATTTACGTCGCACCGACACAGACACGTCTTATGACGACGAAGAGATAGGAAGGGCCTAGGAGTGGGGAGGAAGCGGCCGTGGCCTTAATTGAAGCACAGCGCCAGCATTTGCCTGGTGTGAAAATAGGAAACCACGGAAAACCCTCTTCAGGGCTGCCGACAGTGGGGTTCGAACGCACTATCTCCCGGATGCAAGCTCACAGCCGCGCGCCCCTAACCGCACGGCCAACTCGCACGGTGTAATATAATTTAAACTTAAAATGGTTAATGATTATTTTATTGCCATAAAGAACATGTGCCAGTGGATTTACGTTTCTATGGTTCTAAGTTTCATAAACTGTGGCGTACGTTGGTTTAACTTTCATGTATAGATATTAAGGCAAATAACGCGTTTCAGGGTTTCCCATGAGCTTCTATTCGGGCGCCTTAATTCTGCGTTTGGTTCATCGCACAGCGCCAGTTCTGCTTACCGAAAGTGGCCCACTTGGCACTCCGATCCAAGAAATAAATCTCGCTGCTTCAAAAGCCTCTAACAGAATTACGTATCGTGAATACTACCCGCTCTACAGTGAGTGGTTCTGCGCTATCGCTAAATGGTTAGCGTGCTGGCCTTTCGTCCAGAGGGTCCCGGGTTCGATTCCCTGCCTGGTAGCAGATTTTAACCTTAAATGGTTAATTCCCTTGCCTCTGGGACTGGGTATTTGTGCTGTCCCCAATATCCGTGCGAATCACACACCACACATAGCACTATCCTCCACCACAATACAAACAGTTACCTACACATGGCAGATGCCGCCCACCCTTATCGGAGGGTCTTCCTTACAAGGGGTGCACTCGGCTATAAATAGCCACACGAAACTTCTTATGTTTACAGTAAGTGAAGTTTGCAGGTGTGGTTCGCCCGTCGTAGCCCAGTGAGCGACAATACAGAGGTGGACTGTAATTGAAATGATAAAATCTGCTGTAGTCCTGTATTTTATAACTGAAATGTCGATACTTTTAAGATGATTCCCAATAAACAATTTCAGTTTGTTTTCTTTAGCTCACAAGGACAAATAATGGAAAAATACTACGGCTTAGGCACAACTCTGCGGAGGCTCGGACCTGCCTTCGGGCAGAATACATCCTTACCTTACCTAAATTCTGCAAATACTTTTTTTTTTGTTACGGGCTTTACGTCGCACCGACACAGATAGGTCTTATGGCGACGATGGGATAGGAAGGGCCTAGGAGTTGGAAGGAAGCGGCCGTGGCCTTAATTAAGGTACAGCCCCAGCATTTGCTTGGTGTGAAAATGGGAAACGACGGAAAACCATCTTCAGGGCTGCCGACAGTGGGATTCGAACCCACGATCTCCCGGATGCAAGCTCACAGCCGCACGCCTCTACGCGCACGGAATTCCTAATTTTAAATTATGTTAATCAAGAAGTATTTCACTCATATAATGTTTGCAATGTATATTGCAAACCACCAGATTTTGCATTTTTAAATATTATCTTCCTTCATTAAATACGTAATGAAAACTAGAATTATGAATGAATTTGAATCGCATTTTGACGTCTATTTTGACAGTTTTTGAGTCTCTTTTGGATTCTTTTTTGTATTTCTAGATGTCCTTTTTAGGCAATGTATAGGTCTTCAACTTCCGAGCTCTACTCATAAGACATAATTCTTCACTTCACGCCAGTAAGGTCTCGGTTGCACTCTAGAAGTCTTAATTTCAGAAACACAATCTTTACATCGTCAGGTGTGCTTTCTATTTGTATCTCTGCATTTCATTCTCTTAATTAGCATCCTAGGTACTTAAACATGCACACCATAAGTTCCTCCAGCCCCGTAATTTCTTCTAGTAAGTGTCGCACATAGTCCGCCTCTGTGGTGTAGTGGTTAGTGTGATTAGCTTGCACCCCTGGAGGCCCGGGTTCGATTCCGGGCTCTGCCACGAAATTTGAAAAGTGCAGAGGGGTACCATTTTGACGCCGTTAATAGAAGAACAAAAGTCACGTGGGAGGTTTCATAAAGATTCAGCCCCTGCTCATTCAGCAGAAAATTCCCTTCTTACGATCTCGGAAGTGTTTGCAGACAGAGTGATCAGTGCTGATCTGTTTCCTCCTCGTTCTCTATACATAACGGTGTGTGATATTTACTTGTGAGGTAAACTGAAAGAAAAAGTGTATCGAACAAATCCTCACACATTAGAGGAACTGAAGGAAAATCAATTACAGTGGCAGAACTCACTCACGTCAGTCAGAATGAAGTTACCGGATACAATGGCTGTATAACCCAGGAAGGACGACACTTCCAGAATTGTTTATATGGTAAGATTTCATATGATTGTATACACGTTTAAAGCAGGGCGGCCGCGCGGAATATAAGTCCGGCTGAGGCAGCTGCCGTCGCGCAGCGTACAAACACCGTGCGTTCGGTCTGAGTTTATGCGAGAGACCTTGTATGTATTCCCGTCTTTCAGAGGGAGAGCGTACATTTCCGCCTCATTATAAGAGTTTAACTGGAGCCTTCAAAATGTTGTCTTGGCCTTCTGTTAATAGGCAGGACTGAAGTGAAGAACTTGAAAAACAGGGATGACAAGACATCCTCTTGGTGTTATTGTTAACAAGGAGGATATCCCTGAGTAACTGGTGCGTGCCGAGCAATCGCCGATCTTACGTAAATTAACACGTGCGACCTATAGAAAGCGTTAAAAGCCGTATGTTTGAATTAGCGCGCTCGGCTACGTAGACCGTTACTCCATACCAAATACAGCAGAGACAATACGCGACACTCTGCGAGATATCGAGAGACAGCGATTGGAGCTCTGTCTAGCGGAGTGATCTGAGAGTTACAGATTCTGTCATAAGAGCACGTGTATTTGTTTGTTAAGTTTTTGGGGTTATTTATGCGTTTGTATTAAGGTGACATAAGTAAATAGTAGCGTGAGTCATTCCTTTATATCTTCTGTCAATATGAGAGGAAAGATATGTGCTGCGTTTGGCTGCAATAACTATGAAGTGCAGGAGGATTCGCGGTCTTTCTTCCGTTTCCCTCGTGACAAGAAAATGTAAGCAAATACTGTGTTTGCATATATATTCTTCCAGTTACAAAGATATTTTTATAGCAGGTCTACTTCCTAAACTTCTGACATGCACGACCCATATTTTAACTTGCTTAAATTATAATAAGCTTATTTTACTGTATTAGTGCAGCAGTTAACCTTCAATACCGAAGTGTTGTTGTAGGTGTGATCTATGGGTTTTGATTTAATTAAGGGAAATGCATATGCGTGTGGCTGATTGTGTTCCAAGTTACCCCATTTGGAATGCTGTAATGCGTTGTCAAGCACTGAAGAAAATATGGGTGATTTAAGAAATGTGATTTTGATACAAATTTGCTTTACCCTAATGTAATGGCAAGTATTGCTTATACCGGGTGAGTTGGCCGTGCGCGTAGAGGCGCGCGGCTGTGAGCTTGCATCCGGGAGATAGTAGGTTCGAATCCCACTATCGGCAGCCCGTGGTTTCCCATTTTCACACCAGGCAAATGCTGGGGCTGTACCTTAATTAAGGCCACGGCCGCTTCCTTCCAACTCCTAGGCCTTTCCTGTCCCATCGTCGCCATAAGACTTATCTGTGTCGGTGCGACGTAAAGCCCCTAGCAAAAAAAAAAGTATTGCTTATAGGGAAATTTTGAATGTTTTTCGGCTAAATTTATAGATTTTATTTCAGTTAGTAGGCTTCAAGTTAAAAGGAAAATTGTCCAGCAATTAAATGTAAATTCATTGAATCACGTGTGAAGGAATGTGCGGATGTTTTCATTGAAACGTGTCCTAATGTGATGTACAATGCTTTTAAATGGGAAGAAAAGACACATCTAGCCGTGAAAGTTCAGACAGGTATGCTAAAGCTAAAAAGGTAATGCATAAATGAAAGATCAATCCCTTTCACAGCAGTCCATTTCACATCTTGATTATATGTCTACTTTCAGTCTTTAAATAATAACCTGTTAAATAATTCTTCATTCATGTATCCAGAATTGCTTTAGCAACTTTGAAGTTAATATTTTAGCAACACTTTCTTTCTAGACGTAATTTATTTATCCATTTCCGTATATACATTTACACTGATATTTGAATTTAGCGCAAATTATCAGGTCACGCCACTAGGAGCGCTACTTGCGAAATGTCTCCAATTTTTACAATAAATCCGGAAGTGTTGCGTATTTTCTCTACTGTATTTGTCCATACCCTACCCGCAACTCGCACAGTCCAATAGCTGAATTGAGGCCACGCTGACATACGCTTATAGTCATTGTATGGAACTAGTGGTTGTTTGTATAATGGTAATCAACATCGGCAAAGTTATTTTTGCGTTGGAAGTACACAGCGGAACATAAGGTATTAAGCCCATATCCTCGCTTTGTTAGGTGTGGTATGTGTAGAACCGCTTTGTGCTTTCATCATTTCCACCACAAGCATCATTGTTGCAGAAGCTATAAGGAGTAACTTACTTTTATGTGCAAGGTTCCTTCTTCTTCTTCTTCTTCTTCTTCTTCTTCTTCTTCTTCTTCTTTCCGATGAGGCCTGCTAAGGACCACGTGCCGATTTCAATTCAATTCTTCATACTTTGTTGTTTTCTCTTCCGTTCCTTCCAATATTCTTTCATCCTTTCACTATGCTGTTTCTTTCTGTCCTCGGACCTCTTTGCACCAGGTTTCTTGTTCGACCTTATTTGGAATCCTTCCAAACTTACTACCCTCTTTCTAAAAATATCTCTGTTCATAGCTTCTTCTATTATTTCTTTCGAAATCTTTCTTTACTTCTTGAATCCAGCTAGTTGTTGCCTTATTGTCCTAAAGGTACTTCACAATCCTTTTTTGTTAATCTGGAATCATCCATTCTGTAAATATGTGCAAAAAATTGCAATCTCATTTTTCTTATGATTTCTGTTATGTTTTCTATGTTCCTGTATATTTCATCAATATATCTTAATTTCATACTTGTGTATGAAGATTTTTCACTGATCCTCCTTTCTAGTACCTCAAGTTTACCTAATCTATAGTTTAGTACCAGGTATCCACTTGTATATAGGCATTCTGGTTTCACCACTGCAGTGTAGTGCCTTATTTTAAGATTTTTAGACAGACACTTTTTTGTCCCTTGTTATAATGATTAACTTTTAATTTTCACTGTAATAATCTTATTCTATTGCCTTTACTGACCCTCAATCAATGCAGCAGTTAGATTATTTCTCTCAATGTCGCTATATCCTTTTCAGGACGTGCTACGCAATTACTAACGGAATGGAAAAGAAGATGAGCAGCTCGGTCCCTAAACGAGGGGACCCAGCACGCGCCGCAGTCCTGCATAGCCAAGCGCGTCAATTCAAACGTGCGAACTTCAACGCCTCCTGTAGGTCGCATGAGTAAATTTCCGAAAAAAATGTTTTGGCCGTTGTGTTATTCTTAGCTAATTTAATGTGTGTGCAAAATTTACGTAAGATTCGTGATTCTCCGATTCGCGCCCTTCCCTTTTGAGACACATTCGTAAGCACTATTTGATGGGAAATCTTTAAATTTTTCTTTCTTTCCACTTCCATAGTTTTTTTATATCAAGCCGACATTTTCTGTGGAGAATATAATATATTTCAATGCTAGAAAATAATCTAAAATTATGTCCGAATGTTATATGCACCAACCTACATTGGCAATTGAATTGTTTCAATGAATTGCTCTGCTATTTATAAATACATTTTAATTTCAGTGATTCTTATGTAAATATGCAATGATTTGAGTTACTTTTGAAGCTAATAATGTAGATATGCATGTATCTAGTATTATGGTAGGGTATTAGCTACCACGTGGAGGCATTGTAATTTCAAGCCATTTAGGCTGCTTGCGAGTCAATTTCGACGTTTCCTCTTGCTTATACCAGTTGGCAGAGTGAATAGAATCTTTATTTTATTGGTTATGTGTCGTATGCCAAGTATACAAAAGAAAAAGAAAATTACACTATATATAAGCGTTCACATTTACAAATCAATGCCCAGTTGCTGTAGCCATTCTAGGAAGGGGGTGTAGCACTGATGACAACTTGGGCTGGTCCACCATACTTCCTCAGAGGGCACTCCTCAAAAATGTGCTGTACTGACTGGAAAGCGGCTCCGCAATCACAGGCAGGGGATTCTCGAAGTCCCCGCTTATGCAGCAGGGCATTACATCTAGCGTGGCCTGTTCTTAAACGGTTGAGTTTATACCATTAGTGTCTCTTCAGGGGAAATCCTGGGAGTCGAGTTGTGGGGTCTTGGATGACTTGGTGTTTAAGACATGCAATGCTCCAGCTCTGACGCAATTTTTCCTGGATATTGAAGCCAGTAATGTCATGCTATATTGGGTTCCTTGATTTAAGACGAGAAGGAGGTAGGTCAGTAAGGACTTCATGGATTGAGAGATTCTGTGGATGATCAAGATGGTATAACTTTTTCCACTCGCGTATAGTTACTTCTTGTCGTCTCAGTTCAGGACGTGGTATGGTACTGATAGTATGTAGCCACGGGATTGGGGTGGATTTTAGTGTGCCTGTTATGGTTCTCATACACTCGTTCAAATGGACGTCGATCTTCCTGGTATGAGCGCTACGTTGCCACACCGGGGCACAATATTCAGCCACTGGATAAACCATGGTGAGGGCAGTAGTGCGTAGTGTGGATGCATCAGCTTCCCATGTCATACTAGCTAGTTTCTTCATGATGTTGTTTCTTGTCTTAAGTTTCTGACTTGTATTTTCCAGGTGTTTTGTATGTTAAAGGACGGTCTAAGGTGATGCCAAGATACCTGGGGTTGAAATTATTTTTAATTCTTTGTTGGCTGAACACAACGTTGAACTTTTGGTGAGCTATTTGGTTACACAAATGGAATGAGCATACTTCTGTCTTAGCCGGATTTTGGCGAAGTCTCCACTTCGTGTAGTATGCATTCAAGGTTTTCAAGTCATTGGAGAGAATGCTTTCCTCCTCTTCTAATGTGAGAGTTTGGACAGCGATGGCTAAGTCGTCAGCATAGCAGAATTTCTTGCTGATGGTGTCAGGCATGTCACTGGTGTAGAAGTTGAAAAGTAGTGGGGCTAATACAGACCATTGAGGTAGTCCATTTTTTACTGTAAAAGACTTGCTTGTCTTTTGTCCTATGATGACCTTGAAGTAACGAATTGTCAGCATGTTCTTCAGAAGTGCTGTAAGTTTTCGGCAGCGTGTATGCTTTTCAATTTTGAATAGTATTCCATCCAGCCATACTGCATCATATGCCGCTGTCAGGTCAACAAAAACGACGGATGTCTTTAGCTTCTTCTGGAATCCTGCCTCAATATATGATGTTAATGCTAATACTTGTTCACAGCAGCTTCGTTTGGTTCTCAAATCCGCCTGGTATGTTGATGTTATGTCATTTATTATTTCCTGTATTCGGTTGAGGATGAGGCGTTCCAACAATTTGTAGCTGACACTCATTAGTGCAATAGGACGGTAGCTTGAGGGGTCATCTGATGGTTTTCTTGGTTGGAGGATTGCCATGGTGTGAGCAATCTTGAACTCCGGTGGAATGATTCAAGTCTCTATTACGTCACTGAAGAAGTTCTTGAGCCATATTTTCCCATTCATCCCAAGATATCTTATGAATTCAGGGAAATACCATCTGAACCTGCGGCCTTCCTCATTTTAGCATGTTGATGGCTTTCTCAATTTCTTCTTGGCTGAATGAATTAGCAAGAGCAGAGTCATTTTGGAGGCTGTTGTCCAATTTCTTAATCTCTCTCCCAATGTGTTTCTTCATAGTGGGGTCTATTGAAATTTTGTTAGCTCATGATTTGATATGTAGTGCCATTTCATTTGGTTTTATTCCTGGCTCCTCTTTGCGCATGTTTGAATCAGCGCCAAGTGTCCTAAGGAGGGTCCATGCTTTTCTGTTAGAGTGCATAAAGCTCAGCTGAGAAGTTAGATCTCTCCATTTCTCTTTTCTTCCTTTACTCAGATCTTCTAATATCCCTTTTCCCATTTCAGGATCTCCAGTTTTCTGATAACTATCATACATTTTTGGGTAGTTTTATCCCAGCATGGAATATACCGCTTCCTGAATCCCCGGTAGATGTTTCGCTTATCTGCACGGATGACAACGCCTAGAAACCTCTTGTAATTTTCTGATTTCGGGGGAATCCATCTCAGATTACTATCTCCTTCTGATCTGTACTGGTCCCAGTTTGCCTTATTGAAGTTCCATCTTGGTTTATGTATGGATCTGACAACTGATATTTCAAGACCTATATTGATAACAATGGGTCTGTGTTGGCTTCTTGGAAAATGTTGAAGGACTTTTCTTGTGTGTTCTAGGGGGGAGTTTTCTTCCATCTGTGGAAACAATAATGAGACCAGGGTTGGTGTCAGATTGATATACAGCAGAGTGGAATATTTTCTCTGCTTTAGCATCAAAACTGAGATAGAGTTATAGCCAGTTTTTCTGCATTTTCGTCGCCCCAGGATGTGTGATGGCTGTTAAAGTCTCCTACATATATACAAGGAGTGGGCAGTGAAGGCAGTGGTGGAGTTGGCCTGTTGGAGTGAGGTGGTTTGTAAACTGATGCGATAGTCAAAGGACCTAGTTTGGCAGTGATTATTTCTATATCATTCATTCTTTGGGAGTTCACTTCTGAAGTGTTGCAAATATTACTTCTGGCATACATGATTGATCCATGGAAAGGTGAGAAAAGACTCGCTATAATTTGTTATCCTACAATCATACCCCTGCTTTCCAAATCTTCCTCTGTCAAATGAATTTCTTGTATTATTAGGATGTCAATTTTCAGGTCATCAGCTAGTTTACTAAGGTATTCACATTTGTCCTTTGACAGGCCTTCTGCATTTATCTGTAGAATGTGAGCGCTAGTTCCAAGCTTCCTTGTCAGTTGGGTCTGATAAATGCATTTGGGACGTTTCATCTTTGGTTTCATCTTCTGATGTAACTTTGATTAACCGTGAGGGATCCAGAATCTAGTTCGGTCGCCTATTTGTGTAGACTATCAGCCACCCTGCATAAGCAGTCTGTTGCCAAGGGTACACCACGAGGAGGTTATCTACACGTCGCACCCGATGCTTCAGAGTACATACCGGCGTATTCCTACCCTAATTTCTTCGATACATAATAGAATCAACGGTTGAGTTTTAATTAATTTTGTCGTGTAGGCACCAATGTGTCACCCAGGACTACTTACATGCTGAAATCTTACGACAACAAGGAGTGCTGAATGGCCTTCTTCCAGTCTCACAAATCTGACTACCTTTGCTGGGTTTGAACCCGTGGTCTTGGTACCCAAAGGCCGACATTTCACCAGTGATCCAGACAGGGTGCAATGTTTCTGATTAAAATGACTTGAATTTCTATTCGAGTCATTCGTGTGGCAAATAAAACACTGAATAAGCTAAAAGCTGAAAACCGCAAATATCTGTCCAAGAAGTTGGAATTTTTAATGTTCAATCCTGAAGAGCTCTCAACGCTGTATTTCATAATGTATTTATATTTATAACAGATTACGAAAACATTAATCTAGGTGGTAGATCGTACCCCCGGTCTCGATCCCTTCATCTTCCCCTCTATCTAGTGTTTACTACGGTAGTTAACAGGAAATTACCTGAGAAACAACTCACAAGCAGTCCTGTAAATAGCCAGTGGCCATCTATTTCATACCGGAAGCGTGCCTTGGTTGCTAGCTCCAGCGCTGCCCTCAGATCAATTCTAGGATATAACTTAGTTTGTGTGCATACATGTTGCTCCCTCACTCGAAAGTGTAGGCCTAAAGCATATTAATATATAATAAACCATCCTCAAACGGGAAATTAATATTATTGGGGAAGTCATTATGTTCTGAGCGATAAATATATCGTGTTATACAGCGGGCATTTTGGAAAAATGATTTAACATTTCAATATCATGTAGTGTACATTCTAAGGGGCATAGCTCTTCGTTTTAAATACGTATCACATGGTCAACAAGTGGTTCGACAGTGTTTTTAGAATGTTCTTTCCCGTACAATTTCGACTCATTCTGTTCTGAGAATGTTAGGATGTAATGGAATTTCATATCTCCGAATATTCAACGCATAATTATTCGCGCTCGACTACTAAAAATGAAAATAAAATTCCACAGCCTGTTTCCAGTCATTTGACCTGGTCAGGAATGGAATGAAGCCCCATCCAGCAGCGAGGATAGGAACTGTGCCGGCCTGTCGCACTCCTCTGGGGCAATGATTAATGACTGACAGATGGAATGAAGTGATATTGGATAGTGTTGCTGGAATGAAAGATGGCAGGGAAACCGGAGTACCCGTAGAAGAACCTGTCCCGCCTCCGCTTTGTCCAGCACAAATCTCACATGGAATGACCGGAATTTGAACCACGGAACCCAGCGATGAGAGGCCGGCGTGCTGTCGTCTGAGCCACGGAGGCAACTCACTCGACTACTGAACATTTTCACAAAAGGCAAATACACGAAGCTTAGATCCAAGATGTTATTTCTCTTAACTTGATGAGGCGGCAGTTACAATTTACTTTTATTTCTCCGTAGGTCGTACTAAATAAGTTTACTATTCTGGAAGAATACTCAACCTATGTATAAGTAACGATCCGCATTTTCCAGTTTAAAAAAGGTGTATTTGCTACCTGACATTCAATCCCTTAGGTTTCTTCTGGACTGTAATCACTTTAGTTTCCGAAATACTAATGCTCATATCATGCGCATCAAGGGTAAGTTGTCACAGGCAATCAAAGGCGTTTAAGTTGACGATCGGGCTACAGTGAGAATTGATGGTAGAATGAGTTCTAGCATGAGCCTATGCCGACTACTTAATGTTAATGAGAGACAGTGCTGAATGTCTACAAACTAACATTAAAAATAAGGAAACTTGTAATTTTACGTGGCTGTTTATATCGTGATCACCCCAGTAAACGGACGCTTAAGTGGAATCAAATCCACTGTGACGTGAATTTACATTTCAAAAATCCCACCAGGATTTGAAGCCAGGCTGCCTCGGTGAGAAGCCAGTAACAATGCCAGCAGGCTGTCGTGCCCTTGATGTCAGAACTTAATGTGTTTTTAAGGAAGTAATCCCTTCGTGGATCAGTTGTAGAGTGTTCGCCTCCGGATCCGAAGACTGCGGGTTCAAACTCGGAAGAGGTAGTCGGATTTCTGAAGTGTGAAGGAAAGCCCATTCGACACTCCCTATCGTACGATCTCGGCATGTAAAATAACTCTGGCGACATGGCAGGTGTTCAGCCGAAAATGTTAATTAAAAGTCAGCCATAGACGCCCAAGAGTGATTCGATTTTCTCTGCCATCTAGACAAAAATGAAAGGTCAACATTGACGAGTACGCAGCCAGATGATGTAGAATTAAAATTTCTGTACACGGTAGCTGAGACCATAAAATAATAATAATAATAATAATAATAATAATAATAATAATAATAATAATAATAATAATAATAATAATAATAATAATAATAATAATTTCGTGCAGCTATTGCTAGCCTGGGGCAGCAGTTTTAAGGGTGGGTGGCATTAGCCGTGTATGGGAAACTGCATGTTATTGTGGTGGAAGATAGTATTGTAAGTTGTGTGTGAGTTGCAGGGATGTTGGGGACATTACAAACACCTACTATACCATCCAGGGGAATTAACAATTTAAGGTTAACATCTCCTCCGAGCAGGCCGGGAATCGAACACGGGGCCATCTGAACCTAAGGCGACTGCTCTGCCCATTCAAGCAAGGAACCGGCCACTATTATTATTATTATTATTATTATTATTATTATTATTATTATTATTATTATTATTATTATTATTATTATTTGATGGTTTTTTATTTTTATAGCTAAAATATTATGATTTTCTATGCCCAAGGGCTGGAAATTTGGATCTCAAGGTAACCAGTGTTGGAAGCCGAATTTTAACCAATAAAATGTAATGTTACTGAATTTTTTTCACATTATACCTGAAATGAAATGGCGTATGACTTTTAGAGCTGGGAGTGTCCGCGGACATGTCTGGCTCCCCAGGTGCAGATCTTTCTATTCGACCCCGTAGGCGACCTGCGCGTTATGATGAGGGTGAAATAATGATAAAGACGACACCTACACCCAGCCCCGTGTAGGAGGAATTAACCAATGATGGTTCAAGTACCCGACCCTGCCGGGAATCGAACCCGGGACTCCTGTCGCCAAAAGCCAGCATGCCAAACATTTAGCCATGGAGGAAGACTCGTAATCAGGAAATAAAAATTAACACATAGTCTATTACTATTCTCCATCAATATTTTGAAAATACCGTTTCGTTCATCAATTCATTCCTTTCAAACTACCGTCTGTAAAATTGCATTGATTGCATCATCATTGCTAAGACATAATTAGTGGTATACTGAGTGATGTTCAGACTGTTATTTTTTATATTTATTGAATTACACGAAGTGTAATTTTTAATTACCCATTCGAAATTATTCAGTTACCATGATCATTCATTTTGCCCGCAAACACGTGGGTTCGATTCTCTGCTAGGAAATCAAAAAAGTCAAGAAATGACACTTCCACTTCCGGAGGTGCACATGGCACTGAGGTACACTCAGCCTACACCAAAAGTGAGTACCAGTTAATTCCTGGGGTCAATGGTGGCCGGCCGTAGAGCTAAGCACTGTACCCCACTATGTGCCGAATTTACGGAAAGTGGAAGCCTTTGCCTTCCATAACTCCACAGGTTACATTTTAGTATCCCCTGCCTGTCGTAAGAGGCGACTAAAATAGGCCCCAGGAGCTCTGAACTTGGGAGCGTTGGTTGACGACCACGGGGCCCTTAGCTGAGTTCTGGTAGTGCTTCCAATTATTTGTACAACGCTCCTCACTTTCATCTATCCTATCCGACCTTCCTTAGTCAACTCTTGTTATTTTACGACCCCGACGGTATTAGCTTTGCGAGGTTTAGGAAGTCTTTCAATTTCACGCTTTCGTGGCTCTCGTCTTACTTTCATTTTTCGAAGTGTCGCATCCCTTCCATTTTCCTCTCTGGTTAGTGTTTTATAGAGGATGCTTTCCCAGATGTACTTCCTCTTAAAGCAATAATCACCACCACGACGACCACCACCACTGTCTCCAAGGGCTTCCATGAGCTGTACGGAGACGAGTTTGCTTTTTATCATAATTCATTCAGTTTGGTAACTTACCTATCATAGGTCAATTTTACTTTATTGTTTCTAATAAAATGATTCATGAACATCCATTTCTGTACTTATTTATATTCGTGAGGAAAGAAATTCTGTTCTCTAAACAATTTTATTCATTGTGACACGGTAAGGAAGCTCCCAAAGCGTTCTTATAATAAATTCCGTAATGTAGTTATTCCACATTAATTTTCGAGGAGATATATAGAGAAATACGTACATCAGAAGCCCTCCCCATATTTTAATAAAGGCGATGTAGGTAGTCTGGGTGATGAGAGAGGAGGTTCTTCCTAGCAGCCGGCCGGCGCTGAGGGATGTGGAAATTGGAAGATCAAATTGTAATCTGATTTGGATTAGGCGAGGTATACAACGTGCAAGAAATCAATGGCAGACACAGACCAGCTCGGAACCTTGTAAGAGCGAATGAAGAGATAGGGGAAAAGCTGTAAGAGAAGTTTCATCCTACATTGTGATCGGAAACAAGGTAAGCCGCGTATATGAGCGTTACAGCTTTGGTCTTAGGCCTACTAGTAATAAGTAATTTGAAGAAAATTAAGATAATATCTCGCGCCGTTGTTATTTTATCAGCTGCTGAAATTAGCCAATCAGATCGCTTCGCGGGCGAATTCAAATGGGCTTTAAGAGGCATTGTTGCTAAATCTGAACGTGACTTCGTCGGGCTTGAGGGCCATGCCGAGAAATGAGCATCAAACTCCAACACACTACGTGTTTCAGCCAGTGCCACCGAAATGTGCTTGCTATGGATGCGGATATCTGCGGATATACGCAAAGTTAGTGTCTTGGTGGATACAAACTGTATGAGAGTGCGGATAATTTGCTGACAATTTCTAAATAATGAAGTTTATTGATTTTCACTCAGGTATCCTCTTACTTACGCTTATGGTTAGGCGATCCTTGATACTGATATGGGAAAGTGATGATATATAAATAGCCTTGATACCATAAAGATTCAAATCTGACCTAAGCCTAACTGGCTCCTGCACGCAATTAGTCAAAGGAACAAAGGTTCCGAAACAGAACAGCTCAATACGTCGGTAGTCGCCAGAGGAAATTCCTAATAAACGCGTCACTGTCGGGGGCTGGTGCCAGGTATCAGGCCTATTGTATTATGTTAACAGATCCATCCGTTTCAGTACCTTCGGTGTAATATACTGTAATTCAAAATTTGCATTAATCGCGGATGCAGATGAGGATGCGGATAATATTTCGTATATCCGCACAGGGCTCTGGCTATGGGCCGAGCCTATCAGCAGAGAGGTCCTTGTTCAAGTCCCCCCTGGAAAAGTTTCTTTCGTCTATTGGCGCTCTCAAGCCGGTCATATGTTGCATGCAGATTTAGAACACCACATCGCGAGATATCTAATTACATTTTCGAATTATTTGTCAGTATGACCAACCCTCTAATGCTAATATATCCGGTTCACCTCGTTTCCGACCCCGCTGTATAACCAGTATGGCTAGTTTTTGAACGACACATACAGTATTTGTTAATCTAAATGACAGAACTAGTGTTATTAAGGCACATAAAAGATGTGTATTGACATTCCATCGAATAGCAATATGTTACTTGGTGTTATGTGAAAACTTTGCCATAGTTCGACTTTGGAAGACCCCAACTTGTTTTAATTATTCGTGTCATCCATGATAAGCATCCGTCGTCAGCTCGAAGCAAAGCGTCATGTGTTATCCTAGTTCGAAAGTATATGATAATAGGTCCTAAACGAGAGGTACATTAAATTTATAGGCGTAGGGACACTATTATACTGATTTAAAAGGAGCAGATATCTGACCTGATGTTTGCCGTTTCAAGCGCAGTTTTTCATGCTGATTTCAAATCTGTAAACCGTTTTGCTCTATCACGTCATATTTTAAAGATGCTGACATTTATTTTTCATGGATCAGTGTTCGTCGAGAATTGTTTTCATATTTTTTGTGGTTAAGTGTAAGAGAGGGCCTTGAGCCCTAACTTCGCCACGATTAAAGAGGAATTACTTACTTACTTACTTTCTCCGTTATTTTTCATGCAAAGCCGAACATTTTCATTGTCTTCTTCTTTATTGTCACTGACAGTGGACATTATGGAGTTCAGAGGTTGCATAAATTCACCAGATCTGTATTGCAAAGTTTGCAGCTATGTAACAAACTGTTACACGTCACCAAGAGTGTACTAGGGTATTGAACCATTCTGTTCATGGTCGAAGAACGATAATATGCTGATAATTATGATATTCAGATGAGACCACAAAGAAAGGACGTTAGGTTGTATTTTATTGTGCAATAGTACCTAACAATGCGCGCTTTTCAAGAGAGCTTAGCGTCAGAAGCGAGATGAAGTTCCCAGCATGAACATTAAAATTTATGAACCCAAGCGAACCACTTAGCTTATAGCGTGGGACGCTAGCAACTTCATGAGAAACCACGGGGAAGCTTCCTTTGGAGCGAAACAAACTTACTGGATATTTCCACCCACAAGAGTAATCGACAGATTTGGATATACTAGTTGGAATGAGCATATTTTTCTGCAAATTTTGATATGCCACATGACAGTAGTTGTAATCTCAACGAATTAATGAATAATTATCTCAAGTACCGTGAGAGAATTTTCATATCCGCGCGCACGATTTCGAGTGACCACACACGATGATCCCGCAAGCGTGGGGTAATGCTCATTCATATATACAACCCGCGAGAACGCTAGCCTGATTCACTGTGCGTCTCGCTGACAGGGAGGTTTCGTCTCACGGCAACTCAACGAAGAGAAGATAGCCTTTGTCTCCACGCATCGCGGTTAAAGACCGCATTGACTTAGTGACATGTAAGTAACAACCATCTGAAATGAAAATAGGAACTTTGCAGCAAAATGAAACATTTGGAAACATTTCTTTGCTAGTATTTATTCCACGTGAAGTTGTATAGAACAGTCTGATGCCAATGTGTTCTCATTTAGTGTTACAAGCTAGTGTTGGCTCGGAAGGAGAGTGTTACTTCCATTCTTTTGGATTAAAATTTGGTCAAGTTTAAGTTCCATTTCTACAGAGAGTTGTGTGACCGTTTCATAAAGATAAACTAAAGGAGAGTCACGATATTTATGGTATTAAGTTAGAAGGCAAGAGGGGAACATAGGCATCAAAATAAGAAATAAGAACACAGTATAATATGGTTTTTCTTTGCAGTTTCACTAACATCACGAGTGTGCCTGTATTACCAATTCATCACGCTGAGGCAGTAGTGCGAGCGGAACTACTGAACATCCTTCACCGCAGAGAGGCACGAGCGAGGACCGCTAGCAGCGTACTTCCCATCTTGTCGACACACCGTCCACAACGAGGAGGCGGCAATCTACTCACCAGAACGAGTTCGAGCTGAACATCGAACAGGATCATGGTGTCACCGGTCACGAAACCACGCCTCCCGTCACTCATCCCCAACATTAGCATGGTCTGCTAAATAATCAGGTCCGCAGAGGAACTGCTCAAATGATATCACAGATGCAGGTCAGACCTAATCTATTTCTCAGCATGAAGCAGAGATAGGCTAATGTCAGGATTTTAATAATGTAACTAAGGCCTTCCGACAGTATGTAAATACTGAATATGTCCTCGGACACTTGTACATAGGTTTATGCCCCAGGACTCACGCGTGTAATATAGTTCAATTATTGCATGCTATTGTTTCACATTTTATTTCATTGGTGTCGTAACTTGTTGTACATAATGCCTTCAGTTATTAGAAATAAGGGTAGTATAATTTAATCTACCAAAGACTTACGCAGTCTCAAATTTTTATTGGCAGAACAAGATATTTAGGGACTAGATAGATGCATGAGGCATGTGTGGCTATTAGTGGATTATTGTCAGATGGAATATTATAAGATCTTCTATATTTACTATTAATGCACTAGGAATCGGTACGAAATTGAGCTGGTCATGAATTTAAGCACAAATAGGTAAGAAATGAGATATAGATTTGATAAGCCCAGAAATAATGGACAAAGCCCTTAATAGGCCGATGAATGCAAGCATAAGCTGCGATATGAGAGTTACGTAGGCCGGTAAAGTGCACAAGTGAGTATCTGGATAATGATCCAGTTGAATTTGAGCTGTGAGCAGATTAGAGTGCTGAGTTGCGCACTGTATGGAGTGAGTAGACATGTGGTAATTACATGTGAGCTATATTAATAAAAGGGCATAGGGATTTGTAACGTTAATGGGCTAGAATTGGAGGTACGATTGTTCACCAGGGGTTAGTTTACCAGCTGTCAGCCAATTGTAATTTACGGATGTCTCATCATGGCCTCTGAATTCGTGCGGGTCCCTTGTCGTGTTAAAAGGAGAAGCAAAAACTTCTGACGTCACTGTAGTGGAAGTCTTTCCAAGTTTGTGGAAACAATACTGTCTCTGTCGAAAGGAAGGAACCATTGACCTAATTCTTACTGCTATTTGGAAAGTAAAATTTAGACACGACTGTTTGTATAATTTGTACGTGTATATGGAGATTCATGATATGTCTGCGCATTGTAAATAATGTGTTCCCATTGTATTATAATTAGGGTTGTTGCAGGACTTTCTGTAGTTTTGAGTTCGATGCCCATATGGATTTTTTAATTGCATGTTTTTAGTTTAAGGGGCGTGTGCCAACCATACGTCCTGTGGCATAAATTCACTAGGGATACATTTTTTGTTATTTGTGTGTGCGATTTAGCTATCCAGAAAATCATAATTTTTTTAGGTCAGTCTAACTCTGGTTGCTGCGGCATCCAACGACTGCGACGCTAGGGTTCTCCCACACCATGCTACGAACGTCGGTTGAAGATCCATTTTCCTCAAAATTCATTAATAAGTGGAATAAATAATATATGTGAATTATTTGCAGACTAATTTATATACAAGATATTTGACCCTCATTTTGTAATAAATCATGTTATTTAAGCGAATATCGCAGCTCGCATCTTTCTTATTTTATCATGAGTTAGTCCACAACCTGCACGTTCTATTCCTCTTCATTTTTGTTGGTTACTCTGACCCATGTTCACCCACTTGCCCTATCTACGACTGTGCTACGCCGTTCAGAAGAAGAGGATATACGAGTCAGGTAAGCTATGTGCCAACGGGTACTTACCGTTTGGTAAGTGTGTTGTCCACTATAATGTACTTGGTCGGATCTCAGAATTTGCTTGAGAGCGACCAGGGCATTATAAGGCACAGTATCCTGTAGATGAATTATGCCATTTTCCGTGCCTTTCTACGTTAATTAGCGCCCAAGTTAGCGCACGTTTACCCTCTACGGGATACCAGTGGCGTGCTGCCAGCCCCACGTTGGGCGCCAAACTTAATGTACCATTTTCGTGGTATAAGTACATCAATTAGATTAGAACAGTCCTGCAACATGACATTAGAATGGAGTACCTAGGATGATCTTCGAAAAAAGCCTGGCGTCGAAGTCTCATCTCCCCTACTGGAATAATACGCTAGCTGCATCTGTCAAGCAGAACGTTCGAAAGGGCAGTGAACTATTTATACAGTAGGGGATCCTTAACTATGAGAGGAATGCTATTTACCTATGAAATGAGAAGAATGGATTATGTTCTTTTTACAAATTCACTGCCTGAGACACAACATGGGTAATTTATACATGGATATGCCACCATATTACACATGAATTAAACACTGCGATTTCCTTGAGTATATGACTGTCCTCCCTAGTCCTTTCGATAGATTCGCAATTAATCTGCAAATATTGTAAACACTTATACACGTGTACCGTTGTACAAGAAAATAATTCGATGATGGCGTATTTTGTATTTACTCGCTTTGTTATGCTATTATATCATATATTCAATTAACAAGTCGCGTCCTATCGGCGAGCATAAACATTAGCTATCGAATGAACCAGGTGAGACATATTCTAATATATGAGTTTGTTCAAAATATCTGAAAGTCGTATCACATATTAGAAAAACCTATCTCGCTCTCTCATGAATTGAACAAATATTACACATCGTATGTTTCAATGGGATGTCACTTAAATATACCTACGAATTGGACATTTTTACAAAGATGGTCCCTGTAACGAACCATATTTAACGAACCAAAGACAATACAGTATTCAAATAAATACCACTCCTGTAATGAATAACAATAAATACACTCGACATTCACAAGATAATTCATAAACAGTGGCATCCGCCCGTAGTTGGAGGCAGTGGGCACAACTGCCTCTGGTGCTGCTGAGACACGAACTCATGTCTTGTGACAATAGACAAGTGTGACGTCCGCCCTTAAATCCCTAGTCGTTTTAATTAACATAAAAAATGGGGGAGTTCTCTCATTGATTGGAATTGTAATTCTACCCAACGGTGTTTATTTCTGACAGGTTGTATGTAATATCGATACCGGAGAAGGTAAATGAGCCTTGTAACAGAACGTTCCTCATACTGCGGTTGACAGCATTCCACACACTTTCATACCTGGCCCGGTGTTAAATATCATCGGCCAGCTGTTTGCGCTGTCCTTGCCTTTTACCCTCCCTTTCTACACAAGAGGACTCTGTCGGTCCCGTTATCTGGCCATCTCGGCGCTTCGTTTTAAATCTCATTATCCCCAGGATGCCTTTCGCATCAAATGAACACATCGGCTTTCATCCAGCCTAATTTGTATCATTGGCGCGGAATAAACATTGTGCATATCATTTACTCATCTGGGGAGAGGCTCATATTTCATCAACACCGCATTTAATTTATCTCTTATCTGCTTGAAGAGCTCGGTCCCACTTCTCGGCTTATCCAATACATACATATTATAGAAGAAAGAAAAGCCCTATCACTCGGGATCTAGATAAATACAAGCATTATCACACTTCACTTGTCACATCGTGGTTTTTTCATCATCATACTTAATTCATACCAGGGAATGAACTAACACTTTACGTGAGGCATCTAATACAGAAAACCTTGAAATTTCTAGATGACTCATATTATTTATTACCGATGATACATGGAGTGATTTTACGTGAATATTTAAAAACCCATTTAATTCCTATAATGCTTCGCAATAAATCAAAGCTAGGGGCTTAAATGAATCATGCACTAATTCCCATAGTAAATAAAGAAAATACGGTCACTGACCGTGAAGAAAAATCCGTACTAACTCTATCAAGTAACTACTACCATCCCTTTGAGAACTACGAAATCCTACCCCACATTTCTAAAGAACTGGCATGCATTAAATACTTGCATTTTTACAGGAAAATAGGCTTTTAAATATATTGTGGTACTCACCTGTTTGGATCACACCGACAGCTCACCCAAGAAGGCACATGTAGTCGCTTAGCTGCACATTACGACTACATCAGCAAACTGAAGTCCTGTGTTCGGCTGCCGCTGGGTCGATGGCATGATGTCTTGACTTCTCATACCATGTAGTAAATTCTCGATATTCGACGGTGTCTTGACTGGGTACGGGCATACTGTTCGATCCTCATTTCCTCGGAGAATGATGTCACTTGCACACAACAAAATGAGGAAATCTAAATTATAATTGTGATAAATGGCAACACGTTATAATTTCTACGATCAGAGAGACGGATAGGCTCGAGCCCTCTAATCAATCATGGGTATTGTCCTGTAGCCCGTTGCTTTTCCCTACTGGCTGTCTATTCCGCTGTCGGCAGCTTAGGCTCATAATTACACCCGTTCGCACTTTCACCGTTATTAGAAGTCTGACGTTATCCTTACGAACGTGGTTTAACTTTGCCTAATTCAGCACTAGATTATGCGGGAGTACAGATTAGCTACAACGCTTGGGGGATCTTAGCCGGTATCGCCCTGAGTTTATACATCGTCACTGAGCCGCACTTTCTCCTACAACTGATCATTCATCATTACACAGTTATTTGAACTCCCGTCTTATTCCTTCACACACAGCCTTCTAGCGTTCGACTCACTTCCTCTTCACTCACGTATTTGTTCACTTAAGCATTCCGCATATCATATGACCGTCATAGTTATGATTAAATGTCGTTCTCTGTTAATATCGATAAACTTACACTCCACTGTTAACTAATCAGTTCACGGACATCCTACAAATGTTCACCATTTGAAGAAAACTGTCAGCGAGGACGAAGTCACAAAACCCCCGAGTCACAAGCCCCTCCCTCACTGGGCTACCAAAGGACGCTTTCAAGATTGTAGCAAAATGAGCGAAGCGTTCAAAATGACAATCGATCAGTGGAAACTCGGGTAATCAAGCTTTAATTGGATACCTTAACCGATCCTGGGAACTAAGGGCTAACCGAGCGATTTTCGTAAGTAGAAGGAGCTTGACCCTCACCCTCAAGTCTGACACGTTTTCGTTATAAAAAGGGGGTGCAAACTGAGGCAAGGAACTTGCTTGAATCTACCAGTTGGATTGTTAGCTGATACGTGACGTGAGTGACTCTTTAGTATTCTTTGTTACAGTGTTACAAAGTGTGGCCAGTCAGTAATTGTTTGAAGTTCTGTCAGTGATATGTTAATAATTAGCAGTGGAGTGAAAGTTTATCGATATTAACAGAGTGCCTAATTTAATCATAACTATGACGGTCATATGATATGTGGAGTGCTTAAGTGAAAAAATACGTGAGTAAAGAGAACGTGATTCGAACGCTAGTAGGACGTGCTATCGTGTAAGTAAATCCACGAACATATTAATTGCCGAAGGAATAAGACGAGAGCTCAAATAACTGTGTAATGATGAAAGTTTTAGGAGAAAGTGCGGCTCAGTGACGATGTATAAACTCAGGGCGATATCGGCTAAGATTCCCCAAGCGTTGTACCTAATCTGTACTCCCGCATAATCATAAAAGGCAAGGACAGCGCAAACAGCTGGCCGATGATATTTAACACCGGGCCAGGTATGAAAGTGTGTGGAATGCTGTCAACCGCAGTGTGAGGAACGTTCTGTTACAAGGCTCATTTACCTTCTCCGGTATCGATATTACATACAACCTGTCAGAAATAAACACCGTTGGGTAGAATTACAATTCCAATCAATGAGAGAAATCCCCCATTTTTATGTTAATTAAAACGACTAGGGATTTAAGACCGGACGTCACTCTTGACTATTGTCACAAGACATGAGTTCGTGTCTCAGCAGCACCAGAGGCAGTTGTGCCCACTGCCACCAACTACGGGCAGATGCCACTGACCATGATTTATCTTGTAAATGTCGAGTGTATTTTTTTATTCATTACAGGAGTGATATTTATTTGAATACTGTGTTGGTCAATGGTTCTTTAAAGATGATTCGTTACAGGGACCATCGTTGTAAAAATGTCCAATTCGTAGGTATATTTAAGTGACATCCCATTGGAACATACGATGTGTAATATTTGTTCATTTCATGAGATAGCGAGGTAGGTTTCTCTAATATGTGATACGACTTTCAGGCATTTTAAACAATATCATATATAAAAATATGTCTCACCTGGTTTTTCGATAACTAATGTTGATACTCGCCGATAGGACGACGACTTATATGATTTAATAGTGTAACAAGGCGAGTAAATACAAGATACACCATCATCCAATTATTTCCCTGTACAACGGTACAATTGTATAAAGTGTTTAAAATGTTTTCAGAGTGAATTGCGAATCTAGAGAAAGGACTAAAGAGGACAGTGATATACTCAAGGAAATGGCAGTGTTTAATTTCTGTGTCTAATATTGTGGCATATCCATGTTTAAATTATCCATGTGCTTTCGCAGGCAATAAAATTGTAAAAAAAAAGTTAATGCATTCTTATCATTTCATAGGTAAATAGCATTCCGCTCATAGTTAAGGTTCCCCTACTGTATAAATAGTTTACTGCCCTTTCGAACGTTCTACTTGACCTGTATGCTCTACCGATGCGTACTATTCCTGTAGGGGAGATGAGACTTCGACGCCGGGCTTTGTTGGAAGATCTCAACCTAGGTACTCCATTCTAATGTCATGTTGCAGGACTGTTCTAATCTAATTGATGTACTTATATCACGAAAAGGGTACAAAACAAATTCAATAAGTGCCATGTGGCGCATTTGCACTGATCTTAGCTAAAGCCACGTTCATTACTAATCAATGTAGGAATCAATGCTCTAGTGAATCTTCTGTCTGTGAGTTGTTTTCCTTGATACAAGGTTAAAAAGATGTAAATGGTTGATGTCGTACATCTCGTGGGTGATAGAGAGAAATGGTTTACATTTTTTGAATCAACATGTTCTATTTGCCCTAGAACGCGTGTTGGATACCAAGATATCCACCGAAAATAATGTTTTTTTGTTGATCAGCGTTATTGTTTTTTTCGGTTGGAACATACACCAGTGAGCGTAAATGGCGATGTGCAAGAATGAATAACTTCATGTTGGAAGAGTGAAGTTGTGCTTCGTGCCTACATTACAGTACAGTTGCTATTAGGCAGACAGGCTAGCGAGTTGATACGCCGAAAACTTTTAAGGAATGGCGATCATTCACTATTTACAGAACGTACGATTTATCTCGAATACGATTTACACACACACAAAACAACCTATTGTTTTAGTTTACGCACTCCTTTGTAGTACACATGATCTGTAGAAATAGGACTACAACCATGTAATAAAAAGGTTCCACACTTCAGAAATCAGGAAAGTCTGAATACTCCAGTAAAACAAAAAGCGTTTCATGTATTCGGAGTATGTGTGTGATCCTGATAGGAGAATAATTTCTCGTACAGAAGACAAATTCTAAGCCTCGTTTTACTGGCAGCCTTTTTTACACAATTACAAACAAAAATAAGAATTAATGAATAAAAACTGTAACGATTGTTGCCCAATAAAAAGAATAAAAGTATAAATCCACCGACACGAGGATGACGTATTTGAGTGCCTTCAAATCCCACCGGACTGAGCCAGGATCGAACCAGCAAAGTTGGAAGCCCAGTGCCTCATCCGTCTGAGCCACTCAACCCGGAAAAGTAAAGATATAACCGATACAACTAACACATTCAAAATAAGACAGACGAAATTATAGAAGAGGAGTAAAAGCTCAGACGCAATTTCCTTCTACTCGTCGCTGCTGTGCCAAGACCGCGAATGTGACCGGACTGTAAATTACTGTCTCTTAAGTCTTTATCCAGTTACGTACAGCGTAAGCCTACTACAAGGTAAATATATTCCTGCGGCATTATTGAAATATCAGTCCGAAAGAACTTCGAAGCTAATGTTTTCTGACCGCTACCCTTTAAGTCATCCGACTCGATGGCTGAATGGTCAGCGTACTGGCCTTCAGTTCCGAGGGCCCCGGGTTCGATTCCCGGCCGGATCGGGGATTTTAACCTTAATTGTTTAATTCCAATGCCTCGGGGCTGGGTGTGTGTGGCGTATTCAACATTAGAATTCATCCTAGGTAGGGCCCTCATCTTCACAGACACGCAGGACGCCTAATAGGCCGTCTACTAGAAAAAGACCTGCACCAGGCATCTTCGGAGGCCATACGCCATTATTATTTTTACCCTTTAAGTCCGGCATTAAGGTAAGGTAAGGGTGTATTCTGCACGAAGGCAGGTTCGAACCTCTGCAGAGGTGTGCCTTAGCCGGAATTTACGTACGGCAGGGTGGACAGTTCCTTTCCGCTCCTCCATTCCCTGAAAATGAAATGTCGTATGGCTTTTAGTGCCGGGATATCCCAGGACGGCTTCGGCTCACCAGGTGCAGATCTTTCTTTTTGACACCCGTAGGTGACCTGCGCGTCGTGATGAGTATGAAATGATGATGAAGACAACACATACACCCAGCCCCCGTGCCATTGGAATTAACCAATTAAGGTTAAAATCCCCGACCCGGCCGGGAATCGAACTTGGGACCCTCTGAACCGAAGGCCAGTACGCTGACCGTTCAGCCAACGAGTCCTCCATTCCCTTATTCCCCACCAACAGAGCGTGGCAACCCATCCAAATCTTGACCACGCCCAATGTTGCTTAACTGCGGAGACCTCACGGGACCCGGCGTTTCAACACGGCAATGGCCGTTGGCAGTCCAGCATTAATAGCTTTAAAATTAGCGTAAGGTAAAACTGATCACGGGATTTCAAAAAGAATTGGAGGTTTTTTTTAAGGTTACATTGAAATTTCAACCTTTGGTCAATAATCGCATCATTTCTGTCACGACTCCCTTAAGTACTTCAGAAATATAAACATACGAATGTATAGTCTCGTACCGTACTACTCAGTTTTATAATTTCCTTAGTTAAAATTATCTTAAGTTTGTGTCACTTGTGTGCAGAGCATAAATATTCTCCGCAGTCTGAGTATATACTGTACCAACGTACCTCGCCATCTTTCCACACAGCGAGAGTTTAAAGCACTAGCACACACCATTATACATGGCCCAAGTCTGTTAAATAAGAAAACTTGGCCACTCTCTTTACATATTTATCACCCGGCTTCTAACTTACCTGCTCCATATTTCAAAACTTCCTCTGCACACTCAGGGCGAGGAAGTTAATGAACAATTTTTAATGAACTCCTAAATTCTTAGGCGTAACTTCATTCTGGAAGATATCATGCAGATTTTATTAGTACTAAGTGCAGTAAATCAAAATAGCATACAGATTTACATTGTGATTAAAAATGTGCTTAAAAATACACTTTTTCATAAGCCTGCGAAGGTTTAAATTCATGAGTAGTTTGCACCGAAGGGAACTTATAATACATATTACTGCTGCTTCATTTACGGTACTTGAGTTATCTTGACCATAGCCCAGTTTACTTAGTGTGTGTGTGTGTGTGTGTGTGATGTCTGTACGGTACCTATATTTAAGTTTGTATTTGAAGAGTGTTGTTCAAAGGGTGCGTTTTCACTTTCAGAAAATAAATATTTCGTCCACATGCATCACGGTAGTTAAATATTCCAGATCAAGAAGTTGTAGAATGGAATAGAATATTCCCATCCCCTAGTTCTTGATCTCCAGGAACTAGGGAGAGAGCAATCATTTACTGCAGTCCAAATTATTTCGATACATGCATAATTTTGTTACAATTAATTTATCTATCATCATCACTATGCCTTTCAGCGTTCACTCTGCAAGCCTCTGTGAATTTACTAAACGTCGCCACAATCCTATATTTACAATTAGTGATGTGGTCTCATTTAGTTCTATACTTCATATCTTTAAATCGTTACAAACTGAGTTTAACCATCGTCGTCTTTGTCTCCCTCTACTTCTTACCCCTCATAACAGAGTCCATTATTCTCCTAGGTAACCTATCCTCCTCCATTCACCTCACATGACCCCACCACCGAAGCCGGTTTATGCGCACAGTTTCATACATCGATTTCAGTCCTAAATTAGCCTTTATCTCCTTATTCCGAGTACCTTCCTGCCATATTTCCCACCTGTTTGTACCAGCAATCATTCTTGCTACTTTCATGTCTGTTACTTCTAATTTATGAATGAGATATCCTGAGTCTATCCAGCTTTCGCTCCCGTAAAGCAAAGATGGTTTGAAAACAGTCCGATGTAAAGATAGTTTCTTCCGGGAGCTGACTTCCTTCTTACAGAACACTGTTGATCGCAACTGCGAGCTCACTGCATTAGCTTTATTGCACCTTGATTTAATCTCACTTACTATATTACCATCTTGGGAGAACACTCAACCTACTGCACATACTTGAAATTATCTACCTGTTCCAGTTTTGTAACACCAATCTGACATTCAATTCTGTTGAATTTCTTACCTACTGACATCAATTTAATCTTGGAAAGGCTAATTTTCATATCATATTCATTGCACCTATTTTCAAGTTCCAAGATATTCGACTGTAGGCTATCGGGACAATCTGCCATTAAGACCAAGTCGTCAGCATAGCATCTATTTTCAAGTTCTAAGATATTAGACTGCAGGCTTTCGGGACAATCTGCCATTAAGACCAAGTCGTCAGCATAGCATCTATTTTCAAGTTCCAAGATATTATACTGCAGGCTTTCGGGGCAATCTGCCATTAAGACCAAGTCGCCAGCATAGGCTACACTGCTTACTACATTTCCGCCTAACTGAATCCCTCCCTGCCACTTTATACCTTTCAGCAGAAGATCCATGTAAACTACGAGGGCAGATCAGAAAATAAGTTGCACCTCCCAGTTATGGCCATTTATTACACCACCTACACAACAGCAACACGACTATAACGACATACACTGTAACGTCATTTTTCCATATAGTTTCCAAGAGAGTCCAAACATTTATGCGAACGCACAACCAACTTGTGGATGCCGGATGCATAGAAATTTCCTCCAGCGTTCTGCAACCACTCGGAGACAGCGGCCTTCACCTCCTCATCGGTCTGGAAACGTCGACCACCGAGCTCCATTTTGAGCTTCCCGAACACATGAAAGTCACATGGCTCTAGGTCGGGACTGTAGGGTGGATGTTGCCAGACCTCCCACTTGAAACGCTGCAGCAGTTCTCTCGTTTGGCGGGCCTTGTGAGGTGTTGCGTTATCGTGCAACAAAATCACACCGGCGCTCAATTTCCTCCGGCGCTTCTCTTTAATCGCTTTACGCAACCGGTGCAACGTTTGACAATAAGACGCCGCGTTGATCGTTGTTCCTTTCGGCATGAATTCCACGTGCAGCAAACCCTCCATGTCAAAGAACACTGTCGCCATAACCTTACCGGCTGAAGTTTGAACATTGGCCTTCTTTCGTTGTGGTGATGAGGGGTGCACCCATTCCATTGATGTTCGCTTCGTTTTGGGGGTGAAGTGTTGGACCCACGTTTCGTCACCTGTGATGATTCGCCGCAGACACCCGTTGCCGTCTGGGGCATAGCGTTGCAAAAATGCCAGGGAGGATTTGAAACGTTGTCCCTTGTGCTCATCGGTGAGAAGCCGTGGGACCTATCTTTGACACAGCTTACGATATCCAAGGTCCTAGTGAACAATGGCGAACACACTGCCTTACGACATGTTCATCTGCGTCGCGATTTCTCTCAGTTTAATGCGCCGGTTCTGTCTAATGATCGTATTCACACTGTTGACCTTTGCACGGGTCCTGGACGTTGCGGGCCTGCCTTCGCGATGGTTGTCCGTGATATCCGTGCGTCCGGCTTCGAATTGCTGACACCACTTTACGATACCTTGCCGGGAAATGGCCCGCTCCCCACACACAGCACTAATTTCACGATGAATGTCCGTGAAATTCTTCCTTTTGGCCCATAGGAATCGTATTGTCGCACGCACCTCATATTTGGAGTGAACGTCCAGTTGACGCGCCATTGCATTTGGCCGCTATTCACACAATACTAGACGGGACACCACAGCGACCTGCCTAACAGACGTGTGGGCAATGTATCTCCCTTTCTCCGCTGTGTCCACGTTTGCGACACACAGCGCGCTGCTGCGGCGCGTTAGTGCAACTAACCTGTTGATCCACCTACGTACGAACAACAACGGTGAAAAGTTACAGCCTTGTCTAACCCCTTTAATTACCCTGAACCAAGAACTCATTCCACCATGAATTCTCACGGTAGCCCGATTGTCAACATAAATGCCTTTGACTGATTTTAGTAATCTACCCTTAATTCCATAGTCCTCCAGTGTGGTGAACATTCTTTCCCACGGTAGCCTGTCATATGCTTTCTCTAGATCTACACGAAACATAAGCACAACTGTCTATTCCTCTCGTAGCATTTTTCAATTACTTGGCGCATACTGAAAATCTGATCCTGACAGCTCCTCTGTGGTCTAAAAACACATTGGTTTTCATCCAACTTCCTCTCAACCACTGCGAAAAAATCGAGGTTGCGACCATCCAGAGTGCAAAAATGCAAACATTGAAAGATGCAGATCATGAGAAACGAATGCGTTATTGCCGATGGTTTCAGGGCTTTATTATTTAACGTCCTGACATTATCTCCATAACTTGGATTACAGATGGGGCATGATTTCATCTGTCAGGTTACATCAGCACACAAAACAACAGATATTGGGCTGCTGTAAACCCCCATATCATCCACGAGACAGCAGTGCATGATGAAAAGGTTGGAGTGTGGTGCTCGGTGCCAGCTTCCAGGATTGTTTGCCCCATTTTCTCTGATACGAATTCAGACACTGCAGTATATATGGGCGTCTTCAATACATTTGTGGAGCAGGTGGATGATGTCGAACTGACAGAAGGTTATTTCCAACAAGATAGAGCAACGTGTCATACCTCCAACGTTTCCAAGCAACTTGTGACACGTTTATTTGATGACCAAGTAATCTTCAAAAATGTATGCCACTCCCTCCCTCCTCTCCTCTCCCCATCACCTGACTTAACCTCGCCGGACTCTTTCTTATGGGAATATCTTTAAAAGCAGAGTCTACAAGAATAGACCTCAGACAACTGCTTAACTCCGGGAGGCCTTTAGACACGAAATAAGCAACATTGGCGAAGATACACTTCACAGAACGTCACAGAATATGATGAAATGAGTACAGTTGTGTATGGATGCTGGTGAAGGGTACTTCCAACATCTACTGTAAGGATTCTCCAAACGAAGCAGGCTAATGAAACCAGTTTCTTTGTTGACCGAATAATCTCAAAAACATTGTGCCCCCCCGCCAGATCACCAGACTTTGTCTTATCTTACGTTCGTAAGTATTTAATCTTTCAATTGTGTATTATTATCTCCCAAAGTTGAACGTGTGTCCTATCATTGATTCAAACGGTATGACATTAAATTAGTTCAGGTTTGTATGGATCGCTGTGCTAAAATTACTCCTCACACTATTTACACCGGATCTCTTAACTGAGGTTTCTAAATAATTTTTATTTTGGCCTCGACGTTAACAGTGCTGTATAGTATAAGGCAACGTGTATCTTACCCCTATTAATTTATGTTAGTGCAAGTATTTGTGTCACGAGTCTGAACATAGTTATACTTAACTTACAATATGCATTATGAATTACCTGAATGGATGTACTGCTTGATTGGATTGTATTCATCAGGAATTTGTAATTCATGAAACTTTGTACGAAACCTGATGATGGGTAAGTCCCATCTACGTACGTATTTTGCGCTTTTCCCACGACTTTCTTGAAATGGAAATAGCACCTTCTGAGTAGACACTCCTCATTTCTAACTAGCAGTTTCCCACCCGCTCTACTCGCAAGGTATCTTGTTATTCATTAATGTCCCCACAGATGTACGTGCAAAGTTTTGAGGTAGTAAAACAATACTCACGAACGGTTGTGATAATAGAATATAATACTATATAAAAATACATGAAAATACATCACAAATAGAAATTTACTTACATTATTCTTTATGCAGTATGGTAAATTGTATTGTTGAAAACACTTCTTAGTACAGTAGGGATCCACATACTACGAAAAACGTAACATTAAGCAATTTCCTCAATTGTGCCCAAAGATGAAGGGCTACAGGGCCAGGAAAAGTTTCAAATTGCGAGGCTTGGATAGTTCTACCAAGCAAAAAAACCAATGTAGTAAAATCACTTACAACATAATGAAGCTCCGGAAAAACAGTCTAAAATCGCTGGTTTCTTTACTCGTTTTCTTATTTATTCAAATCCTAGCCAAATCAACTTATTTACATAATTCTTTCTGTAATGTGTTGCTTGATTCAATATCCTCAGGCGAGTTTTGATTTTTGAAAAAAATTCACACCTAATGTAGTTATAAGGGCTTAAATTAAACTCCGCATTAACTCAAATCAGCGCTCGTAATGGTGATTAAGTGAAACAATGCATTGACTCGCATTAGCGCCCGTTGTGGTAAAAAAACGGAAACTTCTAATCTAATCGATGGGATATAGTTGAGTTTCCAGTGAACAATTCTTTAGTCTACCGCGTGTCATCATCATTGACTCACACTAGCGCTCGTAGAGGTAGAAAAGGCAAATTGCTAATCTAATCGATCGGATAGTCAAGACCATCTACAATAATATCAGACTTTAATACAAGAACAACATGGCCTACGCATCGCTTCAATGTAAACACGCCTGTAATACGTAAACATAACATTTTGATTATCGCACTGAATTGCTAAGCTGTCAATAATAACGAAGAGAATACTTTACTTTGAATAATAGACCAATGCTATCTACAGGTACCCTATATTTCGATAAGCAATATGGGATAATTCAAAAGAGAAATATTTTCTATGAACTAGTATGGTAAACGAAATAGGTAATATAGGATTGCATTCTAAAATAACAATCCTGGGGGAATATTTGATGCGTTTTAATTCAGTCAATTAATTAATCAATCACCGATGATCTGAATTTAGGGCTGTCATCCAAGTGGCAGATTACGTATCAATCGTCTACCTAGTCTTTCCTTGTGATTTCAAAGAAGTTGGAAATTTATCTAATTGGTGTAGACATACTGTAGTAGGGGAACCCTCGGTAAATTATTAATTCTTCTTCCTATAAATCAATACTTGTTTTAGAAATACATTTATTTGAATGACCTATCCATTGCCATACGTTTTTAAATATAATAGCCTACCTCGTTCAAGAAATTTGTTAGAAACATAACCTTGTCGCGAATTTTAATTCTCTCATAACAATGATTCTAATAATGATTCACCAAACTGCTGCATCTGTTTCATTTCAGATAATCAATGGGAGAATCAGTTTGAAGCTCTCTGGTAGCATATGCATTTTTGTATAAAGCACTTTAACACCCACATCGTTGGCAACGTAAATAAGTACTGTAAGTGATCAGTTGATACCTTGTCCTATAATTTAACAAAGAGAATATAATATTCACTCACAGATAAATAAATAGCTTTATCACTTTTTATAACCTCACTTTTAAAATCCTCAAAAGGTATAGTAATTCAGAAACGTACTAGAATTGGCACCAACACAGAATTTTGGCCTTATCCGAAAGAAAAAAAAAAACAGTTCATCAAGTACACGGAACACATCCTCTCTATTGACAAATTTGTCCTCGAGTGCTTTAATGCACCCTAATAAATTACTTGTAACTTCGAAATTGTCACGATGCATTAAGTACACTTGATATGAATGTAACTGCATCTGCTGTAATATGAATTGCACCCTGGCATACAACACGATCGACAAGTCCTAATATATCAAAATAGTTTTAAAACCAACATTTCAATAAAAACATCACTACACTAACATTTCCTAATCAAACCAAACCAATAGAAAGAATTAAACAGATGCTTCACACATGATCATGTTTACATTTGAGCAAAACGATCGGGGCGCCATTTTACCTAATACCCATAGCTGCATATAGGTCTGATATATTGTAGTTGGTCTTGATATAGTTGAGTTTTCAATGAATAATTCATCAGTCTACCGCATGTCATTATCAGTGACTGACACTAGCGCTCGTAGTGGTAGAAAAGGCAAACTGCTAATCTAATCGACCGGATATGACATCACGCCGGCACATCGTAAGAAACGTTTAGTGTGCCCTTTAGGAATGTAAAAGTGGAGAAAACAAGGAAAATTAATTACAAACGCACCAACAATAAGATAATAAAATTCAGTGATGAATCGGGTTCCAGTCGGCAATGAGACAAAAATGTAATAGTGATCGACAATACTTTGCATTCAATGATTAATAAATAGATTCTAATGTTTAGAAATAAATAAAGAATATATTGAAAATGTAAAACTACAACCTGTTTTCCAGTCAATGAGCGGGTCAAGGGTGGGATGAATGAAGCCACCATCTAGCGGCGAGGATAGGAATTTTGCCGGCTGCCGAGGCCTGCCGCACTCCTCTGCGGCAATGATTAATGATTGACAGATTAAATGATAGTGGAGAGTATCGAAAGAATGAAATATGACAGGGAAATCCGGAGTAGCCAAAGAAAAACCTGTCGCGCCTCCGCTTTGTCCAGCATAAATCTCACATGGAATGACCGGGATTTGAACCACGGTATCCAGCGGTGAGAGGCCGGCGCGCTGCCGCCTGAGCCACGGAGGCTACTAATTAAAGAATATATTATCATACTTTATTATATTTTATTCACTTAAAATTCGTAGCTCGTATCCCTAGGATGTTTTTAACATTGAAGGGCTAGTAGAACTGTGGATTTTTGAACTTATCACGAATTATTGATATCGAATCGTTAACTCTGTTCATCTTGTCTAACTGAGAAAGCATTGATGGAGATGAGGTGAATGATTCAGAACAGATTTTAAAATAGTCGCAATGTACGGCTGAGGTAAGGGTATTGTCGGGAGGAAATACTTGTAGGATTGCTTTGAAATTTACATGTATTCAGAATTCAATTTTGAAGGTAATCTGGTTGCAATCGGTTGATTTAAGCACCGTAAGGTAAGCAAGGTTAGGTTAAGACGTCATAATGACATTCTAACCTCACCTAGGCTTCAATGACTTTCAAGTAACTGACCTTGCCTGCACCCGAAAAAAGATGGTGACTCAGCTAAAATTAAAATTTCCTGCCAAAACTGTGGGAAAATGCTGATTCATCTCCCATTGTGTTTGAATATACTTTTCCTGGGCATATTGATGGAAGGAGCAGTGATCAGATACCGGTACGATAAATTTTTAAGAAGTATATTTGATAAATTTCATTTTAATTGCTTACGTTTTTGTAGAGGTTTGTAATTATTCTGAAATAGGTTTAATTCATGATTATCAATGTTTGGGCTGCAATTTGTCGGAACGGTTGCAGAAGAATAATGACTCTTTCGGGCGGACGGTATAATATTCTATCAAAATATGGCCACATTTCCTCGAATTTCTGAAAAATCTCTGATTGATGAAGGAACATGATGTCATTTAAAATTAGCACACAAAAATATGTATAAATGGATGGAATGTTCAATTAAATTTTAATGACATCCATTTTATTGGTAGGCCTATATGTGTAATATATTGTGTCGAAATAATTAATCAGAAATTAAATTACTTGTGATTCGATTGCTAAACTAGAAATAAAACAAAAGTGCATACAACTTATAAATATCACGGCTATATTTAACAAGGGGGCGTGAGATAAAGTAAATAATACAAAAAGAATTAAACAATTGAAAAGTAATCGTCTCGATTTTTGAGCCCGGCATCTCAAGATGGCCGTTCACGTATATTATATGTCCTAATATAATACTTAGACACGTTGCACGCTGGCACATTGGAATCAAAACTCCATATCATCGGTTACAATTTGAATTGACCCCTTACTCCGAAGTACAGTTTTCAAGTGACTTCGTAACACAATTGTACGAAAAGAAGAGTGAACTGATAATGTTGAAGTTGTATTTTCGACAACAAGCCTTCTTGAATATGATTTAAAGTGAGAATATCACAAGAAACTGTGGCATGGAAGATGAATACTAGCTAATCTAGCATTGATTTCAGGTAACACAGGAGAGAATTTCCCTACGGCTGGGTTGTTACGCATCATATTCCTCACCCTCACCCTTCAACTCTACGGAAAGCTATTCTCGTCACTCTTTTGAAATATTAGTGCGATGCAAGGGAGCTGAACTGGCAGTGCGTTGAGGGGTTACTGTTATCACCCCTTGTATGTAGCTGCCTTATCTCACTCAATAAAAAAAGTAGAGAAGGAGGTGTGTAATAAATATCACCTCCTACTTCAGTAAATCACAAGTTACAGAGCACTCAATGTCTTCCAAAAAATACTGTCAATAAATACGGAGGGTCACTTCACTCTTGTCGTATTGACTGGAATGTTCTAACTTGTCACTCTGTATGTGTATTGTTGACAAGATTTCACACTACATAATATTTTATCTCCCAAAGTAAACGATAAATACGCAATGAAATTTGATATTTTAACATGTTCATATATTGTGGGAGTTAGTAAATTATATTTGTATAGCGCGATGGTTGTAAAAACATAATTTTACGTAAAATAATTGTATGAAATTTTAAAACAGAGCTGTTGGTATTGGTGTATTCGTACAAAGACTAGGCCTTAAACAGAAACTATAACTGTAAATCATTTGTACATTATTATATCTTATCTCAGTCGGTTTTTGTGGATAACCCAATTACCTTACGGGATTTTATTCTGCTTCTACACCTCCTAGCTTTAAATTAAATAAGAGGCTATCAAATGCTGGGATTGTACCTAATGCCGGCCATAAACGTTTACCTGCACAGCCTAGGAGCCACCAGTTGACCCCGTGGCATCGGGGCCGGAAATTAACGCGATCGTGCTGGTCGGTTTATTATTCGCTATTAATTGTAAAAAAAGGAGATAGAGAGAATATACATTAAAAACTGGTGCAAAGAGTGGTCTTTGAAAAGAAAACAGTACTCATATTAACGTATTACAAGAATTGAGTGTAGAATACACACATTTCTGTAATTACTTGCGGATGAATGTTACATTATACCAAAAATTGCTTCCACCTAATAAATACATATATATATATATTACTGATAGGTATTGATTAGGTGGAAGCTTCAATACTTCATATTTGTTCATTTATATTAACAATACGGAAATGAAACTTATAGATTATGAAAAATTGATTTAACTGTTGTCTCCTTTAGTTCAAAAGAAAGATACGGCAGGCTCTGACTCCTCCAACTTTTTCACCATAAGCAGTATCTCTCTTCGCTCGATCATGATATTCCTTCGTTTTCACACACCGGAGACAAGAGACAAAGTTCTGATTGATAAATCGCTATGAACTCTTCGATCATTTGATTTCGGTTCCGGTTTTTTTTGGGAGGGGGGCATGTTTTGTATAAAAAACAAAAAACGAAGTGTAGTCTACCAAAAACAATGAATCATCTAGAAACACTTTCTAGTCAAAGCTTACTGCAAAACTGAAACCTGTACAGGTGAGCTTCACACACGCTCCGGTTTACACCACTGCGCAGGTACGAAATACCATTTTTCAATTATTTCTCAGTCACCCATAAAGGAGCGAAAACTGTAGGCCTATAGCTTTTTAGAAAGTAGTAGTTATACACGATCGGGTTTATCCTTGCACATAAACTGTGCAGGTAAACCTCTCCGGTACTCCGCAATGTATATGGCCGGCCTAATACGCAGGCCGCGAATTCTTACTTCCCAATGTATCTCTCTTTATGTTATCAGTTCTCCATTATTCTTTGATTTCCTCTTCACTGCGCTATGTGATGTCCAGAGACACACACTAAAAAAGAATTTGACACGTTTCGTTCTAAAAGCACATCTTCATATTCCATCAAATCACCTTAAACTATAGGCACGATATTGTTTACGTTGGGTAAACGTGTTAATGATTGTGAACTGGTGATGTTATGAACGAGTGAGACTAATTATGATTGCGTTAATCTTCTACTGTCACCTTAGTAACTTTGAGAAAGTTTTCTGTCATTAACTTAAGCTGCTAATCGTTCGTTACCTCCAGCGACTATGTTTAGACTGAAGCCTGATCCCTTGCTCCGGTCGTGTTTGCTATGTAGGAGAGTGCTGTAGGTGATAATTCCCTTCAGCGGAGAGGAGAGATAAAGTCGTCACCTTATTTGTCTTGAACGGGCGAGTTGGCCTGCGGTTAGGGGCGCGAGCTGTGAGCTTGCATCCGGGAGATAGTGAGTTCGAGCCCCACTGTCGGCAGCCCTGAAGATGGTTTTCCGTGGTTTCCCATTTTCACACCAGGCAAATGCTGGGGCTGTACCTTAATTAGGGCGAAGTTCGCTTCCTTCCCACTCCTAGGACTTTCCCTATCATATAGTCGTCATAAGACCTATCAGTGCCGGTGCGACGTAAAACAAATTATTTAAAAAAGTCTTGTTGTGTTTTACGTACAGAGTAAATGCATGGAAATGATTTCGATGAAATATTGTTTTAAAGAAGAAAATCCACAGCCTGTTTCCAGTCATTCGACCGGGTCAGGAATGGAATAATGAATGAAGCCCCCATCTAGCGGCGAGGATAGGAATTGTGCCCGCTGCCGAAGCCTGTCGAACTCCTCTGGGGCAATGATTAATGAATGACAGATGAAATGAACTGATATTGGAGAGTGCTGCTGGAATGAAATAAGACAGGAGGAAACCGGGGTACCCGGACAAAATCCTGTCCCGCCTCCGCTTTATCCAGCACAAATCTCACATGGACTGACCGGAATTTGAACAGTGGAACCCAGCGGCGAGAGGCCAACGCGCTGCCTCCTGAGCCACGGAGGCTCATTGTTTTAAAATAACATATATATTCAGCGCAAGGTAAGAGTAAGAGAAAAACTTTTCATACCTTCGAGGCTGCTTGTAACTTATTATTTTCGCTCATCATTTACCAGCATTCTCATCCTAAAATCTCTTGTCTTCCAAAAATTTACAAGAAGATTAACTCGGTGTTGCAGAGGGTGAAGATGAATAAACAGAAAGAAGATTCGACAATGGCAAGTGAGCCAATCATTCAATGTTAATGAAGAGCAGAGTTGAGATTTGTGGACAAAGATGGCGTAAGCTGCAGGAAACTCTGTATTAATATTCCTCCAAGAAATTGTATATTAGTACTGAGGACTTATTCATTTTCACCCTATTGTATAGTTTTGTGAACCAAATTCGTATTTAATGCTAGTTAATCTATTCAAGATTCCTTATGCGTGTGATAGGAAATTTAATCTTTATCTCATGCACCCGCCACAAAATGTTGCAAAGACTTGTGGAAAAGAAAGGAGAGAGAAAAGTGAATTTTAGAGAGAGGGCGTTGAACTCTTTAGCTAGATCCTACCTATGAACTGTAGATGTATAACCTAATGCAATGATTAACATTTGAAATTTCATCTGGGTTGAGATGGAATGATGAGAATTGTCCCTTTTTACTGAGTTCTTTCACATTTTTTATAAATATGCTTGATGAAATTAGGTGAAATTCCTTTTAGGCATTTTCCTCTCGTTTGATTTTGAGCTCTATTAGCAAATCTGCCTATTAATTGTTTGTGGCTTGGATGGCCGGAGAAAACTTCGTAATTATTTGTAAATATCTTAACGGTATTTCAAACTTTCATGAATTGTTTGGTATCCATTATTGTCTTAATGTTTGCTAAGTACTACTCCAACTCCTATCGTACCTGATTAAAGTAGTGCAACTAAACTTTGCATGTCGTATATTAGTTTAAAAGAAGCCCTAGGCAATTTAGAACAAAGAAACTTTCCGTACCTCATGATACTGGTAATAAATTGACTCATGAATTATTCCCTAAGATCTACATTTCCCGGATCGGAGCTTTTGGACCTCGTGCAAATACATCCATTGTAACCATATTTTTCCTACCTGGTCCTCGGTTCCCTCTAAGAATCCCGGCCCATTTCCACCTGTATTCCACCCTAAGACTTAGTTGTTATGCACCAACAGAAACTCTGAGTTATGCAAGGGTTGGATGTCCTTATTTTTCTGGTGCTACAAGTCGTACCAAATTACTTCATATTCATTTAACATTCCATCCTGCCTACCATTTCCCATATGTTATTATTATAATTGTCTAGCCAGTTAGGCTACAACACACTAGTACAGGGCCTCTCAAACGCCCAAAATCTCACGCGTGCGAACTGAGGCGCAGAGGTCCTGTGCACGGTGTATCGGTCCCACTCGGCTCGACTCGGTCCAGTACGATGTCTCGGGACGACTCGGCTAAGCTCGGCTCAACTCGGCTCGGATTTGGAGCTCTACGGAGTAAGTGAGGAAGGGGGAGACAGGTGGAACTAGCGAGACAGACGTGGGGAAAGAGAGAGACAGCGCTATTGTTCCAAATCGAGGAGTGGGGGTCTGCACTCTGGTCAACCAAGCGAAGTCGTCTTTCGCACCGTGCTCCGCGCAATGCAGTAGTGCATGAACCCTGAGAGGCTCTGCACTGGTACATACATCACAGTTACACAGGTTGTTAGTGGACATTCACAACAAATATACTTACAAGACGGATGGTCATGAAGAGTCAATGAATTGCTACAATAACTTGAAGGATATTTTTAGAATGCAAGACCCATGGTGTCGGGGTTGCGTGCCTACTCTTTAACTGGAAGCATCGGACTCGATTCCACGGAGTTTAATTCTGGATTTAGGGCTGGAACGGGGTCCATTTAGCCGCCTGGAAGCAGCTGAAGAGCTATCTGATATAGAGGCAGTGGACCCAGTCGTGAGAGCCAAGCAACATTGCTGAAGAACTCGTCAAACTTATCTCTTTGCACTCCGGTATCTGCAGCCCACCTGACTTACAAGGGAAGAATCAGTTACGACAGGTCGAAACCTATCTTGATTTTTTTTTTTTTTTTTTTTTGTGACAATCGTTGTACTGTAAGAGGATAGCGTGCGGAGAATCGGCTTCCAGACTTAACTGCAAGGCTCCTTAATCGCATGACGGGTGGCTCAGCTGGATATCCCTGAGCCAGCTCGGAGTTCTGGTGTGTCGGGACGTACATGCATGCAGTCTCTCGACCCGCTCTGAAGCTGTATTGTTTCACTCACTTGTCAGTCACTCACAAAAGTATAGCGGAAATGACTGGTATAAATTCCATGATGATAACACAAGTTTTATATACACCAAGCACTACGAATAAGAACTTCATTGTCGCACTGTTCTTCACACGTTTCTTTCTTCTTCTCCGAAAAATATTTAGCGGTCACTGCGAACTCGGGACGTCGCTCTCGTGCGTAATTCATTGCAAACGATGAATACTTTATCATACCCCGCAATCTTGGAGATGAAAACTGAAAATATATGAAGATTTGCAGTTTAGGGATTGTGTCTATGTGGTGAACCTCAACTTTAACATCATTACGAGAAGTTAGGATTTCTGTTAATCGGCGGTGAAATGCTTTCCACTGCCAAAAGAAGTATTTGTCTAACGGTTGAATCATGCCCGTGGTACCTGGAGCAATCTGAAGCAGTTCGATTGATTTGCGTCGAGGAATGTCTTCATGACAAATTGTATCATTGTATGTGGTCCGAAAATCGAAAACCAGTGCACAGTTGTCCTCAGAGAAAGAACAGAAAAGGCTTCTCTAAACCATATTTTCAGTTCTGTTTTGTCCAGTTTTACTGATTTTATGACAGTAATTAAGATGTTAACTGCTTTAAACGTATTTTGTGAAACGAGAGAACTGAAGGTTCCGATCACCTCCTGCAGTACAATAAACAATTTAGGGAACAAAGAACCATTCATATTGATTGTTGGTATTATGATGTATGAATGTACGAGTGAACTAACCGATTGGGCTATCGCATTTCGCGCTCGAACCCGCTTTGATCAGCGTTGTAAATAGAGGTCGGCGTGTAATGGAGAATAGTCTGCAGCATTATTATTATTGTTTTCGTCCTGCGTATGCGAACAGGATACAAATTTCATAATTTTCCTACTCCCATTTCTGTGTTATTTCCAGGCATGAGAGGAGGAGAAGTTACATTTTCGATGGGCAGTTCACGTGCAATTTCCAAACCCCACAGTCATAAATCTGCCTGCATCACATTTTTCCTTCCCATTCTTGCCTCCCGGAAGCAGGAATAGAGTTTTACATACATATTTTTTCATGTTCAATCTAAATTGCCGACATACCCATATTTTCCAAACTGCTTCTTCCATAAGTAAAGATGTCACTCCGACGTCACTAAACCAAAATATTTGAGGATGTGTGAAAGTGATAATCGCTTTTTTACCATCTTCGTTAAGCCAATGTTTTAAAGTCCTCCTCTTTTATTCCATACTGATGATTTCTGGCACATTTTCTACGTGACTAGGAACATAACTAGAAGTGGACGATTTGCATGGTGGTGACTCGGAGTATCACTAGATTCTGGGGAGTCATATTCTAGTTTCGAACTGGGACCCGGAGCTTCGGTTGCGATCGGTAAAAGGTTTTGACAAACGGAATCACTTGAATAGCCTTCTCTGTCTCCAGTGTGGAGAAACCTCCTCAATACGTTGCTCTCCTCTATAATCAATGAGACAGTGTCCCATATCCTTTTCTTTGGGGCAAATTTTTCTTGAAAACGTAAACGCCTTTTCGTGGAAGTAATTCATTACAAACCTCGGTACGTTAATAGGATTTAAAACGTCATCATCCGAGGAACACATTTCCATTGTCTTGCTTTCTTTAAAACAACCAACAAAACCCTTACGTTACTGCTGTGTACAGTGAAAAACCCCACAGCTGACTAGCGCGTGCGGCTCTGCTTTTCACTGGCCTTGGGTACGTCGGACAATAGGGTTGTCCCCTCCAGCCAACAAGTGCATATACAGTACTCGTGCCCCATCCCATCGATCTATATGAGAAATTCGCCACAATATTTTGGAAACTTGCAGTTACATATTGAACCCATTTAGGTCCTTTGCATGATACGTACCTTCCTTACCTATTATCATATCGGCATGAGATCTTTCTCTTGGGTCGTTTATGGGTTCTTCGTCACTTGTTTAGGTAAAAGGCGGGTTTCATTATTAATATAAACTATCTACTAAATGAGAGGAATCGCTGCAAAGAAATGTTTTTTTTTTTTACCATTGACGATGAAGTCGACGAAACACATGACATTTTTGTCTTCACAAAACAATGAAATTCTTATCCGTAAAAGCTAACAATAATAACGATGATGAGAGATTACGGCTTCGGAGACTTTAACTCAACTGCCTGAGGAGCATCCTTACTAGAGACCACTGTTACAAGTTAAGAGTGAAATAAAGAAAGTCGGGAGATCCCTAAGATCGGCTTCCATGTGAGAATGCATGTACCATCATAATGATTCGTGATGATCCAGCCCCCGTAGCACGAGCTCCTCTTGGTATAATTAGGGCAGTCCAATCGGTATTTGCCACACAGTGGTTGTACGGCATGGACCCTTCATTGAATCGATGTGACCTGCGACTATGTCATGGACCGACATCTAACTTTGTAATTTACGTTAAAGTCATTGTAGATGATGACCGCAAGGAAAATGATGCTATAATGACAGATGGTCTTAATCTAAGCCACTGAGGTTGATGACCCCATGACCATCCAAATTTCTGAGCTGAAGGCTGAACACAATTAAGTTACACTAGTTGATGGCCAAGGTTTCCACATTAATAAATCCTCTGCACATCTGATTCTCAACAAATCAAAATAAAAAATGATAACAACAACAACAACAACAAATGCTCACAACACTTGTGGCAGTAAAGTCCCTTGCCATCGGACATATCCCCCTAATCGTTACGTTAATAAGTTGAGATTTCCCAGCAAATACAACTAAGATTTCCAGTTTAACATTCAAATTACTCACTTGGTTTTAAGTTAATTCTCAAAATACGATTTCACTGAATTTAAAAATTTAACAAATGAAGTGATCTCATAATCCTAATTAACAACAAAATGTTATCTATCCCAGACGAATGGTTTCTTTGTAATCCCTAATCGTTTAATTAAAATAAATTGTTTTATGCTCGTACTTTCTTCATTGCCGCTGAAAAAACTTTTACATTGTCGTAATTTCCAGTACTAGTTATTTATTTCATTACGTCACTCAACTAGCTTATATTATAACACTAACAAATATTAAGAAACTAGCTTGGATAATCCTAACACTAAATCCTACAATCTGCATAAATTGACACACAGTGCAAATTAAACAAATCCCTATCACATCGCTTCGTGACATTCAAATAAAACTTTGTACACCCTCAAATGATATCAGACAATATTACTATCGATTCTCACATTTTGACATTCCCAAAAATTGTTATTTCCAATAAATCATATCATTATGGTAATTATTTGGGGATATTAGGTCGTGTAATAATAAATAAATACCAGCTGACGCGTTTCAATCCTGCGACCAGGATCGTCTTCAGAGCAACAACAAAGTAAAAGGCTACGGTCACTCCATAGTAACCAGACTCAAGATAGAGAGACCCTGTTAGAAATGTAGTTCATTCCAGGGCCTCCAGAGTCACGAAGAAAGATGTTGACGAGTTAACTATGGAGGGTAGCCATGATCTACTCAGTACATAGCCGTCACCTTTGTTGAAATTATTCGGGCGTTTAGCAATTTCTATCGCCTCACGAATGATTCTGGGAATAAAATGTTTCTCTTTACAAATGACAGAAGTTGCATCAAAATTTATTTGATGGTCATTATGTATGACATGTTCTGCCACAGTAGACTTCTCTGGCTGGCAAAGACGTAAGTGCCTTGTCCTCACTACCACATATTTCAGTTTTCATGGTACAATATATGAACAAATGGATGGTGTTGCCATGGGATCGCCATTGGCACCAGTCATCGCTAATTTCTATATGCAAGATTTTGAAGAGCGTTGTCTTCAATCTTGCACGCTCAAGCCGTCCATCTGGTTGAGATATGTCGATGACACATTTGTTATCTGGCCCCATGGTGAACACGAATTATCCATGTTTTTGGATCACTTGAAGAGCATACATCCAAACATTAAGTTTACCATGGAGACTGAACGTGGAGGTTGTTTGCCGTTCTTGGATGTTTTGGTTTCTAAGAAATCAGATGGAACTTTAGGTCATTCGGTTTACCGTAAACCTACCCATACTAATAGATACCTTCATGGGTCCTCTCATCACCATCCTTGCCAAAAGCGTGCTATGCTTAACACTCTTATCAGCAGAGCAAGGGAGGTTTGTGAGGAGGATAAATTAAACGGTGAACTTGAGCTCCTAACCAGAACATTTCTGAGCAATGGCTATTCAAGGAAACAGATTGACGAAGTGCTACATCCTAAGCCACAAGACAGATTGTCACGTGATTCTCGTCCTTTGAGTCTGGCCTTCTTGCCATACGTGCAATCTGTCACGGATAGGATTGGCAATATTCTCAGAAAGCACAATATCAAGACCATTTTTAAGCCTAATATCACCATAGGCAATTGTTTGCGATCTGTCAAAGATCCTATTGGTTTAAACTGCGCTGGAATATATATGATTCCTTGCTCCTGTGGATCGGTTTATGTAGGCCAAACATGTAGGAAAGTAGCAACAAGGGTTAAAGAACATCGCAGGCACTTACGTCTTTGCCAGCCAGACAAGTCTGCTGTGGCAGATCATGTCATACGTAATGACCATCAAATAAATTTTGATGCAACTTCTGTCATTTGTAAAGAGAAACATTTTATTCCCAGAATCATTCGTGAGGCGATAGAAATTGCTAAACGCCCGAATAATTTCAACAAAGGTGACGGCTATATACTGAGTAGATCATGGCTACCCTCCATAGTTAACTCGTCAACATCTTTCTCCGTGACTCCGGAGGCCCTGGAATGAACTACATTTCTAACAGGGTCTCTCTATCTTGAGTCTGGTTACTATGGAGTGACCGTAGCCATTTTGCTTTGTCGTTGCTCTGAAGACGATCCTGGTCGCAGGATTGAAACGCGTCAGCTGGTATTTATTTATTATTACACGACCTAATATCCCCAAATAATTATCATAACGTCATTTAGTGGTCGTGAAAGTCTACGTATTAAAATCATATCATCGTCACATTTCCGTCGCTTCCATAAAATGAATTCAATTCTCTACTATAACGAATCTCTCTAAAAATGAAATCTAAACCAAACATTTTACTACAAATGACAAATTTCAGTTACAGTTAGTTTCTTTCCAGTAGCGAGCTAAATCGACTACCTAAGAGCTGACTTGAGAAACGGGAATGCGAGCCCTCCCTTCGTTATCTCGATACAAAACATATGTTATTCGTATTTTAACCTGCGTCAAAATGAAATGAAAAAAACCTTGCCCCGCTGGCAATTCACATGAAATATAATTCTTGATCCACATAGATCACGCGAAGAAATTTACTTTAAGACGTCACTCAAATATTCTTATCCATCACGGTCCTACAGTTTCACGTGGAATCCTAATTATGGAATGACCCCATTCCCATCACAATAAATTACACAAAATAACTCCCCGGGTTTCCTACACTGAACATCCCGGCATCAACACTACGGGATTTCAACTACCTGATCCACAATCCTTTATTTCCTCCCATTTCGCAAGACTTGAGACATTCGCTTAACACAAATTATCGACACGACAAAAATATGGAATATCTCTCTTGGGTGATCCACAGTCCTGTTAGATAAAGAACTCTGTGACAACTAACCCTCTCTCCTCGCATATTTGAGCTAATGTTTCAAACCGAAACTCACTACCTGACTTACAAAAATTTTACCACCGGGCGAGTTGGTCGTGCAGTTAGGAGCGCACGGCTATGAGCTCTCATTGGGGAGATAGTGGGTTCGAACCCCACTGTCGGCAGCCCTGAGGATGGTTTTCCGTGGTCTCCTATTTTCAGGCCAGGCAAATGCTGCGGCTGTACCTTAATTAAGGCCACGGCCGCTTCCTTCCCATTCTTAGGCCTTTTCTCTCCCCTAGTCGCCATAAGACCTATCTGTGTCGGTGCGACGTAAAGCAACTAGCAAAAGAAATTACCGTTATTTTCCTCTCATCAATTCTACACAGATTTCAACAGACTTTGGAATAGCAATCCTCTGTAACCAATTTTATCGGTCTCGCCTGGTAACTTTCCTTCAATACAATTTTACATCACTCGAACGGCGTGTCTTTTTGCCAACTCTAACTGAATAACTACGGATTACGCTTACATGAATTTCATCTTAACACTGAACAGAATATTACGATAAATTAATATCATAACTTTGGCAAACCACAAATATAGAAAATAAACGTACGGAAATTATACTTTGCTTTGGACATTATATTTGTTTCTCAACCATCAAAATCTACTACTCTACAACACTTCACACGCTAATTTCGCGATTTTCCCGATTATCCAAGAAACATAAAACAAATGACCTTTTGTCGTATTCCTCTGACATTTTCACGAAAATAAAATGGTGACCAAAATGCTTTACAGATACACACAAAAAATTGTGACATCATGAAATAAATAAAAGCATTTTACAAATGTGAAAATTCACATACCTCTATTCGTACGTCGTCTCCCATCTTTACAGATCCACCAAACTCTCGATCTTTTTATTTAGCCATCTCGGCGGATTAGTGCCTTTAAAACATATTATTTATTTTTTATTTCCATTCACCTGAAAATAACAACATAAATAAAGAATGCCCTTCACACGTTTTCTTCCTTGCAACGGACCGAACACGTCTGTCGAACACCGATCCGCACACGCAATACTTTAGAATACAATTATATTAACAAATTCAATTGCAGGAATTGCAGTATCGCGGCAGTAAAATTTTCGTCTGTTACCTGTCCCTGAATAGTGACGTGATGATTCCTCACTTGGAATACTGTCTATTACTTTTATCGGAAAAATACTTTGACTGATTTTATGTTGTGCAACTTTCGGCGATTGGCTACCTCAACCCTATAACACAACAGTTTAAATCGTAGTTCATAGAATGTTTACGATTCCGTACTTTGAAACCTATGTCCACTTGGAAATTATGTTATCGCCACATTCAGCAAAAACGTATCTTCCCTTGGGACTTAGTCTTTCAAACGCTGGTTTATATAGTTACTCTGAAATACGTAGGCTCGCCTCGAATTCTCTAGACACAATGCGAGATTGCAAATGGCACACGGTTCTTTTATACTATTTACTCTCACTCTCATGCCATTGTAATTCACCGCCAATTTTTTACAGAAACTTTTCTACTTCATAAAAATGTACTGAAGGCAGGTCTCGATGTAACACATAGCTGTTTAGTCTAGTAGCAGTGTTATTGATAAGCATTTAAGGATTTCTCTTAACCCACTGAATTGTTAAATTACCTCATAAGATAAGCACTATATTTGGTAGATGTAACAGAGTTTGAACGAACAGGAGCGCCTTTTGACAATTTCCTTCTGGAGCTATTTAGCGGTCTAAAATCTTTATCATTAATAACAAAATTCACTTACAATTTCCTAACAGTTACTACGGCAGTTTCGTTGTCAGTTCTCCTTAAAATGCACTTTTTTATTAGAACAAATAGTCCAGCATATCCATGCTCCTTTTACACGTGCGGGTGACGTAATTTCTTTAGCGTGAGAATGAGAAACACCACCTGTTTCTCCAGGCGCCGTCTCTGGTCAGAGATAAAAATTTTAGCTAGAGCTCATGACTTGTAATTTACATGGGACCTCATGTAATGACTTTAGGACTCTGGTTCTTTATGACACAAAGGTCATGGGTTCAATATGGAGGCTAATTTTCTGCACATTGTCCTCTGAGAGTACAACAATTGTGTAAAACATCAAGGTAGGTTTCGACCTGTCTTTCGTGATACTTCCCTTGTTACAATCATTCACCTTGGCGGGCCAAGTCGTATGATGAGGGATTGCTGCAGTTCGTTCTTTCGTTTAGGTATTTTAATATCATTTGAAATTACTCTGAAATTAAGTGGAAGAATGACCGGAATGTAGTCATGGGTACTTGCAAATAGATCTTTGTATTGAACATGGATGAAACATTCTTCACCATTCTCACAGTTTAAGCATTTCTTTGGCGCTGGAGAAGTACGAACCCAGTAAAAGAAGTATTCCAAGAATACGAAAGATAATTTTAGCTGTAAATGTCTTCATTCTATATAATCCTACCAATAGTATGTTCAAATACATTTTAGCTCCCTAATACTACGCATTGTACCAAGAACGTTCTCAGGACCCTGTGATTTCTCTGACTTGCATGCTCGCTTTCAATTCACATAGGAAACTCAACACCTGTCTGCCTTCCCCCAGCTATGCCGTATATACATTGAGCTCCACGTTAGGGAGATATTGCCACTAGCTAACATACGCTTTTATCTCCCCATACAAGTAATATCCGTGACCGCAAGGCGTCCATCTGGAGTGTACTTCTCGGGGGCGGTGCGTGGTATTGTTGCAGTTTTGCACAACTCCCAATAATTTTGCACTTCATTTGTCGTCTTTTCTTCTAATGTTTTAGTTTAATAAACCTAACGTGTATTCGAAAACATGTTAAAATCATCTATCGTCGGTCGTTCGCTGTACTAATGCTTCGTAATGGACCAATAAACTCTGCTGGCTTCGAATCAAACTCAGGCGGTTTGCTTTCCTACGGCGACTCTCTAGCGGACAGAGCGGCGCAGTGTACCTCAGCAGGGACGAGCCTAAGAGTACGGCCAAGATGCGCGCTGGTTGTCTGAGTCAGACAGTCGGCGCTGAATTTCTGACTCCATGCGGCAGGTTGGATGTGGCCATTATGAAAGCTGGTTGTCAGCGCAGACATGGCTGTCACAAAAGAAAATATATGAGGTACAACTAATCAGTGTAGCAGTGAACTAACTAGAGAACAGGCTGCAACTGTATTGCTGCTAAGCGACAATGTTACAACCAAGTTAAAACGAATGAGAAGTGATATACATCCAATTAATGAATTAAGATCTATTTACGGGGAGTACAAACACCTTTCTCCACAGTTACTTGCCGACGAAAACAGATTTTTCGAATATTTCAGAATGAGTTCGGATACGTTTCATTTTATTTTGTTGAAAATTGAACACAGGCTTACGAAGAACTGAGCGAATTATCACACTCAACACGAAAATCAACAGCCTGCGCGGCAGGTTGTCTGAAACCAGAATGAATTAATCATTCCGGTAAACATTTGAGTCAGACTAACAGTGTGCAGGCTTCCTGCGCGCAGGAGCATTATGGCCAGTCCCATTTAGCAACAAAGGATATACTTATGCCGACTCGGCGCCGACTGTCTGACTCAGAAAACCAGCGCGCATCTTGGACGTACCCTAAACCTGCATAGCATCAGGTAGTTGCTCGCCAGTATCGGTCTCAGGGTGTTGCACGAGACCAGCAAGTCCCCTACCCAGAAACAGTTCCAAATGTCCCCGTTAGATTGCGCCACTCTGCGGAGATTACTTCATTCCCACCGTAGTTCCTCTCCTCTCGCAAAGATAATTCATTTCAATTTTTTAACTTTTCAAATTTCAAATTATGTTGCACCGATGCAGATAGGTCTCACGGCGACGATGTGAAAGGAAAGGGCTAGGAGTTGGAAAGAAGCAACCGTAGCTTTAATTAAGGCACAGTCACAGCATTTGCCTGGTGTGAAAATGGGAAACAGTGGAGAACCATCTTCAGGGTTTCCGAAAGTGATGTTCGAACCCACTATACCCCGAATGCAAGCTCACAGCTTCGCGACCCTAACCGCACGACCAACTTGCCGGGTTTCTTTTCCACTCCATACCAGACCATCCACAATATTACCAACATCTTGCTTCAAAGAAAAACAGGACAGCAAATTTTCAATTCCAGTGTGGCAAAAGTAACTGCGCCAGGCTGAGTGGCTCAGATGGTTGAGGCCCTGGCCTTCTGACCCCAACGTGGGAGGTTCGATCGTGGCTCAGTCCGGTGGTATTTGAAGGTGCTCAAATATGTCAGCCTTGTGTCAGTAGATTTACTGGCATGTAAAAGAATTCCGGCATCTCGGCGTCTCCGAAAACCGTTAAAACTTGTTAATGGGACGTAAAGCCAATAACATAAATATGATTGTAAATAAATGGTACAGATCTCTGCACAAGGTTATGAGAGTATTTAGGGGTTGTAGTAAGGATGTAAAGGAGAGAGCATATTTGTCTCTGGTGAGAAGCCAACTACAGTAGGGTTCCAGTGTATGGGACCCTTACCAGGATTACTTGATTCAGGAACTGGAAAAAATCCAAAGAAAAGCAGCTGGGCGATTTCCGACAAAAGAGTAGCGTTACAAAAATGTTGCAAAGTTTGGGCTGGGAAGACTTGGTAGAAAGGAGAGGAGCTGCTCTACTAAGTGGTATGTTCCGAGCTATCAATGGAGAGATGGCGTGGGAGGACATCAGTAGACGAATAAGTTTGGATGGTGTCTTTAAAAGTAGGAAAGATCACAATATGAAGATAAAGTTGGAATTCAAGAGGACAAATAGGGGCAATATTCGTTTACAGGAAGGGGAGTTAGGGATTGGAATAACTTACCAAGGGAGATGTTCAATAAATTTCCAATTTCTTGGCAATCATTTAAGAAAAAGCTAGGAAAACAACAGATAGGGAATCTGCCACCTGGGCGACTGCCCTAAATGCATATCAGTAGTGATTGACTGAACTGTAGTTACAGTGTATAATTAGCCTCTTATTTCCAGGGTAGTAATTGTCAGATATATCATAGTTTTAGCTAGGAATGCAGTTCATTACTTAAAGATAATAGAGTTTCTTGTTATTTCTGTAAACTATAAAAATGTGACACTGAAAATATAGGTGCAACACCCAGCTTCAGATACCACCAGCCGCTACTGGACTACTTCTATACGGCTGCGAGAACTGGACGTTGTTGAAGAAATCTAAAAGCTTCTCCATGAAATGGACATTTGGATTTGGAGAAAAATAACCATATCCTATTGGACAGAACGTGAAGTAATGAAAATGTCCTAAACCTAGTCCTAGAACACAGACAACTGACCAATACAATTCAGAGATGATTGTTAGCAGGAATGTGTAGATAGATTACTGTTGCCATTCAGTTTCTTGGAAAGGCGTGCCAGTCACAATGACGAGCCCAGGGGCACACATATAAGCCTAATAACCCAAGAGGTTCATACTGCTGTGACGTTTTGAAGAAAAATCATGGTAACATGGTTAACAGGAAATTCAACTTTATTTGTTGGAAATAAATTATCCGCTACAGGTAAACTCTTAAGTGTGAGTACAAACTCGAACGTATAGAATGCGGGATATAAATGGTTATTATCACTCGAATTAAACTGCTTGTACTTTTACAGAGACTTGTGTCAACGATAAATAATTATACGTTTTCTGGGTGGGATCTAATTTTATGGCAGCGCATTCGTTAGTATTAGATCATTGAACTAGCAATACTTAGGGATGTCTCATGATAGAATTAGCTTTCTTTAACGGTTTTATTGGATCTTGCAGATACATTCCTTCCAAAGCAGTGATGGATGTACGAATATATTTACTCTAATTTTGAACGTCGGATAATCGCAATCTTTAGCAACTATAACTTCTGTAAACAATCCCAAATAATATGATTATTTTTTTAAGAGGTGGAGTGAGTATGATATGAAAATCGGAATATCCGAAATATCGCAAAATATAACAGCAATGGAATCACTCATTCTATATGATTTTTCGGTCTGTGACCGCGAAGGAATTTGAAGTTCTTAGGATTTGTAGTATCTCAGTGAAATTGAATCATGTTGCAACAAAATAACGCAGTCAATTTGCCATTGCGAATAGCTACTGTAAGAAAGAACAGAGCTGACAAATTTATAACTGAATAATTTCAGGCTGGATTTGCCATACAGGAATGAAAGTTGAATAGAATTAGGGTATTGTATTCCCAAGTTTGAAGTAAACGATTTGAGAGAATAGAATGTTTGCTGAAAGAAGCAGGTAGGAACAATGGCAGGAGGGTACCCATAATCAGGATATAAAGTCTGAGGTAGGCATGAACTCGACGGATGGAGCTGTACATATGTTCGGCTGGGGTCATGTGAGGCGAACGAAGACGTTTTTTCAAGTTGCTTTATGTCGCACCGACTCAGATAGGTCTTACGGCGAGGATGGAACAGGAACGGGCTAGAAATTGGAAGGTAGCGGCCGTGGCCTTAAATAAGGTACAGCCCCAGCATTTGCCTTGTGTGAAAATGGGAAACTACGAAACACCAGCTTCCGGGCTGCTGACAGTGTGGTTCCAACCCACAGCTGCGCGAACCGCACGGCCAACTCACGCTCTTTAGCGTAGGACAGGCTACCTAAGAAAGTAATGAACTAGACTACGGAGGGTAGGAGAAACAAAGGGAGACCAAGACGACGACGGGTAGACACACTTTTTTTAGTGATTTAAGGATATCTAAACATGGGCCGGAATGAGCAGCTCAGACAGTAGATCGCTCGCCTTCTGACTTCAAGTTGGCAGGTTCAATCCCGGCTCAGTCCAGTCCAGTGGTGTTTTAAAAGTACTCTTGCGGGACAATATTCCGGCACCTCGGCGTCTCTGAAAACCTTAAAAGTTGCTAGGGGGACGTAAGACCAGTATTGTAATTATAAGTTGTTGTTGTTGGTGGTGGTGGTGTGTGTGTGTGTGTGTGTGTGTGTGTGTGTGTGTGTGTGTGTGTGTGTGTGTGTGTGTGTGTGTGTGTGTGTGTGTGCCGAGTCCAGCCTGTATGGACTACGTGGTAAAAAACAATTTTACTTTACCTTCTATTTTTTAACAATTTAGACACAGATAGGTCTTATGGCGACGATAGGGTAGGAAAGGGCTAGGAGTGGGAAGGAAGCGGCCGTGGCCTTAATTAATGTACAGCCCCAGAATTTGCCTGTGTGAAGATGGGAAACCACGGGAAACCATATTCATGTCTGCCGACAGAGGGGTCCGAACCCACTATCTCCCGAATACTGGATAGTGGTCGCACTTAAGCGACTGCAGTTGTAGTGCTCGGTTGACTATTTCTTATCCTGGATTTGACGTCCTACCCGTAAAACACCCCTCCCCCTTCCCCCCAAAAAAGGCGCTTGTTGATGGGCTCAGATAATGCAGGCCGGTTCTCCAGCAATGGTGAGTCCGAAACGCCGCTGAAGAATCGTTCCTCTGTCAACCACGGGCGATGTTCGCTCGAGGTATACGTCTACAAGATAGCCTCCTGAACATTTGCTTGAACGAACAAGGTGACTATATCTACACGAATATGTCACCCTACATCACAACAAACCAATAAAACTCTCAGTTTCTTTCGGGCGCTCCTTATAAAGTATTAGGTGATGGTGTCCGGCTCCACGGTTAATTGGTTAGCGTGCTGGCCTTTGGTCACAGGGGTTCCGGGTTCGATTCCCAGCAGGGTCGGGAAATTTAACCTGAATTGGTTAATTTCGCTGGCACGGGGGCTTGGTGTATGTGTCGTCTTCATCATCATTTCATCCTCATCACGACGCGCAGGTCGCCTACGGGAGTCAGATCAAAAGACCTGCATCTGGCGAGCCGAACTTGTCCTCGGACACTCCCGGCACTAAAAGCCATACGCCATTTCTCCTTTCGCCGCATATCTCACACCCTGGCGAGTTCGCAGGTTCGATCTGTGTTATACATTTGGACCTGGCTCTGTTTTAGATCCGGATGCCCATTCTGACATCCACCCTGAGAGGGAGGATCCATAGCATTCGCTATTATGTGTTTCTCTGGTGATTGGTAGTGTGGCGTGTTTGTGTGTAATTGAAGAGGAGTTTGTTAGGACGAACACAAATACCCTGTCTCCGAGTCGGAGGAATTAACCAGACAAAGTTAAAATTTACAACTCGACCGGGAGTCGAACCCAGGACCCTCTGAAAGTCTCGACGCTAATCATTCAGCCAACAAGCTGTATTTACTTATGTATTAATTCATTCATTCATTCATTGTGCTTCAGACAGGTTCAAAACTAACGATGTGAAAAACATATACAATTACATGGACGTCCTTGTAAAAATAAGGAGGATATCATAATAATAATAATAATAATAATAATAATAATAATAATAATAATAATAATCTTATTGGCATTGCATCCACTAACTACTTTTGCGGTTTTCGGAGACATCGAAGTGCTGGAATCTAGTCCCGCAGGAGTTCTTTCACGTGCCTGTAAATGTACCAACACGAGGCAGACGTATTTGAGCACCTTCAGATACCACCGGACCGAGCCAGGATCGAACCTACCAAGTTGGTGTCGGAAGACCAGCGCCTCAACAGTTTGAGTCACTCAGTCCGGCAAGAAGTAAAAATAGTCACATCATCGCTGCTGTGTCAAAACCACGATTATGAAATGTTCTTCCTGTCCATTATTTCCCTGAAATGAAATGGCGTATGGCTTTTAGTGCCGGGAGTGTCCGAGGACAAGTTCGGCTCACCAGATGCAGGTCGTTTGATTTGACATCCGTAGGCGACCTGCGCGTCGTGATGAGGACGAAATGGAGATGAAGACGACACATACACCCAGCCCCCGTGCCAGCGAAATTAACCAATTATGGCTAAAATTCCCGACCCTGCTGGGAATCGAACCCGGGACTCCTGTGACCAAAGACCAGCACGCTAACCATATAGCCATGGAGCCGGATATTATTTCCCCGTAAGAATGGTCACGCCTCCCAGCAACATATTGATATGCAGTCCATGAAAACTACCTTCGTTGAGTTCATTTCCTTATGCGCGTGTGTAAAGGAAAATGAACCTTATTGTATCGTACTGTAGGGCTGTATGTTTGCATGACATATTTACCCACTCCTAGTGTATGACATATTTAAGGTTCATTTTACTTTACACACGCGCATAGGAAAATTAACTCAACGAAAATTGTTCTGATGGACTGCATATCCATACGTGGCTGGGGGGTGTGACCAGTCTTAAGGGAAATAATGGATAGGAAGAGCATTGTCACATTTGCGGTTTTGGCACAGCAGCGATGACATATTATAGTAATGCTGTTTACAATCAATCAATCAATCAATCAATCAATCAATCAATCAATCAATCAATCAATCAATCAATCAATCAATCAATCAATCAATCAATCAATCAATCAATCAATCAATCAATCAATCAATCAATCAATCTATCTATCTATCCATCTATCAATCAAACAATCAATCAATCAATCAATCATTCAATCAATCAGTCAGTTTGATCTGCATTTAGGGTAGTCGAAGTAGCAAATTCCCTTGTTTTCCTAGCCTTTCCGAAATGATTGCAAAGAAATTGGAAATTTATTGAACATCGCCCTTAGGTAAGTTATTGTCCGGCCACACGATGTAGAGGGCAACGCGTCCGCCTGTCACCCGGCTGCCCCGGGTTCGATTCCCGGCCGGGTCAGAGGTTTTAATTGTAAATGTTTAATAACCCTGTCCTGGGGACTGGGTGTTTGAGTCGTCCTTAACGTTCCTTTTCTCGCATTCAACACGCTACAATTCCACTTACACGCAGGTTCCTCTCATATGGTGAAAGTAGTAGCAAAAGATCTACAGAGATCGTCGCCACGAACAAATATCTCTATGTATATATAGGTAAGTTATTTAAATACCTACCTTTTTTCCCATGGTTTCTTTTTGGAAACGTTGCCTTAATGAGTGACTTTGATTTAGATATTCTTCCCATTCAAAGGTGTGTGTTATAGAAACATAAATATCATTTATCTAGCAACAACATCTATAACGACAATGACAACAATAATGACGTATACAATACAACTCAGAAGAAGAAGAAGATGAAGATGAGGAACATGATGATGTTGATGATGATAATAATGATGATGTAGGAATTTGCCAAACGATAATGATATGCTTATTTGGATCAACGGTCAATGATCGATGTGGATTGCTGGTGGATAACAAATCAAATGCACAGGGCCATTGAGCTGAATATCTCTCCCCCTTTCACGTACTATTAAACAACAATACAGTACTTGTTCGTGCTCGGGACACGCCTAACCAATCTAATATAATAATATAGGTGTTGTGTGTTTTATGGCGTATTGACACCATCCCTACCTACCGAGGGTGTGAACACAAGCAGTCTTTGACAATAGAACCCCAGAGCAATTAGGGGGCTATTTGCACACGGGAAATGAGAGGACCATTGAGAATATAATCACTGGGCAGCCATTTCTTCATGGTGATTACTCACCGGAACCTCCAGCAACGGAAGTTTAGTGTTCAGTAGAGTCATGATCATAGAATAATCCACGTTACTTGTAACTGAAGTTGAGAAAAATTGTATAGACGTTCTAGACTTGTGTGGGGCTCCTGAGCATCAAGTAAGAGAGAAGAATTGAGGAAGGAAAGAAGCAAAGGGGTTACAAGTGCCAACATTTTTGAAAAAATGAGTTAGCATGTGGCAAGTGTAAGTGAAGAATCAATTTGTTTGGTGGTAAAACAGAGCATGTGTTATCATTGACAGGTGCTGCAATCCAGCATGTTGTTTCTCTACCACTTCACCAAAGTGTTATTTTGTCTGGCGGTAGAGTACACCTCACTGCCTGCTCGATCTGCATCCGATGGTGAGCCATCAACGGTCAGATCGGATGCAGATCGAGCAGGCAGTGGTACACCTATACCTCTTTGCCTCCAAATTGCTTACAATAAGCCAGCTGGAGTAAACTTGAGGATTGGGTATAGCTTTTACAAAGGCACAGTACTGAAGATTTCCATTCAATTGAAAACATGAACGAGTCCGTAACACAAAGTGCTGTGGGGATTAGAAAATTTCAATGGATCTGTTTAAAGAAGGATCACCCATTCACACTCTACGGTCGACGAATGCAGATTGGGTCTCGGCCCACAATTGGCCCCGGCCATAGTCCGACAAGTGTGTACTCCGACCGACCAACCGAGTAGAGGAGGGGTGACTACGGCTCTACCGTGGCTCTACACCTCTTCATTTGGGAGACTGGGAGGGTCTGGCTCCCACTGTCGGCTGTCCTGAGAATTGTTTTCCGTGGTTTTTCATTCTCCTGCACCAAGGCGAATGCGGGGACGGTTCTTATTATAGGCCACGGCCGCCAACCCCGTCACCTTCTCCGCACATGTCCTTCAGGGAAGAATTGAAAACGTTTAGTAGTAGTATAGTTTACTACAAGTGCTCGCTCAATGAAGATCTTGAGTTTGAAACTTGTGACATTAAAAAAGATAAGATTCGGTGCCTAGCAATCAGTGCAATACAGAAGAACAAACATGTCTCTTCTGCAGTGGCGTCTTCTTCGACAACAGCGGAGAACAGTAGAAACTCTATGGAATACTTCTGGGATTACCTATCACTTATCATTGATACTTGACATTATTAAATTTCATTTTAAATTTTAAAATTGTGTGACAATAAAAATATTATACATAACGTGTAAGAAGCCTCCGTCGGTCAGACGGCAGCGCGTCGGCTTCTCACCGTTAGGTTCCCTGGTTCAAATCCCGGACACTCCATGTGAGATTTGTGCTGGACAAAGGGGAGGCGGGACAGGTTTTTCTCCGGGTATTCCGGTTTTCTCTGTCATGTTTCATTCCAGCAATACTCCCCAATATCATTTCATTTCATCTGTCAGTCATTAATCATTGTCTCAGAGGAGTGCGACAGGCTTCGGCAGCCGGCACAATTCCTATCCTCGCCGTAAGATAGGGGCTTCATTCATTCCATCCCTGACCCGGTCACTGAATGGAAAACAGAATGTAGGTTTTCATTCATTTTCATAACGTGTAATTCTTTGAAGGAAAAAAGGGGTGCAAGTGGCTGAGTTGAAAGTTAAAGGGTGCAAGTGATTGCAGGCTTGAACAAAAAACGAGTTTGTGCCAAGGGCAATAATTATTGTTGCACTTTCAACGCTACATGTAAGAAATAGTTGCATGCGATGTGCTTGTACGTTCTGTTCCCTGTGTTTCCCATGAAAAATGTAGGCTACTATGTAGAGATGTAGAAAATGACTTCTAACGTGGAAATAGTTTCCGAACCCATGTCTTTATAATATATAGTACATAAGCCTGCCCTCGATAGTTGAAATTACTACGGATAAAGTAATTGGAAATTCTAAATGGACTATTAACATATCTCATGAATAAATGTTTCGCTTTTCAGGTTTCATGCGGTATTCGAATGGAATCAAAACAGACTAAATAGTAACACACCATATTGAGTGCAGTTGTAGCTAAGAGTTGTACTTTGACGTCTATGGAACTGCATATTATTGAGAAAGCTACATACAATTGTCCAAAACGAACCGCGCTTTATAATGATTAGAAATTGGATGACACCACCTCCCCTACCCTGCCAGCCAACATTCTGATGGTATAAACACTTTAAACGAACCGGACTCGAACTGGCTAACTACAGCAAATGGTTAGCGTGCTGGACTTTGGTTGCAGGGATCCCGGGTTCGATTCCCGACAGGGTCGGGAACTATAACCATCATTAGTTAATTTCGCTGGCACGGGTGCTGGGTGTACGTGTTGTCTTCATCATTTCTCCTCATCACGACGCACAGGTCGCCTACGGGAGTCAAATCAAAATACCTGCATACGCCATACGCCATTTCTTTTCAACAGAAGTCACGATGTATCTCTTTCGACCTCTTGCTGATAGATATAGCTGTGTACCTATGGCATCATGGCGAATGGGACAATAACATCCGTGATAGAAACGTATTTTTCTTTTTAAAATGTTCAAAAGTCGTGGTCGTGCGAGATTCGTTGTATTTTTCTTTAAAGAAGACATAACAATCTATAACTGGTACCAGTTTCAGCTGTTAAAACCTTCTGGTTTTCTTAATATCGCTGTGAATGTCAGACAGAATAAGGGATTTTATTTATATAGATTTTCTTCTTCTACGTGTGAGGAAAGTTTTCTGAAAATTTATCCGTACCTTATTGTTCTTGCTGTTACTCTCTGTATATACAAAAAAAAATTAGTATTAATCACTTATTGCGTTACATAAAAAGCGTCACAGTAATTTCACCGAGGACCCCCAACCTCAATATGAATGACGTTTCACGTCAAATATCCATGTTACAAAATTTGATGGAAAATCGATATTTGTAATTATGCTCATATTCACCAACTACCATATGCCATTTGATTACTTTTGTAATGCACAGTAACTATATGCCGCTTTAATATATGATACCCACTATGGTATGGTATTGCACAATACGGCATGCTATGGTGTGCTATAGTAGTTTAACCATGATCCACTGAGCGACAGAGAATGCGTTCAAATTCCATTAACACCTTTCATTGCCATCCATTGTTTTACATTTATACACCGGAGGAAGCCACGAAAACAGAGTTTATCTGCGACATGGTAACTTACTTTCTCCTTCATTTCATTGCCATAATTGCATCCCTACTGAACAATTTAAATAACTTGCTCAATCAATCAATCAATCAATCAATCAATCAATCAATCAATCAATGATCTGTATTTAGGACTGTCGCCCAAGTGGCAAATACCACATCAACTTTTTACCTAGCTTTGTCTCAGATATTTTCAACAGAGCTCGATAGCTGCAGTCGCTTAAGTGCGGCCAGTATCCAGTATGCGGGAGATAGTAGGCTCGAACCCCACTGTCGGCAGCCCTGAAAATGCTTTTCCGTGGTTTCCTAATTTCACACCAGGCAAATGTTGGGGCTGTACCTTAACTAAGGCCACGGCCGCTTCCTTCCCACTCCTAGACCTTTCCTGTCCCATCGTCGCCATAAGACCTATCTATGTCGGTGCGACGTAAAGCAACTAGCAAAAAAAAAAAAAAAAAAAAAAGGATATTTTCAAAAAACTTGGAAATTTATCGAACATTTCCCTTGATAATTTATTCCAAACCCTTACTCCTCTTCCTATAAATGAATTTTTGCACCAATTTTTCATCTTGAATTCCAGCTTTATCACCATATTACGATCTTTCCTACTTTTAAAACCGGGCGAGTTGGCGGCTGTGAGCTTGCATCCGGGAGATAGTAGGTTCGAATCCCACTATCGGCAGCCCTGAAGATGGTTTTCCGTGGTTTCCCATTTTCACACCAGGCAAATGCTGGGGCTGTACCTTAATTAAGGCCACGGCCGCTTCCTTCCAACTCCTAGGCCTTTCCTATCTCATCGTCGCCATAAGACCTATCTGTGTCGGTGCGACGTAAAGCCCCTAGCCCACTTTTAAAAGATCCGCTCGAGCGTGTTCACGTCTTCCTATGTCATCCCACGCTAACTTTGCACTGACAGCGCGAAACATGCCACATAGTTGAGCATCTCGTCTCCTTACTCCCAAGTCTTTCCAGCCCAAAGTTTGCAATATTTTCGTAACACTACTCCTTTGTTGAAAATCACCGAGAACAAGTCGTGCTGCTTTCCTTTGAATTTTTTCCAGTCCTCGTACCATGTAGTGCCGGTGAGGGTACCATACATTGGAACCATGCTCAACTGCGGTCTTACCAGAGACTTACATGCCCTCTCTTTTACGCCTTTGCTACAAATCCTAAATACTCTCAAACACTTGTGAAGAAATCTGTAACCTTTCTTAACAACCTCGATAATATGATTACCCCAATGAAAATCATTCCTAGGTACTTACGGTGTTCCCCTTGAGCTACTATCACACCATCAAAACAACAACAACAATAATAATAATAATAATAATAATAATAATAATAATAATAATAATAATAATAATAATCGTATGGCCTCAGCTACCGTGTGCAGACATTTCGATTTGACGCCATCTGGCTGTCTGCTCGTCAATTTCGACGTTCCGTTTTACTCTAGGTCCGCTAGATGGCAGGCAGAGTAAACCGGATCTCTCTTGGGAGTCTATGGCTGAGATTTAATTAATTTTGTCGGGTAAATACCAAATGTATCACCAGAGATCTTCTACATGCCGACATCGTACGACATGGAGTGTCGAATAGACTTTTTTCCGCCCTTCAAAAATTCGCCTACCTCTGCCGGGTTTGAACCCGCTATCTTGGTATCTGGAGGCCGACACTCTACCACGGATCCACAGAGGCAGCTTATCAAAATAATAATTAAAACTGAGAGGACTATTCCTCTTGGTGAAACATACAACTTGACTTTTCATCTCATTTACATTCGTCTGCTGTCCATCTCACATTTTTCATAATCAGCCTGAAGCTGGCCAATGAAGAAAGTACACGAGGCTAACAATCACGAGGCCCTGCTCTTCAAAACATAGCAAACTTCAATGAACAGCATTCCGTTGTCAAACTGTTGAAATGTATATCAGTAAATATGTTCGCAGTTTGTCTGTTCACAAGTCATTGTCCAGGGTGGGCTTGTTCGTTGTGATGGATGGGTGGTCATAGCACGACGACATGTTCTGGACCTCGAACTCAGAAGCCACTTGACATGGGAACAGATGGTGGAGCACTAATTTGTGGTCTCGCCGTTTCTGGGTTACCAAGCATCGACCGGAGGTTGGGAGAACATCAGGCAAGTTGCCAGTTCCTGATATTCATAAACCACGTCCTGTAGAATAAAAGAAGATGTTCACTGCCGAGAGAACAGTGATTCTGAACACATTAAAATTCTTCTGAGGTACTTAATGAGAAAGTAAAATGTGACTTTAAAGATTTCAAATGCCTTCAACTAATTTCAAATTACTTACAACATTAATTTGATACATTTATGATTTATTCCTTAACTGTTAAAGACAATAAATAAAAGTTTAGTTCCTTTCAATAGATACAGTCAAAACTTTTCACAATCCAGATCTAGATATCTTTATTAGAGTGGCTTAAAGCTCAATGTTAGACTATTACAGTGCAAAGTAGAAGTCGAACTACGTATTTTATTGGCATTTGTCATCATCATCTGTATACCCTCCAGGTTCGGCTTTTCCCTCGGACTCAGCGAGGGATCCCACCTCTACCGCCTCAAGGGCAGTGTCCTGGAGCTTCAGACTCTTGGTCGGGGGATACAACTGGGGAGAATGACCAATACCTCGCCCAAGCGGCCTCACCTGCTATGGTGAACAGGGGCCTTGTAGGGGGATGGGAAGATTGGAAGGGATAGGCAATGATGAGGGAAGGAAGCGGCCGTGGCATTAAGTTAGGTACCATCCCGGCATTCGCCTGGAGGTGAAGTGGGAAACCACGGAAAACCACTTCGAAGATGGCTGAGGTGGGAATCGAACACACCTCTACTCAGTTGACCTCCCGAGGCTGAGTGGACCCCGTTCCAGCCCTCGTACCACTTTTCAAATTTCGTGGCAGAGCCGGGAATCGAACCCGGACCTCAGGAGATGGCAGCTAATCACGCTAACCACTACACCACAGAGGCGGCCTTTATTGGCATTTGTAAGCGTCAAATATCTTGGAACTTGAAAATAGGTGCAATGAGTATGGTTTGAAAATTAGCCTTTCGAAGACTAAATTGATGTCAGTAGATGAGAAATACAACAGAATTGAATGCCAAATTGGTGATACAAAGCTAGAACAGGTCGATAACTTTAAGTATTTAGGTTTTGTGTTCTCCCAGGGTGGTAATATACAGTAGTAAGTGAGATTGAATCAAGGTGTAGTAAACCTAATGCAGTGAGCTCGCAGTTGCGATCAACAGTAATATGTAAGAAGGAAGTCAGTTCCCAGACGAGACTATCTTTTTCATCGGTCTGTTTTCAGACCAACTTTGCTTTACGGGAGTGAAAGCTGGGTAGACTCAGGATATCTTATTCATAAGTTAGAAGTAACAGACATGAAAGTAGCGAGAGTGATTGCTGGTACAAAGAGGTGGGAATAATGGCAGGAGGTTACTCGGAATGAGGAGATAAAGGCTAATTTAGGAATGAATTCGATGGATGAAGCTGTACGCATAAACCGACTTTGGTAGTGGGGTCACGTGAGGCGAATGGAGGAGGATAGGTTACCTAGGAGAATAATGGACTCTGTTATATAGGGTAAGAGGAGTAGAGGGAGACCAAGACGAAGATGGTTAGACTCAGTTTCTAACGATTTGGAGATAAGAGCTATAGAACTAAACGTGGCCACAGCACTAGTTGCAAATAAAGGATTGTGGCGATATTTAGTAAATGCACAGAGGCTTGCAAACTGAACGCTGAAAGGCTAAACAGTCTATACTGATCATGTATGTATGTTGTAAGGGTACTACCCCAGTGGTGATATTAAGTATTTCAGTTTACAAAAGTGTACGTATGAAACCGATTGCCAATAAGAGCGTTGGGCGATCTTGGATTCTCTAACGATCAATCAGGCATACTGTAATAATTTTAATTCCTCATCTCACCGACAGAAGTGTTACTTCTACCTGTTACGCCTGATGCAATGTTGAATAATCCAACTTTTGAGGAGCTTGTAGCTGCTAAGTAAAGTAAATATACAGTAAGTAGTTGAACAGAACGTTATAGCCAAGTAAGAATCGCCACTGGTTACTCACCAATGTGGCCACGGTTCGAATTTCAGTCAATGGATGAGGGAACTTTGAAATGAAATATCACGTGCGTATATTCGAATACCACCTAAAGCTGAATATCTCTTGGCTAGATAACAATATCAATAGTCACGTAAAACCACAAGATAGAATGAGCTGGCCGTGAGGTCACGGGTGCGCAGCTGTGAGCTTGCATTCTGGAGATAGTAGCTTCGAACCCCACTGTAGGCAGCCCTTAAGATGGTTTTTCGTTGTTTCCCGTTTTAACACGAGACAAATGCTGGGTCTGTGCCTTAACTAAGGCTACGTCCGCTTCTTTCCCACTCCTAGCCCTTTCCTGTCCCATAGTCCCCGTAAGACATATCTGTGTCGTTGCGACGCAAAGGCAATTGTAAAAATAAGAAAAATAATAAAAACACGGGATCCCTCAATTCGTTTTTAATCTTCTATTTATTTCCTTCCGACGAAGACATTCAACGTCATATTATATTTTCTGCACAATCGTAAACTGCCTTCAAAATTCTTATGACTTTCGACTTTCTCATCCATTCCATGTGTATGTTAGTAGACGGTTTTAGTTTTGTGAAGTATGATATATATTTTTCAGAACAATATTTTAATATAAGGTGCCAAGCTGAGTAGCTCGGATGGTAGAGCGTTGGCCTTCGGAGCTCAACTTGGCAGGTTCGATCCTGGTTCAGTCCGGTGAAATTTGAAGTTGATCAAATACGACAGCCTCGTTTACTGCCACGTAAACGAACTCCTGTGGGACAAACTTCTGGCACCTCGGTGTCTCAGAAAACCGTAAAAGTAGTTAGTGGGGCGTAAATACAATGATATTATTATTATTATTATTATTATTATTATTATTATTATTATTATTATTGCCATTCATGCTTTCACGGGCCGAACTTATAGACATGATGCTGTATAGGCTTTTGGGCTTATGCCGTGTCAAGAGAATAAGGTGAAATTCTTTACGTTTCGCGGAGAACTGTCACGTGCGTCCTCAGAAGAAATCTCGACTGTCCACGAGAAAGGCTTCCTAAACAATGACTCTTTAAAATTTAATCCTTATAATAGAAGTCACGGCCGACTGGAAGGAGCTAGCTGGAGCGACGCATCAAGTCGGCCGTGTAGAATTGGAAATTATACGGGAACGTCATTCACCACCAGATGGCTCGCAGGACGTGGCACAACGCTAGCGTTCGAAGCGGAAGCTGACCGAACCATCAGACTAAGCGGTTCACATAACGTGTGTACGTGACATATGACATTGACAGGTGTATGATATAGACACAAGCCTGGAATGAAACATCTGGCTATGAGGAACGTTCGAATTGGGAAAACACCGAGACGAAATAACAATAGTGGAAGAACAGGGAAAATTCTTAATGGCTGGCAACCAGGTATTACTTAATTGATAGCCGATGTCCCCGCTGAAATTGTTAGGATTTCTAAGTATTTCCACAGCTTCCCGTATAATCCTGGACTTGTAGTGTCTAGTGTGGGTAAGAGCTCGAGCATCTTGGAACATGACAACATGATCCGACGATAGAGCGTGGATGTTCTAGTAAGAAAGAAACCGGACGGATCCTTAGGACATACCATCTATCGTAAGCCCACCCACACAAATCGCTATCATCATGCAGATTCTCACTACCATCCAGCACAAAATCAAGGCGTTCTCACGACACTCGCCAAGAGGGCGAGACGAATTTGTGAGCCATCACATATCCAGGTGGAGATGGACACGCTCAAAGTCGCGTTCAAGGGTGATGGTTACAGCGATTTGCAGATTCATAGAGCCCTGCATCCCAGAGAAACGACCAAGCAAAGCTCACAGCAGAAAGAAGTGAAGGGAACTGCCTACTTGCCTTACATTCACAACACCACAGATCGAATTGCCAAGGTCCTCCGCAAACACAATAACAAAACCGTGTTTGGCACCGACACTAAAATTGCTCACAGTCTGAGTAAAACCAAGGACAAATTGTCCCCACTTTTACATCCTGGGTTATACGAAGTTCCCTGTACTTACGGTAAGGTATACATCGACCAAACATGCCGGTCCATTGCTAACCGTATCAAAGAACACGAACATAATATTTTTCTCAACAAACCAGACAAATCGACAATAGCCGAGCACGCTCTGTCGTCGGGTCATGATGTCATGCTCCAAGATGCTCGAGCTCTTACCACACTAGACACTACAGACCCAGGATTACACGGAAAGCTGTGTAAATACGTAGAAATCCTAACAATTTCAACGGGGACACCGGCTATCAATTAAGTAATACCTGGTTGCCAGCCATTAAGAATTTTCCCTGTCCTTTCACTATTGTTATTTCGTCTCGGTGTTTTCCAAATTCGTATGTTCCTCGTCGCCAGATGTTTCATTCCAGGCTTGTGTCTATATCATACACCTGTCAATGTCATATGTTACGTACACACGTTATGTGAACCGCTTAGTCTGATGGTTCGGTCAGCTTCCGCTTCGAACGCTAGCGTTATGCCACGTCCTGGGAGCCATCTGGTGACGAATGAACGTACCATTTCCACTTCTATTATAACGTCTAAACTTTAAATAGAGGTAGACATTGTTTAGGATGCCTTTCAGGTGGACAGTCGAGATTTCTTCTGAGGACGCAGGGCACAGTTCTCTGTGAAACATAAAGAATTTCACCTTATTCTCTTGACACGGCATAAGCCCAAAAGCCTATACAGCATCATGTCTATTATTATTATTATTATTATTATTATTATTATTATTATTATTATTATTATTATTATTATTATTATTATTATTATTATTTTGTTTCCGAATTTGGCATGTATGATGGATCGCATGAAATTTAAGGCTTCTTGGCCTTTCTTCTCTTCTCTTCTCTTCTCTTCTCTTCTCTTCTCTTCTCTTCTCTTCTCTTCTCTTCTCTTCTCTTCCCAAACCCTCTTCATTCTTTCGCTTCTCATCTGTCTCTCCTCTTCGGAAATGATTTGTCCGTGCCTCCATTTTAGTGGTTTCTCTGCAAATGATAGTATTACTGCTATTATTACTATTATTAATTTATGGATGCAATAATTTTTGTATCTGCTTCCTGATTGAGGCCAGAGCAAAATATAGCTGCTACCGAAGTCTCAATCTCATTTACTGCTATGAGAGTGTGGAAGCTACTGGGGTACTGTTAGTGTTGAGAAATAATACTCGGAGTACGGCTAGTGCGCCTGGATTTTGTGAAGTAGAACCATGGAACCAGTCTTCCTGCAATACCACTGCTGCTCTAGTGAGGAAAACAATGGCAAACCATCTAACCCCTCATCATGCCCTGTATTCTTCACTATTGCATCGCCATCGGTTTTCGCCGTTTCTCTGTAACCTTCGGTGGCGCTTTTTTGAGGATCCATCCAGCCTGCATGTTGAAGGCCTAATGAACAGACATGCGAATAGTATTTAATATTTACATGAGAATAATATTCGCAAAACCAACATCATCTTACTATGCAAAGCATATTAGTTTATTATTTACCCAATGTTTTCTGCTTATTAAGCCATTCATGAAATATTCAACGGCCCCCAGATCGAAGTAAGGAAACAGAATGGGGGATCTTTTGTACGACGGTAACTCCGAAATATCATTGGCATTACACTAGTCTGCATTTTAAAACATTCTGTCAGATAATTTGTTAAACGTGGGTGTTCTTGAATAAATATGTTTATGCTGGTTGTAGAAATTACTTCCGTTTTTGCCTATCACGTCAAGTTATGACACAAAATAAGAAGTAATGTTTTGACGATGTTAACTGCTGAGTGCACAATTATATTCAAACACCATTTCACACAAGGTGAGTTTTTATTCAAAACACATTAAAAACACTCCATTGAACTCCCCTAATCTATTTCGTGACTTCCTTGTATCAAAACAAGAAGTCAACAGAGTTTCATTAAGTTTCATACGTTACCTTCTTTGACTTCCTTGAAGATCCTTGTAGATGACTGTCCCTCTTCAACATCCAACAGCAGTCGGTCATCACAGTCGCATTTCAGTTTTCCTGGCACCTACCCCCATATCCTTAATATTGTCGCTTCACCGGTAAAAGGTTGTAATCCACAAAGCTCTTCCTATCGATTATTCTCCTTAAGACTGGTCACGCCTCCCAGCCACGTATGGATATGCAGCCCATCAGAACAATATCCGTAGTGTTCGTTTTCCTATGCGGACGAGTAACCGAAAATGAACCTAACATGCATTATACAATAGGAGTGCGTAAATACGTAATGCAAGCATACATTCGTATAGTACGGTACAGTAAGGTTAATTTTCCTTTACACATGGGCATAGGAAAATGAACACAACAAAATTTGTTCTGATGGACTGCATAACCATATGTGGCTGGGAGGTGTGACCAGTCTTAAGGAGAATAATCGATAGGAAGAGCTTTGTGGATTACAGCCTTTTACCGGTGAAGCGACGATATCTTGTTGAAAACGTTCATCTTTTCTTAACTATAATTTCCCAATTTGCCGGAAAGTAGTCGATATGTGAGTGTAGAACTTTGGAAGTGTGGACTTTCATACTCATATTACAGCCCATTTTCTTGAAATTTTCCAACATGGTTTCAATAATGGGTTTGTAACTAGGTTCTTTGGTACCGTACTCCCTAGAATGTTCTCAGTAATTGTCGGAAGGCCGTCTATGCGTCTTTTTCTCAATTTTTCATTGCTTTATAAAAATGTTCATCCTTCGTCAATTTATTTGAGGACCAACAAAAATTCCAGTTTTCAATTTGTCTTAATATATGTGATGAAGGAACATTTCCTGGGAGGTACTTGAAGCAGTGTCCTTCCTGTGGTAGAGCCCTTACAAATTGCTTCATCAAGCCCAGTTTTATGTCTAGTGGTAGAAGCAAGGTTTTTTCGTTGTACAAGCGGTTCGTGCAGGATATTTTTAGTTATAGACACAAAATTTCTCTCCTCTGTCCAAATTCTCACACTCCAATGTATTTTTCTTGCCTGATTTCCCATTCGCACAGAAAGCAAGGCATTTTGTGAACCCAGATTGTTGTCCTAATACTATTCCGATAACCGTAAAGTCACCACAGATAAGCCATTTGTGTTCCTCATACTGGATACTTGTTAAAGGTATCTTGATGTCCTCATACGTCTGTTTCATTTGAACGGAATGGGCCACAGAAATGAACCCATACACATTCCCATTATGCAGTAACACAGTCGGTTTACAGGTCTGTATTTAGAAATGTCTCTCCAAGAATACTAATTACCTACTGGCACAACAATGTATACTTGAATTCTAATTGCGAAAAAACTCTACTTGATAGGAGAAAACTGAAAACAGTTCTGGAATTGGCATAAAAATTTGACGTAATATCACAAATTAGTTTTCAGTCATCTGATACAATGCAGAGTAGAGTTATTAATATGTGTACTGCCATCGAATATTCCATGAGTATTGTCTGTCAACCGTGAATCGTTCTGCCTCCTAATAAACGGTCTGTCAACACTAGATCGTTCCGCTTGTCTCGCAGGAAAAGAACCAGAAGATATGAAGATAGAGGAAAAAGGCTAAAGCATTTGGGCTGTCCCTTCTTTCTTTCGATGAAGTGGGTACATCTGATTTCCCTCAATCACACAGCTGTGAAATTTGCCGCCCCATGTCCGCTAAGTTTCTACCTCATCATGGATGAATCACTCCCCCTCATCCCGTCCTCATGAAGAGGTGTGCATTCCTATCAAAAATAAGTAAGTTTTGTTTTCATTGGGAACACTTTGTCATTAGTAGGGGAAGGATTTTAAAGTTAGAAAAGGGACAATAACATTTCTAAAAATACATACAAAAAGGTGAAAAAAGGTGTTAATTGAATCATTTTATTAAGGTTTAAACCAGTTACATGAACTTTCTTTATCACATGTACTGGTTTATAATAATTAATCAACATGTTATATTGGATTAAGCACAATATTTCCAAGATTTTGACAGTAAGTCGCTGGTTGCTTTTGAACTCAGTAGATCCTTATATAGCAAGAAACTCAACTCGACATCTACAGAAACCAATGAAGTACCTAGACTATATCTTGTCGGCACTCGTAAAGAGAGTTCAGTCGAAGTTGCAAAGGATTTGACGTCTGGATCGTTCTTCAAATTCAATTCGAATTTGTCTTTAGCAAATCTATCGAAGTTTTCCCTAACTTCTTCCACTGTTCCTCCTCCATACCTCCTCCTTTACCTTCGACATGATCTTGTGTTGTGCAAAATACGCTCTGGTCCGGACTTGTAAAACCCTAACACGGCCAATTAGAAAGTACACAGTAGATAAGTGGAACCGTTAAATTCATGCCAGTACTAACTGAACTTTAAACTGTTGCAACATCATTGTTTAAATTTAAATTTGATTTCACATCTGTAGTTTGGCCATTCTCGCTGAGGTTGGCCATTGTTGCTGGGATATGAATTACTGGTGGTTTACATAAATTGTATTTTTATACTTATTTACTGACTAGTGCTGACTTCCGATCAAACAAAATGTTAAAAATGTGTTCAAGAAAGGAAAAAATAATGTCTAATATTTAAAATAAGCAGATACGTATGGGATGTAAATGTCCTGACACATGAAATGGAAGGGAAAAGGTGACAAAAAATAGTAATCTTACAAAAATATGCAAAGAGTGTAACAAATTGCGTTTATTTCGCTTCACTTCAAGTCCAAACATGCAAATGTTGACTTATCTGTATGAAAATAGCTACATTTATAAAAACGTTGCTGAGTCGTAAGGCCCTTTTATTATTGATTAGAGATATAGAAACACGGTTCCCTGGAAACCTTATGCCCGATGATTCCAAACAACACCGACACCGCTTAGTAAGTTGTGTGGGACGAAAAAGTTATATTTTTTCCAAGAGGAAACCTAATTCCATAAATGGGGGCATGATTAGTTCAATGGCTTAGTAACTGGCTCCCCATCCGCAAGGCTGAGGTTCGAATCCTGATCGAATCTGAGTTAAGATTTTCATCTTAGAAAACACTGAACCTATATCGGTGATGCAGGGATTGACGCACAGTACATTGTCTGCACGGTATAGTAGAAGGAGGTCGACAATTCTAATCCTCTTCTGTGATTTAAAGGCATCATACAACATAAAATTGATTTATAATAATTTCATATGAAAGTTCATGTCTTTCTGTATGTACCCACAAATGTTTAAGGAAAAGTTCAGCATCGTTTCACATATACAGGGTGATCGGTACGTGAACTGAGTATAAAGAGTTAGAGCGCTGTTCATACTGAGAGGTAAATTGAAAATTTTACATCGATATCTCGAGCCGTTGTAATTTTAATGGCTGCTGAAGTTAGCCAATCAGATCGTTTCGCGGGCGACTTCAAATGGGCTTTACGAAGCGATGTTGTTACATCTGTACATGGCTTAGTCGGGCTTGTTAGCCGTGCCGGAAAATGAGTATCAAACACTAACACTCAGTGGGTTTCAGCCAATACCACCGTAGCGTGCTTGCTGTGGGCCGAGCCTATCAGTAGGGAGGTCCTTGTTCAAGTCCCTCCCCTGGAAAAGTTTATTTCTTCTACTAGCAAATCGATGGCTTACTTCTAAAACCTCGTATCTCTCAATGCACTTCCTATCCATTTTCTTCCTTAAAGACTGGTCACGCCTCCCAGCCACATATGGATGTACAGTCCATCAGAACAATTTTCGTTGTGTTCATTTTCCTGTGGGAGAGTGAAAGGAAAATGAACCTTACATACATTAAACTGTGGGAGTGCTTAAATTCGCCATGAAAATAACATCCCTACAATAAGGTGTGGTAAGGTCCATTTTCCTTCACATATTAGCATAGGAAAATGAACACTACAAAAAAGGTTCTGATGGATTGCATATAAATATATGGCTGGGAGGCGTGACAAGTCTTAAGGAATATAACGGGTAGGAAGAACATTGTAACATACGAGGTTTTAGAAGTAAGGTGACGAAATGTACCCGTGCTTCGCTACGGTATTCTACATTGTACCTATAAGGATTTCCCCGTAAATTACTGTAAAGGCGGTGAGTAAGATTATATTAAACTGCATGCTTCTTAGCGCTATCATAGATATAAAACAGGGAGGACGCCATACGTTGTTTCCAATGAAAGGCAGACATTGGGGGAGTTTTGAGGATAACGGCAGGCCAAATTTCCTACTGACAATCACAATCGAGTTCGGGAGTTTCTACTAAAACGGCAGGCTCACTTGGCAACTGCCATTCACGACAGGGATGGAGAGTTTTCATTATAAAGACAGGCCATTTTTCCTAATGCATGCAATAATTGAGTTCGAAATATTTGATTATAATCGAGAAATGCAGCGCTATCTAACGTATCAACAATCGCGATACGACAGTAAGTCATAGGACAAAAGTTGTTGATCTGACCAAATAGAACAGCGATTGTGCTCTAGGCTATGTTCTGTAATAAGACTTATCGTTTAGCCACCAATTATACCGAAACGAATCCCTGTACCGTCATTAAAATGCATCCATATTTCGATATATTCTGAGGCAAAAAGTTACACATTTCAACAACTTGGAATATGTCCTCAAAGAAAAGAGTGTCCAGGTTCCGGGATTGTCACTCGCATACATGCGGGGTAATTAAGGGAGAAAGAAATGAATAGAAAACTGGATTATAACTGAAGACTGAACGAGTGTTGGAAAATCAAATGTCCCTCAGTAAATTATGATGGTATGAGTTACGGATGTAAGAAAGCGGTAACTGAGGAAAAATTCAGCCGCAGGGATTCTTAGGTAAACAGATAAGAAGATGACTTATGGTGTTATTACTAAAGCTATTCGAGGACGGATGTAACCTCTAACGATTTTCCGCCAATAGCCCGCAGAATGGCCGATTGACGTCTCTCTTGCTTTCTACCCAAGGAACAACCACGAGTTTACAGGAATGATGACGAAAATGGCAATAATTTACAAGCGGTCAGAGACCTTGCCATGGTAACCTGTAGGTTCGTTGTCGGTCTGTCGGTCACTCAATGCAGAGCATGATACCCGCAGAAAATAGTAAATTTCTCCGTCATTTGAAGAGTAAGCTAAATTATGAACATAACAAAAGTTGTTTATAATGAAGATACGTTTCACATACAGACGTTTCAAAACGAGGGGTTAACCTGCGCCAGTAGGGCCGTCTGCGATAAAATGTGAGTGTTAATGTGTGTTACAACTTAACAGGCTTTTTTTCTCGAAAGTAACTTTTCTCACACAAGAAACATGATATCACAAAAATATTTTTCTGATTTCAATGAAACTTTTCAACATTTTTAATCTATAATATATGCGGAAGATTACCTACAAATATGGAATTGAGGCAAAATTTTGACTTGTTAAAAATAGAAATTTGCTTGAAAACGTGTATAATGTTGAACACCAAATTTGTAAAATAAGTCGAACTATATTCAATTTCCTAACTGAGTTTTTCATAGATTATCAACTATTACGTTATTTTTATACAAAATAGCAATTGGACTCATATGAAGAAGGAGTCACCAATTCTTTTATTAGGCCTATAAAGTGTAATTAATAATTTTCTCAGCACATATTATTCAACGTGACCCTTTTCTACTTAATTTCAAAGTATGGTATATACAATAGTAGGCCAGGATGTTACTTAGTAGCACGAATATTTTCGAAGGAATATAGCAAGTGTTGTCGGAGATATTTAATATTTTCTACAGTAGTAACAAAAGGTAGCGCTCCTACTGTATGATTCCCCTTTAATGCACGATATGAGACTCTTGTCAGTTTGGTGTAGGTTTCTTGGCAAAATGCAGAACGCACACGCTTCCCCATATCCGGAGCGTTGCCAAATTTTGGCGCCCCCGCAGTGCCGAAACCATACATTTCTTAACTCGATTTCCCCCTTCAAAAATGATCATTTTGCCGTCCCGCACAACCTGCTAAGCGTTTCTCGATGTTCTTTTGAGTAACTCTATATCAATTCCGTTCGAACGAAGATTACAGTATATCACTCCTGGAGGACTAATATCGAAACAGCAACCACGCTTTCGAGCTAGGTTCTTTCCACACACCGTGAGGTAATAATGACTTCAACTTTACTAATAAAATATGTAAATTGAAATTAAGAAAACATTGACATTGACATTAACCTAAGATTGTAGTCCTGTCTATTCATTTTTCCCGTCATTTTCTTCTTCGCTATTCATTTTGATTTCTTGTAAGTTATTTTTATAATTGCCTTAGTTTCTTATTTTATTTCTGTCTAACGGGTGTTTATTTACTATTAATTTAATCTCATTACTCACCCAACGTAATCTGGAGTTGTGTGACGTGTCGATAAACTTAACTTCGCAAATCACTATTTTAATTCAAATGAAAACAGACGAAAATCTTTGAAACGAGCCCCATCTCACATGCAAGGTGTTAGTGACCAATTAGTGTCTCAATATTCGTGATTTTGATAGCGTTTACCTTCACGACTAGTACTTCTATGCATGTTCTATTTAGTAATATTTGTCTGTTGACCTATGGAAATGCATAACATAAAGTATAACAGATAATATTGTATTTAAGAAATGAGTATCGGTAACCGAAAAAGTCGGACAGATAAAATTAATTTCCTACTCTATATGATGTACCCTGATGAGAGCACGCTGGCCTTTGGTCTGAAAGGTCCCGGGTTCGATTCCCGACCAGATTTTCAGTTTCATTGGTTAATTTCTCTGGTTCAGGGACTGTGTATTTGTGCCGTATCCAACATTAGAGGTTTACCTTAGGTAGACTCTCATCCTCGAAGATGCGCAGGTCGCCCATGGATATCAACTCGAAAGGTTTTCACAGGCAACTCCGAAGACCATGCACCATTATTATTATTATTATTATTATTATTATTATTATTATTATTATTATTATTATTATTATTATTATTATTATTATTATTATTATTATTATTATTATTATTATTTTAATATATGGAAACACACGAATCATATAAGTCCATAAAAGCTCTCTCTGGCATAATTTTATGGAAATAAAATAATTTTATTATATCAATAACATAAGCGTAATTAAAGAAAGCTATAAACCGTAAGATCATTACAAAAGTTTATACAAAATCTGTATGAAATTAGGGCAGGGGTCTTTTCTTGCAGTTTTCACTTCCAGATCATCTGGAGACCATCAGGAAAGTTTTGTTCGCTGCTGGCTCTCACAGCTTTGACGGCGCTGCACCGGCAATGTCGCCTCTCGTCAGAAATGTAGCCTCCCACCAGCCTCCTTCATCTAATTCTCATTGTCACAATAGACTTACAACCGATACTGTGCCATTTCACCGTTCTATATTTGCATCAGTAGGAACAAAAATGGAGCTCAAGCCATTAAAATGTCAATGTGAAAGCAACTAACATCGGTACGAACCGAAATGATAATCCTTTCAACCGCTAGTCACCGAAAGAACCATACTTAGAAGGCTGTGAAAAAAGAATGACAGAAGCGGATTATTTAAACCAATTATTAAGAAAAAAGAGACTTCCATTAGAACATTCTTCATAATTCAGTACTACTGCGAGCAAGACAGAGTCGAGCAAAGAAAGAAGCCAGCTTATCAGATTTAAAGATCAAATATCGACGGAGGATAAAATCCGCGGCAGCCCGCTCAACATCAACTTCATAGATCAAATAACTGCGCGAAATTTAAAGACCAGCAAAAGGAGTTAGCAAGTCTGGTACAACAAATACGTCACGGCTGGACTTAGAAGTTTTATATTTGTCTGATGCTGCATATCGTAGACAGCAGACCAGCTGTCAAGTGCATTTCTAATAAGCACGGAGAAATCACATTCGCTCGGCAAACGAGAGAGTTTTTACCAATAATAGCACAATTAGAACTACTATATTGAGACTAATCGTCCCAGAGCACATTTTATTCTGATATCATAGACATTACGAAACGAAGATAAATTGCAAGATGACAACACTAACTAATACATTGTATTATTCTGTTCCAAACGTACCAGAGACCACTATGATGTTGTAAAAGACCAAGGCAGAGACTACTCCGACTATGGTGGCGCTTTACGAGGTTGATGACCCAGGAGGATTGAAAGTCAGCTGAGAAGACGAGATGGACCCGATTACCTAAAGCAGAACCATGGAGCGAGGCCTACTATTCCCGATGACCAACAGCGAGATGGCAAACAGGGTCCAATAAGCAAAGTTAAGTCCCCTATGAGCCGTTTTTCGTAAGTAGCAACCTTTATTTTTGGCTATGTGTTGATATGTTTTGTGACATTGTGCGTGGGTATAATATATCGAAGTGTAATTACATGGATGTAGGTATTCATCTGATGTTACTGTCAATCCCATATGTAGGCGTAATATACCAGTGAAAGCCGTTCGCAACTTTATCAATGTGGTGTGAGAGAACGTAATAGATATATTTTTAATCATTATCAGTGAAGTGTTAAAGTGTAATATGAGTGTCAATATACATGTGTGATGGCTTTATCGGAAAGGCAAGCTAAGAGATCGTATTTAGGGAATGTTTACGACGAAATATAGTAGTACAGCTTAGTATTATGGTACACTTTTCTTTGACACTATGACGGTAAGAATAATGTTTTTATATGTGAAGGTTATGGCACTTATGCATCGTATTTAATGAGATGGGTGCTTGTAATGCACTGATATGGATATTACGTGATATTTGGAATGGTAAATGGTGAATGAAGTAATAATATAAGTGGATGTTAAGTTGTGATGGTGATATTTATTTTATTTGAGAGGTTGGTCATAGTAGTCTTCTGTGAGATGATAGTACGTGCAAATTATGCATTCTATGATATATATTGAAACGTACTGCTTTCAATTACTGTTGTTATTCCCAGATACACTCAAAGTAGGTTAGGATACGATCTCAATGCCATCAATACAGTGTTGTTTTGAGTATGTAGGATCATCAAATGAGCCAAGAGGCTAGTAATGATAATATTTAGGCTTTCACTGAGTTATTTATGACCATTTTCAAGTATTCTCACACATGATAACATAATTCCTGATTTTATGTGAGCATGTTGACACATCACTGGTGACTTAGTCATTCATATACGGAGTTTTAGATGAAGGTAGAGTCTTCTAACATGCCAGTTTTTCCACTTGTTGTATAATTTGTTAGGAATTTAATAAAATACACTTGGCAATGCTACATTCAGCCAGATACGCATTTAAATTGAATTTTAACCATGGACTAAGGTAATAATTATGAGAACTAACCACATAAGCCATATGATAGTATTAATTTGAAATCAATCACGACTTAGAGCGGACCTGAGTTTGCTTATATATAGATCAGATCCTATGAAACATGAAAACGAAGGGAATTTTCAAGCATATTATTTAACTGAAGTCCTTAGAAAACAGACATTGCTTTCCCATATGATTTTCTACTGTGTATGGACACAGATATTAGGTTTAGCACAAAGTGACATTCGTTTCACCAGTCAAATTTGAGTTAAAGGTTAAATGACAGAACTTTAAATGACTTTGAGGAGCAACTCAGCTCAGAGAGAAGAGATTCCAAATCTTAATGAATTATTTAATTGGCTATTTTCACTGCGTTCTACATTCTGTTTAAAGACTATAATCTGGAATGATTTATATAGTAATGAGTGTAATTTTCTTTTCATTTTTAACCAATTGGATGCATCTAATTCTTACAACTCTATTTAGTATGTTTTATTTGATTAATATGTTTTAATTTTTCAATTGATTCTTCGAACATTATTTATATATGACTTAGATTTTCAACAGGCCAAGGTATTAATGAATCGATAATTATGTCCTAGATTTCAGCTACTTATTACAAGTTTTCCAGACTTATTTTTTTATCTCAACTTAACTGTAACTGATTGAGATATTTATAACATTACGAAGCTACCTACGTTGTGTGAGACATTTTCAACGATATGTTAGGTAACATTTCCTTAGTATTTGGACTGAATAGTCAATAAAAGTGAAACTTCATAATTCTTTTAATGCCTACTTAGTATAAAAACTAGATGTAAGACTGTAATAACTCATTTGTAATTGCGATTTTCGTTGGCGACACATGCAATCAGTTGAAATATTGTATTGACCTGATATTTGCGATTAATTTTGGCGACATGCAAGTATGGTATCCGACTGATAGCGTATTGGAGACGTCCTTCTGCGTAGGTTGAGATTTACCATAGGCCATCGGCGTACTTTCTCAAGCGGAACCCACAACCCAGCAACATTAATTAGATAGAATCATTTATCAAGAGCTAGTCTGGATCTCATGTATCCTCACCTGGACGCGGGAATGGTGCAATACGAGTATAACAAGAAACAAGGGTACTGAAAAGTTGGGACTATTCACAAAATGCTGATTGGAAATGTGGTTTGGATCAAGATATTAAGCATCTACGCTAGGGAAAATGAAAATTACAACACCATGAAGGTGCGTGCGCCTACAACACTCCATGTACAAGTATGCATGGTAGACAGGTACTGTATGAGGCAGAGATGCGATGGTAACTCGTCCTCTGTGCGCACATACGGACACAGGGTGTGCCAAACTCAAGTTCACACACAGTACTGAATACTGAGCAGTATGGAGTCAAGAATTCCTTGGATCATGTCGTGCGAAACTGCGGCTATGATTGCTGCACTGCAAATGTCACAGTTCAACATGACTGAGGAATGAATGATCCAATTGGCTTGAAACCGATATCGTTTAGGTACCAAGGTGACACAATTTTGCATCACCAATATGAAACGTTCCATCTTTTATAACGTGGTACATAGTCCAAAACTTGTACATTTAGCTGGATTATGTTACCAAAGGCATCGAAGCGGTATATAAGATTGAGCAACTTTAACGTTCGAGGAAGGTGGGATACGATCATAATCATCATCGTTGTCATTATTGAATCACTGGTTTTGTAGTTTGACAGGCTTATCGAATTTTGTAGCAAAAAATTGCAATATTATTATAAAATTAAGTGAGAGTTAAAAGGTTAGGCCTTATTCGAAACTTTAATTTTACCCAACATTTTACTGTTAATATTTTAAAGGTCCCATAACATTAAACGAAAATAGACCTAAGGATGGAAGGACTAGGCTACATATAGTTCCAAAATATGTAAATTGGTAACTTATAGGACGTCAGAACCAATTTTTAAATTCTTATAAAGAAAAGATTGAAGAGGTTGCGGTGTGAGATGGAAATAGCTGGAAGGGTATGTTTATATATCAGTGTGAGTAATTATGATAAAATCCGCGAAAACTGAAGTATTGTATTTTTGACATACATATGTCATGGCTGGAGGTAATGTGAAATTAGTGTTACTAAGTGTGTAAGGTGTTGTTACCTAGCAACCGTGCAGGCTAACATAGTGATATTTCCCACTACTATAACTTTCTCGACTAGTCTGTTTATATACATTGGCGACTACACTAAGGCGTTTGCCAAGATACCAGAAATGGCGCCCCGTTTTATGACGGGGTGTATACGGTCCCCATTTACTTTCTTTTAAAATCATTCATATCTTTAGAAATCTAGCAAAGCACTCAGACAGATCTGCCATGATCGAGAAGCACATCCATCATACTATGGAGAAATTATTTAATTCGTGGTATATTCATAGGCTCTGTGTCAGTGTCCGCCTCGTCCGACTCATTGGCTGAATGGTCAGCGTACTGGCCTTTGGTTCAGAGGGTCCCGGGTTCGATTCCTGGCCGGGTTGGGGATTTTAACCTTAATTGGTTAATTCCAATGGCTCGGGGGCTGGTGTGTGTGGAGTATTCAACATTAGAAATCATCCTAGGTAGGGCCCTCATCTTCACAGACGTGCAGGTCACCTAATAGGCCGTCTACTAGCCTCTTCAGTCCCCATATCTATATATATAAAACTAGCATGGTACCCGTGCTTCGCTACGGTATTATACTGAAATTTATAATTGAATGCTTATTGTTTTAGATATATAATCCGCCGAAATTCGCGATCTGACACGTTTTCAGCGAGAATCCACCAAAATTCCCGATCTGACTCGTTTTCTATTAGATTACGGTACGTTTCCTCCCATTTTTCAATCTTCCTTTCCAGCAATCGATTTCGTACTTCCCGGGCTAGGCTCAGGTATTCTTCCCGGTCAGTTGGGTCCGTAAATCTTTGACATACCGTATATTCCTATAATCATTTTTAATCTGGATAAAATCCTTCAGCAGATCCGGCGTGGTGTCTTATTGGGAGCCTTGGCTGCACTGAACCCGCGGCCGGCTGCATTCTTAGTCATTACCCGTCCAGGAGCCGTTTCCAACGCGGTCCGCACATTTGACGACGGTCCGGAACATTACTATTATTATTATTATTATTATTATTATTATTATTATTATTATTATTATTATTATTATTATTATTATTATTATTAATGTTATTCTTCTTCTTCTTATTATTATTATTATTATTATTACTATTATGTGTTGCTGGGATGAATGATGACAGGGAAAACCGGAGTATCCGGAGAAAAACCTGTTCCGCCTCCGTTTTGTCCAGCACGAATGTCACATGGAGTGACCGGGATTTGAACCACGGAACCCAGCTGTGAGAGGCCGGCGCGCTGCCGCCTGAGCAACGGAGGATCCTTATAAGTACATTAAGAACAGTAAAATCAATTGGCCTCACCTCCTTTTACACCCCACCGCCGTTAGTTTTTACTGCCAACCACCCCCCAAAAAAAAAAAAAAAAATTAAAAGAAGGCGTGTTTCTGTATGTTTAAGGGAGATTCCAAACACCAATGTTCACGTCTATTACCTTCAGTTTTGAGATATAAGTATCCCCATAAATATAATTTACTTTTGTCACTTCATTTCAAACTACTCACCCCCCCCCCCTAAGTGAATTTTCCCGCAAAAAATACTTGTTTCTTTAATAGTGAAGGATCTTCTAAATACCAATTATCACGACTCTAACTTCTTCAGTTTTTGATTTATGTGTCCTAATGAAAGGAATTCAACTCCTTTACACTCCCGCCCCCCAAGATGCCTACCGCCCCAAAACGCGTTTTTCTTTGTTTTTAAAGGAGATCCAAATACGAATTTTCACGTCTGTAACAACTTTAGTTTTTATTAGATGTATATATTCTCATACAATTAAAGTCAATTAATTTTTCAATTCTTTCACCCCCCTCCCCCCCCCCCGCTTCATTGGATTTTGCGAGAATACGTGTTTCTTTACTTTTAAAGCAGATTGCAAATATCAAATTTCACGTCTGTAACATCTTCATTTTTAAGATATCAGTAGCCTAATTAAAAGAATTCAACACCATTTTCAGTCACCTTCACCCCCCCCTCCACCCAAGTGGTATTTCCGAAAATTAAAAATACACGTTTCTTTATGTTTAATAGAGATAAAAATACCATTTTTCACTTCTGTAACATGTTAAGTTTTTTAGATATACTGTAAAAATTCTCATTTTAAAATTTCACCCCTTTTGGGTTCCCCTTAAGTGGAGTTTCCAAAAACAAATCACCTATGTTTCTTTACATTTACAGGAGATTCCAAACACCCACTTTTTACGTCTGTAACATTTTACATTCCCAAGATAATCTTTCAAAAAATTCACCCCAATTTGTCACTTCTGTTTAACCGCCATTAATAGGATTTTCCAAAAACTAAAAAAATACGTGTTTCTTTATTTTTAAAGGAGATCCCATATACAAATTTTCAGTTCTGTAATATCTTCCGTTTCTGAGATATATGTATCCTCATTAAAGGAATTCAACCCATTTTTTACCCTTTTACACCCCTCCTATTGGGATTTACAGGAAACAAAAAAATACGTGTTCCTTTATTTTTAGAGGAGATTCTAACTACCAATTTTTACATCTGTAAATTTTAAAGTTTTAAGATGTAGACACATTCATTTTAAAAAATTCACCCCCCTTTTCACCCCTCAATATTTGGATTTTCCAAAAACGAAAAAATACGTGTTTCTTTACATTTAAGGTAGATCCCAAATACTAATTTTCAGGTCTGTAATATCTTCGGGTTCTGAAATATAAGTAGCCTCATTAAAGGCATTCAACCCATTATATACCCTTTTACACCCTTCCTATTGGGATTTTCTGAAAACAAAAGAATACGTGTTTCTTTATTTTTAAAGGAGATTCTAAATACCAATTTTTACATCTATAAAATGTAACAGTTTTGAGATGTAGATACACTCATTTTAAAAAATCACCCCATTTTCACCCCCCCATTAATTGGATTTTCCAAAAACAAAAAGTACGTGTTTCTTTATTTTAAAGGAGATCCCAAACACCAATTTTCAGGTCTGTAATATCTTCAGTTTCAGAAATATATGTAGCCTCATCAAAGGCTTTCGACCCCTTTTTCACCCCTTTTCACCCCTCCTATTGCGATTTTCCGAAAACAAAAAAATACGTGTTTCTTTATGTTTCATGAAGATTCTAAATACCAATTTTTACATCTGCAAACTTTAAAAGTTTGGAGATATAGATTCACTCATTTTAAAAATTCACCCCATTTTCACCCTCCCATTAATTGGATTTTTCAAAAACAAAAAAATACGTGTTTCTTTATTTTTAAAAGAGATCAAAAGTACCAATTTTCAGGTCTGTAATATCTTCAGTTTCTGAGATATAAGTACTGGTATACTGATTAAGGCCATTCAACCCATTTTCCCCATTTTCACCCCTTTTCACCCCTCCTATTCGGATTTTCAGAAAACAAAAAAATACGTGTTTCCTTATTTTTAAAGAAGATTCCAAATACCAATTTTTACATCTGTAAACTTTTAATCTTTCGAGATATAGACACACTCATTTTAACATTTCATCCCTCTTTTCACCCCCTTAGCGAAGGAATATCCAAAAATCCTCTCTTAGCGAGCACCTACATCTTAATATGAATATATCCCCAAAATTTCATTTCGTTACGTTAAGTAGTTTTGGCTCGGCGATGATGAATCAGTCAGTCAGTCAGTCAGTCAGTCAGGACAAGTTATCTATATATATAAAATAACTTGTCCTGACTGACTGACTGACTGACTGACTGATTCATCATCGCCGAGCCAAAACTACTTAACGTAACGAAATGAAATTTTGGGGATATATTCATATTAAGATGTAGGTGCTCGCTAAGAGAGGATTTTTGGATATTCCTTCGCTAAGGGGGTGAAAAGAGGGATGAAATGTTAAAATGAGTGTGTCTATATCTCGAAAGATTAAAAGTTTACAGATGTAAAAATTGGTATTTGGAATCTTCTTTAAAAATAAGGAAACACGTATTTTTTTGTTTTCTGAAAATCCGAATAGGAGGGGTGAAAAGGGGTGAAAATGGGGAAAATGGGTTGAATGGCCTTAATCAGTATACCAGTACTTATATCTCAGAAACTGAAGATATTACAGACCTGAAAATTGGTACTTTTGATCTCTTTTAAAAATAAAGAAACACGTATTTTTTTGTTTTTGAAAAATCCAATTAATGGGAGGGTGAAAATGGGGTGAATTTTTAAAATGAGTGAATCTATATCTCCAAACTTTTAAAGTTTGCAGATGTAAAAATTGGTATTTAGAATCTTCATGAAACATAAAGAAACACGTAAGTAGTGGTGTGACGCCGGTTCTGATCCACTTTGGGGTGGGGGGTGGAGTGGGGGGTGGGCGGGGGGCGTGGTCTGTGCTCTGATTGGTTGGGGGGTGGGGGTGTGGGCGTGGCCTGTGCTCTGATTGGTGGGTGGGTGGGGGCGGGGCTTTGCTCTGATTGGTGGGTGGGGGCGGGGCTTTGCTCTGATTGGTGGAGGTGGGGGGAGGGTGGGTGTGTGTGTCTGTCTCTGTGGGGGAGGTGAGCGTGCGTGCGCGCGCTCGCGTGCAGGGTGGTGGGGGCGGGGTGTGGCCTCCACCTCCTTGGCGGAGGGGGGTTACGTTTCCCCCCCCCCCTTTGTGCAGCTGTGTGTGTGTGGCAGGTGCGCGCTCCCCTCCCGCTGAGTCAGCCTCGTTCCCCTCCCCTCGCTCCCCCAGCTGAGTCAGCCTCGTTTCCCCCGCTTCCTTTGTTCTTTTGTGTGTGTGTGTGGCAGGTGCGCTCTCCCACTGAGTTGGTTTGCACGTGCGCTCTCCCGCTGAGCCAGCATCCTTTATCTTCTATTTTTAAACATGCATGCACGTGCACCCTCCCGCTGAGTTGGCTTGCACGTGCGCTCTCCTGCTGCGATGAGTTTAGTATATATATAGCCAGCATTCGTTTGTGGAAACGTATTCGCTGGTTCTGCGACCTTGCTTGTGTACATCAGTGATCTATTACATATATCCTTGATTGCTGCTCGCGCTGTTCGGGATTGACCAGAGATTTGATTCACACCTAATCTTTTGGTAAGTTTTTTTCTCTCTGTTTCTTTGTAACGCAATGTAATAAGTTATAACTTGATTGAATAGAGAGGATAATATTAGGATTTCTTTTTTTGGTTTCAGAGTGTGATTTAACTGTTTGCCATCAAGTTATGGACTTGTTGAAGAAACTTTCTACTTTATCTAAATCAAAAGGAAGCGAGTATAGACCGCTAGATCAATTAGCGGTCAATGAAGTTTACAATGTGCTCTCGTACCGAGCTGTTAAAACTCGGTACGGGAGGCGAATTGTTGCAGATATTTTAGAAAAATCTGGTGACGAAGAGGTGGCAACATCAGTATTTTTACCAGCTCAGTACCAAGAACTAACCGACAACGACGTGGAGGAATTAAATCAAAGAGGATTGAAGCTCATATATAAAGGCAAAATAAATTCACGTAACGAGGTAGATTTTGTTAAATAGAAAGTTTAAAGTGTTTGCTTTAACATTGTTCATGCATGTATAGGGGGAAGGGTAGTCTGCTGAGGAGGAGAAGGCGCTAGAATCTTCCCTACCTATGTTTTATCTACCATAGTTTTTAGCTGTGTTTATATGTGTGCCTAAGCTGTTTTTTGTTTATATGTGTGCCTAAAATATGAAATATAAGCATATAAGTGTAAGACAGAGAGAAGGAATCGAACAGTTAGTTATAGTTTCTTCATGTCTTGAGGGTTGTAAGGCAGAAGAAGTAGAAGAAGACTGTTGGTTAAACAATATTACACCCTTAACGTTTACTGTATACACATCAGATTCTTCGAAAGAATACTATCAAGAGCACAGGAAAAATGTTGATGAGTGTGTGTTACGTGTGATATTACAGACTCCAGGGTTGGATAAAAATGCTCATTTTTTAATAATTTCTGGTTATAACTACAAAACTCTAAGGTTTGAATCGAATGTGATAGTGTTTACTGATATGTACAGTAAGATATATCAACAGCATTTGTTATGCAGTCTTCAAGATGAGTGTGATTCCGAACTAATTCACTGTTCTTGTGACGTTATACATTCCCCGTATTCGTGGATTCAAAAACAGTTATTGAACTACAATACGGATGTACATACTGTGTACAGCAACTGTCATTACTGTCTATTTAAAGTAAAGAAATTATGTCAAATGTATTAATGTTTATTGATATGTACAGTAAGGTATATCATTAGCATTTGTTATGAAGTCTTGAGAACAAGTGTGATTTGAAACTAATTCCTTGTTCTAGTAGCATTATACATTCCTTTCGCAATGGTGGATTCATGCGGATGTACATAACTGTTATTGTTGTTTTTTATTAAAACATAGAGAAATTAGGTAAACAATGATGGAACCAAAACGTTTGAGGTTATCAGAAGAACTTTCCTTTTCTTTGGATAATGTAACAAACAATCATAAATTTGAAGAATTTTTAAGTGACACATACACCTCCGTAGAGAGTATGTTAGAACAATGTGGTTTGGACAGAGGGTTGAATGTGTCTGTAGACGTTATTCCATCAACTCATCTTTCAATCTATGAACCCACGTTAATTGAAAATACAAATGAATTGAATACATATTGGGTAAATCTAGTTGACAGTCTAAAGAATTGTATACAAAACAATTGTTTAAGCAAAGTAACTGTAAGAGTAGAAAAATGTTGTATGGCTTGGACATTACTAGAAACTAGTTACAGGACGCGTATGTTTACTGGGTCAATTAGAAATAGTTGTGAGTTGAAGGATCCTAAATTGTTTTTGGAAAGGTGTTACATATGGTTTAAAAAGTATGTGCAAAAAGCGTTAGAAAGCAGTGCGCTTAAAGTAAACACATCATTGATATCTGAACACATATTGCCTAGTTCGGATCAGACAACTAAACTTCACACCAACACCAAAAATCATATTATTACTATTGCAACAGATTTACGAGAGTGGTATGAAGAAAATGTTGTGCAAGAGACCTTAACCAAATTGAGTCGCTATCCAGAGAGAGATTCTGGGTGGGCTCTTAAGTCGCTGTTGGAACTGCGAATAAACATAAATTCATATGTAGGATTTCATGCGGGTCACCATTTGAAATTACCTAAAGCCATACGGGATAAGAAAGCTGTTGTTAATGTACAATGCAACGATGACGACTGTTTTGCATGGTCAATTGTAGCTGCTCTTAACCCAGCAAGAACGCATACCGAGCGTCGATCATCATATCCAGACTATAGAAGTGTTTTAAACTTAGAAGGAATTTCATTTCCTATGGAAATACAAAAGTTGTCTAAATTTGAAAACCAAAACGATATATCAGTAAATGTGTATGGAGTAATGTATGAAAATGGAAAGTGGATGTATGCAGGGCAAGATAGCAATCAACCGTTTACAATTGTACCTATTTACATTACAAAGAAATTAGAGGGTTCTGCAAGGAAGCATGTAAACCTATTGCTGCTCCAAACGGAACAAGATAACGTTGTATACCATTTTTCGTGGATCAAATCTCTATCTCGGTTAGTGTCTTCAACAGTTAACAAACATAATCATAAGATCTATGTGTGTGAACGCTGTTTATCATACTTTGGTACACAACTCAGACTAGATAACCACATGGTTACGTGTAGTCAATTTAATCCTGTAAAGTTAGAAATGCCGAAAGAGAATGAAAAAATAATCAAGTTCATTCATTATAAACATAAAGAAATAGTTCCTTTTACTATTTATGCTGACATCGAATGCGTTTTGAACCCGATTGACACGGCTATGCCAAACAATGAAACTTCCTATACAGCTCCCTTGAATTATCACAGAGCGCACAGTATCGCTTACTATTTGCATTGTTCTTACAATGAAACATACAGTAGATTTAATTTATATCGCGGAGACGATTGTTGCGAATGGTTTGTTAGAGAATTATCTAGTATTGTTCAAGATATAGCACATTATTATGCTCAAGTAGTTCCGAAAGAGGAACTTAATAGAGATCAGGAAGAAGAATATTTAGGAGCAATTACTTGTCATATTTGCGAAAAAGAGTTTGTCGCAACAGATGTTAAAGTTAAAGATCATGACCACTTAACTGGAAAATTTCGTGGTGCTAGTCACCAGTGTTGTAATCTACAGTACACCTTACCGAATTACATACCAGTCTTTTTTCATAATTTGAGTGGATACGATAGTCATTTTATTATCAAACAATTGTGTGAGAAGATTGTAGAGGTAGAGGAGAATGATGATAATGCGAGTGAGGTATTTAATCCAGGAAGGGTGACATTAATACCTACTAATACAGAACGCTATAAGTCGTTTACTAAAGTTGTTCCTGTTGTTGATAGTAAAGCTTTCAGGTCGTTGCAATTACGATTTCTTGATTCATTCAACTTCTTAGGCAGTTCATTAGAGAAATGTGCTTTGTACATGAACAATGATGCTAAACATATCACGCGGAAATATTTTCCAGATGCTGTTCATTTCGAATTGATGTGTCAAAAAGGTGTTTTTCCTTACGAATATGTAAAGGAAATAAGCGTATTAGATGAAAGAAGTTTACCACCAAAAGATATGTTTGGTAGTTTGCTTACTGGTAGTTCTATTTCTGAGATAGAATATGAACGAGCACAACGTGTATGGAAAACTTTTAATTGTGTTACTTTGGGTGACTATTCAGATTTGTATTTGAAAACTGATGTGCTACTTTTAGCAGATATTTTTGAAAATTTTAGAAAGGTGTGCAGAGAGACTTATGGGTTGGATCCTGCTCATTATTTTACTGCTCCTGGTTTAGCTTGGAGTTCGCTTCTAAAGACAACAAAAGTTCACATAGAACTCATCACCGATGTGGATATGATGCAATTTGTAGAAAGAGGTATTCGAGGAGGAGTAGTATATTGTGCTCATAGGTATGTTGAAGCTAACAATAAATACATGAGCGATTACAACCCAGAAATACTCGACTCTTACTTACTGTACTTGGATGTAAATAACCTATATGGGTGGGCTATGATGCAGTATCTCCCAGTAGGCAATTTTTCTTGGGTAGAAAATGTAGATGAATTTGATGTGCTAAATGTAGATGATGAATCTGAAATAGGTTATATTTTAGAAGTGGATTTATCATATCCTAAAGAAATACATGATTGGCATAACGATTTTCCACTTTGTCCTGAAATGAGGAAATCTCCTGCACAAAAGGCTCTTCCTAAACTTATGACAACACTACATAATAAACATCGGTATGTGTTGCATTATCGAAACTTGAAACAATGTTTAAAGTATGGTTTGCAATGTTTAAAAATTTACAGAATACTACAATTTAATCAAGCTCCTTGGATGAAACCTTACATTGAATTGAATACAGAAAAACGTAAGCAAAGCACAAACGATCTTGATAAAAACTTTTTCAAGTTAATGAATAATTCCGTTTTTGGTCGCACACTAATGAATGTGAGAAAGTTTAGGGATGTTAAATTGACGACACGTTGGGATGGACCTTTTGGTGCTGGGCGTTTAATAGCGCAACCTACCTTTAAGAAACGAGTCATTTTTGATGAATCGTGTGCAGCTATTGAAATGGAAAGGGTGATAGTCAAGAGCGATAAACCAATGTTTGTAGGAATGGCGATATTAGACTTATCTAAAACAAAGGTAGTTGATTTTCATTATGCGTACATGAAGCAAAAGTATCCAAAGGAGGGGGACCTTACATTAGTGTATACTGATACAGATAGCCTTATTTATCATATAAAAACTAAGGATGTTTACGCAGATATAAAGGAAGATATTGCTGAATGGTTTGATACAGGAGACTATTCAGAGGATAATCCTTACAGAATTCCTAGAATGAATAGACGTGAAATAGGCTACATGAAGGATGAATTGTCAGGTGTGTTGTTTTGTAAATTTATTGGACTTAGAGCAAAAATGTATGCTATAAAAACAGAAAAGAAAACTGTAACAAAAGCCAAAGGTGTAAAATCTACAGCGAATTTGACAATAGATGATTATGAGGAGTGTTTCAGAGAAAATAAGCATATGATGAAAAATCAGTATTCTATACAATCAAATCTTCATCATGTGTTTACTGTGTGTCAAAACAAAGTAGTTTTAACACCAGATGATGATAAACGATACATCCAATCAGATGGTATTTCAACTTTAGCGTGGGGTCATTACCGCATTGATGGTGATAGTAAAGAAGTATAAGAAGTATGATGTTTCATGTACTAATTAAAATGTATGTACAGGAACTAATAAATTATTTGTGTACCTATTTGATTGTTATTAAAGTATAAATGAAGTGATTATATATGTAATTAAATGTAAAAGAGCTAGTTTGTAAAAATAAAAAATAATAAATTTATATATATTGCTTGTTTTTATTTTAACAATAAGGAAGGTGGTGAAATAAATAATACACAAAAGAGGTTATATGATATTTATTTAATCAAGACACATATACAAAAAATGTGTATATATAAACATAATTACACCATCTTTTTTATTATTTATTCCTTTGGACAGCAAGAACTATTATAATACATCTCCTTCACCTTTTTTTGTTTACACATACGACAGTCCTTCTTCATACTGGGAGTACCATCTATTTGAGTAGTAGCGTTTGGATCGTTGTTGAAGTAATGTTCATAACAATATTCATATTCAGGATGTTTTTCCTTGAATTCATCTGGCAGTATGTTCCAAAGAAAAGGAAGTTGATGATCAGCAAGCGAAATCAGAATCTCATCGGGCATATAACACCAGTCCAGAGTGTTGAATGATTTAAGTCCACTATGACGATATTTGTTTATAGAAGCACTCACCATACGCATAACATTACTCTCTTTAGAGAGCCAATCATGCATGTGTTTATTATGCCATAACGCACATTTCTGTTTTTCTTCTTGATGTAGTTCACACGGAAAGTATTTATCATCACTGGTTTCTTCTGCTGTCAAGGCTGCTTTCGAACAACCGTACATTGACAAATCAGCAACAGGTTTAGAAAAAACAGTTTTAAACTCTTCACCCAATCCGTTCACCACAACGAAACATTTGTTTTGTAAGTCTTTTAAAATTTTTTTTAACTTATCTTGTTTGTCGAATTTAATTAAAGCTGCACAACTAAAGTCAGCATCCTTGGTGTATTCACAGAAAGCACATTCAACTCGCCCATTTTCCAAAGGTTTCAGATCGATGAGAACTAGTGGAGACTGTTCCATGATGAAAGAGAAGTACACGCACATGGAGTGAAGGTTTCCTCTTAGCCCACATCTCTTTTATAGTAACTCCATCAATAAACACTTTATAGATGGCGACACGAGCGCGGTGAAGGAAGCGTTGATTTATGACGACACCACCCTATTCTTCAGTCATACCTATTTTTAAGTTCTAGTATAGTATGTTCCATAATAACAGAGAAGTATGCAAGCATGGCGAGTGTTTCTTCTCAAGTCTACATCTGTTTTATGGTAACTTCTCCGCTAAGTGGTTTATAAGCCACAATTCGGTCATGAAGAAGAAGTGCGTAAAGAGATGTATTCGCAGGAATGTCGGTGTCGGTTTCAAATTCTACACGAATGTCGACTGGAGATGAGCGAATAGAGTCATTTTGGTGAGAACAATCGATAATAATCAAAGGTGCCAATGTTTTAAACTCTAGTCTACCAAGCATAGGTCCAACGATTTCATTTTCCTCTAATGAGTAATAAACAGCTTGAAATTTTGTATACATATCATACAGTTCGGAAAAGTCTCCAGCACTTATTTTAACACGTATGTCTTCATTTGGATAATATTCCTCATTGAGAAAGACTTTTAGTTTAGAAATATTACAATGATCAAACACACAAGCATTAGTGCTTTTTTTCTTTCTGTCAGTTTGAAATCCGAAGATAATAAAACGTGGTTTTTCTAGTTGTGAAGATGCTTTTATTGTCCAATTCATTCGTTTGGTTGCAGGCAGAGAAGGAAGTTCATACAATTCCCACGATCGAAATGCGATTTGCAAGTTCTCATTTCTTTCTACAATGTTAAGCATGCGTGCTTGTTCTTGGTGGGAGAGAGAGAGTGAAGGCACCTTCCAATAAATATCCTCAATAATTATATTAGAGTTATCATTATCTTCTGTAGATTTGAGGGTGCAATTATCGTTGCTACTTCTAATTAATACTAGTTCGTGGGAGCAACCTGTGATACACTTTTGATAATCTTCAGCAAAACCTAAAATATTAGAAAGAGGCATAACGATGTGAAAGTAACCTGTTGTAGGGTCAGCTAGGGCATAACCTGGACTGACAGGGAACCAACCGGTATTTTGGAGATTGGTTGTAGATTTCGTTGATGCAAAAGTCTTCATAGTACTTGCTATTCCCAAATTCCTTGTTCGATCGATTTCTGTACCATTAAGTTCATATCGACATTCGCTGAAGAGAAAAGCACCGAAATTGCTATCTAGGGTAGCAGAAGTGGATATAGCTCCTGCTCCGTTTGTAACTTTACCTATAACGTGAAGAGAACTTTTTGAAGGCAACAGATGGTATTCTTGCTTGCGTGCTGGGATTCGTATTTCATCATTGTATCCGAATGTTGTACCTGCGTAAGGGCGATAGGTTCGCTCCTTAACAGCAGTAATAGAACGATTGAAAACAGGTTTTTCTTCTATGTTTAGCGTACGAAACATGGTGGAGGTGTTGTTTACCATACAAAAGTTTAGCTCACTATGAGCAAAACACGGAGTGTGTTTTACCTTTATAAGGACTGATAGCACTAAAACTTAAAGCTTTCGTTTGTAACTGTTGTACATATTGGGTGTACGTGTGTCCGTTTGTAATAACTTTATGATCCCGCCTGTAACTGAACTTATAACGTGAGGATTACAAGAGATAGTATCCTTGCTCGCGTAATAGGGGATTCGTATTTCATCATTGTATCCTGCAGTACCCGAAGTAGAATGATTGAAAAACGGTTTTTCTTCTTTTGGCGCTTGAGACATGATGAATATGTTGTTTACTCTATAAAGGCTTAGCTGACTGTAGGTGAGAACGAGGTGTGTCTGTTTAGTTTTATATCTTTATAAGGGTAAAGAACTTTGTATCCTAAAGATTCCAGATATCGTTTGTTGCTTAATGTCAATGGTTTTAGATAGATGTGGTTCGAAGCTTTACGTTCTCCACTACCACTTCTATCGCTTGTATTTCTGTAGACGATTCCCATGTGTTCATTCGATAGGTCGTATGTGAAGCGTAACCGAAAGGTTTTCGTCAAGTAAATCAACCTTATTTTCAGTTTGATCTTTGAGAGTCACAGTGATGTTGTTTACACTTTGTAAGGCAATAGGATAATAAATGATAGGTAAGGGTTGCTCAACTATTTTATACCCTGGAGCAACGTTAGGATAAAAATCGTAAATGGAATGTGTACGTTTTCCGTTTAAAAATGCACCGCTTGCAATATTGCACTCTACACGGATAACGTTAATGTTCGAAATGCAGATAGGGGAAGGTGAGATATTAGTTGTGTTTGGTTTCAAAATAGTTCGCCCGAAACCAAGAATAGGTGCCAAAGAATCGTCAACGGTGAAATCGATTGTATACTTGCTGTAAAGTTTTGATTTTAACGTATGTTTGTCAAAGGTTAAAGTAAAATTACTGTTGGGTCTGTTTGTACCATTCTTTTCGTATTCATGTGTTTGATCAGGAGTATCTCCTATTCGTGCAAACTTTCTATTTAAAACATCTATAAGATCCTGAATTTCATACATTCCTGGTGGTATCTTTATATCATGATTGATATCTTTATGTTTACCTACATACCTAATTCTCAGAAGATTATTATTTTTAGTTATGTTAGGAATCGTGTATGAGGTATACAAACTCTTCATGCCTACTTCGTACGAATAGTCATCTAAAACAAGCGCTGGAGATAGTTCCATGCTCAATTCCGACCCATTTCCAGTCAACGTGTACACCGACTCCTTTCTACTCTTCATGATGAATGATGTGTTGTCAACACTTATCAGCAGTATTTATAGTTAGTAGAAACTGTAGACATAAATGTCCACAAATAACGCTATCAAAAGATTGGTATCGTTCGTAGTTATATAGAATACGGTTACAACCACGCAAATAGCGTGATACTTCACAAGGTGGTCTCAAATCACCAAAACTGTCAAAATAGTGTGCATGCTTCCCTCTTTTATATATTGCTACCCAGTGTGAACCTGAAAGGGAAGAGGGTTCTAGATTTACAATACAACTCTCGTTTTTGTGTGCGTACTTAGGCAACGTGTCTCTCATGTAAACACCACGAAAATAAGGAATTCCTAACTGTAAGGCATACTGATGTAATTCAATGTTAGAGAGCGGTTTGTATGGTAGTTTCAGAGGTATAGACCCAATCCTTTTTTGTAAGGAGCTAAATAGAGACCTTTTCCGCCCCGTAAAGCTACTGCTTCCATGACATGGTTGTGACGTTGCATCTCGGACAGTTGCTCTCTTGCTTTTTTGGCTTTGTTTATAGCGTTCACTACACCTGCCGCTCCTCCCGCTAGGCTTCCTAAGGCTGATAGGCCTGCGAATAGTGGAATAAGTGGAATAATCCCCCCCAACTTTTTTTGTGGTAATGGGATAACTCTTCTTCTTTTTCCTACACTGTTGTTGTTCTTGTTGTTGTTTCCTACAGCTTTGCGTGCAGCTCTGAGTGCTGCGGAAGCTGCCTGCTTGATGCCGACACCTGGTCCTAGACGTGCGAGCGCAGAGCGAGCTTTCTGAATAGCTAACAATAAATGGTTTTTTCTTTTTTGTCTTCTTTGTTTTCCAGCTCCTAGCTTTGCCTTGCCTTTCATAATTCCAGCCACGGCTAACGCCGCAAGCCTTTCTCGTACGCTTGCGTCCCGTGACTTGACTCGAGCCCAAGCCTTAGAAGCTAATACTCGATCGGCTTCACGTCGATGATTTGCATCAGTTTCTTGGTACGCAATATCGTGCTCTTTGCACGCTTTATCTAGAGGATTGATGCCTGGATCACCACGTTTCAACCGTTTTTCGAGTCGGGTGCCTGGTCCACAATACTGGTAACCTGGAATGTGTGCTTCAAATGGGAGGTGGTCAATACCTTTGTTTATAATTTTATTCAATAACCCACGTCCACAACAAGTCTTCTTCTTCTTCTTCTTCTTATTTTTCTTCGTCTTCTTTGTTGTACTAGTAACGTTGTTGTTACTCGTTCGAGTGACAAACATCGTGTGAAAGCTTTCACCTCAAGGTAAGCATATATATATAAGCATGCAGGTGATGCATATCATTCAGTCCGCTATGGTTAAAACGGTAAAACAAACCATCTCTCTACCTGTTCGTGTAATAGAAGACGGTGATGGAGGAGGAGAACAAAATGCTGTGCGACGCCACAGTGTTCTCCTTCCAAACTCTTTGCGTTGTATCATATGTGGTCCATCGAATTGTGGAAAAACTAATCTTATGATTAATCTGTTGGAACACCCAAATGGTTTGCGTTTCGCCAACGTCTACGTCTATTCGAAATCGTTACAGCAAAGTAAATATGCTCGCTTAGAAAAGGTGCTGGCTTCCATTCCAAGTATCTCCTATTACAGCTATTCTGAAAACGAAGATGTTATACGTCCTGAAGAAACAAAACCTCACTCTGTGATTATTTTCGATGATGTAGCGTGCGATAAACAAAGTATTATGAAAACATATTTTAGTATGGCTAGACATTTTGGTGTTGATGTGTTTTATCTATGTCAAACTTACACCTGTCTACCCAAACATTTACTTCGAGATAACGCAAATTTTATTATATTATTTAGACAAGATGTTGGAAACCTAAAGCATGTGTATGATGATCATGTTAATACGGATATGAGCTTCGATGAGTTTAAGGAACTCTGCGCTCAGTGTTGGAATGAAAATCGATATAGTTTCCTTGTTATCGATAAAGATAGTGAATTACATAACGGACGGTATCGTAATGGATTCGATAAGTATTTCGATACACGGAAGGTATAAATACTGCGAATATAATATGGATCATGTTCATTTGATCTACTGAGTAGTGAGTGTAAACATCATGGAGGTATGTGGAAATGTTAAGGTTGCTGTATCTTACCCAGTACTGGAAGATGATATACCAACTAAGGCTTATGTGGATGGTATTTTGTTTGAAGCTGTAGCCAATAACTTATACCGCACTGAAGATGGAGATTATTCATTAAATAATAAGCGACTACGTTGTGTAGCCGACCCTATACTTGAAAATGATGCATGTAATAAAAAATTTGTTGTAGATTCTCTTAACGAATTCAAGAAAACAATTGTTAACAATTCTGGAGTGGGAAGTTTGGAATTAGGATCCACTACAGTTACCGGAATAGTAAATCAAAACACAGCTCCTAATGCAGTGACCTTGGAACATCTTCATAATTATACACATTCTAAAGAGTATTTAGACGAATCAGTTGTAAAAGAACTTAATGAATTGAAACGTAAGGTTGACACTTACGCTGATATTTTTGATATTCAAACAGAGAGTGATATAGATGTTAAGAAAAGAAGACTAACCGGTTTAGAAGATCCGAGAAAACCTCTTGATGCGGTAAATAAACAATATTTGGAACTGTATGCATCTAGTCAGGAAGATGTTAATGCTGTTGTAGAAAGCATAAACCAAGCTGTAAACGAACTCAAATCAAACTTAAATAAGCAAAATGACATTATAGAAGTAAACACTGATAACCTCAATATACACAATAAACGCATATCTAAAGCTTCTAATCCAATTGATTCTCAAGATGTTGTTACGTTGCATCATCTTGAGAATTATGCATATAACAAACAATACACAGACTGTGTGATAGCCAACCATCAAAATGATATTAATGAACTTAAACAGAACGTTGCTCACTTTGATATAAAAGAAGAAACCATTAACATAAAAGGTAAACGTCTATCTGATGTTTCAGACCCTGAAAATGATCAAGATGCTATTACTCTACACCACTTAAAAAATTATGCATACAACAAACAGCATACCGATAGCATAGAGGCTAACTATAAGCAAGACATCACTGATCTCACTCATATAACTGATGTAGTAACCAATGATATCAATAAACTTAACAATAACGTTACCAATCATGTTGCTCACTTTGATATAAAAGAAGATACTATCAATATAAAAGGCAAACGTCTATCCGGGGTTTCAAACCCCAAAGAAGCTCAAGATGTGGTGACTTTGCAGCATCTAGAAAGTTATGCATGCAGCAAACAACATACTGATAACATAGAGATTGTCTATAAGCAAGATATTGCTGACCTTAAAACCCGTATATCAGATGTGGTGGTCAAAGATATCAATGAACTCAAAAATAACGTTTGCAATCATGTTGCTCAGTTTGATATAAACGAAGAAACCATTAACATAAAAGACAAACGACTATCTGGGGTTTCAAACCCTAAAGAAGCTCAAGATGTTGTCACTTTGCAGCACCTAGAAGATTATGTGTACAACAAACAGCACACCGATAATATAGAGACTAATTATAAGCAAGACATCGCTAATCTTCAAACTCACATAACTGATGTAGTAGTCAATAATCTTGATGAACTTAAAAATAACGTTACCAATCACGTTGAGCACTTTGATATAAACGAAGATACTATCAACATAAAAGGCAAACGTTTATCTGATGTTTCAAACCCCAAAGAAGCTCAAGATGTCGTCACTTTACAGCATCTAGAAAATTATGCATGCGGCAAACAAGATATTGATAAAATAAAGGTCTACCATAAGCAAGACATAGCTAATCTTAAAAATTTCATAACTGATGTAGTAATCTATGATATCAACGAACTTAAAAATAACGTTAGCAATCACTTTGCTCATTTTCATATTAACGAAGAGACTATTGATATAAATGACAAACGACTATCTGGTGTTTCAAACCCCAAAGAAGCTCAAGATGTTGTCACTCTGCACCACCTGGAAGATTATGCGTACAACAAACAGCACACCGATAACATAGAGGTTACCTATAAGCAAGACATCGCTACACTCAAAGCTAGCATGACTAAAACGCTTAATTTGTTAAACGAAAAGAACATAGAATGGATCCAAAAATCCATCGTTGAAACAAAAGATAATATATTAAGCATTGTAAATGAACGCGTTCTATCTATAGTACAGGCTTTAAAAAATAAGCTGCTTGTTCATTTCCTTCTACAAATAACAAGCATACCATCAATGTACGATAGTCCCTTTTATCGTCTCAATAATGGGCATCTTACATACACGTTACCACACTCGGGAACACTTGAAGTATTGTCTATTGTTCCTGCAGCTAACAAGATTCAGTGTAAACATAATGAAAATGTTATAACAATCGGAGAAGGAACTATAATTACTGTTCACGCAAAAGACAAACTGCAATTTAAATTGGTTGGAGACGATGGTAAGCATTCAACGACTACTTTACCTTTACATATTGTGTTTGACTACACAACAAACCTGGATTTCTCTATGATAGAATAAAAAGCGTTGAAAAACGTATTACAATACCATTATGGGTTTGTCTGCTCATAGATACAGAACAAAAGCTAAAGATCTACAGAACTTCTTTGAAAAAACATGAATTGTTCAACGAATACTTGTCCGAAAAACACTCGTTTGAAAAACAGGAGCCCTTCCAAGAACTCCCGTTTGAAAAACAGCACCCGTTCGACAAACACCCGTTTGAAAAACAGCACCCGTTCGACGAACACCCGTTCGAAAAACAGCACCCGTTCAGCGAACACCCGTTTGAAAAGCAGCATCCGTTCGAGAAACCAAGTACAATCTGACATAAAGAAAGACATATATGACAATCAATATCTTGCGCAAGCTATTAAAAATGTAAAATATAAATATGATGCGCTTAAATCAGGAGAGCTTTTACAAGAAAATCAACTTGAAAAAACATTTAGTCCTATATCCAAACCCTTAAAATCTCTACTGGCTACCGTCTCAGAAAAATCTAATTCATTCAACTCTCCTACAGCACCTCCTATCAAACAAGAAGAAACAGAAGAAACAGAAGAAGCAGAAGAAACAAAAGAAAACGAAGAAAGAACTCTTCTAGAGCAACCCAATGCAGAAGTTCCATTCATTTTTAAAGCACAGAAGCCAATAATAGGGAATATTGCTTCTTCTTACTTGGATTTATTTACACAACCACACAGTGTACGCAAAGTATTAGATCGAGTTTATGGGGTACGAAAAGAAGAAGCTAGATGGTTTCTTGGTGATTCAGAAATACGTTTCCACGGTAACGACATAGTCATAAATAACAAAAGCTATAAAGGCACGCGAGGTCTTTATGAATTAATTTTTAAATCCTTCCCCAATAATAGTATATACACAAAGAGAGATCTTTCAAATTATGTAAAAATATTAGAATCTACAAACGCGCACAGAGTTCAGCATCGATCGGATAAACAGTTAATGTCTAATCGAGGGTATAAATATACAAACATTATTAAACCACTCTTCTCTACAGAAAGTTCGCCATGTAGAAAAAGAAAGCGAACAGGCATGGGTTTGAAGTGGAAATATAATCATCAACAACCTATTGTTGACTATGTACACTGGGATGATCCTAATGAGCTTGTACAACGTCTACAGCTGTTAATGGCTTCTAAATCTGCAGGTCATACTGCACACGAAAACGAAATTTTATCTATTATTGAAGAACTTCGAGAAGCTCGAATTATTGCATAAATAACCAGTCTTCGTTTTACACCACATCAGAATGAGTGTTGACATCAGAGCTAATATTGCTAGAGAGTTACACCGCCCCGCTCGCAGATGTTACATGCGGCGGAGGGTTATTACTAAAGGATTAGATGATCTACACCAAATGGATTTAGTAGAAATGATACCCTATTCTCGAGAAAATAATGGTTTTAAGTATATGCTAACCATTATAGATGTTTATTCTAAATATGCTTGGGCACAACCTTTAAAAAGTAAGAGTGGAAAAGAAGTTGCTGCAGTGCTGCGTAAGATATACAATAAGAGCAAACGATTTCCTAAACATATTCAAACAGACAGAGGAAAAGAGTTCTACAATGCTGAGTTCAAACGATGGACCACATCACACAACATTAATCATTACTCAACGTACAGCAATATGAAAGCTTGTGTTGTAGAACGTTTCAACCGAACACTTCGTGAACGTATGTGGAGAATGTTTACTAAAGAAGGAACTCATTCATGGATACATAGGTTACAAAAGCTTATCCATGATTATAATCACACCTATCACCGTACTATTAAAATGAAACCTTGTGATGTAAAAGACAATCGACTGCTTGCAACAGTGTATAACACAATTAAAACAGTAGATACTAGAAAGAGAAAATTTCAAGTAGGTGATATTGTTCGCATCAGCAAGCAAAAACATCAATTTGAAAAAGGGTATACACCTAACTGGACTACTGAGCTCTTCACTATTTATAAGGTGCAACCTACTAACCCTGTGACATACCTCTTAAAAGACTGTCAACAACATCTAATAGCTGGTGCCTTCTACACAGAAGAATTGCAAAAGACTAAACATCCAGACATCTACCTAGTAGAACGCATACTTCGAAGGAAAGGAAATAAAGTGCTTGTAAAATGGTTAGGGTATGATGATTCTCATAATTCTTGGATTAAAGAAACTAATGTATTGTAAGGAATAGATTGTAATAAAAAAAATATAATATGTTGTGCTTTTTTTTGTTTCCCTTTTTCCTTCCTTCTGCTCTTAGTAATAATGAAAGGATACATATAAAGGTTTAAGAAATAAAAAAAGATATAAAAATAATTATATATTTAAAAAACTAGTGCACAAAATACAATACAAAATACAATACAAAACAAAACAATACAATACAATATTTAAAAAATATTTATGCATTTACAATTTTTACAATTATAAAATTCTCCGTTGTTACTTCTTTCCAAATTGGGTGCTTCGCAACACCCTTGCTCCTCAAGCCCCCTTTGAGCAACTGAATCAAAACTGAAAATTTTTTTCATCTCTTTGATGAATGTCTTTTCATCATTATCATCATCACTATCTTCTTCATCATATAGGTCTTCTTCTTCTTCTTCCTCTTCCTCCTCCTTAAAGAGGAAAAGATTTTTTTTCTGTCGTTCCTCTTCTTCCTCTTCTTTTCTTATTAGTACCACCACTTCCTCAATCCATTTTACAATGGAACTATTGTGCAGCTCCTCCTCCTCCTCCTCCTCCTCCTCCTGCTGTAAACTGCAGTCCATCTCCTCCTCTTCCTTCTCCTGATGCTGCTGCTGCTGCTGCTGCTGCTGCTGCTGAAGTTGAACTCTACTACGAAGTGGTGGTGTGGTCTGCAACTCCTGCTGTCGCAGGCTGTCGTTACAGCTCAAGTCCAACAGCATCTCCGCCTCCTGGTAATGTTGCTGCCGCTGCTGAAGGCAACCACAGCTCAAGCCCAGTAGTGTTTGGACTTGAGGAAAGCACTGCATCTGTGGTGGTGTAGGCAGCATCTCCTTCTTGTCCTCCCACTGCTGTTGTTGATACTGCTGCTGCTGAGGTTGAACTCTACTACGAATTGGTGGTGTGGTCTGCAACTCCTGCTGTCGCGGGCTACCGTTACAGCTCAAGTCCAACGACATCTCCTCCTCCTGGTAATGTTGCTGTCGCTGCTGAAGGCTACCACAGCTCAAGTCCACTAGTGTTTGGACTTGAGGAAAGCTCTGCATCGGTGGTGTAGGCAACATCTCCTTCTTCTCCTCCTGCTGGTGATGCTGTTGCTGCTGCTGCTGCTGCTGAAGGCTAAACCTCAAGTCCATAGGTTTATAGCATCGTGGCAACGTCTGCTTCACTCGTACCATTTTTCTGTTGAAAAGTATTCCCTTCAATAACTGAGACGAATCTCTGATACAGTCTACAAAACCCTCCAGCATATATACTCAATCTCTTACCCCTACTCTTAGGCACTACACGCTTGTTTACTAGCAGGGGAGCGCACGTGATGAAACTGTAGGTGGTTAGGCTAGGGAGGGAGAGCGCTCCCCCTGAAAGCGTACGTGCAAGCCAACAACGCTCCTAATTTTATAACACCCACTTTTTTCTTAAGCACTCCTGCTGCACCCGCATGCATTTAAAAATAAGAGATAACGATGTTGACTCAGCAGGACAGCACACGTGCACACATTTTCTTTAAAAATAACAAAGAGAAAAATGCTGACTCGGCAAGAGGGTGCACCTGCGAAGGGAACAATGCTGACTCAGCGGGAGAGCGCACCTGCATGCATGTTTAAAAAATAAGAGATAAGGGAAGCTGACTTAGCGGGAGAGCGCACCTGCCACACACACAAAAGAACAGAGGAAGGGGGGAAACGAGCCTGACACAGCGGGGGAGCGAGGGGGGAACGATGCTGGCTCAGCGGGAGGGGAGCACATCTGCGCGTCATGCTGACTCAGCGGGAAGAGAGCGCACCTGCCACACACAGCTGCACAAAGGGAAACGCGGTTAAGGCTGACTCAGCTGGGGGAGCGAGGGGAGGGGAACGAGGCTGACTCAGCGGGAGGGGAGCGCGCACCTGCCACACACACACAGCTGCACAAAGGGGGGGGGGGAAACGTAACCCCCCTCCGCCAAGGAGGTGGAGGCCACACCCCGCCCCCACCACCCTGCACGCGCGCGCGCGCACGCACGCTCACCTCCCCCACAGAGACAGACCAACACACCCACCCTCCCCCCACCTCCACCAATCAGAGCAAAGCCCCGCCCCCACCCACCAATCAGAGCAAAGCCCCGCCCCCACCCACCCACCAATCAGAGCACAGGCCACGCCCACACCCCCACCCCCCAACCAATCAGAGCACAGACCACGCCCCCCGCCCACCCCCCACTCCACCCCCCACCCCAAAGTGGATCAGAACCGGCGTCACACCACTACTCACGTATTTTTTTGTTTTCGGAAAATCGCAATAGGAGGGGTGAAAAGGGGTGAAAAAGGGGTCGAAAGCCTTTGATGAGGCTACATATATTTCTGAAACTGAAGATATTACAGACCTGAAAATTGGTGTTTGGGATCTCCTTTAAAATAAAGAAACACGTACTTTTTGTTTTTGGAAAATCCAATTAATGGGGGGGTGAAAATGGGGTGATTTTTTAAAATGAGTGTATCTACATCTCAAAACTGTTACATTTTATAGATGTAAAAATTGGTATTTAGAATCTCCTTTAAAAATAAAGAAACACGTATTCTTTTGTTTTCAGAAAATCCCAATAGGAAGGGTGTAAAAGGGTATATAATGGGTTGAATGCCTTTAATGAGGCTACTTATATTTCAGAACCCGAAGATATTACAGACCTGAAAATTAGTATTTGGGATCTACCTTAAATGTAAAGAAACACGTATTTTTTCGTTTTTGGAAAATCCAAATATTGAGGGGTGAAAAGGGGGGTGAATTTTTTAAAATGAATGTGTCTACATCTTAAAACTTTAAAATTTACAGATGTAAAAATTGGTAGTTAGAATCTCCTCTAAAAATAAAGGAACACGTATTTTTTTGTTTCCTGTAAATCCCAATAGGAGGGGTGTAAAAGGGTAAAAAATGGGTTGAATTCCTTTAATGAGGATACATATATCTCAGAAACGGAAGATATTACAGAACTGAAAATTTGTATATGGGATCTCCTTTAAAAATAAAGAAACACGTATTTTTTTAGTTTTTGGAAAATCCTATTAATGGCGGTTAAACAGAAGTGACAAATTGGGGTGAATTTTTTGAAAGATTATCTTGGGAATGTAAAATGTTACAGACGTAAAAAGTGGGTGTTTGGAATCTCCTGTAAATGTAAAGAAACATAGGTGATTTGTTTTTGGAAACTCCACTTAAGGGGAACCCAAAAGGGGTGAAATTTTAAAATGAGAATTTTTACAGTATATCTAAAAAACTTAACATGTTACAGAAGTGAAAAATGGTATTTTTATCTCTATTAAACATAAAGAAACGTGTATTTTTAATTTTCGGAAATACCACTTGGGTGGAGGGGGGGGTGAAGGTGACTGAAAATGGTGTTGAATTCTTTTAATTAGGCTACTGATATCTTAAAAATGAAGATGTTACAGACGTGAAATTTGATATTTGCAATCTGCTTTAAAAGTAAAGAAACACGTATTCTCGGAAAATCCAATGAAGCGGGGGGGAGGGGGGTGAAAGAATTGAAAAATTAATTGACTTTAATTGTATGAGAATATATACATCTAATAAAAACTAAAGTTGTTACAGACGTGAAAATTCGTATTTGGATCTCCTTTAAAAACAAAGAAAAACGCGTTTTGGGGCGGTAGGCATCTTGGGGGGCGGGAGTGTAAAGGAGTTGAATTCCTTTCATGAGGACACATAAATCAAAAACTGAAGAAGTTAGAGTCGTGATAATTGGTATTTAGAAGATCCTTCACTATTAAAGAAACAAGTATTTTTTGCGGGAAAATTCACTTAGGGGGGGGGGAGGGTGAGTAGTTTGAAATGAAGTGACAAAAGTAAATTATATTTATGGGGATACTTATATCTCAAAACTGAAGGTAATAGACGTGAACATTGGTGTTTGGAATCTCCCTTAAACATACAGAAACACGCCTTCTTTTAATTTTTTTTTTTTTTTTTTTGGGGGTGGTTGGCAGTAAAAACTAACGGCGGTGGGGTGTAAAAGGAGGTGAGGCCAATTGATTTTACTGTTCTTAATGTACTTATAAGGATCCTCCGTTGCTCAGGCGGCAGCGCGCCGGCCTCTCACAGCTGGGTTCCGTGGTTCAAATCCCGGTCACTCCATGTGACATTCGTGCTGGACAAAACGGAGGCGGAACAGGTTTTTCTCCGGATACTCCGGTTTTCCCTGTCATCATTCATCCCAGCAACACATAATAGTAATAATAATAATAATAATAAGAAGAAGAAGAAGAATAACATTAATAATAATAATAATAATAATAATAATAATAATAATAATAATAATAATAATAATAATAATAATAATAATAATAATAGTAATGTTCCGGACCGTCGTCAAATGTGCGGACCGCGTTGGAAACGGCTCCTGGACGGGTAATGACTAAGAATGCAGCCGGCCGCGGGTTCAGTGCAGCCAAGGCTCCCAATAAGACACCACGCCGGATCTGCTGAAGGATTTTATCCAGATTAAAAATGATTATAGGAATATACGGTATGTCAAAGATTTACGGACCCAACTGACCGGGAAGAATACCTGAGCCTAGCCCGGGAAGTACGAAATCGATTGCTGGAAAGGAAGATTGAAAAATGGGAGGAAACGTACCGTAATCTAATAGAAAACGAGTCAGATCGGGAATTTTGGTGGATTCTCGCTGAAAACGTGTCAGATCGCGAATTTCGGCGGATTATATATCTAAAACAATAAGCATTCAATTATAAATTTCAGTATAATACCGTAGCGAAGCACGGGTACCATGCTAGTTTTATATATATAGATAACTTGTCCTGACTGACTGACTGACTGACTGACTGATTCATCATCGCCGAGCCAAAACTACTGGACATAAAGAAATGAAAGTTTGGGCATAGATTCATATTAAGATGTGGGTGCTCGCTAAGAGAGGATTTTTGGATATTCCTTCGCTAAGGGGGTCGAAATGGGGGTTGAAATTTCAAAATGTGTGTATCTATATCTCAAAACTTTAAAAGTTTACAGATGTAAAAATTGGTATTTGGAATCTTCTTTAAAAATAAGGAAACACGTATTTTTTTGTTTTCAGAAAATCCCAATAGTAGGGGTGAAAAACGGTGAAAAAGCGGTTGAATGCCTTTATTCAGGATACCGGTACTCATACATCAGAAACTGAAGATATTATTGACCTGAATATTGGTACATTTGATCCCTTTTAAAAATAAAGAAACACGTATTTTTTGGTTTTTGGAAAATCCAATTAATGGGAGGGTGAAAAGGGGGATGAATTTTTAAAATGAGTGCATCTATATCTCAAAACTTTTAAAGTTTACAGATGTAAAAATTGGTACATAGAATCTTCATTAAAAATAAAGAAACACGTATTTTTTTTGTTTACAGAAAATCCCAAAAGGAGGGGTGAAAAGGGGTGAAAAATGGGCTGAATGACTTTAAGGAGGATACTTATATCTCAGAAACTTAAGATATTACAGACCTGAAAATTGGTACATTTGATCCCTTTTAAAAATAAAGAAACACGTATTTTTTTGTTTTTGGAAAATTCAATTAATGGGAGGGTGAAAAGGGGGTGAATTTTTAAAATGAGTGCATCTATATCTCAAAACTTTTAAAGTTTACAGATGTAAAAATTGGTATTTAGAATCTTCATTAAAAACAAAGAAACACGTATTTTTTGTTTTCGGAAAATCCCAATAGGAGGGGTGAAAAAGGGTTTGAATGCCTTTAATGAGGATACCTATATCTCAGAACCTGAAGATATTACAGAACTGAAAATTTGTATATGTTATCTCCTTTAAAATTAAAGAAACACGTACTTCTTTGCTTTTGGAAAATCCAATTAATGGCGGTTAAACAGCAGTGACAAATTGGGGTGAATTTTTTGAAAGACTATATCTACAGAATATCTGAGAAACGTAAAATGTTACAGACGTAAAAAATGGGTATTTGGAATCTCCTGTAAATGTAAAGAAACATAAGTGATTTGTTTTTGGAAATTCCACTTAAGGGGAACTAACAAGGGGGAAATTTTAAAATGAGAATTTCTACAGTATATCTTAAAAAACATAACATGTTACTGAAGTGAAAAATGATACTGTTATCTCTATTAAAAATAAATAAACGTGTATTTTTAGTTTTCGGAAATACCACTTGGGTTGAGGGGGGGCTTAAAGTGACTGAAAATGGTGTTGAATTCTTTTAATTTGGCTACTGATATCTCAAAAATGAAGATGTTACAGATTTGAAATTTGATATTTGGAATCTGCTTTAAAAGTAAAGAAAGACGCATTCTCTGAAAATCCAATGGGGTGGGGGGTGAAAGAATTGAAAAATTAATTGATTTAATTGTATGAGAATACATACATCTAATAAAAACTGAAGTTGTTACAGACGTGAAAATTTGTATTTGGATCTCCCTTAAAAACAAAGAAAAACGCGTTTTTTTGGGGGGGGGCGGAAATCATCTTGGGGGCGGGAATGAAAAGGAGTTGAATTCCTTTCATGAGGACACATAAATCAAAAACTGAAGAAGTTAGAGTCGTGATAATTGGTATTTAGAAGATCCTTTACTATTAAAGAACAAGTATTTTTTTGCCGGAAAATTCAGTGAAGAAAAAGTGAATTATTTTAATGGGAATACTTATATCTCAAAACTGAAGGTAACACACGTGAACATTGGTATTTGGAATCTCCTTTAAATATAAAGAAACACGCCTTCTTTTTTGGGGGGGGGGTGTAAATCAACTTAACCGCGGTGGGGTGAAAACGGAGGTGAGACCAATTGATTTTACTGTTCCTAATGTATTTACAAGGAGCCTCCGTGGCTCAGGCAACAGCGCTCTGGCCTCTCACAGCTGGGTTTAGTGGTTCAAATCCCGGTCACTCCATGTGGTATTTGTGCTGGACAATGTGGAGGCGGGATAGGTTTTTCTTCAGGTAATCCGGTTTTCCCTGTCATCATTCATTCCAGCAACACTGTCCAATATTTCATTTCATTTGTCATTCATCGATCATTGCCCCAGAGAAGTGCTTCGGCAGCCTGCACAATTCCTATTGACGCAGCTAGATGGGGCTTTATTCATTCCATTCCTGACCCTGTCGAATGACTGGAAACAGGCGGTAGATTTTCGATGTACTTATTCTGATCATAAACCGAACATTCTTAATCTTTCCTGGGTTCGTTTTCAACAGCCATCTTTTCCTTCGGAGAACGTTCTTAGATTACGGTAGATTCTCCTGGCATATAAATAACAATTGAAACACATTTTAAATAAACGATAGGAATGAGTTTGACCGTCAAATTGTTCCCCTCTATAATAAGGTCAATAATGCACTGAAGTATGTCATTCGTATCGCCAGAAATACCGCACACTTGCCTACGCGCGACAATGGTGCTGGTCACATTGTCAACAATGTCAATGGCAGCAGATGTAATTTCCCGCCAAGTAGCGGTCTTGCATCTTGCTGTGGGGTCCAGAACATCTAATAATAATAATAATAATAATAATAATAATAATAATAATAATAATAATAATAATAATAATAATAATAATAATAATGTTCTGGACCGTTGTCAAAATGTGCGGACCACGCTGGAAACGGGTCCTGTACGGGTAATGACTAAGAATACAGTCCGGCTGAGGGTTCAGTACCGCCAAGGTACCCAAGACGACACCACGCCGAATCTTCTGAAGGATTTGTTCCATATTTAAAACGCTTATAGGAAAAGATGGCAAAGATTCAGGGACCCAACCGACCAGGTGAAATACCTGGACCTAGCCCGGGAAGTACGAAATCGATTGCTGGAAAGAAAGATTGAAGAATGGGAGGAAACTAGCCGTAATCTATTAGAAAACGAGTCAGATCGCGAATTTCGGCGGATTATATACGGTATCTAAAACAATAAGCATTCAGTTATAAATTTCAGTATAATACCGTAGCGAAGCACGGGTATCTTGCTAGTATCATATATGATACATAAGGTAAGATTTTCTTTCTCGCTGCCCTGGCGCTGCAACTCCAAGCAGCCTGTTGTATCATGTTCAGTAAGAGTACCGCTGTTTGATGCGTGTTTGTTTTCGTTTCTCGGAACGTCCAGTAGGGTTTAGCATTGATTTGAAAACCACCGTTTGTGTATATTTACATCATGGCACATCGTTGTTCAGATTGTAAAGTATTCCTTTGTTTCAATGCGGAAAGGAACTGCTTTATGGATTTCCACCAAACCTAAAGACAGTAATGAAGAAAATTCACAGAAACTGCAATTTTTCAAAATGGTTATTGCAATTTTTTAAAATGGCAGGAATACATTAAATTTAGAGTTTTGTGATTTCTATCCCTCTAAACATTTGTAATGTGTAAATAAAGTGCCTATGGATTATTTGTATGCGTATTATTTACAGTGGGAAGGTAAGCAATTTTTTTCATGAGCGTATGGTTCTACTATGTTCAGTCCCATGAATTTTTTTTACTGAAATGGTGTTTCATTGAGTCTAAGTTGTCTTGCCCATTAAAATATGTGAATTTTATTCATTAATCTATGCTCAGGACTGAAGAGGATAGGAAAAGACCTGCACCAGACCTCTCCGGAGGCCATACGCCATTATAGTGTCCGCCTTTCGACGAACTGGTTACTACACATATTGACACTAAATTCCAAACAGATGTCGCTAAAAAAACGATTTTTACATGCACATAAATTAATCGATGTCAATTTAAGTTTCATTTCGACGGCTTACTTCTAAACCCTCGTACCTCGCAATGCTCTTTCTACCCATTATTTTCCTTAAGGCTGGTCACGCCTCCCAGCCACATGTGGATATGCAGCCCATCAGAACAATTTTCGTTGTGTTCATTTTCCTATGCTAACGTGTAAAGGAAATTGAACTTTAAATGCATTGGACTGTAGGAGTGCGTAAATACGTGATGCAAACAACATCCCTACTATACGGTGTGCTAAGGTCCATTTTCCTTTACACATCAGCATAGGAAAATGAACACAATGAAAATTGTTCTGATGGACTGCATATCTATATATGGCTTGGAGGCGTGGCCAGCCTTAAGGAAAATAATGCGTAGGAAGAGCATCGGGACATACGATGTTTTAGAAGTAAGCCGTCGATTTATTGGAGGAAATATTTACGACCATTTTCTTTTCCCAAAGGGCTTAACGTTTGGTGGAAAATCAGGCAAGAACGACAGCAATTTACATCTCTATAATGTAGAACACAGTACTGGACCTCTAAGCAACTTACGAATTTTGATAATATCTTTCTAATTCCCATAAGGAAAGTGATCAATTTAATGCATTCGATCATTTGTTACACCTTCTACACTGTCTAGTGAGAGAAATAAAGAATGTATAAAATTTTCTAGTGCATCTAAGAGGAAATTATTTTTAGCTCGGTCCCTTGAGAGGTTTTACCTTAGTAAGTATTTAAGACGGCAGTTGTAAATGGACGTAATACACAGTTCTAAACGTGTTGTGACTATATTTACTATGTTGCTCACAATATCTTATTTTCTCCGTGGTTTCCCATTTTCACACCAGGCAAATGCTGGGGCTGTACCTTAATTAAGGCCACGGCCGCTTCCTTCCAACTCCTAGGCCTTTCCTATCCCATCGTCGCCATAAGACCTATCTGTGTCGGTGCGACGTAAAGCCCCTAGCAAAAAAAAAAATATCTTATTTGAGTTTATATTTTACAAAGTAAATTTCTGGGAAGAGAAATCTAAAATATCGACCACATTTCAGATCATGGTAAAGATTGCCGGAAACAGACTCAACGTCGCCATGATTACCACAAATATTCCAAATGTCACCATTATACACAACGCCATTCTGTTCGAGATCGCAGATATTCAAATGAGAGTGTTTGTGCTAACATAGTGATATTTTTTCCACCACTATAATTTTCTCCACCAGTCTCTTTATATACATTGGCGAATACACTAAGGCGTTTGCCAAGATACCAGAAATGGCGCCCCGTTTTATGACTGGATGTGTACGATCTCCATTTCCTTTCTCTGAAATTCATTCATAGCTTTAGAAATCTTGCAAAGCACTCAGACAGATCTGCAGGCAGCAGAAATAAAAATGCAAGCAAGGAAACGGAATGTCTTCTCGTCCACCCTGTCGCCTCACGCTCATATCCATTCATCTTGTTGCAGACGTACACAGATGCTTAATGAAGTAAATTGAAACAGAAGCCTCTGTTTAAACTACAAAGTGCTGATTGTATTATTCCAACTACCAATGTTTTTGGAAGTGCAAAACAGCTGTTAGTGATGATGAGACTCGGAAATTCTGCATACTTAAGAACTAAACCGTAGTAAATTGTTAGAGAGAGAGTTGGCATTGAAGCAGACAGTCCTTTTTTTTTTTTTTTCCTTCCTGGGAGAGCTCAACTCCACTAAGAAGGATTTAAAAATACACAGACTTGTCAGTAAGGGTTTAACCAGAAACGTAATGAGGGGAGGGTCCAGTGTTTAATCCTCAACGACTCCGTGGAATGTAGAGCTCAGCGCGCAGTCGGTACCCAAGACAGTGGGTTCGATTTGGGCTGAGGTCGGTGGCTTTTGAGACACTTTCTTGTGTATGACTGCCAGCATGTTCATGAACTGGTGTGGGACAACAATCCAACATCCTTCCTGGCGTCTCTTAAATTCAATATCAAATAAAGGGATTAAACAAACATGATGATGATGATGACTATTATTATTATTAATTATTATTTGCTATATAAATTTAAACCATAATTTTGTCTGAGCACCTCAATGTTCTGCCTCGTTCTTCGAATTTATCTCGAGTATTCACGATTATTATATTTTTCACGAACATTCAAATAACTCCGGGAATATTAGTTCCATCTAAACAGCTATGTAATAATAATGATAGAAAATCAAATTTTCACTTATTCTCATCCAATATATTTTACTATGCTTGTCCCTCGGTATAGGGGTAGCTTGCCTGCCTCATACTTGGAGGTCCTGGATTCAATTTCCGGCCAGTTTAGGGATTTTTACCTGGATCTGAGGGCTGGCTCGAGATCCACTCAGCCTACGTGATTACAATTGATGAGCTATCTGACGATGAGATAGCGGCTGCGATCTAGGGAGCCAAGAATAATAGCCGAGAGGATTCGTCTTGCTGACCACACGACATCTCATAATCTGCAGGCCTTGGGGCTGAGCAAAGGTCGCTGTTGCATCATGGAGTTTGGTTTTGGTTGGTTTTATATTTTACTATATGAGCTGCAATAATGCAGGTACTCATGAATTTAGATGTTCATTATTAATTAATATCGCTGTCTGGGAAATACACGAGTAGTTTAGACATCATGGTAACGAACTAACGGGTGGTGGTCGTTGTTGTTCTAAAAATTAAAATCCACTTGGTCATTAGCCCTTACTAATTTAGAGGATAATGAATATAATTAAATTCGTGTCCTCGTACCGAGGCGGTGCAGCTCTGTTCAGGCACGTCCCTAATGAAGGCGAGCTGCATCCACCACTTTTAAACAAATACCAGCACTTCTAAAACTAAACCAAACCAAACCCCATGGCACTACAGCCCTTGAATGGCCTTGGCCTACCAAGCGACCGCTGCTCAGCCCGAAGGCCTGCAGGTTACGAGGTGTCGTGTGGTCAGCACGACGAATCCTCTCGGCCGTTATTCTTGGCTTTCTAGACCGGACCAGCACTTCTACCATTCTTAAATCTCTGCCAGTCCCCAGAATCGAACCCAGGCCTCTAAGGAAGGCAGCTAATAGTACTATACTTTACTCTACGGAGGCGATCGGTAATCTCGTGTCCTCATTCTGAGAGAGTGCAGCTCTTTTCTGGCACACCCCTAATGCCTGCGAGTTGCATCTACGTATTTGACCACACACCAACTCTCCTACCTTTCTTAAATACCTGGCAGTACCGTGAACCGAACCCAGGCCAGCGAGGATGGCAGCTAATAGTGCAAATCGCTACGCTACTAAGTAATGAACATGACCATCGGAATGAGATGAAGAACACAGAATTAGGGGAAGAAAAATCATAAAGGGTGGGGGATTTGGAAATCATACTCTTGTAGTTGTTGGGTAATTATGCTTTAACATTATTTTCACACTCCTGTAAGTGATCATTGTCACCGGGATATTTCCCAATTACAATGTATTCGTTAATAATAATAATAATAATAATAATAATAATAATAATAATAATAATAATAATAATAACAATAATAATAATAACTAGGGGTCCCGTGCGAGAAATCTCGCATGTTCATAAAGTATGTGGAGGAGTAGCCCCTCTTGAACTACTGGTGAACTAAGGAATACAAAAATTAGTACAATATTAGAGACAGTCTTACTTAACACTTACCGGGCGAGTTGGCCGTGCGTGTAGAGGCGCGCGGCTGTGAGCTTGTATCCGGGAGATAGTAGGTTCGAATCCCACTGTCGGCAGCCCTGAAGATGGTTTTCCGTGGTTTCCCATTTTCACACCAGGCAAATGCTGAGGCTGTACCTTAATTAAGGCCACGGCCGCTTCCTTCCAACTCCTAGGCCTTTCCTATCCCATCGTCGCCATAAGACCTATCTGTGTCGGTGCGACGTAAAGCCACTAGCAAAAAAAAAACTTAACACTTAATGTAAATCTTTGATTTTTAAATATTAATGGTATCCACTTGAACGGAAGCAAATGCAAGTGTATTATTATACTGACGAGTGTTCCGGAAGTAATTCTTGGTCTTACTATCATTCTTTTCTTAACTGATAATTAACAGCATATTATAATGACATAAAACAGACGTCCCAGCGGCCAAAATGTGAAGTGGACAGCAATGATAGCGAGCATTTTCCTACAGCAAGAGTATTTGCAAATCGCACACTTAGTATATTTTAAAAACTAATTTTAAAGAAATTATCGATATTTATTAAATTAGAGTGCAATTCGTCACTGGTAATGTCTATTCTCTTTCTTTTGAACGCAAATTTGTCACGATCGGTTAATTGTGAGCGCCGCAAAATGGATCTATACTACTGAAATAATAATAATAATAATAATAATAATAATAATAATAATAATAATAATAATAATAATAATAATAATAATAATAATAATAATAATAATAATAATAATAATAATAATAATAATAAAGTATCTGTGTAGAATTTGGAGTTGACAAGTGTATGATTCAATGCATCAAAGGAGGAAATTCACTCAGTGCCTGTGGAATGAATAATGTGTTGTCAAGAATATGATGAGATGAGGTCTCTTTGAAAGAAAAGCCTTTTATATGTCTCTCAGTCATGGTTACGCATCAATACTTCACATCACAGCCTACAAGATCACTTCGACCATCTGTGGGTGGGGGCGGCAGAATAACACCCACGGTATCCCCTGCTTGTCGTAAGAGGCGACTAAAAGGGGCCCCAGGGTCTATGAACTTTGGAGCGTGGGTTGGCGATCACGGGGACCTTATCTGAGTCCTGGCATTGCTTCCACTTACTTGTGCCAGGCTCCTCACTTTCATCTATCCTATCCGACCTCCCTTGGTCAACTCATGTTCTTTTCCGACTCCGACGCTATTAGGTTTGCGAGGGATAGGGAGTCTTTCATTTTCACGCCCTTTCACGGCCCTTGTCTTCCTTTGGCCGATACCTTCATTTTTCGAAGTGTCGGACCCTTTCCATTTTTTTCTCTCTGATTAGCGTTAAATAGAGGATGGTTGCCTAGCTGTACTTCCTCTTAAAACAATAATCACCACCACCACTCTAACACCCCTCTTTGATATTACGGCTCTCCGTCATGGCCATCCATCAATACTTCATATCACAGCCTGCGCGATTGCTAGGTAACACCCTATCACGCATTTTTATCATTAATTTCATGAGGTAATTTTTCAGGTGACCCCCAGCTATAAGATATATTTATATTAAAATGAGTAACAGGTTAATTCCTTGGAGGAAAAGGCAGCCATGCATATGGCTAACACCTCTATCCCACTCAGTGCCGAAGTGAAGAAATGTGAAAGCGTTTATCCTTCACTCCTCCATGGGCATTCATGTCCAGTACGAGATGACATTTTGTGTGCGCTTACGATTAGAGCATATTATGAGAATAAGCCTTTCTCTAGTTGTTACTGGCAAAATCCACGTAATACTGAATAAGTTATCAGTCTGGAATTCTAACCCAAGGGGCCCGAAGTTTTCAAATTAGGAAAGATCACTAAATAAGGAAGAAAAGCCTCCGTGGCGCAGGAGGCAGCGCGCCGCCCTCTCACCGCTGAGTTCCGTGGTTCAAATCCCAGTCCCTCTATGTGAGATTTGTCCTGGACAAAGCGCACGTGGGACAGGTTTTTCTCCGCGCACTCCGGTTTTCCTTGTCATATTTCATTCCAGCAACACTCTCCAATACCATTTCATTTGTCATTCATTAATCATTTCCCCAGAGGAGTGCGACAGGCTTCGGCAGCCGCCACATTTCCTATCCTCGTCGCTAGATGGGGGCTTCATTCATTCCATTCCTGACCTGGTCGAGTGACTGGAAACAGGGTGTAGATTTTCATTAAATAAGGAAATAGTTGGAATTCAACAGGACAAATTTGGACCAATACTCGTTTAGAACTGAGAGATATTTGATATTTTTTCAACTGCTTTGAAATCAGTTAACAAAAGGCCAGTAAACAACTGATAGGGAATCTGCTACCTAGGCGACGTTCCTAAATGCAGATCAATGGTATTGATTGACTGTTGTACAAAGAAGGAATCAAAGGACACTGAGGCATTTATCGTTTCCTGTTAATCATTAATGTTAATGTTCCTGTGCTCATGCTCTCCAATATTCCTTTATCAACTCTTATTCCTTTGTAATTTCATAATATACATTACGTTAACATCTAGGAAGTTCTTAATTTACCGTCTTCTACTACTACTGCCAAATGTTTTCATTCGTCCCCTGAAGCGGGAGGCTGGCCACCTTGAAGATAACGCCTTCTCTCTGACGAGGGGATTCAGGCGGGTTAAAGCTGAAGTGAGGGATTTAAGAGATGTGTGGAAATAAGGAGATGGGAGGCGTTTGGCCTATTGGGTAATCGTATTTGTTATTGTGCTTTTATTTTGTATTTGTTTTAAGTTTTTATTTATTCAAAGCAGATATTTTGGAACATTCACAATTATTTAAGTTTTATTCGTATGTACATATTACATTATTTGTTTTAATTGTATATTTACACTATTTATTTAAAAAATATATTTTATATTTGTAGATCATATTGTCTATTTTTTTTCGGGGTGAGAGAGGGAGAAAAATAGGGTTTAGGGCGTTCCGTCAATGATCACAGTTGCGCAACATCTTAGGGAGCGGGGAGGGACCGGTGAAGATGTAGAGGAGTTTGGATAAATCATGGGGAAAGGGGTTGCGGATCACGTAGGAGTTGGTTAATGGAGGGATGGTCTCTGTTGAGGGCTCGAAGGATGGCACGTTGGAAGTGGATTAGGACATAGCAGTCGACTTTAGGGAAGGGAAAGATATCATACAAGTCGGAGGTATGAAAACGGAATGGGAACCGGTGAGCGTACGGTACGGCGTTCAATGGAGAGGAGAGAGTGGTAGAGCTTGGGGTTGGAGTGGGCTATGGCTGCCCAGGTGTTGAGACCATAGGTAATAGTAGGTCAAACAAAGGTCTTGTAGGTGAAGAGAACAGTGGAATAGTTAAGACCCCACCGAGTGGCGTCTAGGTGACGGACCAATCGGGCACTGCTTACAGTCTTGATTTTCAGGTTTGTTAAATGGGGACGGAAAGTTGGGTGTTGGTCGAAGAGGATTGGAAGGTATGTCAGTGTGGGTTGGGCGCGGATCGGAGTGTTTCGGATATGGAGTTTGAACCGGTCTGGGTTGCGAGTGGCACTGTTTTTTCGTCGTTTACTACGGAAGAAGAGAGCTTGGGTCTTCGAGGGGTTGATTTGAGGTGCCAGCGATCACACCAGAAGAAGAATGTATTTAGACATGGTTGGACGCTACGGTTGATGTACTGAACATAATAGAGGGGAGCTAAGATGGTGGTGCCATCAGCGAATTGAAGGCGTTGGATGGGTTGCGGTTTTTTTTGGATATCAGCAACGAAGAATATGAAGAGGAGTGGAGAGAAAGGGGATCCATGTGGGACACTGAGAGTAAGGGAGGAGGGCTAATGGCGCATGTCGGATGTCGGATTTTGTTGGGTCCGGGAGCTGTGTTACGGGACATGGATTGAATGTGTTTATGCGAGTGTCGAGGGGTTGTAGGAGAGGATATGTGTGTCGCATGGGGTGAGAGTCGGGGACAGCGCAAGGTTTTGGTAACGTTGTGTGTCGGTGTTGTCAAATTGAGGATCACCATGGGTGTTGATTCGGTAGCTGAAATGCCGGAAGAAGATTTCCTGTTTTTCCGTGGTGTTGGCTGGAGCGACGCCATTATGGACAATAGGGTATCGGAATGTGGATTTTGAGCCAAGGGGACTGTTGAGTGTGCATCAGAATTTGGATGGTTGGATGTGGAAGGCGTTTAGGTTAGTGTAGATTTGGGTCCAGGTGCAACGGGAGCGAGCTGCTACGTTACTGCGGATGGTACGTTAGGTTTGACGATGCAGGCGAAGGAAGTAAGGATCTCGAGTGGTCATGAATTCTCGGAGGTAGCACTGGGAGAGTTTCTGTAAGTGATCGAAGCGGGGGGAGGCCGGAGTTGGGAGGGAGTGTGTAGAATTGTGGAAATGAACGCGTTTAGGGAATCTAGGGATAGTTGCTCACAGAGCGGAAGCGGAGGGTTTTCTAAGGCCTGGGAAAATTGGGTTTTTTAAGTTATAAGTAGGACAGTCTGCTTTGGAGAATTTGGGGATGGCGATTGGGGGTGGGGTAGCTGTGTGGGGATTTTTGGAAGGGTTTTGAGGAGGACCGAGTGGTGGTCACTTACAGTGCTGCGGAGCAATTGGATGGTGAAGTTCTGGGTGAGGGAGTTGTGGGCTATTAAGGCGTCTGGAGTGGTATTAGAGGCGGGGCGAGAGAGGCCAGGAATGAGAATGAGGAAGGAATATCTATCATTTCGGAGAAACTGAAGGTCATTCATTTCGCGGTTGGATCGGAAATTGAGATTTACGTCAGCTTGGAGTAAAAAGTGAGGGAAGGTGTCGCTTAGGTACATAGGATAGTCTAGAGGCGGGGGGATGTGTGACCGATGGTAGAAGGTGGCTAGGGGAAGGATTCGTGAGAGGAAGTAGACTATGATGGGTATGGATTCGGGAAAGGTTATAAGATTGTGTAGGGTGTGAAAATGGATTGGGAGGGATGAGCGGGTAGCTATTGCGGAACCCCAGTTGCCTACGTCATGGGGGTGATCCGCTCGGTTGATGGTGCAACTTGGAAGGTTGGTGAACTGGTTCAGACGTAGCATGGTCTCTTGAGGAGGGAGTATGATAGGTGTTGGGTGGTCAGGGCTTAAAGGTGGAGCCGTTTTGATTGAATATTGAGGAAGATGATGGAGATTCTGAAGGCCGGTATCTTCAAGTGGATGTGACGCCATTATCAAAGTAAAGTTTCGAGGCGGGTGAAGTGAAAATGGGTGTTTAGTCCGGAGTGAGAGGTTTGGAAATGGGCGTTGAGGATCTGGTTGGCGGCGGCCTTAAGCTGGTTTAGGACGAAAGGGCGGTGGTAACGGTGGATGCTGAGGAGTGATATAGTTAAGAAACGTATGATATCATGTAGATTTGTTGGGCGGGGAAGAGGGAGTTTTAGGGTTGAGTGGGGATATCGGTGGTCCTAACTGGTTTTCGAGAGTTTGGAGGCGGGATTTACATTAGAGTGAGTAGGTGGGAGTAGGTTTCCTCGCAGGTATTGCACTTTGGGGGAACTGGACATTGGAGCCCCGGGAGGTGCGGTGAGACTGTGAGCAATGGCTGCACACGGGATGTTCTGCGATGTAGTAAGCAGTTGAGTTCTGGTTGGGGGTTAGAAACATTTCACAGCGGATAGGTTGTGGGTAGGGGCTCTGGATGGTTCCACTCGGTGGTGATGCCTGAAGATACAGACCCGACTGGCCAGGATGCGATCTACGTCACGGGAAGTGGGGAAGAGAATCCTGACAGTTCCTGACAGGAATGCCCTCTTCGCTGAGTTGCTGTATGATTTTCTCTTCGCTGATGTCCGGGTCCACCCCGCGTATTACACAGATTAATAGGCTGTGAGAGGGGGTGGGAGTGGGAGTATTTTAGCGCTAGAGGAGGAGAGGGGTTTGAGGGGTGATGATGACTCGAGGTGTGTTGAGCCTACTGAGTGTGTGAGCCGACGCACACATCTTCTCCGTTAACCTTTATGATCACCCTATTTTTGGTATTGTTGCAGTCCCTACGACTCAGTCGGACCGCACTTTGAGAGACAGCTGCTAGTCAAGTGGTGAATCTCCTGTCCAATGATGTCAGCGGATTTGATCTGGTGTCCATCTTCCTTCACTGCATGTGGTCCTCGCCCATCGTTGCGATGTCCCGACGTATGAGGTTAATTTGAAGATTATTGAAAATTCGGAATTTGGATGTTGGCTTAAGCAAGAGGAAGGAATGGGTGCCTGAGAGTGGTTTTCGGAGAGTTCTAGGGTTGGTGACGAAACGATGAGCTCCTGAGAGGTGTAGAAGTTCTGCATCTGAGGGGGTATTTGGTGCAGGTGGTGTGATGCTAGAGTCCATTTCTGAGTCTGACGAATCTGAGTAGGCTGGAGGTTGATTGGCGTTGAGCACTTTGATTTTTGATGCGGTGGCGTTCTATGCTGGGTTTGAATGTGATATTTTGGCTACAGCGTGAGAGGAATCGCGTGTTCGAGCCGGTGCTATTGGGAGCTGACGTGATGATGTCTGCATGATATCGGAGCTTGCCATTAAGTCACATTTTGAGCTTGAGCAGGGCTGTAAATCATGGAGCCAGTTGAAGCCAAGGATACGGTGGTGGTAGTGGCGCTGTTGGTACTGGTGGTACGGTACATGATGACTACCTACAGTTCGTCATTCACACACACTGCACAGTTCGGGAATATTATCTCTTCACATGCTTCACATTTACAAGTGTCTGTTATGGTATGAACCCAGTTATGTATTCAGGCTAGTCCAGGAAGACGAACTCGTAGGGAAGGACACACTGTCACTGTCACTATATAATTCCTGGGGTGAAATTCCACGAGTAACCACTTAGTCCATCTGTCCGTGCACGTTTCCAAGCACCTCTAGGGTGCCGTGCTACATTGCGGTGTTGGAGTTCTCGTCGGGCGACGATTAGTAGTCCACTATGTCACCTACAAACTAGAGCAGTAATATACTGTAGGCGCTGGAGTTGGAGTGGCCGATTCTTGAAGTATTTCCCTGGTCCCTGATATGGAACCGGGATTTGTGTTTGGGATCGGCAGAGGCAACTGTAAAAATTGTGTAAACCTCTTAGCCGAAAAAAATATGTGCCTATCGTCCGATTGTCCGCAGTAGTTTGAAACCAGCTACAGTGCTTGTACACCTTGATCTTGGTGGAAGTCCTGCCCGCTACTACCCATTCGGGATGCTTCATTTTATTTATCCAATGCCCATCTTATTCCAGAGTTCGGGACACTTAGTAGCTGATATCCTCGTCCGTTTACACTTCAGGAATCATTATAATCGCCAGTTCCGGAATCTTTTTCTTCTAGGCATTTGCTTTGTATATCATCACCTAAGAAGTAATACCTCGTGACTCACAATTATGTTCTTAAGACAGGTCACGCCTCGTTGCGTTCATTTTCCAGTGGTTATGTGTAAAGGAAAATGAACCTTATAATACAGTACTGTACGTTTGCTTGACGTGGAGTATTTATGCATTCCTATAATATACTGTATATAAGGTTCAGTTTCCTTTATACAAATGCATACTAAAATCAAATAGGTTACAAAGATAATAGCATAAACTCTCTCGAAATGCATATCCTCCGACGAGACAGCGGCACTAACGCTATCTAGCGGCTCGCAGATATAACTACTTACGGCTCTTGCCTGTTCTATTGGCTGCTATGACATAATACCTGAACCAGAGATCTCGAAGTTTCACTTTTATTCCAAAATGTATTGCTTTAAAGTATTAAAGTAATTAGGGAGCAGGTTTATAGGTACAAAATGTTTGATCTGGGATTATAACATGTTATTAGTCATGAGATAAGGCATGAAAAGTGACATCCCTTTTAGGCCTACAGCTAGACCAAACTTGTGATACTGTCTGCAATGCTCAGACCAGGTAAAGTGACAACTATGTTCATTAAAAATAACTTAGCCTACTGTACATATGTTATTTTCTGCAAATTAAAATTTAGACATGAAACATCAGGTTACTCTAACAATTTACATACAACTCTAGGGCATGCAACCATACAGAAAATCCTAATGGTGTTTATGAAGTCCCTCGTTATGATAGGAAGATCGGAGTTTGGTGCGCTGTTAGTGTAAGACGAATGATTGGGCCTATTTTGATCGAAACGACAGTAAATACAGAGAGGTACCAAGATGACTTTTTGCCGCCATTCTTCTATCAGGTAACGGAAGAAGAATAATCGCCTCGCTGGTTTCAGCAGGATTGAGCCCCTGCTCATACAGCAGGAGATTCCCTTCTTACAATCTCGGAAGTGTTTGCAGACAGAGTGAGCAGTGCTGGTCTATTTCCACCTCGTTCTCCAGATCTAACAGTGTGTGATTTTTACTTGTGGGTAAACTGAAAGAAAAAGTGTATCGAACGAATCCTCACAAATTGGATGAACTGAAAGAAATCTTACGAATGAAATCAGAAATATGACAGTGGCAGAATTCACTCACGTCGGCCAGGATGTGTTTACCAAATACAATGACTGTATAACCCAGGAAGGACGAGACGTTAAGCATTTTATCAGGCAATATTTCATGTAAGATTGTATATACCCTTAAGAGCAGGACGGCCGCGGGTAACATACAGCCTGTGACTATAAATTTCGGTGTATGAAGTCAGAACGGTCGATCCGGCAATACTGGAGACACACAACGCTGCACCTGCGTAGCAGCAGGTTTTGACCACCTGCTCCCAACGTTGTTCAGTTGAGCATCGTGTGTGTGCCGTGTAAGACCTGTTTGACACAGTGCGTGTTTAGTGCATTGGTTCTGAACTGCGAACAGGAACATGACCGACCAAAAGATCAATGTACAGATATGTTTTAAGCTTTGCAAGACACCAAAAGAAACGCATGCGATGCTGGTATGTGTTTATGAAGATCAAGCACTGTCCTTGAAGTGTGTGTACGAGTGGTTCGCCCGTTTTCGAGGAGGCCGGGAAAGTGTTTCTGACAACCCCTGTAGCGGAAGACTGGTGACCGCCGTCAGTGACGAACACATTGAGTAGGTGAAGACATTAATCACGAACGATCGGCGATTAACTGTGCGCAAGATAGCGGATGAACTGCAGATTAACCATGAATCCGTGCGACAAATCGTTACCCAGAAGTTAGGGAGAAGAGGAAAACGTGTTCTCGTCATGTGCCACATCACTTGACCGTCGATCAGAAGCAGGCACGTTTAGAGGCGTCACAGGATTTTTTCGAAATGGCGGATGCGACACCAAATTTCTTGAACTGTATTGGCACTGAGGATGAAACCTGGTGTCTCAGGTACGACCCTGAAACGAAACGGCCAAACATGGAATGGCGTTCTCTGGGGTCCCCTCGTCGGAAGAAGGTCACAACCGAAAAGTCACGCATCAAAACCATGCTCATCACCTTTTTCAATAGTCAAGGCATTATCCACAAGGAATTTCTAACTGAGGGAACGACGTTGAATGCTGCACGGTACATTGAAAGTTTGACCTGTTTCACGAAACGTCTACGCAGGGTACGACTCCAGTACGTACAACAAGATTCATGGTTTTTTGTCCATGACAACGCTCGCCCACACGCAGCCATTTGCAATTTGAACATCCCCCATACTCGCCAGATCTCAATACTCCAGACTTCTTTCTATTTCCACGACTCAAACTCGCTTTGAAAGGAAAGAGATTTGACGATATTCCTGACATCCAGCGAAACGTGAGAAGGCTTTTGACCACCATCCCAAAAAAATCCTTTTTGCAAAGTTTCCAGGACATGTATCGCTGATCTCAGCAGTGCATAGTTATGGGTGGGGACCATTTCGAAGGACAGTAAGGTCACCACCGTGCATTGCTCATCTACTTTATGTCGATAGTACAGGACTATTCACCGAACTTTATTGTCACAGGTTGTGTGTTCGGCTGAGGCAGCTGCCGTAGCGCGAAGTACAAACACCGTGCGTTTGGTCTTAGTTTATAAGAGAGACTCTGTATGTATATTAAATGCACTTAGGCATACATTCATTAATTTTTTTTTTTTTTTGTAATTACTGATTAGGTTTGTAAAGTGACAACATGCACATTAATATCAAATCACATGTGTGTTACTTTCCGTAATTTGACATGATTGTTTATCTGGTGGGATTTATCGGAATTAGCAGGCCCCGTGGTGTAGGGGTACAGTGCATACCTCTCACCCGGAGGCCCCGGGTTCGATTCCCAGCCAGGTCAGGGATTTATACCTGGATCTGAGGGCAGGTTCGAGGTCCACTCAGCCTGCCTACGTGACTAGAATTGAGGCGCTGTCTGACGGCGAGATAGCGGCCCCAGTCTAGAAAGCCAAGAATAACGGCCGAGAAGATTAGTCGTGCTGACCACACTACGCGTCGTAATCTGCAAACCTTAGGGCTGAGCAGTGGTCATTTGGTGGGCCAAGGCCCTTCAGGGTTGTAGTGCCGTGGAGTTAGGTTATTTGTAGGAATTTTTATTTATTTACAAAGACTTTATTGAGGACTGCAAGGTAATTATTGTCCAACAAGTAATACAATTGTCACACATGGCATCTACACTTACATCTTCACTTACCGAGCTCAACAGCTGCAGTCGCTTAAGTGCGGCCAGTATCCAGTATTCGGGAGATGGTATTTTCGAACCCTACTGTCGGCAGCCCTGAAAATGGTTTTCCGTGGTTTCCCACTTTCACACCAGGCAAATGCTGCGGCTGTACCTTAATTAAGGCCACGGCCGCTTCCTTCCCACTCCTAGCCCTTTCCTGTCCCATCGTCGCCGTAAGACCTATCTGTGTCGGTGCGACGTAAAACAACTAGAAAAAAAGAAAAGAAAACCATCTTCACTTTTGGAAATCTATAGAAAGACAATGATACACTTTGCTCTCTGTTATTATTACGACCACATACAGAGTGGTCGGAAACAACGTGACTGGGTATATGAGCGTTAGAGCGTTGGTCATACTGATGATAGAAGAAATAAACTTATCTAGAGGAAGGACTTGAACAAAGACCTCCCCACTGATAGGCTCGGCCCACAGCAAGCACGCTACTGTGGCATCGGCTGAAACCCACGGTGTGTTAGTGTTTGACTCTCATTTCTCAGCATGATTCTCAATCCCGACCGAACCACGTGCAGGTTTAGCAACATCTCCTCGTAAAGCCCATTTGAATTCGCCCGCGAAACGATCAGATTGTCTAACTTCAGCAGCTGATAAAATGACAACGGCCCGAGATGTCGACGTAATTTTTTCAAGTTATTAGTATGACCAACGATCTAACGCTATACTCGGCTCATATTTTTTCTGAACACTCCATACAACGCAAAAACTGTCTCTTCCAGCCATTTTTTCCGTATTATCCACACCCGACCTTGTATTACTTTACAGCTGTTGGTGCCCTGTTGTTAGTGTGCACTTCGATCCACCAGAGTGAGTCACAGTCGCTGTTGCGCGTTTTTACGCCTGTTTTCCGATATTATCTTTGAGTTGGCTAAAAGATAATCACGTAGGCAACGATTTTTATAACCTATTTGCTAAAATGAACACGACTGAACTGAAATGAAATTGTTCTGATGGACTACATATCCATATGCGGCTGGGAGGCGTAACCAGTCGTTAACACCTACGCCCGATGGAGTCATTTTGACTGCTGAGTCATCTTCTTAGTTTGCTGTAGCCCTTAATTTTACGAATTCAAAAAAATAAAACATTCCGTGACTTTTCGGCATTTAAGGGGGGAATAATAACATCACCTTTTCTATTTATCTCCATTAAAAAATCACGCTACCGAGCTCGATAGCTGCAGTCGCTTAAGTGCGGTCAGTATCCAGTATTTAGGAGATAGTAGGTTCGAACCCCACTGACTGCAGCCCTGAAAATGGTTTTCCGTTGTTTCCCATTTTCACACCAGGCAAATGCTAGGGCTGTACCTTAATTAAGGCCACGGCCGCTTCCTTCCCACTCCTAGCCCTTTCCTGTCCCATCGTCGCCATAAAACCTATCTGTGTCTGTGCGACGTAAAGCAACTAGCAAAAAAAAAAAAAAAAATTACGCTTGTATTCTTCGAATTTGCCTTAGACTCCCAACGGAGTCAATTTGACTCCTGGAGAGGTATGCATACAAATCATACCCGTTCTCATGCTACTTTGACTAACATTAGTAGGCAATCATCGTGTAGAACGTAACACTATTATGGATTAGTTCGTTATTGTTTTGGATAACATTACATTGTTGTGTTTTAAAACCATGAAATATAAACAAACTCTGCTCAACTAAAATCTACAATAATGATGATATGACCCCTACCGTGTATCAAGGTAAGCGGAGGAAGAATGTGGTGCTTCTGAGCGCACTCCACCCAGACGTAGACATCTCTGACGATGAGAAGAAAACTGCCTCTACAGTCACATGTTATAACGAGATGGTGTCGATGTAGTGGACCAGATGGCTCGCAAATAATCTACCAGAACATGGTCAAGGCGGTGGCTAGTTCACTCTTATCAGAACACGTTAGATCTGGGTGCAATAAATGCCTTTATCCTATAAAAGGAAATTACATTAGTGAAAATAGCAGGATCACAATTTCTGCAAAAGCTAGCTGAAAAATTGGTAAATCCTCACATGAACAGCAGAACAGTTGTCCATATCAGGTGAACAATCCAACCGTGGGCATTGACAAAGTACTGTCAAGTCAAGGCAAGTTGCAAGAAGAATAGGACAATACAAAAATGTACCGCATGCAATAAAGTAGTCTGTGGGTCCTGCACTGCCATCCGTACTCGGAAATGCAAATTTCAATGGCCTCTAGTTGTGTGTTGAGCTGTTCATACATATTTTACTCCTTTCTACAGTACATTGAAAAGTACAATGTATATAACAGTTTTTCAACTACGGTTCTAAATCAAGTTATTGTTGTAATTCATATTTTTAACACTTACATCATTTATGTTTTAATAAAATGGTTGCTCATTATTTGATTTCTTGAACTTATCTTTTTCAAAACCATAGTTTGAATACTGTGCAATGTCTTGATAAACTTCGCCAAAACTAGCAAAAATATAATATTCAAGTTATGAAAAAATCATAGAAAACAGAAAAAATAAAAAACCATTTCCATACACGAAAACTGGGTTAAAATTATGTGTGGAGTCAAAATTACTCCCTTTGGGCGTTATAGGAAGGTTGTAAACCCTGGGCGTGCAAGTGTTTATAGACTTGCAAGGTTTTGCTTCTTATGCCTCGATGTGTTTCTATCACCAACGGAAAGTTTCGGGTGTCTACTTTTAATATCAGTCCCAAACCCTCATATACCATTGACAAAGACCAGTAATCTATTACGTCTGTACTTCTCTTAGAATTTTAATAACATATCAAATGTGTTTTTAATTCAATATTTCTTTGACAGTGAACTGGAAGAAGCGATACGTGATTGAAATCTAAATTACATGCTGGAGGGTGGCTTCCTATTATGCTGGTGTAATGCAGTGTTACCGAGGGTGCGAAGTTTTCAATATTAAGTCTTGGATCTGCCCCTCATCGAAACACTAATGATCACACGAACTAACTATGTGCCGTAGATTGTTATATGATCCTCGGGGCTCAGGAGGGTAATCATAGGGCGTCACGTGGCATAATACTACTCATGAGACACGTGACGTACACAACCCTGTTAACTAACTAATTCAAGTGCGACCAAGCAAGTTTCAAGTGAATGGTGCACTTTAATGAAAAGAACCTGACAGGAGAGTACAGTGCTCACAATCGAACAGGGCTGTGTCATGGTCGCGGCTGGAAGTTTTGATGAAGAATACGTGCAGTGTGATGGATATTGTCTAAATAAATTATTAAGTTAGTATGAGTTTGGAATGTTTGAACTACTGTACTGGCGCAGTAGATGCGCTCGGCTCGGGATGCAGTTGCGTTGAACTCGCCTTAAGACGCTTTGTCGCCTTGCTCTTGATATACCTTCTACGCCCGGGATTGGTGATTTTGGTGTTTTGGAATTCAAACAAACCATCGATAAAGGAGAGTGCCATCGCCCTCGCACATAAACGTGCTTCTCTTTAAATAGTTATAAATAGTTAAAGCATTTGACTATGCAGCACCTTTCCAAACATATAGCTATTTTCATACACATAGGTGTCCGACTAGTTGGTTGAATGGTCAGTGCACTGGCCTTCGGTTCAGAGGGTCCCGGGTTTGATTCCCGGCCGGGACGGGGATTTTAACCTTCATTGGTTAATTCCGATGGCCCGGGGGCTGGGTGTTTGTGCTGTCCCCAACATCCCTGCAACTCACATATCACACATAACACTATCCTCCATCACAATAACACGCAGTTACCTACAAATGGCAGATGCCGCCCAACCTCATCGGAGGGTCTGCCTTACAAGGGCTGCACTCGGCTAGAAATAGCCACAAAATTATTATACACATAGGTCAATATATGAGGACATGAAATGAAAGCAAAATTAATACAATTTCTTTGCACCTTTTGCACATTTTTGTTAAATTACTATATTTTACCACCTTTTCCGTTTTATTTCATGCTTCACCACCTTCCCCCCCCCCCTACTTTTATCTGTGCTTTTAGAAGATTAGACAGAGTCTTTTTTAACAGAATTGTAAAATTTTGTCTAATCACAGGTCAGCAGTAGTCAGAAAATAAATATTAATATAGAATACGCATCAATTAAAAACCAGGTTTAAACTTATAATAACTCGTTAGGGGGAAAAATAAAACAAGTTTCACTCACCTCTTTTCTTCAAACCCATCCGATGTGAAATGGCGAAACTCCTGTAACCACTTTTTAATTAAAGACGACTTGGAACCTAACACATTCGGCATAATTCATAGTGTATAGTGCACTACTGCTCTCAGTTTCAAGGCCAACACGCTAGGTGTGCTGCCAATCAATGTTTTGCGATATCTCGCAAAGTGGCACGTAATCTCTGTGGTGTATTTGAAGATTCCCAAAGAGAATTTACCAAATATGGGCTCTTTCCTTTCTGAGTTACTTGACGTTCTCGCGCCTGTACTATAATCAGTGGATCATACGCCTTCAGCAGATAGACAATGACTGGAGGAATTTACCCCTTGTCAATGTCAATGATGATATTAAACCCAGCTCGGATGTAAATTAATTTTGGCCTAAGTTACAGGAGGTGAAAAACACGTTTCGTGAATGTGAGTTTCCCGCACTTCCAGAATTTGCACTCTCTATTTTGTCACTCCCTCCCTCGAAAGCTGATTGTGAAAGAATATTCAGCAAAACTAATCTCATTAAAGTAAAAATCAGGAATAGGCTAATTACATCTACGGTGAATGGATGCTTGCTGGGCAGTCAGTGTGTTCGAGTCAGTGGTACCTGTAAAGATTTCAAACCGTCGGAGAACATGCTCAGAAGGATGAATAAAGCAGAGTTGTATAATCAGCCAGAAAGCTCAAGTACCGGTACTTCATAACCTTCTGCTCTGAACTTGCCTAACGGTTCCATAGAAGAAGATGACCATAATGACGATTCCCAGCTATTATTATGTAAGTCACCTTAGTGACTTTATATGACATGTTGACTACTTCTTTACAAATTAGCCAATTCTTGAGTAATCAAAATGAAAATTATTTTTGAGTCCTTGATACTTTACCTCACATATTAACACTATGACTTATATTTATTTTCCATCCTAACCTGTTTAAATGGGGAGTTGCGGCAGTGGGACACCTAGCTATGGTGTTATAGCTAATCCGCGGAACTTCAATTTTTACGTGCGTCCCAACGAGAGGTACTGGACTTTTCGGAAATTTCGTATTATTAACCAAGAATCGAACCAGTCAGCTTCCTCAGAAGCAAGCTGCTGAGTAGGTGAGCTATTGCGTCTGTAACGAGACTTAAAAAAGCGATTATTTTTAAGGTTTTTTTTTTAAGTCGTAAGATCCTCTTTTGAAAAAATACGATATTTTTTGGTTTATTGTACGATCCTGACCATCTCATAGGTTGGCAACGCTGTTACCGAGTGAATTGGCTGTGCGATAAGGATCACGTAGGTGTGAATTTGCATTCGGGAGATGGTGGGTTTGAATCCCAATGTCAGCAGAACTGAAGATGTTTTCTGTGTTTTCTATCACACCAGGCAATAACGGACCAACTATATTGGAAATCTGAACCACAATGTAAGGTTATAACATAATCCTTACGCCCCTATGATGTAACATATCCAGTAATGGCCCATTAAGTCTCTATTTAATCGGGGAAGATCAATCAATCAATCAATCAATCAATCAATCAATCAATCAATCAATCAATCAATCAATCAATCAATCAATCAATCACCACTCATCTGCATTTAAGGCAGTCCCCAGGTGGCAGATTCCTTGTCCTTTGCTTACCTAGCCTTTCCTTAAATAATTGCAAAGAATTTGGAAATGTATTGAACATCTCCCTTGGTAAAATTTCCAATCCCTAACTCCAGTTCCTGTAAACGAATATTTGCCCCAATTTGTCCTCTTGAATTCCAACTTTATCTTCATAATTTGATCTTTCCTACTTTTATATACACCACTCAAACGTATTCGTTTAATAATGTCTTTCAACGCCATCTCTCCACTGGTAGTTTGGAACATACCACTTAGCCGAACAGCTCATCTCCTTTTTCCCAAGTCTTCCTAGTCCAAACTTTGCAATATTTTCGTAACGCCATTCTTTTCATTTCCCACTTCCACACCGGGCAATATCGCATCAATTATATTAGAGCTCTGAACCACCTTGTAAGGTGATAACAGAATCCTTGCGCCCATATGATATACCATACCGGGTAAAGGCCCAATATGATCGAAGATGACCAATGAAGGGAATAGGCTTACCGTTACTTAGGAAAGGTACAGAGGACTTGTTTCAGAGTTCGCACGTGATCTGAAGAGACACTGTCGGGGTTAGAACTTATGCTTTAACACACATTGGTCGTGGTTCGAGGAGTGCTGCGGCTTCTGTCACATCACTTTCAACAAAGCATAATCTTAAAACGAACAGATTAGTAAACCCTCACCCCACCAACTCATGTGATCTCAACCCGCTTGATCCTTATTTGGCAAGAATGCTGAGAGAGTGTGTCGACCGTGATCTAGTGTCTCGTGATACTGATCAACTAAAAATGAGCGGTACACGTGTATTGCATTCGATCGTACGGGACAAAATTGCAGCCATGTTTGCGAAATTGCAGGGTCACAGTAAAAATATTTGATGCTAGATGGGTGATACTTGGAATGCGTTTACTAACTGCACTGTATCTACTCAGATCTTGTGTGTGTATTACCGGTTGTGTTGATACGTGTAGTATTTCTCAATCAGTACGTTGAGTATTCATCCCAAAGGCTCGTTTGAGTCTCAACAACTCCACTATCAAATTATACTTACAATACTTGAATAAACAACATATATTCTGCATTTCTGTTTATTTATTTATTTATTTAATTTAATTATTTATTTTTTATTTATTTATTTATTTATTTATTTATTTATTTATTTATTTATTTATTTATTTATTTATTTATTTATTTATTTATTTATTTATTTATTTATTTATTGTAGTTCGAGTCATCAGTCCATGGACGGCTTTGATGCAGCTCCCCATTCCACCATATCCTGTGTCACTCTTCTCATTTCTACGGAACTAATACATACTACATCTACTATAATTGGTCATATTCATGCCATGGTATACCCCTACCGTTCTTACTTCCTACATTTCCCTTCAAACACTAACTGAACAAGCAGTGCGTGTCTTAAGATGTGTCCTATCTCTTCATCTGGTCAAATTTTGCAAAATCATACTCCCTTCACAATTTCGATTAGTAATTAGATCTATCCATTTCACCTTCAGGATTCTTCAGTAACACCACATTACCGAGATCGATAGCTGCATTCGCTAAGTGCAGCCAGTATCAGTATTCGGGAGATAGTGGGTTCGAACCCCACTGGCTGCAGCCCTGAAGATGGTTTTCCGTAGTTTCCCATTTTCACATCAGGCATACAGCCCTGAAGATGGTTTTCCGTGGTTTCCCATTTTCACATCAGGCAATCGCTTGAGCTGTACTTTAGTTAAGGCAACGGCCGCTTCCTTTCCACTCCTAGCCCTCGCCATAAAACCTGTGTGTGATAGTGCGACGTAAAGCAACTTGTAATAATACCTCATTTAAAGAACTTCTATTTTCTTTCTGTCTGCGTTTGTTAGTTATAGATTTACTGATTTATCTATTTTTAATTTTATTTAATTATTTTCAAAATGTGTTCACTTCGGGCTCCTGGCTCTCACTTACACTTAGACACATTCTTTTTTTGTTTTTTGTTTTAAAATGATTATTTCAAATGCAACTTTAATCAACGAAATCATAAAAGTCCCGGTCTAGAAAGCCATGAAAAACGGTCGAGAGTATCCGTCGTGTTGACCACAGGACACCTCGTAATCTGCAGGCCTTCGGGCTGAGCAGCGGTCGCTTGGTAGGCCATGACGCTTCAGGGCTGTTGTGCCATGGGGTTTTTAAATCATAAAAGTTAAATAGGGGGTTAATAATAATTAAATACCACCAAAATATATACCTAAATAATTGCTGGTATTACTGTATCTAATAATTATCTTAGAGTAATAGTTATTAGCCAATCAATACCAGGCATATTGAAATGAACTGAATGTTACTATGAATATTGATGAATATTGAATTTTCACGACCTCATTGTAATCGAAACAGACTTTCAACGTATTAGGTCGTGTTACGTACATGTAGTACGTGTTGAAGAGATGTTAAGTACAGAACAAAAATGGTCAGCCGGACACCAGTGGGATCCGAACCCACAACCTCCCGATTTCGCGTCGGTTGCTCTACCTAATACGTTGAAAGGCTGTTTCGATTACAATGCGGTCGTGAAAATTCAATATTCATTGACATGCCCCACAACGGGCGACTTAAACGCACTCTACAGTGTGCTAGCAGCAGTGCCAGACCTGTAGCTCAGATCCTTTCAAACAGAACAAGGATGGCCTAGGCCACCATAGCTCAATTGGTAGAGCAACCGACGCGAAATCGGGAGGTTGTGGGTTCGGATCCCACTGCTGTCCGACTGGCCATTTTTGTTCTGTACTTAACATCTCTTCAACACGTACTACATGTACGTAACACGACCTAATACGTTGAAAGTCTGTTTCGATTGAATGTTACTATCCCTTTTCGTAGGAAACAATATATAACCTTAAATCTTTGAAGGGGTACCTCAAGATATATTTAATTTATAACATTTTACTTCATTCACACATGCATTAATTCATGACAACTACAAAAATTGACTGTAGGTTACTGAAACATGCTAGATATAGAAAGTTACTTAATGTCTAGAATTTGAATTTTTATTTAGTGCTTAAGTAGCAACTACATTGAACATATCCAGAATAATTCTTATTACCGAAAAGAGGGAGAAAAGTGAACTAAAATCTGAAGTTTGCGAACTGGAAAACTCACACTTAAACATAATAAACATAAGCTAAATAAAATAATAAACAATTATTAATCTTAAAAGTACCAACATAGTTGGGGATGTGTGGGATCTGGTAAATGCAGCACGGGTGTAGTTTAAGGAAGCGGTGATTGTTATTATTGGAATACTGTGTAGGAGGGATACTGACTGGAGGGTGATTGGGGATTTAAATCAGACTATGGAGTGGGTATGTGGGAAACTGGGAGTGAAATTTCTAGATTCTAATAGGTCGGCAGGAGATAGGGATCTGCGCTCAGATGGCCTTCACTTAAACCACAGTGGTACGTGTTGTTTGAGTTTTCAGTCCATAGACTGGTTTGATGCAGCTCTCCATGCCAACCTATCCTGTGATAACCTTCTCATTTCTACGTAACTATTGCATCCTACATCTGTTCTAATCTGCTTGTCATATTCACACCTTGGTCTACCACTACCGTTCTTACCACCTACACTTCCTTCAAAAACCAACTGAACAAGTCCTGGGTGTCTCAAGATGTGTCCTGTCATTCTATCTCTTCTTCTCTTCAAATTTAGCCAAATCGATCTCCTCTCACCAATTCGATTCAGTATCTCTTCATTCGTGATTCGATCTATCCATCTCACCTTCAGCATTCTTCAGTAACATCACATTTCAAAAGCTTCTATTCTCTTTCCTTCTGAGCTGGTTATCGTCCATGTTTCACTTCCATACAATGCTACGCTCCACACGGAAGTCTTCAAAGTGAGCAAATTGCTTTTCTTAAGAAAGCTCTTCCTTGCTTGTGCTAGTCTGCATTTTATGTCCTCCTTACTTCTGCCATCGTTAGTTATTTTACTACCCAAGTAACAATATTCATCTACTTCCTTTAAGACTTCATTTCCTAGTCGAATATTTCCTACATCATCTGCCTTCGTTTGACTGCACTCCATTACTTTTGTTTTGGACTTATTTATTTTCATCTTGTACTACTTACCCAAGACTTCATCCATACCATTCAGCAACTTCTCGAGATCTTCTACAGTCTCAGATTAAATAACAATATCATCGGCAAATCTCAAGGTTTTGATTTCCTCTCCTTGGACTGTGATTACCTTTCCAAATTTCTCTTTGATTTCCTTTACTGCCTGCTCTATGTAAACATTGAAAAGGAGAGGGGATAAACTGCAGTCTTGCCTCACACCTTTCTGGATTGCTGCTTCTTTTTCAAAGCCCTCGATACTTATCACTGCAGACTGATTTTTATACAGATTGTAGATAATTCTTCGTTCTCGGTATCTGAACCCTATCATCTTCAGAATCATAAATATCTTGGTCCAATCAACATTATCGAATGCCTTTTCTAGATCTACGAATGCCATGTACGTAGGCTTGTCCTTATTGATCGATCCTCTAAGATCAGACGTAAAGTCAGGATTGCTTCACGTGTTCCTACATTTCTTCTGAAGCCAAACTGATCTTCTCCCAACTCAGCTTCAACTTGTTTTTCCATTCTTCTGTAAATAATACGCGTTAAAAGTTTGCAGGCATGAGATACTAAACTAATGGTGCGGTAGTCTTCACACCTGTCAGCACCGGCTTTCTTGGGAATAGGTATAACAACATTCTGCCGAAAATAGGATGGGACTTCTCCTGTCTCATACATCTTGCACACTAAATAAAATAACCTTGCCATGCTGGTTTCTCCTAAGGCAGTCAGTAATTCAGAGGGAATGTCATCAATTCCAGGTGCCTTGTTCCTATTTAGGTCACTCACAGCTCTGTCAAACTCTGACCTCAAAATTGGGTCTCCCATTTCATCAACATCAACAGCCTCTTCATGTTCCAGAACCAAATTATCTACATCTTTACCTTGATACAACTGTTGGATATGTTTCTGCCAGCTTTCTGCTTTGTCTTCTTTCCCTAGAAGTGGCTTTCCATATGAGCTCTTAATATTCATACTCCCAGATTACCTTTCTCGAAAGGTTTCCTCGATTTTCCTGTATGCAGCATCTACCTTACCCAGGACCATACAGCCTTCGACATCCTTCCACTTCTCTTTCAGCCATTCTTCCTTAGCTACCTTGCACTTTCTGTCCACTTCATTCTTGAATCGCCTGTATTCTTTTCTGCCCTCTTCATTTCAAGCTTTCTTGTATTTTTGTCGTTCATCAATCAGGTCTAGTATTTCCTGAGTTATCCACTGATTCTTAGTTGATCTTTTCTTCCTTCCTAACATTTCTTCAGCAGCCCTACTGACTTCATTTTTCATGACTCTCCACTCTTCCTCTATAGTGTTTCCTTCAGCCTTTTCATTTAGTCCTTGTGCAACATGTTCCTTGAAACAATCCCTCACACTCTTTTCATTCAACTTGTCTAGATACCATCTTTTTGTATTCTTTCCTTTCTTCCATTTCTTCAACTTCAAATGGCATTTCATGACCACCAAGTTGTGGTCAGAGTCCACGTCTGCTCCTGGGAAAGTTTTGCAATCCAACACCTGGTTTCTGAATCTCTGCCTAATCATAATGAAATCTATTTGATACCTTCCAATGTCTCCAGGTCTCGTCCACGTATAAAGCCGCCGTTTGTGGTGTTTGAACCAAGTATTGGCAAGGACTAAATTATGATCAGTGCAGAATTCAACCAGCCGACTTCCTCTTTCGTTCCTTTGTCCCAATCCAAATTCTCATACTGTACTACCTTCTCTTCCTTGGCCTACCACTGCATTCCAGTCTCCCATCACAATTATATTCTCGTCACCTTTTACATATTGTATTAAATCTTCTATCTCGTCATATATTTTTTCGATTCCTTCATCATCCGCTGAACTAGTAGGCATATAGACCTGCACTATTGTGGTGGGCATTGGTTTGGTGTCTATCTTGACGACAATAATTCTTTCACTATGCTGGTCGTAGTAGCTTACCCGCTGCCCTATTTTCTTATTCAGTATTAAACCAACTCCTGCATTTCCCCTGTTTGATTTTGTGTTGATAATTCGGTAGTCGCCTGACCAAAAATCTTGTTCTTCCTGCCAACGTACTTCACTTATACCAACTACATCTAACTTTAGCCTATCCATCTCCCTTTTCAGATTCTCTAACCTACCACAACGATTCAAACTTCTAACATCCCACGCTCCGACTCGCAGAATGTCAGTATCCATCTTTCTGATGATCGCCCCCTCTGGTGCAGTCCCCAGCCGGAGATCCGAATGGGGGACTAGTTTACCTCCGAATATTTTACCCTGGAGGAAGCCATCATCAGTACATCACAGTGGTACGTATAATTTAGGAAATTTGTTTGGAAGGGTAATAGTGAGGTACATTCAGGGAAACGGGGTTGTCTACGGAGCGGTGATAAGCGTACAGAGATCTGGAAGTCAAGTAGGGATGACAAAAACATGTTAGTGTTGTACTGTAGAAGTATTTTGAAGAAAGGAATAGAATTAAGTAATTTAATAGATATATATTTACAAGATATTGTAGCAGGAGCTGAATCATGGCTGAGAAATGATATCATGGATGCACAAATTTCCTCACGGAACTGAAGTGTGTATCGTAGAGGTAGGATAGGAATGGTGGGAGGGGGAGTATTCATTCTGGTGAAAAAATAATTCCTAAACTACGAACATATTAAAGCTGACATATATGAAATTCTAGGTGTGAGGCTCATTTCTAAAGATAATAGGCAACTTGATGTCTTTGGAGTGTACAGACCGGGAAAGGGTAGCGCTGACAGGTATTCAGAATTGTTTGATAAAATAATCAGCCATGTGGGAAACAAAATGGAAAGGAATGTGATTTTAGCGGGAGATCTGAATTTACCAAATGTCAATTGGGAAGGAAATGCAAACGACAGGAATCATGTTCAACAAATGGCAAATAAGCTAATAAGGGAAGGACAGCTGATTCAGAAAGTGACAAAACCAACTAGAGGGAAAAATATCGTGGAGGTGGTGCTGATAAAACCAGATGAGCTCTATAGAGAAACCGAAGTAATAGATAGTATTAGTGATCAGAAGCTGTTCTTGTCGTAGTTAAATGTGATAGAAAGGAAGGTCTTAAAAGTAGGACTATTAGGCAGTACCATATGGCTGATAAAGCAGGCATGAGGCAGTTTTCAAAAAGTAAATATGATCTGTGGAAAACGATCAATAAGAATGTAAATAGACTCTGGGGTGGGTTTAAAGAAATAGTTGAGGAATGCAAAAATAGGTTCGTACCTTTAAAACTGGTAAGGAATGGTAAAGACTCACCTTATTATAATAGAGAAATAAAGAGACTAAGGAGGTGCAGACTGGAAAGAATTAGATTAGATGGCTGTAGAAGTAAGGAGAAATTCAAGGAAATTACTAGGAAATTGAATCTAGCAAAAGAGGCAGCTAAGGATAACATGCATAATTGTCAGTCAAACACATTTTAATGAACAATGGAAGGGTATGTATAAGTACCTTAAGGCAGAAACAGGTTCCAAGAAGGACATTCCGTGAATAATTAATGAACAAGGAGAGTGTGTATGTGAGGATCTTCAAAAGGCAGAAGTATTCAGTCAGCAGTATGTAAAGATTGTTGGTTACTAGTTTCATGTCCAGATAGAGGAGGTGACTAATGCTAAAGAAGTATTAAAATGTATATATCATAACAATGATATGTACAATAAGATACAAAAGTTGAAAACTAGAAAAGCGGCTGGAATTGATAATATTTCTGGGGATATACTAATGACAATGGGTTGGGATATAGTACCATATCTGTGGTGCTTATTTGATTATTGTTTGCATGAAGGAGCTAAACGAAATGAATGGAGAGTTGCTATAGTAGCCCCCGTGTGTAAAGGAAAGGGTGATAGACATAAATCTGAAAATTACAGGCCAGTAAGTTTGACATGCTTTGTATGTAAACTTTGGGAAGGCATTCTTTCTTGTTATGTTAGACATGTTTGCAAAATTAATATCTGGTTCGATAGAAGGCCGTGCTTTTTTAGGAAGGGTTTTTCCACTGAAGATCAACTTGTAGGATTCAAGCAAGATATACCAGATATCTTGGATTCAGCAGGTCAAATGGACTGTATCCCGATTGACCTGTCTAAAGCATTTGATAGAGTGGATCATAGGAGAGAACTAGCAAAAATGAGTGCTATTGGACTAGACATAAAAAGTGGCTGAATGGGTTGCTATATTTCCAGAAAATAGATCTCAGAGAATTAGAGTAGGCGAAGCTTTATCTGACCCTGTAATAATTAAGAGGAGAATTCTTCAAGGTAGTATTATTGGACTTTTATATTTTCTTATATATATAAATGATATGAGTAAATGAGTGGAATCAGAGGTAATTTTTTTGCGGATGATGTTATTCTCTATAGAATAATAAATAAGTTACAAGATAGTGCGTAACTGCAAAATGACCTCGATAATATTGTGAGATGGACAGTAGGCAATGGTATGATGATAAACGGGGTTAAAAATCAGTATGAGAGTTTCACGAATAGGAAAAATCCTCTCAGTTTTAATTACTGCTTTGATGGGGTGAACGTTCCTTTTGAGGATCATTGTATGTATATCGGTGTTAAAATAAGGAAAGATCTTCATTGGGGTAATCACATAAATGGGATTGTAAATAAAGGATACAAATCTCTGCAACATGGTTATAAGGGTGTTTAGAGGTTGTAGTAAGGATGTAAAGGAGAGTGTTTATAAGTCTCTGGTATGACCCCAACTAGAGTATGGTTGCAGTGTATGGGACCCTCACCAGGATTACTTGATTCAAGAACTGAAAAAATCCAAAGAAGAGTAGCTCGATTTTTTCTCGGTGATTTCCGACAAAGGAGTAGTGTTTCAAAAATGTTGCAAAGTTTGGGCTGGGAAGAACTGGGAGAAACAAGACGAGCTGCTCGAGTAAGTGGCGTGTTCCGAGCTGTCAGCGGAGAAATGGCGTGGAATGGCATTAGTAGACGAATAAGTTTGAGTGGCGTCTTTAAAAGTAGGAAAGATCACAACATGAAGGTAATGCTGGAATTCAAGAGGACAAATTGGGGCAGATATTAATTTATAGGAAGGGGAGTTAGGGACTGGTATAACTTACCGAGGGAGATGTTCAATAAATTTCCAATCTCAATGAAACAATTTAAGAAAAGGCTAGGAAAACAACAGATAGGGAATCTGCCACCTGGGCGACTGCCCGAAATGCAGATCAGTATTGTTTGATTGTATTACAAACAACGGTATTTGTTAACTTGGTTGCAAGAAGGAGCTTTGCCGATGATTAACGAGTTAATGTAATTATCTGAAATGCTGCCCAATGGAAGGAATCCATTTACAGGGGACTGAAAGTAAAAAGATTGGCACATATCTGAAAAAAACAGCAGTGGAAAATCATTACATTAGACGTCATTATTTGGGCAGATATTCTTATTCTAGGTGGACAAAAATGAAAATATGCAATGATTGAACAGGTGAATGGATTATTAGTTTATTATGTACCGGTTTTTCATGGTTAGTCTTTAATCCATGCGATGTTTTATAAGCCTGCAAATTAACTTCCAGCTGTCAGACGGGTAAATTCTGAAACTACTTATCGACGGCTTACTTCTAAAACCTCGTATGTCCCGATGCTCTTCCTACGCATTATTTTCCTTAAGGCTGGCCACATATGGATAAGTAGTTCATCACAACAATTTTCATTGTGTTCAATTTCCTATGCTGATGTGTAAAGGAAAATGGACCTTACCATACCGTATAGTAGGGATGTTATTTGCATCACGTTTTTACGCTCTCCTAGAGTGTAATGCCTTTAAGGTGCATCCAGCAACGTTTGTATTTTAATATAATTGTCTTTCAAATTCCAAAAATTAAGAAAAATACGTTCTTTAGCTTATTGACAAGTGACTGTGAAACATTTCCACGTGCAATTGCAATCTTGTCCAACAGTTTCCTTTGGCTTTACCTCACCCTTATATATATTTCACATGACTCACTGCTAGTTCTGTTCGTCTTTTGTTTTTTCCCTTTTCCAGGTATTGGTACTTGTTTTCTGCAATTCGTTCGTAATCTGTTTACCATCCAGGGTCGGCTTTTCCCTCGGACTCAGCGAGGGATCCCACCTCTACCGCCTCAAGGGTAGTGTCCTGGAGCTTCAGACTCTGGGTAGGGGGATGGAACTGGGGAGGATGACCAGTACCTCGCCCAGGCGGCCTTACCTGCTATGCTGAACAGGGGCCTTGTTGGGGGGGGGGAAGTTCGGAAGGGATAGACAAGGAAGAGGGAAGGAAATGGCCGTGACCTTAAGTTAGGTACCATCCCTGCATTTGCCTGGAGGAGAAGTGGGAAACCACGTAAAACCACTTCGAGAATGGCTGAGGAGGTTTCTGAAATTACCCACATAAAAATCAATATTTTTTCCATCTCCATCGGCAATACTACCATCTGACGAAGGCATTTTTGTTTTAATTGTAAACAATCAGGATATCCAACACAATCCAGAGAGCGAGTTACGAGTACATCTTGTTATGGAATGTTGACACATTTCAGTGCAAAATGAAATGATATGAACCGGGCAAGTTAGCCGTGCGGTTAAAGGCGCGCGGCTGTGAGCTTGAATCCGTAAGATAGTGGGTTCGAAGCCCACTATCAGCAGCCCTGGAGATGGTTTTCCATGCTTTCCCATTTTCACACCAGGCAAATGTTGGGGCTGTACCTTAACTAAGTCAACGACCGCTTCTTTCCAACTCCTAGGCCTTTCCTATCCCATCGTCGCCATAAGACCTCTCTGAGTCGGTGCGACGTAAAGCCACTAGCAAAAAAAAAATGAAATTAGAGTTTTTATTAAAATACTGGAGTGAATGAGTATTTTTGGTATATAAATTAACACTTCTCATTCACAGCCGCTAGCATTGATAGAAATAAGGTTTGCTAACCTCAACAAAGCCATCTTTACGCTCTCCTGTGTAAAGATTTGTTAGCCCGATTTTACAATAACAACATGAGTCTAAAAAAACGACATAAGATTGAAAGCTTTGTATCTCATCACACAGGATACCCTCATGTTAGGCCAACTCACATAAAGAGTTTGAACTTTCTGCAATAGATGGCAGCATATAACTTTTTTTTAATTTCTTGGTTATCCCGTTTATTGCGAGCACCCATTCAAATGCTTTCGTGTAAAATTGTATTTTTTAGAATATTTATTTCGCTATGTCTGTGGCCATTAATTGCAGACCAATGAACTTCAGCACACTGTTTAAGCGTGCAATTATGTTTAAAATAGACTAAAATAATGAATGTAGCTGTTTATTATTTTATGAAAATAAGGCAATAAAATATTCAACAAAAGTTCTGAAAATTCGAATAAGATATTTGAACTTTTCTTACAAGAACCGACTTTACTAAATATCATGGTTGTAGTCTAATTTGTAGCTACATGATGTGGATAGAAGCTGTATGAATATAACTCATGTCACATGAGTAGTTTCTCTTGCGACAACTTGAAGTGAATTATCAGAAATAAAAAATTCCAACAACAAACTGTCATAAAAATAACCATAAAGTGTTACCGGTACCTAATAACAGTCTATAATATTAGTTCATTACACATGATAATTTTGTCCACCTAGATTAAATATATCTGTCCAAATTATGATGGTAAAAAAAATAGTGATTTACTACTACTGTACTGTGGTATTCACAGACATGTGCCCTGACAAAATAAATGAATAGAAAATGAGATGATTTTAGAACATGCAGTACTATGCAAATGAAATCATTAATATTAGTGCGTTTTGTTGTATTCATCCAGGAAGCAGATCGTTATGTATTTTACGAAAGAGGTGATGTTGGCAGAATTCATAAACCGGTGAAGATCACAAATATTAAAAATCAGTGACTCTGTGCCGAGGAGAAGTCTATTGTATTTTACAGTACGATGTATGGGAGTGTGACGTGTAGATTTCTTGTATCGGCCATTTCTCTCACGGATGGTGATCATAAATAGGAGTAGGTTATAGAGATAACATGGAATTTTAAAATATTTTGTGCGTAAGTAGCGCAAAGGAGAAGCGCTTACATTCTCGATGAAATGAATTGGCGTATGGCTTTTAGTGCCGGGAGTGTCCGAGGACATGTTCGGCTCGCCAGGTGCAGGTCTTTTGATTTGACTACCGTATGTGACCTGCGCGTCGTGATGAGGATGAAATGATGATGAAAACGACACATACATCCAGCCCCACGCCAGCGAAATTAACCAATGATGGTTAAAATTCCCTACCCTGCCGGGAATCGAAGCCGGGACCCCTGTGACGAAAGGACAGCACATTAACCATTTAGCCATGGAGCCGGACACATTATCGATGTTTTAAGTACTGAATTTTTACGTAATTAATGTGTTCAACACGTCTAACATCCAAAATGCTACGAATCCAGAGATAATGAACTCTCTGCAATGTTGTATTCAGTGTAACAGATTAATCATTGTACACAGTTGTCCCATAGTCGATGACGGGAAATATTAGACTTTCGATAAGTCACTTACGCATATTGGGAGGAATGTAGTGAATATTAAGTTTCATGGCATTTACGGCATGTTCGAGAGCCTCGAACTGATAATCAGAAACAAATGTCTGTAAGTATTTGTTTAATACAGAATTATTTCGTTAAATTAGCCGCAACACGTATTAATTTCATGAAATGGTGAAATAAGTATTTCTGGTCATATTTACAACGTATTTGATTTATTGTTAAACATATTTCATATACTGAGAGAATTTTAGAGTCTCGCCAGTCAATTTTCATATTTTCCCGTGAGTTTTCCGAAATATGAAAAGATACGATTCCAATACAAACCTGTCTGCTTCGTAAATCCCTGTCTCGTAAATATAGCACGTATATCTACCCAGCACAGGCCACGGTCTGATATATGTCTTTGTTACATTCAACACTCATGCATGTAAAGGAGAGAAAATAGTCGTAAATCCAAACAGCAGCTATCGTTCATGTTAGCAGAGCACCGAACTACATGTTATTACGTACTGTAGGTTTCCCAGCCAGCTTCAAGATATGGGTAAATCGTATTATAGATGTATGGTAGTGTTTCTATGTTTGCTTCAATATCGGCGTATATAAACTATGGGAAATGGCCATAAATTCAAGAGGCGCCTTATGGATTTCGTTAGGTCCTGCCTAGTGTGGGCTTTAGATTCCCTCCTCGTCCATAACTCAGCCTCCAACCCTCTTTCAACACCCAGCAGGCTGTCCAATACGTGGCGCGCCACTTACAGCTTATGAGTAAAAACTTTACTACAAATAATAACTACTTTTTCTAAACACATAAAGGATGAGATGAAACATATTTGTTTTCAAGGAAAGCTTTCAAAGCAAAACAAGCCAGTGCTGCGGTGATGGTAACTCTAAAAACAGTTACAGAAGAACGTTTCGCCCTCTACAGTCTGACGAATTATTAAGGCAAATAGTATTTACTACTACTAAATGTTTTCAATCCTTCCCTGAAGGTGGAGGCGGGCGTCCTAGACGGTGACGCCGTCACTCAGGCCAGGAGATTTGTATCGGAGAAGGTGACAGGGTTGACGGCCGTGACTATACTAGCAATTGTCCCGGCATTCGCCTTAGTGCAGGAGAATGGAAAACCACGGAAAACCACACTCATGACAGTCAACGGTGGGAACGAGCCCCTCTCCGTCTCCCGAACACAGAGGCGAAGAACCACGGCAGAGACGTGGCCACCCCTCCTCTGCTCGGTTGGCCGGTCGGAATGCAGAGCTGTCGGACCACGGACCAGCCGTCCCACTTGTGGGCCGAGACCCACTCTGCATACGGAACGGTGGTACTATGTAAAAATCTACCACAGGCAGACGGTTTTTACAATAAACTAATACGTTTTCTGTTTGTCTGTTAGGTAAATCATTTGAAAATAACCGTCATTTAATTCAAAATAATGTTCTGGTAGTCAGGTGCCTGAGTAATGAAATGGGTTAGATATACAGTCAACATTGACTTATCGTATAGAAGGAAACTAATTTAATTTCATCGACTGAAAATGTTATAAACATGTGAACTCATAAGCCTTTTCAGTCGTGAAATTACCAGCTTTTCAGCCCAGCAGTGGGCTCATCAGTTAAATTGCTACACCTTTCTAAGAAGACGCTGTCAGGTAGTGCGCCGTCCAGACATCATCATCATCATCATTACAAGTTTTCATTCCCACCCTCAAGGGGAGGGGCGAGCCACCTACAGGGCAACATCCTCTCTCTGGCTAAGATATTGTGTGGTGTTAGTGAGGAGATATGGATAGGTGAGTTGGGTAAAGGTATATTGTATTTATTAGGGGTAGGCTACAGCGTCAGACACCTATTCATATTACAGAGTCGTAGTTAAGTGAGATTACTTGCCTATACGTGCTGTATATTATATAGTTGTCTACTGGTATATGAATCGTAAAATGATGAGAATACATTAAAAATAAGTAGCGATAATTAATATAGACAGATTTTTATTGCTAGTGGCTTTACGTCGTACCTACACGCATAGGTCTTATGGCGACGATGGGATAGGGAAGACCTAGGAATTGGAAGGAAGGGGCCGTGGCCTTAATTAAGGTACAGCCCCAGCATTTGCCTGGTGTGCAAATGGGAAACCACGGTAAACCATCTTCAAGGCTGCCGACAGTGGGATTCGAACCCATATCTCCCGGATGCAAGCTTACGGCCGCACGCCCCTAACCGCACGGCAGGGAAATTGAAACACCATGAAGACATTGGTCGTTTGTGTTGATTTTCAAGATATGGAACGATGCCATGTAGGTATGTAAACGATCAAAGTTTCAGACCCATTGGATTGTTGCTACAGGTCTCCCCACGTGATTGGTCGCGGAGGAATCAACTCCAGTATACGGACTCTGGTGTAGCGTAGTTGACTTGCAGTCTGTGCAGTGAAGTGTTCCCCGTCAAATATGCCTCGACGACAGAGAAGAGCACGCTATGAACAACTGTCGCCGTTTGAGAGGGGTCGGATAATTGGGCTGTGTGAGGCTGGATTATCGCTAAGGACTGTCGCTGCACGTATTGGCCGACAGGCATCTACGGTACAACCTGTATGGCAGCAGTGGTCCAAACTTGCGGTCAGAGAGACCTGAAAGTGTCATCATCGAATCACAACCGAACACTCGTTCTGTATGTTCAATTGCAGCAATGTAGCACCACTCCTTCTTGGTGTTGCAATTTCCATTTTCTTCAGTGTAACTAAATTTTCTATCTTCTGATGGTTTTTATTTTATTTGTTAACACTGGGGATACACAGATACTAAAATATAAATCAGAATATATGACATAATGAAATACATATGAAATTAATATGGCATAGTTTAAGATAACATGTCTTAACCATATCGATGGCTTTCTTTTAAAACCTCGTATGTCCAAATGTTCTTCCTACCCATTATATTCCTTAAGACTGGTCACGCCTCCCGGTCATGTATTTGTATGCAGTCCATCAGAATAATTTTCGCTGTGTTTATTTTCCTTTGCTGAGGTCTAAAGGAAAATGGACCTTACCGTACCGTATTGTAGGGATGTTGATTGCATGGCAAATTTACACACTCCTACAGTATAATGTATTTAAGGTTCATTTTCCTTTACAAATTGGCAGAGGAAAATGACCATAACGAAAATTATTCTTTTGGACTGCATATAAATATGAGACTGGGAGGCGTGACCAGTCTTAAGGAATATAATGGATAGGAAGAGTATTCGGACTTACGAGGTTCTTAAAGAAAGCCAACGATATTCTTGTCTTTTTCTCAATTTCTCTTTCTTTGTTATTCTTTCCCCTTTGTTTTCTTTTTTATTTTGTTTATTTTTTCTCTTTTTTCCAAAATAAATATAAAGAGTAGGCCTATGTACTGTATATGTATTTTCCCAACACATACAGTGCACAACAACACGAGATAATATTATGTAAGGTACATTTACACATATATATTGAGACACCACTAAAGGCCCCATATGTAGGAGCACGCAGTGACGGGGCACTGGGGGAAGCATGTCCCTCCACTTGTATAAATGCCTGCCATTGTCGTTCATATCAAAAATTAAGTTCTCAGAACGAAACTGTAATCTAATTTCATCGATTGCACATGTTAAAAATTATTATTATACAATCTTCCTGCAACAGCTGCAGGTTGCCCAAAGACAAAGAGTACCTTCACAACAATAATGGATGTGGATACAATAGATAATGTGTTCGTATGATGTTAAATGTAGGCAGTCGAGTGAGGCATGTCAAACATTTATTTGAGGTCCGCAAGCATGGTTCTTGAAGATCATGATGGACTTCTTGAGTGTGGTAATGGTATAATACTTATGTCATAAAGTTTAATATTTATACCCCACTCGTGCACTGAGGTTTAGTGACTGATTTTTCAGAAATGACGTTCACTTCCCCACTCTGTGGCAAAAGATTTAAGCCTGGAAGATTTTTGAATGTCGCATTTGCCGCATAACCATGACCCATTAACAGACTACAATAAATAAGGTAATACTGGAAGATCAATCAATCAATCAATCAATCAATCAATCAATCAATCAATCAATCAATCAATCAATCAATCAGTGTGATCTGCGTTTAGGGCAGTTGCTCAGGTGGCAGATTCCCTATCTGTTGTTTTCCTAGCCTTTTCTTAAATGATTGCGAAGAAATTGGAAATTAATTGAACATCTCCCTTGGTAAGCTATTCAAATCCCTAACTCTCCTTCCTATAAATGAATATTTGTCCCAATTTGTCCTCTTGAATTCCAGCATTATCTTCAAATAGTGATCTTTCCTACTTTTAAAGATACCACTTAGACTTATTCGTCTACTGATGTCATTCCACGCCATCTCTCCACTGACAACGGACGCTACAAATGTATTAGAAATGAGTATCAGTACACTGGTTAAACTGAACAGGTTGCAAAAAAGAAAAGTGTACCGGTACAACGTTTGTTTTTCGGCTTATTATCATACGTCTACGAAGCCTTCTCTCCAGTGTAATTTCCTTCCAGTGTAGATTTCAAGCCTAGAACTACTAATGGGACTGAGTTTATCATAAGCAATGCAGTTTTACTTACCACTTCCCCACATACGTCATGTAAGCCTACCCTTTGTTATTCTCTATGTACAAGAGGAAACTATGTTAGAAGTTAATTCCATTAACCAAAAAACCGTCTAGAACTGCGACTCCTTTTAGGCATGGCTATATTATAGGATAGGTAAAACAGACAGATTTCCGTACCTTGCAAACGCAGTGCTTAAGTAAAAAAAAAAAAAAAAAAAAAAAAAAGAGAGAGAGAGAGAGAGAAGAAAATGCTGGGGAAAGGAATGTAAATCAACAGTCAGTTCATGTGTTCGTTTAAACCTCTCACCTTGCGCGCTTCAAGATTCTACATTAGAGCACCTAATGGTTCCCTTTTTGTTGAACATGGCCATAAAATTTTATAACTCACCATATACTGTACTTCATGTCAGTTTGTGAAAGATTCCTGCTGAGATTTCGGTGTTCTGTTGCCTCGATATAGAGCTCTTGTGGTAGTTAGTTTATATTAGCGTTGCCTACGCTATAATAGAAGGCCTGTACAAGCCGACACATTTCTGCGCGAACAAAGTAGTTCAGGCAATGGCCGCTTGGATCGGGTTTATGTTCTGTTGTTCTCATGTTCTGTCTATATCCTTATATTGAAGATTCATACAATAACGCGAAATAATATATGTTATTATCATTATGCCCGGTGTGAATCAGATATAAATATAGAAAACAACTTAGAACACAACTTCATAAATTTCTTTCATTTAGCACTTGATTATCACACAAGAATAAAGAATAGGGAAATAGGCCTAAATAGAATTACTCACACGATTTTTCCATATTTTTTATAATTTCAACACTTTTCTGCTCAGAGGCTTGCTGTTGAATTTGTTTAATAAATCACGGTCTTCAGTCACTTTCTTTGCATTAGTGTCAAGAACAGGCCTGAAAAATTTTGTAAGTATAACGTACGTGATATGTGCTCAATCACAGTCGCGGCACTGAAACGTGAGGAAGGTAAGGAATTTCAGCTTTTGGACAAGGTTATATTTTCCTAGATGTCATAACGCCCGCGTTGTAAATATTCATACATTTTTAAGAAGAAGACGAATTTGCGCTGGCACTTTGTCGGGGAGCAGAATTCCGCTCACTGTACTTACACTGTAATCTGATTCCACTAAGTGCAAGCTACATATTCTGGAGTTATTATTAGGAACCCAAAGAGATCCTTTTCTGCTGCCCTGTCGAGAAATAGCAAGCCGCCATTTGTCGCCTAAACTCAGATCTTTAGGGAAAAGATGAAAATTTATATTTGTGTATATTTGTGTAAATTTCTTTGCTGTGTCAGATGTGCAGTTAGGCACGCAACAATAAACCACCTTAACCTACAGAATAGAAAGAGAAACTTGACGGCAATTGGACCCAGGGGCTCTGAAATTTGGATCGTGGGTTGGCGACCACGGGGCCCTTAGCTGAGTCCTTGCATTTCTTCCACTTACTTGTGCCAGGCTGCTCACTTTCATCTATCCTATCCGACCTTCCTTGGTCAACTCTGGTTCTTTGCCGACCCCGAAGCTATTAGGTTTCCGAGGGCTACGGAGTCTCTCATTTTCACGCCCTTTGTGGCCCTTGTCTTTCTTTGGTCGATACTTTCATTTTTCGAAGTGTCGGGTCCCTTCCAGTTTCTCTCTCTGCTTAGTGTTATACAGAGGATGGTTGCCTAGTTGTACTTCCTCTTAAAACAATAATTACAACCACCACCTTCACGGTAAATTGGAAGCACATAACTAAACAAATGTTATGTGCATCTCAGCAACCATCCATATATTGCAAATCGTGAGACCAAATAAATTAAAAAACGACAAAACTCTTTATATTTCATGTTAGGTAAGGCCTTCCCTTATAACACGAAGTTTAATATGTTATTTCTTCTCATAAAACACGTTGCAGTAACACACGTAATCATAAAATTCGCGCCAAACAACAGAACATAAGCGCGAACCTAGCGGTGGAAAAGAGAAAAACTACTACCCCGCTTTTAATCCAAGAAATTGGCTCTCTGTCCAGGCCTTCTAGTATCTAGTAGGCTTTGATATTAGAGGCGGAAAACTATCGATAGTGCTCACATCGATAGTCAGTTGCCTATTATCGATAGTCAACGTTAGAAACCCCACGTTCTGGCTTATTTTTCGCGCTAACAAAAATTGTACAGCTGTTTGCAGTTAATTGGTGAGGAGTTTGTTCCAATTCATAGGTGTGCATTTAAGTATCTCGGTGTACCTACGACTTCAGTGCGTAACATTAGTTGAGTTGATGCCAATACGGGACTAAAAAATGATATTTGTAAGTTGTCAGAAATTGTATGTAGGCGAGAGAAGATAAGGCACATTTTAGGTCAAAGACTTCAAGAAACCAACTGAAAAATCTTCTGCCATCTGTTGAGAATGCTGTAAAACAATTTTCCAAAGATATTACAATACCCGAAGAATATGTGGGGCGATCGCAAAATGAACACTGCAACTGAACGAGAATTTCTGGGGCGGTCACGTTTTGGGAAAGCGCATTCAGTCCGAGAATGTCTCAGACGTTCCACTGAAGAGATTTATGAGTGATTCCGATTTGGATTTCAGAAATTACACCGCAATAAATACTTGTGCTTTCTGATTTTTTGTGGATTGTGTTCAGTAAATGTTCTGTATTTTCAGTCATAATTATATGATTCGTTCCAATTTTTGAAAACTATCGATTACTATCGATAGTAGAGCTCATAATATTGGTAAATATCGATGGCGATTACTATCGATAGTTTGCCGCCTCTAGTTTATCTGTTAAGTCATCAGCACAGAGGCTGGTTGGATCCTCAAATGAATAGCTTGGTGTTGAAAGGGGACTTCTGTAAATTTCTGAATTTTACAGGAGAAGTAGAAAACTGTCTAGGTGATGGAAAGTATCGATCTATGTTTTACGCTTCCACCAGTGGATGATGCCTCAACTAATGCACAATTTAGTGCATGATAATACAAAATGAAATTCATAGATTGTGATTTTTTGTTGTTGTTGTTATTATTGCAGAAGTCCTCTTGATACATGAAATGGAGTCAACTTTGGAAATGTGAATGCCAACTTCCACATAAAACCCACATATGCAGTCGAACGTCCGTTACTCGAATTTCCAGTACCTTGAAATAATGTCAATTTTTCTGCCGTCTGTTCTATTCTTCACGTGTATTTATTTCTCTATTACTCGAAATTCAGTTACACGAATGTTTCCGTTTCTCGAAGCTGACGTTTCCTCCATAGACGCTGACATTATTCTGTAACTTGTATTTTGCACAAAATTAACTATGCAATACGGCATTTAAGGTTAGTTATTGTTGCAAGGCCAAAGAAGTAATAAAATTTACGTATGATAACAATGACATTTACAATAAGATACAAAAGTTGAAAACTAGAAAAGCGGCTGGTATTGATCAGATTTCTGAGGATATACTAAAGACAATGGGTTGGAATGTAGTACCATATCTGAAGTACTTATTTGATTATTGTTTGGCTGAAGGAGCTATACCAGATGAATGGAGAGTTGCTATAGTAGCCCCTGTGTATAAAGGAAAGGGTGATAGACATAAAGCTGAAAATTACAGGCCAGTAAGTTTGACATGCATTGTATGTAAGATTTGGGAAGGCATTCTTTCTGATTATATCAGACATGTTTGTGAAATTAATAACTGGTTCGATAGAAGGCAATTCGGTTTTAGGAAAGGTTATTCCACTGAAGCTCAACTTGTAGGATTCCAGCAAGATATAGCAGATATCTTGGATTCTGGAGGTCAAATGGACTGTATCGCGATTGACCTGTCTAAACCATTTGATAGGGTAGATCATGGGAGACTACGGGCAAAAATGAGTTCAATTGGACTAGACAAAAGAGTGACTGAATGGGTTGCTATATTTCTAGAAAATAGATCTCAGAGAGTTAGAGTAGGTGAAGCTTTGTCTGACCCTGTAATAGTTGAGAGGGGAGTTCCTCAGGCCAGTGTTATCGGACCTTTATGTTTTCTTATATATATAAATGATATGAGTAAAGGAGTGGAATCGGAGGTAAGGCTTCTTGCGGATGATGTTATTCTCTATAGAGTGATAAATAAGTTACAAGATTGTGAGCAACTGCAACGTGACCTCGAAAATATTGTGAGATGGACAGCAGGCAATGGTATGTTGATAAACGGGGCTAAAAGTCAGGTTGTGAGTTTTACAAATAGGAAAAGTCCTCTCAGTTTTAATTACTGCGTTGATGGGGTGAAAGTTCCTTGTGGGGATCATTGTAAGTATCTAGGTGTTAATATAAGGAAAGATCTTCACTGGGGTAATCACATAAATGGGATTGTAAATAAAGGGTACCGATCTCTGCACATGGTTATGAGGGTGTTTAGGGGTTGTAGTAAGGATGTAAAGGAGAGGGCTTATAAGACTCTGGTAAGACCCCAACTAGAGCATGGTTCCAGTGTATGGAACTCTTACCAGGATTACTGGATTCAAGAACTGGAAAAATTAAAAAAAAAGCAGCTCGATTTGTTCTGGGTGATTTCCGACAAAAGAGTAGCGTTACAAAAATGTTGCAATGTTTGGGTTGGGAAGAATTGAGAGAAAGAAGAAGAGCTGCTCGACTAAGTGGTATGTTCCGAGCTGTCAGCGGAGAGATGGCGTGGAATGACATTAGTAGACGAATAGGTTTGAATGGCGTCTATAAAAGTAGGAAAGATCACAATATGAAGATAAAGTTGGAATTCAAGAGGACAAACTGGGGCAAATATTCATTTATAGGAAGGGGAGTTAGGGATTGGAATAACTTACCAAGGGAGACGTTCAATAAATTTCCAATTTCTTTGAAATCATTTCGGAAAAGGCTAGGAAAGCAACAGATAGGGAATCTGCCACCTGGGCGACTGCCCTAAATGCAGATCAGTATTGATTGATTGATTGATTGCTTATCGTACTACAGTGCGTTGACTATAGGCAGTTGGAGCTGTCTGTATGAACCTTCTACTGGGCGTTACTAGACCAGACGTTAAGTCAGGCCTTTCCAAATCGAGTACTTAGTACTGGGGCGCACCAGCGCTGCACTCAGCAACACCGTTCCCCTCCTTCCCCACGTTCTCCATGCTGTGCATTGTATCTTATATCAAGGACAATTATGTGCAAAAAACGTTCGCAACTTTAAATCTGTTATGGATACTGTGTCAAAATGTGTAAATATATCAAAAAGTAAGGCTTGAACCACCTGCAGTTCAAATAATTTTAAAAAGATCTCGAGGCGGAATGAAGCGACATTCCCTTTCATTGTATTGTGCGCTGGTTAAGTTGCGCGAAAGTGCTAGCAACCTCCTTTGCAATAATTGAAGAAATTGCTCTGTTCATGGAGACGAAGGTTCTCCACAACCAACTTTGCGGAATAAAGAATGGGTAGCTAACCTCACTTTCTTGGCAGACATAACGTCTTATTTGAAGGATTTTAATGTTTCATTGCAAGGGAAAAATACATTGATTAGCACCATGTGTGATAGAATTAACGCTTTAAAAATACAGAGTTTGTTATTGAAAAGTCAGCTTGAAGCCGGAAATTTTGACTATATTCCTTCATTAAAATAATTACATTTGTCTACTTACGAAAATCTTAGAGTCTATCAGACGTCGTTACAGACTTTGCACCATGAATTTAATTTCCAATTCAAGGAAATGAATGATATGGCACCTCAACTTGAAATATTTATGACACCATTTTCAGCGCGTCCTGAAAAATCGCCATCATATTTCCAAACAGGGCTGATAAAACTACAGTGCAACGCAATCCTAAAGGACAGGTACTAACACTACAACGGTGATTTAATTTCCTTTTACAACGGTGTTCATCCACAAGAATTTCCCAGACTTCATGTACTTGCCTTAAAATTTACGTCAATGTTTGGTACAACGTAAGCATGCGAACAGATGTTTTCAATTCTGAATTTAAACAAATATAGAACTAGGACTTCTCTGTCTGATGTTGTCTTAGAGGCTGTGCTTAGAATTTCTACTCCCAAATCGATTGTACCCATTATTGGAGAATTAGTTGCCTCGAAACGATGTCAACAATCGACTTAAACGCTAAAAGTACATTATGGCAAACGCAATGTATGTACAGAATAAATTGTGTGTTTATGTGTTCACAGAATTGTCATAAATAATATTGTTTTCGCAAGCTGTGCGCTGATTTGACGACCTGTGGTTCTGCCTCTGCCACTTCTCCTCCTTCCCCCACCACCTAGCCGGGGGGCTACAGCACAGCGCCGGTGCTGCTGCCGGGGCCTGTTCTGCGATCATACAGACAGAGTCAGTCGAATGCAAATTATAATGTTTCTGCAGAAATAACTGTTGTTAAAAACTATATATAAGAAAAGAAGCTTGAGAGTGAAAAACATGTTCCTCTGCTATATGTATTCTGTCTTCAATGACTTGCTTATAATAAGTGTTGTAATTAAAATGACAGAATACTTCGAGTTTGTTCTTATGTGGTTTTGATAGTCATCATCATCATCACCTGTTTACCCTCCAGGGTCGGCTTTTCCCTCGGACACAGCGAGGGATCCCACCTCTACCGCCTCAAGGGCAGTGTCCTGGAGCTTCAGACTCTTGGTCGGGGATACAACTGGGGAGAATGACCAGTACCTCGCCCAGGCGGCCTCACCTGATGGTTTTGATAGTACCAGCCCATATTAACATGTGGTTCAATTACGTGCAATCCTTAAAGGCGGGAATTCTTTATATCTCAAAATTTCGATAACTCGATATGAAATTCAGCTCCAGAAGTGCTTTGAGATATCGAGGTTCGACTGTAATTACAAAATATATTGTTATTGCTTTTGAAAGGTATAAATCCAAATCCCAGTATGAACAGAGAAGCAATAATGCCAAACTTGAACGTAATATTAAAATGAAGTACAATATCAATGCAAGAATCATTGGAACACGGAAAGCAATTCCAATAACAGCAGTTAAATTTATAATGAACTAATGCCAAAACAATACTGATATTATGTACCATCTACAGCTGATGTGTCCATTTAACATCATACTGAGATTCTTTACCTATCATTTCGACCGAACATTTCGTTAAACCTGCAGAAGTCTACAACAAGCGATTCAAATTTCACCGCCGAAGGTTTTGCAGTTACGGCGAAACCGTAACAACTGATGGCGACACAAAAATGAGACGTACTAGGCAAGATGGGGAATGAAGTAGTTTGCCATTGCTTTCCTCACTGGGCCAGCAAGTGCTATTGCAACACGACTGAAACTATCAGCTACAGCTTCATAACAGTCAGACGAAATGTTTGTGCTCAGAATATTATGACTCAGCACTACCCATACCCCAGCAGCTTCCATATTGTCACGGCCATGGACAAGACTGGGACTTCGGTGGAAGCTACACTTTGCTCTGGTCTGTGCCAAAAGACAGATGCAAAAGCACTACAACCATCAATAAATGGAAGTAGGCAGAGGTGATTAGTGAAATGAAATGGCGTATGGCTTTTAGTGCCGGGAATGTCCGAGGACATGTTGGGATCGCCAGGTATAGGTCTTTTGATTTGACTCCCGTAGGTGACCTGCGCGAAGAGATGAGGATGAAATGGTCATGAAGATGACACATAGACACAGGCCCCGTGCCAGCGAAATTAACCAAAGATGGTTAAAATTCCCGACTCTGCCGGGAGTCGAACCCGGGACCACTGTGATCAAAGGTCAGCACGCTAACCATTTAGACGTGGAGCCGCACAGATGGTTAGTAGAAAACACGTAAGTTTTGACGACGGACGTCACTTACACGGCTCAAATCAAATTAATTGGCAGTTCAAAACATATTTATTATTATTATTATTATTATTATTATTATTATTATTATTATTATTATTATTATTATTATTATTATTAATTATTTAATCAGTTTACCGTTCAGGGTTGATTATTCCCTCGTACTCAGAAAGGGATCCCAACTCTACAGCCTCAAGGAAAGTGACCTGGAGCGTGAGATATTTGGTCGGCAGATACAACTGGAGAGGACCATTACCTCGCCCAGGCTGCCCCATCTGCTATGCTGAATATGGGTCTTGTGGGAGATGAGAAGATTGAAAGAGATGGGTAAGGAAGATAAAAGGAAGCGGCCGTGGCCTTAAGTTAGGTACCATCCCGGAATTTGCCTGGAGAAGAAGTGGGAAAACACGGAAAACCACTTCGAAGATGGTGAGTTGGGAATCGAACCCCCCCCCCCCCACATTCAGATTGCTCCCCGAAGCTGAGTTAATGCCGTTCCAGTCCTCGTACTACGTTCCAAACATTCGTGACAGAGCCGAGAATCGAACCCAGGCCTTCGGGGGTGGCAACAAATCACACTAACCAGTACACCACAGAGGGGGACTGATTCGATTATTCCTAGAAATAGGTCGGTAGTAACTGGAGTGTGGTTGAGCGGAGATAAGGAAAACACGTCTTCTGAGAGCTGCTTTAGACATAGACCTGTGAATATAAGAGCGGAGATTTCAGTGTATCCTGCTGGATGATAGAGGGCAGAGTCCAGACCACAAGTAGCTGGCTTGCTGTAAGTTATTTCCCCGGCAGCGACCACGTGCTGGACTGGGAGCGTCTTCAGTGATTCATGGCGGTGTCGTCCAAAAACTGCGAGCACTACCATAAATCTCTGGGCACTTATCCTCAAGTGAACAGCCTGCTTTCCCACAAACGTTAAAAGATGACGGGAGAGGATAATAAAAATATTGTTCCTTTTTACGCCGAGATAACACAGAAGTACGTGATGATGTGGTACTTAAAGAGAACATCACCTTAGATCATGTTGCAGTAAATAAAATCTACGGTCGTAGACTGTCGTTGGATGACGTTATTTAAGTGCCTATCTATACATGTTTAGTCAGGTGGGACAGAACTATGGATTTATTTATTGCCTCATAGGTGGATACACCTAACTTCGCCTTAACGGACAACGCAGCGCTTCAAAAGGTCCAGATTTTAATGAGCGGTTAGGTTGGAGATTTTAGTAGAGCCACTGTGACTCAGGTGGTAGTGCTTCGGCCTCTCACTGCTGGGTCCCGTGGTTTAAATCCCGGCCACTCCATGTGAGAATCGTGCTAGACAAAGTGGAATCGGCTCAGGTCCGGGTACTCCGGTTTTCCCTGTCATCCTGCATTCCAGCAATACTCTCCAATAGCATTTTGTTTCATCCATCAGTCATTAATCATTGCCCCAGAGGAGTGCGACAGGTTTCGGTAGCCGGCACAATTCCTATATTCGCTGCTATATGGGGGCTTCATTCATTCCATCCCTGATCCGGTCGAATGACTGGAAATAGATTATGGATTTTCATATATTGGAGATTTTAGTTGTGCACGATTAATTCTTCTGACTTGGAGTTAGTGTTAATTTTGATACTCATCTCTTTATTTATACATAACCCACCACTCCATCAACGACCATAGAAACAGATTACATCTCTTCACATAAGATTGGAGTCAGGAAGGGCATCCGGTCGAACAACTGTAATGAATCTTTCTGGGTCTGGAAAAAGTAACAGAAGATAAAGAATAGATAGTGACACTTGACAGTGATTGATTCGTATTTTCTTATTTTAAAATGAAGATGATTGATTGATTGATTGATTGATTGATTGATTGATTGATTGATTGATTGATTGATTGATTGATTGATTGATTGATTGATTGATTGATTGATTGATTGATTGATTGATTGATTGATTGATTGATTGATTGATTGATTGATTGATTGATTGATTGTAATAGCAACTAGACTATCAGTTCTTAATGATATTAACCAAATAAGCAAAGAAGACATTCGATCGCTCATAGGACCTCAGTATTATGTTACGGATGGTAACGGCTGTAGAAGTATAAAAACAGAAACCTTGCTGGAGACTTCAAACGTAATGAACTTCTTTAGGAAACAAGAATTCGTCGAGGGAGATCAGACAGGAAAATTGAAAGGAAACAGCTTCTAGTAAACGTGTGCTACATCAGACCTACAAAATAATTTAACTGAATCCTTTAACGGTGCAGGAAGCCCTGCAAACGCTACTTTATTCCGTCTTTTCGAGTTAATGATCAGCAAAACTTTGGCTTCTTACGTAGTCAAGTACACGAACACACCAGCAATTACAATTAAACGGAAAGTGAGACAAGGCTGTGTTCAAATCCCACATCTCTTCAACCTTTGCTCTGAAAAAATCCTCTCTGAAGGTATGGTAGGAAAGCAGGAGGGTATTGCAATAAATTAGCGACTGTTTTAGATATAACACTTCCAGATAGTGCAGAGATGCCGAAAGCGAACAGCACATCGACCCGAAGAGAGCCGGCATCCGATGAGGATATGTCATATTAAGAAGTCACGCAAGACTTTTAATAATAATAATGTTACTTGTTTTACGTCCCACTAACTATTCTTTTACGGTTTTCGGAGACGCCGAGGTGCCTGAATTTAGTCCCGCAGGAGTTCTTTTAGGTGCCAGTAAATCTACCGACACGAGGCTGACGTATTTGAGCACCTTCAAATACCACCGGACTGAGCCAGGATCGAACCTGCCAAGTTGGGGTCAGAAGGCCAGCGCCTTAACCGTCTGAGCCACACAGCCCGGCCAAGACTTTTAAGCCAAGAGTCTACCAATCTTCAGTTAAATAAATAAATAAATAAATAAAAATGAATTAAATAATTAAATAAATCATCATCATTATTATCATCATAAGCAATTAAAACCCACAGATGAAGACAAAGCAGAACACTCATATAAAAGATATCACAAAAATAGGTGTCAGTCACACGGTAATTAACCCTCCAAGTGATATAAGTCGTTAATAACGACTCATTTATGCCTTTGTGAAACAATAAAGTCGTTATTAACGACTCATTTTTTAGAGCCGTGTTTCTGGGCAACCATTTAATGAATAACGTCGAATTTTCCACTGCTCAATAGTTCAGTTCATTGGCTATTTCGATTCACCTAGCTGAATTATCGATTATTTTTTTTTTTTTTTTTTTTGCTGCTTATATACTGTCTAAAACAAATCTTAGCGTCAGTCGCTCGAAGCGCCACACCTCATGACAGTGTTCTATTATTCCTCTACTTGATAGTGTTTCAATAAACTAAAATGTGCGATCCATGTTGTTCTGACGATATTCGGGATGTGTTAGAAGAAGATTATGAAGATTATGTTTCAGTGATGATAGTGATGGCAGTGATTTGCCAGGTGGCGAAATACCAGAAGCAGTTTCTTTGAGTGGTGATTCGTCAGAAAGCGAGGATGATTTTGTACATTCTGATGGTGATGAGTCAACTACTGACAGTGATTCTAGTGTACCAGACTCTTCTATTCCTCTTGTACTTAGATTACCCCATTCAAATTGGGTTCATGTTCTACCACCTGAACCAGAACTAAGCATTGAAAATGATTTACTGCGAGGGACGTAGGCATAAAAGACTGCCCTCCCAGAAACTCCATACCCATAGAATACTTTTACTTATTTTTGCTAACTTCATCTGGGACATGTTTGTAAGAGAAACTAATGCATATGCCAACAATACTCTAAAAACAAAAGAGAATCAGGTGACATGAAACAATATTCCCGGCTTCAAAAATGGGTTGAGGTAACTAGTTCTGAGATGAAGAAATATGTTGCATTGATCTTGAATATGGGTTTGATTAAGGTGAAAAATGTTGTTGATTATTAGAGTATGGAAAAAAATAGATACGTTGCCTGCTTTTCCAACACAATGTCCATAAATAGATTTCAAGTAATCAGTTCGATGATCCATCTCATCTCGGACAAGCAGTACCACGTAACCACGCAGACTATGACCCTTCGTACAAAATTAGGGCATTTTATGACTACATAAACAACCAGCTAAAAGAATATGTGCCTAGTTAGAATCTGTCAATCGATGAATCGCTCATTGGGATGAAAAACCGACGTGTGTTTATTCAGTATATGTCGAACAAAAAACACGCTAGATACGGTATCAAAAAATTTGAATTACGTGATAGCGATTCAAGCTATATAATGCATGTAGCTTTGTATAGTGGCAGAGACATCCTTTCTGTAGGAAATGATCTCTTGACACAGAAAGGGGTTATGGATCAACTGACAAAATGCAATCTGCTGAATAAGGGTTATCATATTTTTACCGACAACTTTTACACAAAGTTGCCGTTGGCCCGCACATTGCTAGAACAAAAAAACTTCCTTACTGGACAGTAAATAAGAATACTAAGGGCTTATCACAAAAGGGAATCCAAGCCGAGTTAGGGGCATCGCAGCTACAGATATCTATAGTTGATTTCGACACAAGGCTTATTGTCTCTCTCGTCTTCCGCCGTCGGCTCCACCTGCTTCAAATCTATCATCGTGGGATAAACACGTACAACATATGACAACGAATATATAAGTGAAAAGAACACAGAATAATAAATAAGGCTTTTCTTAAATACTAACAGAAACAGGAACAGGAAGAAGTAGTCGAAGGGCTGAATATATCGACATGAAGAAACATTTTTCATTAACATTGTGAACATAGGCAGCAGCATTTAAATTAATCGAGATGTGTGATGTACTTAGTTCGAGGAAAATGGAAATTAAATGTAATCTGTTCACCAGATGAGTACTGCAGACGTAATATAGATTTTTTGGGCTTATGTCGTGCCAATAAAGTTTGGTGCATTTTTTTGTATTTCGCAGAGAACTTTGCTCCTCGTGTTCAGAAGAAAATCTCGTCTGTTCACGAGGAAGACTTCTTCAGTAATGAAGGTTTGAATTAGAGGCGGAAAACTATCGATAGTTATCGATAGCGACCACTATCGTCATACATCGATAGTCAGTTGCCTATTATCGATAGTCAACGATCGTTTTTTCCCTCATTGGCTTATTTTTCGCGCCAACAGATATTGTACAGATGTATGCAGTTTACGTATCTCTCCGTACCTGCTACTTCAGTTCCGGCAGAAAGACTGTTTAGCATTTTGGAAGGTGGGATTCTCCATTCAACTTAACAAAAAATTAGATTTATATGTTGTCACAGACTGTATGTAGGCGAGAGAAGATAAGGTACATTTTAGGTCAAAGACTGCATGAAAGCAACTGAAAACTCTCCTGCCATCTGTTGAGAATGCTATAAAACATTTTTCCAAAGATAATACATGAAGAAAGATAATACCCGAGAAAATGTCGGACGATCGAAAAATGAACACTGCAGCTGAATGAGAATTTCTCGGGCGGCCACGTGATTCCGATTTGAATTTCAGAAGTTACATAGCATGAAATAGTTGTGCTTTCTACTGATGTTTTTTTGTGGATTTTGTTCAATAAATGTTCTATTTTCGGGCATAATGATATGATTCGTTCCACTTTTTGTAAACTAGCGATAATATCGGAAAACATCGATGGCGATTACTATCGATAGTTTGCTGCCTCTAGTTTTAATTTAATCGTCAGTAATAGGAAGTGATACATTCACTCGTCGTCAGATGGTTCACCGTACACTGCCACAGCTGCCCCTGTGGGTGGGGGCGGCAGAACAACACTCACAGTATCCCCTGCCTGTCGTAAGAAGCGACTAAAAGGGGCCCCAGGAGCTCTGAAATTTGGAGCGTGGGTTGGCAACCACGGGGCCCTTAGCTGAGTCCTGGCATTTCTTCCACTTACTTGTGCCAGGCTTCTCACTTTCCTCTATCCTATCTGACCTTCCTTGGTCAACTCTTGTTCTTTTCCGACCCCGACGCTATTAGGTTTGCCAGGGCTAGGGAGTCTTTCATTTTCACGCCCTTCGTGGCCCTTCTCTTCCTGTGGCCGATACCTTCATTTTTCGAAGTGTCGGACCCCTTCCATTTTTTCACCCTGATTAGTGTTATATAGAGGATGGTTGCCCAGTTGTACTTCCTCTTAAAACAATAATCACCATCACCACCACCACTGCCACAGGGAAGTGGCAGCTGACGGTACCATCAGAGTCAGTCTGGGACGGGTAGAGGGCATAATAGTTGTACCTCCGAAATTCCAGGATCAAGACAACGTTGATCACCTTTATCAACAGCAATGGAATGATCCACCAGGAATTCGTACTGCAGGAATGCCACATTCTACGAGAACGTTTTAAAACGGTTGCTGCATGGCATCCGGCGTGTTCAGCCAGAGTTGTACAGAACTGGAAAGTGGAATATCCTCTACAACAACGCCCTCGCACACACGACGACTCGTATGCTCAACTTCTTTGTTGAAACATGGCCGACTTGATGCGTCGCTCTAGCTAGCTCGAGGGATCCAGTCGGCCGTGGTTGAAATGAAATGGCGTATAGCTTTTAGTGCCGGGAGTGTCCGAGGACATGTTCGGCTCGCCAGGTGCAGGTCTTTCGACTTGACTACCGTAGGTGACCTGTGCGTCATGATGAGGGTGAAATGATGATGAAGACGACACATACACCCAGCCCCCGTGCCAGAGAAATTACCCATTGGTGGTTAAAATTCCCGACCCTGCCGGGAATCGAACCCGGGACCCCTGTGACCAAAGGCCAGCACGCTAACAATTTAGCCATGGAGACGGACACTTCTTTGTGGAATGTTCTCGAACTTACACCGTACTGCTCGGATCTGGCGCCTGCTGATTTCTTTTTGTTTCCGCACCATAAGGGAATGCTGAAAGGCACATACTGTGCTGACATACCGGACATCCAGAGACTTGTGACATCAGTGCTTCGATAGACTCCAAAACACGTTTTGGCTGTCAATTTCCAGCAACTGTATGCTCGTTGCCAAAAGTGTTTTTTGACAAATGGAGAGTACTTTGAAGGCGACTAAAGGCATTTTGTTTGTAACTTGTTTTATGCTTTCTTTGTGTTATGCTATCATTTACCGAACTTGTTAGACGCACCTGGTATAAATGAGAAATGAGAATTTAAATTAGACTGATAATACAAGCAATATAAAATGTTTTTTTTTTTTTTTTTTTTTTTTTTTTTTTTTTTTTGCTAGTTCGAGGGTTTTCGGTAATGCAAAGGCGGAAAAGGGCTAGGTAGCGGCTGTGGCCTTAATGAAGGCAAGATCCCAGCATTTAGCGTGTTAAAAGTGGGAAATGATCTTCAGGGCTTCTGACGGTGGGAATCGAACTTACCATTCCCGAAAGCAAGTTCACAGCTACGCGACTCTTAGCGTTCGGCAAACAGAATTTCAGATTGTATGTGTATGCTATATTAATAATACGTAATATAAAAGGCCGTTCGCCTCTGGGGTGTAGTGTTTAGTGTGACTAGCTGCACCCCTCCCCCCAATCGCTTGAGGCCCGGGTTCGATTCCCGGCTCTGCCACAAAATTTGAAAAGAGGTGCGACGGCTGAAACGGGGTCCACTCAGCCTCGGGAGGTCAACTGAATATAGGCGTTCGATTTCCGCCTCAGCAATCCTCGAAGTGGTTTTTCGTGGTTTCCCGCTTCTTCCCCAGATACATGCCGGGATTGTACATAACTTAAGGCCACGGCCCCTTCCTTCCCTCTTCCTTACCTATCCCTTTCAATCTTCCCATCGTCCACAAGACCTCTGTTCAGCACAGCAGGTGAGGCCACCTGGGAGAGATACCGGTCCTCCTTCCCAGTTGTATCCTCGACCCAATGTCTCACGTACCAGGACACTGCCATTGAGGCGGTGGAGTTGGGATCCTCGCGGAGACAGCGAGAAAACAGATTAAATAAATAAATAAAATATTAAAGGTCTAAATTTAATAATAAAAATCTCAGAGCTGAAATTTAACACAACATGAACTCATCAATCTCTATAATTATGCTCTAGCCTAAGCATATTTAAACATTTTAGAATGTAAGTTACCATGACTAGGCCTATGTTCAATAACATATGAAAATAACGGTTATAAAAAAACTCCACCACACGCTACTGGTATACATGCACATTTCTTTCCCACACATTTGCAGTAATATAGTGTGGAGGAAGGCGATAGAAGGAGCAGAATGTTACAGCTAAAGACTGCTCCAGGTTCGATGAGAACGTGTGCAATGACAAGTCAACGTTTTCCCATGTCTGAGAAATACATTCGCGTGCCTCATCCCTCTGAAATAGGGGAAATAGAAGTTTGAGAGGAAGGTCAGATACCAGGAATGTATAAGCACTGTTATCCACTGTGGGGGAAAGGCCACAAGAAGATTCTGAGAATGCCGAAAGGGAAGTAATCTGCTTCTCTGATTGAACACATTGCATGGTTCAATCCACCATCAATCAGACGTCAGACGAGGGGCTTAGGGTAATGATTGACAGTAGATTTGTCTATTACACTACACTCCAGTCTTGATTGTGCCTTCGCGAGCTCCGGTGATGGATTGTCTACTCAGTGAGCGGGCTGTGTAAAGGATTATCCTTCGTCAGGTTTTATTGATTGATCATATGTTCAGTCTTCACGCTACTTACTGACGGTCAATTGTGTTAACGGATCCAATATACTTCAAAATGCACTCAACTTAATTTGTGTATCTTTGCATAGTAATACTGTGTGGCTGCAAGGCTCAGCTCAATGGGCGTAAAGCCGTTATTATTATTATTATTATTATTATTATTATTATTATTATTATTATTATTATTATGACAGTCGAAACCGTTCAATGTGACGTCGCTTTTAACGACGTATTGTACAAAATGACGTGTTTTGATCACATTTTCAGATAAATGTATCGACTATAGTGTCCAGTGGTGAGTTTTGTTTGTTACGCGTTTAGGAATTGCTGACAACAGTGTAAAGCTTATTTACAAACACTTTATTCAATGGGTTGTAGATTTCTTTTTTTTTTCTTGGCTAGATGCTTTATCGAAACAGACTTTCAACGTATTAGGTCGTGTTACGTACATGTAGTACGTGTTGAAGAGATGTTAAGTACAGAACAAAAGTGGCCAGCCGGACACCAGTGGGATCCGAACCCACAACCTCCCGATTTCGCGTCGGTTGCTCTACCAATTGAGCTATGGTGGCCTAGGCCATCTTTGTTCTGTTTGAAAGGATCTGAGCTACAGGTCTGGCACTGCTGCTAGCACACTGTGTGCGTTTAAGTCGCCCGTTGTGGGGCATGTCAATGAATATTGAATTTTCACGACCGCATTGTAATCGAAACAGACTTTCAACGTATTAGGTCGTGTTACGTACAGTGGCCATTTTTGTTCTGTACTTAACATCCCTTCAACACGTAGGCTACTACATGTACGTAACACGACCTAATACGTTGAAAGTCTCGTTCGATTACAAAGCGGTCGTGAAAATTCAATATTCATAGATGCTTTATGTCGCACAGACACAGATAGGTCTTATGGAGACGATGGGATAGGAAAGGGCTAGGAGTTGGAAGGAAGCGGCCATGGCCTTAAGGTACAGCCCCAGAAATTGCCTGGTGTGAAAATCGGAAACCACGGAAAACTATCTTCAGGGCTGCCGACAGTGGGATTCGAACACACTATCACCCGGATGCAAGCTAAGCATCGATGTGAAGATATCGCAAAAGATAGGGAAAATGTTTAAGAAAAGTCACAAACAATCTGGCGATTACAGAATGGGGAAAGAAACTTCAGGGTCGCGAAGTAATTGTGTGCACCACACTCAATGATTTCTATAATTTGAAAAGACATTTCATTTATCAGCTAAGACTGTGTTCGACGTTACTGAGCAATTTACATTGTTGCTACTTCATTCCTCTCTTAATTTTTTTTTTTTTTTTGTCGGCCTGTCACCGCTGAGTTCCGTGGTTCATATCCCGGTCACTCCCTATGAGATTTGTGCTGGACAGAGCGGGGGCGGGACTGGTTTTCTCCGGGTACTCTGGTTTACCATGTCATCTTTCATTCCAGCTACACTCTCCAATATCATTTCACTTCATCTGTCAGTCATTAATCATTGCCCCGCCGGGCGAGTTGGCCGTGCGCGTAGAGGCGCGCGGCTGTGAGCTTGCATCCGGGAGATAGTAGGCTCGAATCCCAATATCGGCAGCCCATTTTCACACCAGGCAAATGCTGGGGCTGTACCTTAATTAAGGCCACGGCCGCTTCTTCCAACTCCTAGGCCTTTCCTATCCCATCGTCGCCATAAGACCTATCTGTGTCGGCACGACGTAAAGCCCCTAGCAAAAAAAAAAAAAATCATTGCCCCCAGAGGATGCGACAGGCTTCGGCAGCCGGCACAATTCCCATCCTCGCCGCAAGATGGGGGCATCATTCGTTCCATCCCTGACCCGGTCACCGACTATAAACAGGTTGTAGGTTTTCAAGTTTTCTTTCTGTTAATTAACCATGCAAGTGTGCAGCCTGAAACTTACAGATATGACATTTTTAGCAAAAAAGAAATGAAAATCTGCTTATGCGATTATCGCCTGTAACGACTGTTGATTAACGGCCCCTTTTGAGTCCTTATAAACGGTTTCAGCTGTATTATTATTATTATTATTATTATTATTATTATTATTATTATTATTATTATTATTATTATTATTATTATTATTATTATTATAGGCTTAGGTGGTAGAGTGCTGGCCTTCTAAGCAGGCAGATTCGATAGTGCCTCGATCTGGTGGTGTTTGAAAGCGGTCAAAAACGTCAGCCTAATGTCGGTAGATTTACTGTAATGACATATAAGATGAACTCCTGCACAAAAGAAATCATAGCACCTCGTTATTATTATTATTATTATTATTATTATTATTATTATTATTATTATTATTATTATTATTATTTATTACTTGTGTAACGTAGGACTAACACAGTGAAGGGGTTCGAGAAACGGCTAGGATTGGAAAGGTAGCGGCCGTGGCCTTCATTAGGGTACAGCCCCAGCATTTGCCTGGTGTAAAAATGGGAAACCACGCGAAACCATTTTGAGGGCTGCTGACGGAGGGATTCGAACCCACTATCTCCCGAATCCAAGCTCACAGCTGTCTGACCCTAAACGCACGGTCAGTTCGCTCGGTATTATTATTATTATTATTATGTCCGGCTCCATGGCTAAATGGTTAGCGTGCTGGCCTTTGGTCTCAAGGGTCCCGGGTTCGATTCCCGGCAGGGTCGGGAATTTTAATCATCATTGGTTAATTTCACTGGCACTGGGGCTGGGTGTATGTGTCGTCTTCATCATCATTTCATCCTCATCACGACGCGCAGGTCACCTACAGGTGTAAAATCGAAAGACCTGCACCTGGCGAGCCGAACATGTCCTCGGACACTCCCGGCGCTAAAAGCCATACGCCATTTCATTTTCATTATTATTATTATTATTATTATTATTATTATTATTATTATTATTATTATTATTATTATTATTATTATTATTATTATTATTATTATTATTATTATTATTATTATTCCCCTACAGTAGGGTCGGGAATATCAGGAGAGTCGGTAGATACCAGATCGATTGAACACTATGCTCCCAGGTGTCGAAAGGTCAGTGTCCTCCTCTTCTTCTTTATCTGTTTACCCCCAGGGTCGGTTTTTCCCTCGGACCGCCTCAAGGGCAGTGTCCTGGAGCTTCAGACTCTGGGTCGGGCATACAACTGGGGAGGATAACCAGTACCTCGCCCAGGTGGCCTCACCTGCTATGCTGAACAGGGGCCTTGCGGGGGGATGGGAAGATTGGAAGGGATAGACAAGGAAGAGGGATGGAAGCGGCCGTGGTATTAAGCTAGGTACCATTCCGGCATTTGCCTGGACGAGAAGTGGGAAACCACGGAAAACCACTTCCAGGATGGCTGAGGTGGGAATCGTACCCACCTCTATTCAGTTGACCTCCTGAGGCTGAGTGGATCCCGTTCCAGCCCTCGTACCACTTTTCAAATTTCGTAGCAGAGCTGGGAATCGAACCCGGGCCTCCGGGGGTGGCAGGTAATCACAAAGGTCAGTGTCACAAAATAGAAATATAATTCTATCGTAATTTTACAAGTATTTCACTATTTGCTAAATACATGTTACCATTTCTTAGTGTTGCGCGGTCATTATCAGCTATGGGACCACTGTAAGTTGTACAAGAGATCTCTTAAGTCAAAGGTGGGTAATGAGAGAGTCCCGCTCCAAGGGCATGAGCGCGGGAAGAGGCTAGTGCAACTGACATCTAATAGTTTGTGCTTTGTCCGGCTCCATGGTTAAAAGGTTAGCGTGCTGGCCTTTGGCCACAGGGGTCCCGGGTTCAATTCCCAGCAGGGTCGGGAATTTTAACCATAATTGGTTAATTCCTTTGGCACGGGGACTGGGTGTCTGTGTCGTCTTCATCATCATTTCATCCTCATTACGATGGGCAGGTCGCCTACAGGAGTCAAATCGAAAGACCTGCACCTGGCGAGCCGAAGTTCTCGGACATATCCTGGCACTAAAAGCCATACACCATTTCATTTTTTAATTTTTTTTTTTTTTTCAGTTTGTGCTGTAAAGTCCCGATGGTGATACCTGGAGCCAAGGTGTAAACAAAGCCTCGCCAATGTACGTGACTTAGTGTATTGTGTTTACCCAATACAATCATACGGTTTATTGCCGTTCATTATTTATTATGCTGTATTCCTAAACAATTTTGTGCGTTGGCTTGCAGTATTTCTATCAGCACAGGTGGTCGTTAAAGGAATATTTAATTATCATATGTCAAAACAATGAATTTTGTTTCCTACGCATAAGCTAATGAAAATATAATTAAACGGATTTACTTAGCACCAGGCGTTTATATACAAAATAACTTATTTTGTTTCCTCAAGCTTCAATGTTCAACTTACGTTCAGTGTTTTAGATTTACCAGCAATTCTTAACTGGGGCTAATAGCTTAACACTCGTATGTGATGTGGATTGCCATAACGGGGTATATATACGATTTTTCACGATTTCACGCTAAGCTTTTAACATTCAAAGACCGAACATTACTGCCTACTGGCCATGGGTAAGTATTGCAGGGCGCAAGTATACTTGCACGACCGTAGGTCGGTAATGTCTTTGAGGTTGAGCCAGAGGTACTCCTGAAGCCTGTGGTAATGTGATGGGGAGGGCCCACGTAAAATAAACGGTGGTTGGTACGCGTGGATGCTGACGGGGTGGAAGGAGTACCTTTGGTTGTAGGGCTGTTTTGTCTTATGTTATGTATATATAAAAAAAACAAGGCATCACTGGTATATGTCTTTAAATGACTGTACAGTTAAAGGTGTGCCGGTAAACTACCTGTCCACAATCTGTATCCATTTATACAGGTGAAAAGTTGTATGTTGCCTGAGGGCAACAGTTTGCAGTAAAGTAACTGTAAACTGTGCAGCCAGCTGCTAGGCTGTACTTGCCGTCAGAGCGCATACTACGCTCCTTTACCTGCCTGATCTAGTAGAATTGTGCCCGCCTTTTTCTTAAGTGTTTCCATAAATATACTATTAATGATCACGATACTCTTAAAGATATATAACTAAAACTTATCCGAAATATTTCACTCTTTTGTGATATAATGGCGATTGTTCGTTTCTGCCTTATCACAATCATTGCTCTTTAGTTCCCATTTTATGATTTGGAAACAAAGTAAATGGAAAAAAGGCAGATGTATTAAAACGCTTCACTTCTTTGCGAACCTAAGTTTTTATGTATTGCATTGGGAGAAAGGAATGAGGTTGTAGGGATTCAACGACCCGTTAACTTCCTTGAACGATCAGCAGGGAGCCATCGGGAGGCAGGGGGTGTGTTGACATCTGTTTTCAAGTCAAAAGCCCTGCTAACTATTTTCTCATCACCCTCGCAAGTCTGTGTTTAGTTTGTTTTCACAGTATAACATTAGCATACACCCTATCCAGCAGATGGCGGGTTTCTCAGGAAACTTCATACATGGAGGCAAAATTTATTGTAGATCGGGCTTAGTGCTGGAGAATAAAACGTACCCCTAAAACAATTACACCCTGATTCGTATAATAATAATAATAATAATAATAATAATAATAATAATAATAATAATAATAATAATAATAATAATAATAATTGTACCGGGCGGTACACCTCCACGCCGCTAATTCAAACTTTGCGCCAGTTGAAACTCCCCTACTGGAGGAAGTCTGAACTTTATCTACTGTATTAATTTTCAAGTTTCTCAGAAGATGTCACTACTTGGAAATTTTGAAGTTTCTGAACTGGGTCGTTTTCGACGTATTTTTGTTTTTCCTGTAGTAAGAAGTGTGAACATTCTCTTCTAGAGGACACTACTGAAGAACTACAATGGTGCACCCTAGTGTGAAGTGAAAGAACTATGTTTTTGGAGAAATTTTGAATTCATAAGTTTGTTCTTTGTTAAATTTTTTTCAGTCATTGTTTAAGTTGGCAATATTAACCCCTTCTTTCCCCTTGTTTTGAATTTAGCCAATCCCGAATTTCTTGAATTAATTTTCCACCAATTATGTGTTTCTTCTTCATATTGTGTAGGGGTTTTCTTGGTTATCCAATAAAATGATTATGGGCGGGTGTTTTCATTCCTGAAACGCCTTGAACTTTCCACGAGAGTATATAAACTGCTGATTTTCGGGTCCCTACGCCACTTCAGTATCAACTTTCAAAGTGTAAAGTACGTAGCAGGGGGCGGGAAGCGCCTCTTTCTTCGGGCAGCAGTACAACAACATGGTAATGGCCGTTTAATAACTTATTTTCTTGCTAGCTCAGCAGTTTAACTCTCGGGGCAGGTCTGAAGCGTTTCCACCATGTAACTTTCCTCTAAAATGTAAAGACACTTAGTTTCAATTCTATCTTTTTAAACTAAAAATTTGGGATAGAGAGTGCTTAACCCTCTCGAGCTCCCACTCATATTGCATTGAGGTGAACTTATTTTTTTCTCAACCGTTTCTGCCTTAACGTAATGTAAATTGTTTCACTCTAAAGTCACCACTTTAGTATGGGATTAGCCCTTGCATTAGCGGCCTAGAGCCAGATTAGGTTTTAAACAAAAGGTATTAGGAGTGCAGATCGCCTCCTCTCAAATTGGTATTTTAGAGGCCATGTAATTAACCTTTTCTCACTTAATAGGCCTCAGTAGGTTGGGTATTTTACCCCTGTGTTTATGTCCTTAGAGGACAGCTTTAAGGTGGAATTTGGTGTGGCCTTTGACAGGCTTAAATTTTGAGAGCGAGTTGCTCTTTCTTGAAAATTTTGTTTTCTGCGCGCCTCAAGGAGGCTTTACTGTGTAATTTGGAGCAAGTGCTCCTGAGTATGAATGGGGTTTTCTGCCCCTCTGTTGAAACTTGTTGTGGGGTAAAACTGGGCTAATTGCTCAAGAATTGTGAGTTCGGGGCTCGAAGCCCAAATCCTGCAAAATACTGTGATTGTACCTTTGTTGTCTTGCTACTCTGTACCTGCCATGCTTGTTATTTCTTGATTTTGCAAAGAAAATATAACCTGGTTAAATTTTAAATTAACTTTAATTTCGTAGCCTGAGACCTGTTCACCCCCGCACCTTCTTTCATCTCTGCTGTTCCACAGATACCTCGGAACAATAATAATAATGCAGCCATCAATACTAAAGATGTTCAACTAGGAAGGAGGGTTTTGAGGTCTGAGGCAGTTATCCGAGACCCTTCAGTGTATATGAAGCAGTAAATGTATATTGTCGCATAGGGTTACCTCCAAGCTTTCATCGTAAAAGCCAGGACCGCCTAACACCAAAACGTGCGACTTCTTTTCAACATCATAGTGAGACGCTTGAAGAGAACCATTGTAACATCTCTTTAAATAAAATAAAAAATGACGAATTATGACTTAATGATATGATTTTCTGTAATCCCATGAACAACATCTGTACATAAGGTAGCAATATCTATGATGCACCAATCAGAAGATGAATTCTCGTTAAAATCCGGGCCCTGATAATGACGTATGCTGAACTTAACCAATCTTGTGAGGGGAGGCACACAAGAAATAGATACGAGGTGAGAAGAGTTTAACAGCTGACACGTCTGGATAACAATCAGGCTATCTCAAATAAATCTAAAACATTGTCGTATATCTCTCTATAGTTCACATGATGACAGTTTTATTTTTAACACTTGGTTCTATAATCTGTATACACTTTGGGATTCCCTGTTAAAACATTTTCAGAATCTCACCTTTAACACTGATGTTTTTCATAATTTTGTCACCTGACTGGATTATGCTTCCCCTGAATTTGAAATGAATATCCGTTGTAACACTCATTTAATCACTGCAAGGCGAAGGAAGAGCTGACCTGTAAACCCCATCACCCCATTGCACATTAGCCCTGAAGTGTCTTGGCCTACCAAGCGACCACTGATCATCCCCAAGTCCTGCAGATTACGAGTTGTGTGGTTAGCACAACGAATCCCTTCGGCGGTTATTCTTGGCTTTCTAAACCGGAGCGACTATCTCGCCGTCACAGCGCTCCTCAAGTAACCACTGAACCCTTGGTGGTCCATAAAGGATACCTACCTTTAAGGTGGGGTTTCATATTATTGAATCTAGTTACTCGAATGAAAGGTCTACTCAAGAAATATTTTGTGTTTATTAAAGAAATAACGAGCAAAATTTTAGAAATCAATAATATAGTTTGGACTCATCATGTCCAATCAACACCACAATAAATACAACGCAGAGGAGTACAATGCTGGTTTGAGCCTTGACTTAACTGCCTGAGGGGCACCCTTACTAGAAACCATTGTCACAAATTATGAATGAAGAAAAGAAAGTCTTGAAATCCTTAAATTCGGCTTCCATGTCAGACTGCATGTACCACCATATTCGTGATGGTCCAGCCCTCGTAACACGAACTCTGGACTCTGGGTATAATAAAGGCAGTCCAATCGGTGTGTGCCACACAGTGGTTGTACGGCATGGACCCTTAATTGAATCGATGTGACCTGCGAATATGTCATGGACCGACATCTAAATTTCTAATTTTACTTTAAGGTCATTGTGGATGATGACCGCAAGGAAAATTATGCTATAGTGGCATACGGCCTTAATCTAAGTCACTGACGTTGATGGCACCATGACCATTCAAGTTTCTAAGCTGAAGGCTAAACACAATTAAGTTACATCGGTTACATGACCAAAGTTTCCACTTTACAAATTCTAGCACATTTAATGCTCAATCAATCAAAGTCAACTAATACAACAACAACAACAACAACGCTCACATACTTTGTGGCAGTAAAATCCATTACCATCGGACATGTGCCCTTAAGCGTTACGTTATTATTTGAACTTTCCCAGAAAAATAAGCTAAGATATCCAGAATGCACCTTCAAATTATCCACTTGGTTTTAAGTTATTTCACAAATCCGTTTTCCTCTGAGTTCAATAATGTAATAAATATAATTATTTTATGAATCTTAATTAACAACAAATTCTATCTCCGCGGACGAATGGTTTCTTTAACAAGTCCCTACTCAAATTCTGACGTAATTAATTTTAATTCCTAATTTTGAATTCGTTTGTTATCGTGCAGCTGGAAGAAAATTTACATCATTTATTAAGTTTAATAAGTTTAATCCAACAACAGCAATTACTAATACTTGGATAACCCTAATAATTAAGTACAAAACAAAAATCTGCATAAGTAACTCGATGAAAATTGTAAGCCAAATACTATGTCATATCCCAATTATGACATTTCCATAAAGCTTTGTGCACCCCTCAAAACAAATCAATCACAACTACCATCACTCTATTTTGGACACCCTGGAATTGGCTAACTTCACTAATTATAGTATAACTTCGTGGTTTCAAATATACTTTCAGATCTCGGTTAATAAGCAACACGTTTCTCCCGGATGAAATTTTCAACTAGTTCTCGCACATTAACGATCTCCGTTCTAAAAAATACAATGTCATTTTCAACACGTAACATGCAGCACAAATACCGCTATCTTCGAGCAGCAAACCCTCGATCAGCTGGCGGCATCGGACACAAGCGACCCTCCTTGTCAGCTTTGAAATAAAACACCTGTATTATGTTCACGCTTAACTGGTCTTGAAAGAATGAAATCTTTGACTTCGCAAATAACATTATAAATACGATATTCCTGACCCAAACATATATGAACATAGAATTACTTTTAAGATATCATTCCATAATTATACACGTCGCAAATTAACACTTACGTGGATTCTCTCACACTTATCCATCTCAAACATTATACAAATATCTTCCTCGGGCTCACGCAGAAATCCCGGCATTATTACAGGCTTCCAATCGCATGATTCACAAATCCTACCTCACTCCATACGACAAATCTAACCTCTGGCCTCAAACTCGACAAATCTCACTGACAAAATAATGGAATAATAATCCTTAGAATCCACGACGCATAAATACGCACTATACTTTAATAATGAACAACTTCTCATAACATGACCTCGTATTTAAAAAACTGGATTTTCACAAAAATGACTGACAATTTTACTGTTATTTATTGTCAATCCGACACAGTTTAAACGGACATAGAATAGCATTACCCTACGTGACAGATATTCACCGATCTGCATTACTCAACACGGCAGAGTGCTTACACCCGATTGAAAATGGGTAACCATGGATATCTTGCACCACCTCCATCAATTCAAACAGAATTTTTTTACGTCAGATAAAACATCTTAACTTGACGCCACAAAATACAGGCAAAACTTCACGGAAATGACGATCTACTTTGGACGTGATATCACTTCGTAACCCTCATTATTGACTATTTACAACACGTTACACGGCACTCGTAATAATTTATAAAATTTTATCCAAGCATAAAAAGAAAACAAATGACCATCGTCACATTTCTGACATTCACGAAACAAATTGGTTACCAAACTGCGTCATAAATACCCATTATAAATACTTATAAGTGTGACCTCATAAAACAGATACAAAAGGCTGTGAGATGGCATTACACCTACCTTAATTGCACGCCAGCTTCCATTTTTTTGCTCACCAGCAACCCCCTGATGTGTATTTAGCCATTTTAATACTTCTGGCTTCACATTTGATTTTATTCATGTTTCTTTCCTGAAAAATAAAGCATAAAAAGAGAAATGCCCTTCACTCGGTGTTTTCGCAGATCGAACTCGAATGATTTGATTTGTTGCCCGCACACGAAATACTTTTCTTTACAACACAATATATTATAATTTCACCAATACTACTTCGGTATCTTACATCAGATTAATTCTGTGATGAACAACTACCTCCACTTGGAGTCAAGACCCCGCCACCTCGGCCAAAATCTATATTTGCTGGACGTAGTCTATTTCTCGACGATTGATTGACTCTCTCGCGAGCTTCATTGATACAATGTAGGGTGATTTCAAGATGGCGTCCCATTTTTTACATAGTTTCTTTCCCCCTCTCAGGGATTTTTTTCTTGCCGCCAAGAAAATGTGTGTACTTTTTCCGACTTTGTGGAAATGTATTTTAAACAGTTTTTGCTGTAACCAAGTACTTGCTAACTTGCTAGTGACATTGTTTATGATCGTCTAAAATCATCTCATACCAAATTAACTGGTTAATTGACCTCATTTGCTAGGTACTATAATCTGACGAATTGGCGTGGATAAAATAGTCACGCGCGTCCTTCATAAAATATCCTCGGAAATGGATTAACAATCTCAAATCTGTCTTACTAAAGACCAATTGTCTTACAGATAATTTCAAGGCACTCATTATACTATGTTCATTGCTAACTTCTTTATTTAAATATACTTATTTAATCAAAACTTTCTTCTGTATCCATCCACCTTCGACACGTGCGGATGATGTCACATGTGGCAAAGAAAGCAGCCATCTTCCTGCCTCGTGTCGCCTCTGCGATATAAATGTATATTCGAGCTTCTCATTACGATTGACATGGGGCCTCATATGGTAACTTTAAGACTCAAAAATTCTTGGGACACAAAGATCATGGGTTCACCACGTAGGCTGAGTGGACCTCGTGTCAGCCCTCAGATCCAGGTATAAATCCCTGAGCTGGCCGTGAATCAAATCCGGGGCCTCCGGGTAAGATGTAGTCTCGCTACCCCTACACCACGGGGCAGGCAGTACTGCAGTAATGTGCATATAAAACTGGAGTGGGATAGACAACTATGGACAACGAATACTCGGACAGAGGCTAAAGAGATTGGAACAAACTTTCAGAACCTCGCCTTCTCCGAAAACATTGCTAAATATCATAGTTAATTTTCCTTGTGTTTCCTCTTCCAATTGAGCTTAATTTCCATGCGAGTTTGTGTCTCATACTCGTGCCAAAACTTATTTTATTTATTTATTTATTTATTTATTTATTTATTTATTTATTTATTTATCATGCCTTTGTAGGTGGCGAAGTTAGGGCTCTTGGCCGTCTCTTACACTTAACCACTGTACACATCATTGGGAGCAGATTTTGAGTACATATTATATAATAAATGATAACCTACACAAAAATACCTTACACTTTTCTAACTCACATTCATACGATCATTCATTCTTTCCAGTCATACAAGTTAGTCAGCTGCATTCAGCAGGTAGTCTCGGCAAGCAGTCTTAAATTTAAGTAATGAAGTGGAATTTCTGACGCTGACAGGCAGGGAATTCCAAAGTCTAGAACCCGCCACAACAAAGGAGTTGTACGTGGAGGAGCGGTGAACAGGAATAGAAAGGGAGGAACCAGAGCGGGTATTACTGCAGTGAAAGGAGGACAAATACTTAAGTTGGGATGAAATGTATAGTGGTCTGTCTTCAGAGAGCAGTCTGTATATCTGTATCAGTATGTGATACATCCGTCGTTTGTCAGGTTTTAGCCATGAAATAGTGTGATAGTATGGGGTGACATGTGTGTCATAACTCAGACTGTATATAAATCTAAGGCAACAATTAAGCGCTCGCTGAAGTTTCGAAGTCTGCTCTTTTGTTGCGTCTACCAGAATGACGTCACAGTAGTCGAGGACGGGAAGCACTAGCGTTTGTATGAGTTTGACTCTCACAATACAAGGTAAAATATCGCTGTTTCTTTTAACCGAATGATGTATTGAAAATATTTTTTTACACACATTCTTAATATATTCAGACCAATTTAAAGTTTCGTTCATTGTCACTCCTAGATTTCTCACAGTTTGGCTGAATGGGATAACTCTACCATTCAGTATAACTGGAGGAATAGTTTCGTATCTTAGTGTGGCCAACAATTTTTGAGAGCCAATAATGATTGCTTGCGTCTTGGAGGGATTAAGGAGGAGGGAATTTTTCAAGGAGTAAGCGTTAAGTCGCTGAAGGTCAGCATTGATGCCTGCTATGGCATGCGGCAAATCAAAGGTCTTACAGTGACAGTAAATTTGTAAGTCGTCCGCAAAAAGATGGTAGCTACAATTCTTTAAATTAGAGGAAATGTCGTTTATATACAAAATAAAGAGCAATGGGCCTAAAACACTACCCTGCGGCGTGCCTTCCTTCCTGGTTCGCCAGTGAGAGGTTTGATCAAGAGTTATAATTCGCTGCGCGCGATTTTTGAGGTACGATGAAAAGAAATTAATAGTTCGTTGATCGAAGTAGTAAGATTGCATCTTGTTTAATAGAGTCTGGATGTTTATAGTGTCAAATGCGCTACTGAAATCGAGGAGAGTAAGTATTGTCACTAGTCTTTGGTACATTGCGTGCCGTATGTCATCAGTCACTTTGAGCAGGGCAGTTGCTGTGCTGTGTCCCTTCTTGAAGCCAGATTGCAATGGGTCTAGGAGAGAATGGTTATTTAAGTATTCCAACACCTGCTCGTGAACCAGACGCTCGAGTGCTTTGGAAATCGCTGGTAAGATAGAAATTAGTCTGTAGTCGGATGGTAGGGAGGGGTCAGGTTTCTTAGGCACAGGGATAACATTAGCTAGTTTCCATAGTGAAGGAAAGGTTCCGTTTTTAAGGCAGTAGTTGAAAATATGGGTAATAATTGGTAAAACAGCACCAATAATGTTGTGTAAGAAAGATAGGGATATCATCCACTCCTCTGACTTTTGATTTGATAGGATATAATACTTTTTTAACTTTATTAGCAGTAACAGGGTGGAATGTGAAATGTTGTTTGTCAGGTAAAGGGTTCATAACGGGGTTGGGTACTGAGTTTGGGGAATTTAGTACATTTGGTGGTGTTCTTTCTTCAGTAAAAAACTCATTTAACTTATACATTCCGTTCGATGAACACATCGTAGGTAGTCTGCTCGTAGGTGGATATGATTTACACAGTAAAACATATGTAAGATATGTATTATTCTTGAGATGTTATTAATATTAATGTTCGTCAAAGAACAGGTGTCGACTGGCTAAATATATTCAAATATAATTTTTCACATGTCAGTACATGAGGCGCGTGTCAAATTTAACAATATTCATATATTCTCTGCTTTATCAAGAACATATCAAGGGGAAAGAAATCACGATACCTTAAGGAGAGAGAAATCTTCAGTGTGAAGACAAGTCGCATTTGTGAGTGGAGAGGCGTATCGGATACAACCCGCGGTCAGTATAAACATTTCCATAGACCTCTAGATGAGATTTGTCTGTCATTATTCATAATATGACTGCCTAGTCAAGGTTGTGAAGGTGAACCCGATTCAACCGGAAGGATATGTTTTAGTTTCCTCGTCGATATACATACATAGATACAAACATACACGAACTTGTTCCTTTCAACGCTCAGTCTGCAAACATCTGTAAATTAATTACGCGGTTTCATAATCTTTTACTTGCAACTGGCTCTGAAACCTCGTTTATTTCCAAGCCCCTTATCATCAGATCATGAAACTCAATCTAACTACAGTCCCCTTTGCCTCCTTATTTTCCTTATCACCCGAGTCCCAAACCAGTACTCTCCCCGGTAACCTATCCATCTCCATTCACTTCACGTGGCCCGTTCACCAAAACTGGTTTATTCGCACAGATTCGTATATTTAGTTCATTTCGAACATGTCAACCTTCCTGAAGTAATGGTTAGCTCTATTAACTGCCAACCTAGGACGTCCAGAATCGATTCTCGATAATGAAAGAGATTTAAGAATGGCAGAATGACTGGTAAGTACACCTCTATTGGAGGTGTGCCTGAAATGAACTGCACCACGGAGGACGAGGACACGAATTTACTTTTAGGGACTCTATAGCTAAATGATTAGCGTACTAGCCTTGGACCCAGGGTACGATTCCCGGCTGTGTTAAGGGTTTTAAACCCTCATTGGTTAATTTCCCTGGCTCTGGGTTTGAGTGCATGTACCATCTTCAGCATTCACTATACAGAGCAGACTGTTATACCTTTCAGTGTCAATCCGCAAACTTCTGTGAATTAACTAAGGACCTCCACAATCCTCTTTCCAAATAATTCAGTGGTCTCTCTTACCATTAAATCATTAAACATACGTCATCATTGTAGACTGTTAAGCCTTACCGTGTTCAGCCTGCAAGCGTCCGTGAATTTACTAATCGCCGCCACAATCATCTATTTGTAACTAATTCTATGCCTTAATTTAGTTCTATATCTCTAATCTTTAAATCGCCAGAAAACTGAGTCTAACCATCATCGTCTTTGTCTCCCTCTACTCCTCTTACCCACCATAACAGAATCCATTGCTCTCAAACGTAACCTATCCTCCTCCATTCGCCTCGCATGACCCCACAATCGAAGCTGGTTTATGACTACAGCTCCATCCATCGAGTTAATTCCTAACTTGAATAATCATCATCACCTTGGTCTCCCCTTTCTTCTCTTTCACACCACTGTCGAGTCCATTAATCTCCTATGTAAGATATTTTCATTTATTCGCCTCACCTGACCTCACCATCCAAGCCTGTTTATACATATACAGTAATTGCTACATCCATCGAAATCATTTATGATTTAGCTTTTACATCATCATTTCAAGTACCTTCCGCGGCCAGTATCCAGTATTCGGGAGATAGTGGGTTCGAACCCCACTGTCGGCAGCCCTGAAAATGGTTTTCCGTGGTTTCGCATTTTCACTCCAGGAAAATGCTGGGGTTGTATCTTAATTAAGGCCACGGCAGCTTCCTTCCCACTCCTAGCCCTTTCCTGTGCCGTCGTCGCCATAAGACTTATCTGTGTCGGTGCGACGTAAAGCAACTAGGAAAAAAAAGTACCTTCCAGTCATTAGTCCCACCTGTTCGTACCAGCAACCATTCTCGATACTTTCATGTCTGTTACTTCAGACTTATGAATAGCACATCCTAAGTCCACCTAGCTTCCACTCGCGTGCAGCAAATTTGATCTAAAAGGAGAGCGGTGTGTGGCTAGTTTCGTTCGGGAACTGACTACTTTCTTACAGAATATTGTTAATTTCGACTGTGGACTCACTGCATTGGCTTTGCTGCACCTTGATTGTATTTCATTTACAGTACTCTAACTACCATCTTAGCAGAATACACACTCTAAGAACTTGAAAGAAACCGCCTCCTCTATTTTTTTCTACCTGATATTCTATCCTCTTAGGTTTATTTTATTGCGCAATCTGCTTTACGTCGCACCTACACAGGCAACTCTTACGGCGACAATGCGATAGGAAAGGGCTAGGAGTGGGAAGAAAGCGGACGTTACCTTAATTATGGTACAGCCCCAGCCAGCATTTGCTTGGTGTGAACATGGGAAACCACGGAAAAACAACTTCAGGGCCGCCGACAGTGGGGTTCGAACTTTCTACCTCCCGAAAGCAAGCCGATAGCTACGAGACCCAAAGCACGTGGCCACTTGCTTAGTCATCTTATTTTAGTCCGATTCCTTGGCTGAGTGGTTAATGTTGAGGTCTACGGTTCAGCGGGTCCCGGGTTTCGATTCTTGGCAGGGTCGGGGATTTTAATCGCGTCTGATTAATTCTTCTGGCTCGGGAACTGGGTGTTTGTGTTTGTCCCAACACTCTCCTCTTTACTACTAACCACCACAGAAACACGCAATAGTGAATACATCCCTGCATTAGGGTTGGCTTTAGGAAGGGCATCGGGCTGTAAAACAGGCCCAAATTCATATGTGTGGCACAGTTCGTGTGGATTAAGCGGCAGGAGACGAAGTTCTATCCTGTAAGTATTTTTCCCAAGTGACATCAATTTGGCCATGTAGATGCTAAATATTTAAAACAAATTCCTCCTAGTTATAGGCACCACGTTAATTCCTGGGGACAAAGACGGCCGAGCACAGGTCGAAACACCCCATTCTACTTGGTACCGAGTTCACAGATAGTGAAAGCATTCACTTCAAGGACCTCCACGTCCTGCACGGAGATGGCTTTTGTCTAATTTGTTTGCACAGGATGAAGCTGAGTAGCGGATAACCTCCAGAAATTACTCAGGCACTCAGGCTGCCGGGCACGAGAATACTGACTAATTTATATAACATAATTCGTATTCTTAATTTTACAATTTGTCTACAAATATCTCAGCACCTTCAAGCCTCCATGGCTCAGGCGGCAACGCTTCGGCCTCTCACCGCAGGGTTCCGTGGTTCAAATCCCGATCACTCCATGTGAGATTTGTACTGGACGAAGTGGAGGCGGGACAGGCTTTTCTCCGGGTACTCCCGTTTTTCGTGTCTTCTATCGTCCCAGCAACACTCTCCAGTATGATTTCATTTCATCTGTCAGTCATTAATCATTGCCCAAGAGGAGTGCGACAGGCTTCGGCAGCCGGCACAATTCCTATCCTCGCCGCAAGATGGGGCTTCATTCACCCCATCCCTGACCCGGTCACTGACTGGAAAACAGGTTGTAGGTTTTCATTCTCACCTCGGCAACTTTATAATCGAGTCCTCTCCTCTGCATTTATAGAGAAAATAGGGATACGTTGACTATCAAAAGCGCATAACTAAGTTAATATTTTACTTCAATGAGTGTTTTACATCATTTTTAATTATAGCATAAAGTTAGTTACACAAATTTCGTTTTTTTTCATCATCATCATCATCATCATCATCATCATCATCATCATCATCAGTTTACCCTCCAGGTTCGGTTTTTCCCTCGGACTTAGCGAGGGATCCCACCTCTACGGCCTCAAGGGCAGTGTCCTTGAGCTTCAGACTCTTGGTCGGGGGATACAACTGGGGAGTATGACCAGTACCTCGCCCAGGCGGCCTCACCTGCTATGCTGAACAGGGGCCTTGTGAAGGGATGGGAAGATTGGAAGGGATAGGCAAGGAAGAGGAAAGGAAGCGGCCGTGGCCTTAAGTTAGGTACCATCCCGGCATTCGCCTGGAGGAGAAGTGGGAAACCAGGATGACTGAGGTGGGTATCGAACCCACCTCTACTCAGTTGACCTCCCGAGGCTGAGTGGACCCCGTTCCAGCCCTCGTATCACTTTTCAAATTTCGTGGCAGAGCCGGGAATCGAACCCGGGGCTCCGGGGGTGGCAGCTAATCACGCTAACCACTACACCACAGAGGCGGACATTTTTTTTTTTTGGCGTGTGGCCGCTGGTACTGGAGTTGACGCCTTAAAGTCAACCTGCGTGTCTGTGAAGATGGGGACCTACCTATAATGAATTCTAACGCCGAAGACGGTATACACACACACCCAGCCCCCGAGCCAAAGTTAAAATCCCCGACACTGCCGGCATTTGACCGCCGGACGCCTTGGACCAAAGGCCTGCAAGCTAACCATTCAGCTAAGGTGCCGAACATTTCGCTGTAATTAAATTTGATCAGTCACTGACGACAAGTAAGGTAAGCTACCGGTGGTTTAAAATCAAACTAACACATAGGGACGTAAGGATGGAAAAGAGCTAGGACGAATCCTCTTGTGGGCGCGGTCGATAGAACAGTCTACAGCCATGGTATCGTCAACGTATCATAAGAGGTGACTAAAAGAGAATCCCAGTAGCTATTAACTTGGAGGAGCGCCATTTGGTGACCACGGGGCTCATAGCTGAGTTTGTAATTTTTCCACTTACGTGTCTCAGACTCTTTTCATATTACTATCAGACCTCCATTGCCACCTTCCAAAGGTTTAGTTTTGAGAGGCATAAGGAGTCTTTCATTTTTAAGCCTTTCGGGACCCTTTGCTCTTTTTTTTTGTGGAAACTACTGTTCAAAGATACATACCCCTTCTTTCATTCCTGCTACTACCACTACTACTACTACTACAACTAAACGTTTCCATTCCTCCCCTGAAGGGGTAGGCGGGTCTCTTAGACGGTTACGCCGTCTCTCAGGCCGGGAGATTCGTTACGGTGAAGGAGATGCTCGGAGAAGGTGAGGGGGATTGGCGGCCGTGCCCTATACTACGAACTGTCCCGGCATTCGCCTTAGTGCAGGAGAATGGAAAACTACGGAAACACATTCTCAGGACAGCCGACTGTTGGGGCCAGCCGTGAGGTCCAGCCCTGTCCCGTTTCCCGAATGCAGAAGCGTAGAGCCACGGTAGAGCCGTGGCCACCTCTCCTCTGCTCGGTTGGCCGGTCAGAGTACAGAGCTATTCGACAACGGAGCAGCCGTAGCCACTTTAAGGGACGAAAACGTAGGGCCCAAACCCACTCTGCATCTACCGACCTCATTCCTGGTTAACGTTCAGAGAAAATGGCTTCCCAGTCGTACTTTCTCTTGAAGTAATAGCCACCGCCACCGTTAGGGCGGCACGCCAGCTCACTCAGTGGCTTTGTTTTGATATTCAACAAGACAGAATAATATTTTTTCTTGATCTCTAGTAATTGGAGCAATAAACTTTCGCCGACGGAAGAATTGTGGTGGATATCAATAGCGTAGCCAGGATCGGCCGATGGGGGGTTGGGGTGGGGGTGGGTGTTATAGTTACAAAATGATGATAGAACACGATGAATATGCTTGTGTCCGCCTCTGTGGTGTATTGGTTAGTGTGATTAGCTGCCAGCCCCGGAGGCCCGGGTTCGATTCCCGTCTCTGCCACGAAATTTGAAAAGTGGTACGAGGTCTAGAACGAGATCCACTCAGCCTCGGGAGGTCAACTGAGTAGAGGTGGGTTCGATTCCCACCTCAGCTATACTGGAATTGGTTTTCTGTGGTTTCCCACTTCTTCCCCAGGCAAATGCCGGAATGAAACCTAACTTAAGGCCACGGCCACTTTCTTCCCTCTTCCTTGTCTATCCCTTCCAATCTTCCCATCCCCCGCAAGGCCCCTGTTAAGCATAGCAGGTGTGGCCGCCTGGGCGAGGTACTGGTCATTCTTCCCAGTTGTATCCCCCGATCCAGAGTCTGAAGCTCCAGGACACACTGCCCTTGAGGCGGTAGAGGTGGGATCCCTCGCTGAGTCCGTGGGAAAACCTACCCCGGAAGGTAAACAGATAAAGACGAAGACGAAGCAGAAAAAGAATAAGAGGATGATGATGATGGAGAAGAAGAAGAAGAAGGTGCTTGTGCGTATAAGGTGCGCGCATGGAAGACGTGCCAATATAAGGACACTGACACAAATGAATTATGTAGATATTCAGACTGCTGTCCACTACAAAATCTTATATTAAAATACAGATCAAGAACAATTCGATCAAGGTCAACAATTTTACAGCCAAAGATATGTGCAGTTTATGATCTAAAATCCAACTTTTGAGGCTTCTTAGAAAATAGATTCAACAGATTTGTTGGTTCTACAATTATGTCTCTGAATGTTTATTGTCAGTTTCTGTTAATTTTATTTTTGTAAAATTTCCATGAGAAGGCTCTATCCCCCAGTAAACCCCCAAAGCTTAGACTAGTCTGAGAACCATAATCAGAACTTTCTTTCTCTCTCTTTTTACTTTCTTAACCTGTTTACCCTCCAGGGTTGGTTTTTCCCTCGGACTCAGCGAGGGATCCCACCTCTACCGCCTCAAGGGCAGTGTCCTGGAGCGTGAGACTGTGGGTCTGGGGATAATACTGGGGAGGAGGACCAGTACCTCGCCCAGGGAAGGTCTCACCTGCTATGCTGAACAGGGGGCTTGTCGGGGGGTGGGAAGATTGGAAGGGATAGACAAGGAATAGGAAGGAAGCGGCCGGGGCCTTAAGTTAGGTTTCATTCCGGCATTTGCCTGGGGAAGAATTGGGAAACCACAGAAAACCACTTCCAGTATAGCTGAGGTGGGAATCGAAATCCCCTCTACTGAGTTGACCTCCCGAGGCTGAGTGGGCCCTGTTCCAGCCCTCGTACCTCTTTTCAAATTTCGTGGCAGAGCCAGCAATCAAACCTGGGCCTCTAGGGGTAGCAGCTAATCACACTAAGCACTACACCACAGAGGTGGACCTAAAGAGGACTGAGATACTAATTATCCCAGAGATGTATAGATTGTGTTTTAGAGCAATTATATCAAGTGTGGCGAGAGCAGTCATGCTGTCCAGAAGGAAGACAGCAATCCGTGAATAAATGAAGGGCACAAACTGTCTTTAGTACGACGGGGTGTGCGCTGTGTTGTCCGGCTCCATGGCTGAATGGTTAGCGTGCTGGGCTTTGGTCACATGGGTCCCAGGTTCGATTCCCGGTAGGGTCGGAAATTTTAAGAAACATTGGTTAATTCTGTTGGCACGGGGTATGGGTGTATGTGTAGTCTTCATCATCATTTCATCCTCATCACGACGGGCAGGTCGCCTACGGGCGTGCCGAACATGTCCTCGGACATTCCCAGTACTAAAAGCCATACGCATTTAATTTTTGTGCGGTATTTTAATGAAATAAACTTTTCTCGTGAAATGTAGTATTTAAATTAGATTGAGATTTATTTATAACCGATGGGACTACGGAGGTACAGAATGTCACTCATAAAAGCAGGAGGTACATCTGTCCTGTTTGTTAAATTCTCCCATTGAAATGTTTGACATCACAGGCATTCTTAACTACATTTCGTTCTGTTACTCTCGCCTTGTAGCCATTCCTTCTTCTAGAGAGGTTTATCTGGCTCACAGACCAACAATGAAACGTGCCTAGAAATTCAATTACTCCAGTCAACACATCTAAGGAGATACACCAGGAAATGAAGAAAGTATTTGACCCGAGTAGGAGAGAATGAGAACACCACTGTACATTTTAACCCACTGAACTTATTCTTCTCTTACTGATAGGGCTTATAAATGTGCAGTACATCTTAGAACGACGCATGAACAAATCGAATATCCGAAGTGAATAGATACTATAAAACAAGGGATACCTCATACAGCATATACTGTCTTCTATTCTTCTAGAGATTCAAGTCGTAGCAGGTGATATTCTTGATGACATTGGTAAGCACGGAGAGACTGGCTGAATCTGGAGGACCGAACAGTTTATAGTGGAAATACACTGACTGACAGAGCAAATGCAACACCAAGAAGGAGTGGTTCGAAAGGGATGAAAGTTGGGGAAAAAACAGAGACGGCACGGACGAATAATGATGTTTATTTCAAACCGATATGCAGGTTACACAATGCGCACGGCATCGACTCAGTAGGATGTAGGACCACCGCGAGCGGCGATGTACGCAGAAACACGTCGAGGTACAGAGTCAATAAGAGTGCGGATGGTGTCCTGAGGGATGGTTCTCCATTCTCTGTCAACCATTTGCCACAGTTGGTCGTCCGTACGAGGCTGGGGCAGAGTTTGCAAACGGCGTCCAATGAGATCCCACACGTGTTCGATTGGTGAGAGATCCGGAGAGTACGCTGGCCACGGAAGCATCTGTACACCTCGTAGAGCCTGTTGGGAGATGCGAGCAGTGTGTGGGTGGGCATTATCCTGCTGAAACAGAGCATTGGGCAGCCCCTGAAGGTACGGGAGTGCCACCGGCCGCAGCACATGCTGCACGTAGCGGTGGGCATTTAACGTGCCTTGAATACGCACTAGAGGTGACGTGGAATCATACGCAATAGCGCCCCAAACCATGATGCCGCGTTGTCTAGCGGTAGGGCGCTCCACAGTTACTGCCGGATTTGACCTTTCTCCACGCCGACGCCACACTCGTCTGCGGTGACTATCACTGACAGAACAGAAGCGTGACTCATCGGAGAACACGACGTTCCGCCATTCCCTCATCCAAGTCGCTCTAGCCCGGCACCATGCCAGGCGTGCACGTCTATGCTGTGGAGTCAATGGTAGTCTTCTGAGCGGACGCCGGGAGTGCAGGCCTCCTTCAACCAATCGACGAGAAATTGTTCTGGTCGATATTGGAACAGCCAGGGTGTCTTGCACATGCTGAAGAATGGCGGTTGACGTGGCGTGCGGGGCTGCCACCGCTTGGCGGCGGATGCGCCGATCCTCGCGTGCTGACGTCACTCGGGCTGCGCCTGGACCCCTCGCACGTGCCACATGTCCCTGCGCCAACCATCTTCACCACAGGCGCTGCACCGTGGACACATCCCTATGGGTATCGGCTGCGATTTGACGAAGCGACCAACCTGCCCTTCTCAGCCCGATCACCATACCCCTCGTAAAGTCGTCTGTCTGCTGGAAATGCCTCCGTTGACGGCGGCCTGGCATTCTTAGCTATACACGTGTCCTGTGGCACACGACAACACGTTCTACAATGACTGTCGGCTGAGAAATCACGGTACGAAGTGGGCCATTCGCCAACGCCGTGTCCCATTTATCGTTCGCTACGTGCGCAGCACAGCGGCGCATTTCACATCATGAGCATACCTCAGTGACGTCAGTCTACCCTGCAATTGGCATAAAGTTCTGACCACTCCTTCTTGGTGTTGCATTTGCTCTGTCAGTCAGTGTACAATTATATCGCATCAAGTTTAACCCATCCTCGAAGTGTGTATTCCTTGGTGTTTCTCTTCTTTTCTTTCCAGGGCCGATGACCTCGATGTTAGGCCCCTTAAAACAACAAGCATCGTCTTCATCTTTTCTTTCCTAGTATTTTTCCTTCAAAGATGTCAGTATCATCCATTTGGTTGCAGGCTGGATAAACTATTTTTCAATGGTAACAAGACAAAAGTTATTACTTTTCACTCAATTAAATGAACATTAGATGAGAATGAACATAGTTAAGTTGTTGGGAATACATTTGTATTCTAAGTTAACCTGGTATACTAAAAAAAGTTGTGTAAAAGACTGTCTAGAGGGTAATTTTTACTTCCAAGACTGATACAGTCAGTTAATAGTAATCAGATGTTGTGTGCATATGCTTTCTTCCATTCACATTTATCATACGGTACCATATTATGTGGAAATTCGACAGCCTAAAAGATGTGTTTAAGTGGCAAAATAAGGCAATTAGATGTATAAAAGGAAAGGCCAATAGGGAGTCATGCAGGCCTATGTTTCAAGAACTTGTTATTATGACTCTCCCATCACTGTACATATTTCATTGCATTCTTAATTTCGAAGAAAATCTCTATGATCTGACATCTCGTAGAAATATTCACTCATACGATACAAGGAGAAGGAATGATTGAGATTTACCACACGTTAGATTGATAAAGACACAATAAAATTATAGATATAATGGGATTAAATTAAATAAGCTGCCTACGATACACACAGATTGAAAAAGACAGAATAAAATTATATATATAATGGGATTAAATTGTTCAATAAGCTGCCTGCCTGAGCGAATATGAAAGTTAGCACCTTCCTAATAGGTAGATAACACTGGTAGTTTTGATCAGCTCCAAGGTTACAATTCAATAGACAAATAGCCCAAAGTGTCATGATAAACTTTCCATATTCTCCTCTTGACAATAGCGTTACTTTTTCTTCATATTCTGATAGTGAAAAGAACCGTTTAGTAACAGCCAATTTTTTAGATATGTTTTGAAACTTGTTAAGGGCATATCTTTCCATTAGGTAGGCAGCTTATTGGACAATTGAATCTTGTGTCTTTTCCAATCTGTTTGTAGTGCTCTGCTTAATGACATTTAAATGTATTTATACAGGGTGATCAGAAACAATGTGAAACGAGTATATGAGCTTTTGTCATACTGATAATTCATTTGAAAACGATGCGTGGATATCTCTCGCCGTTATCATTTTCTCAGCCAATCAGATCTTTTCACAGGCGAATTCAATTGTGCTTTACGAGCCGATGTTGCTAAATCTGCACGTGGCTTGGTCGGGCTTGAGAGCCATACTGAGAAATGAGCATCAAACACTAACACACGCCGTGGGTTTTAGCCAATGCCACCGTAGCGTGCTTGCTATGGGGCGAGCCTATCAGCAGGGAGGTCCTTGTTCAAGTTCCTCCCATGGAGAAGTTTATTTCTTCTATTGGTGCTCTCAAGACGGACGTAAGCCACTTGCAGCTCTAGCAACACTGCCTTGCCAAGCCCATCTGAAGTCTTCCGCGAACTGAATGACTAACATCAGCAGCTCATAAAATGACAATGGTGCGGGATGGGATATGTAATTATTTTTTTCCAATTATTCATCAGTATGACCAACCTTCTAAGGCTCATATAGCCGGTCACTTTGTTTCCGACCACACTGTATATTTTATTGTAACTTATGTACAGTATTTGACTTTGTCTATTGCAACTGTATCTTGTCTAATGGCAATAAACTGTATTATTATTATTGGAAATTTATTGAACATCTCCCTTGGTAAGTTACTCCAATCCCTAACTCCCCTTCCTATAAATGAATATTTGCCCCAGTTTGTCCTCTTGAATTCCAACCGGGCGAGTTGGCCGTGCTGTTAGGTGCGCGCAGCTGTGAATTTGCATCCGGGTGATAGTGGGTTCGGGCCCTACTGTCGGCAGCCCTGAAGATGGTTTTCCGTGGTTTCCCATTTTCACGCCAGGCAAATGCTGGAGCTGTACCTTAATTAAGGCCACGGCCGATTCCTTCCCACTCGTAGCCCTTTCCTATCCCATCGCCTATCTACGCGACGTAGACTAAAGCAAGTTGTTAAAAAAAACAATTTTTCAGGTTTTATTACTGTATTATGCAGTAATGTCTTAGTTTTGTTTTCGGAGATTATGATTTTTTTTTTTTTTGTTATGTGTGTTCCAAGTGATTCGATATGCTTTCTGTAATTTAGTAATTCTCTCCTTACTTGCTTCACGATTTAACCCAGAAGATTGAATTATTTCTCCAAGGTATCTGAATTTATTTACTTGGGAAATTTGTCCAAAGTTAGTCCTCATAGCTTCCCCATCTAGAAACCGAGAGGCCCCTTCCATGTACTGTTTTTTTTCCATATGATATTTGAATTTTTGTTTTGGTTGCAATTTCAAGTAGGTTTTCGAGGGAGTGGATTGCTTCTTGCCTATTATTACTGACTATTATTATTATTATTATTATTATTATTATTATTATTATTATTATTATTATTATTATTATTATTACGGCTCTCATCAGAGTAGAGTGTGTTAACGCGCTACGGCTATGGAGCTAAGTATGCATTTGGGAGGCACATGAGTTCGAACCCCACCGTCGGCTGTCCTGAGAATGGTATTCAGACGTTTCCGATTTTCACTTTCTGGAAAATGACAGGACTGTTCCACTTCATAGGCCACAGCCGATTTCTCCCATATCCTTACCTAATTTCGTTCATTTCATCTTCATAAAACTCCTCACTGAGGTTGGCGTGAGGAAGGACATACAGCCGTAAAAATATTCCATATAAATTCATACCCCCCCGCCGCCCTCGTACCCTACCCGATATCGAGAAACGCGACTAAGGGGTAGACAAACCACATTATTAAGGTTCTGATTTGTTTGTATTTATCTTTATCATTAGATCAAATTTAAGCTTTTCGATATCAATTGCATGTATATGTTCCACACACTCAGCTCCCCCTTCACCTATAGGATCAGACTTACTTGAAGTACTGATGTTTTTTTTCTGATTGAGCGCGTGCACATATATTCAAGGCAAACCTTTTAAACGATATAAGTATCCAATTAAGTATCCATTTCAAAATTATATCCAAATCATTGCACACATGCAGAGCTATTTAAATTGCCTAGTTAAGCGCATGTAAGTATTCCGTTAAGTAAACAGGAATTATGCTCTAGATACTGCATATAATGGCTATCGGGCAACACGCTACTTCACTCACATCTCCAGCGAGTTGAATTGTGGTTTATACTGGAGTATCACCTCTTAACCATTTATCACAACACAAGGAGAAACGGAGTGGTAAGGATCTGGTCTCCGTCTTCTCGCACAACAGCCTGGGGTTTTACAATACAGCACATAATACAGACACTTTACAAAAGGTACAGGCTAACAAAGGGGAAGGCAGCGTTACGGAACGTTGAATGTGTATGGTACAAGAGAACTAGAGAAAAACCATTGCCTCTTCTAGTATTCAGACCACTAAATATCCCTAGTTACATCAGACTTGTAACAACACTGCTTTCCACATCCGTGAGCATTAAAGTGGGGTTATGCAACGGGAACGAAGGAATATATTAGTGCTTAGAGGGATACAACAGTGTGTAGGCCATCTGTTGGCTTCTTCGACCACAATGCAGGACCTTTCTTCAGAACTGGCATATTTCTATAGCAATGTAGGACATTTTCTAATAGATCACTCTAAAAGTATAGGTGAGATCAATAACAATAGACGCACACTTTGAAACCTCTGAGGCAAAATATTCATATACAGGGTTAGCATTTTTAGGTGCGCACTTTTTTTTTGTTATGGTAAATTAAGGCTGTTCGAAAAGATATCACAATGTGAAATTTTGTTTCTAGTTGTAAAAAGAGGCATTTTTCACGCACATTTTCCCTTTCTTGAGACCTTTATCTCTTTTCCCCCAAACCATGCCCATAATCCCCCTTTCCCCCTTTTTCTTTTAAGTTAAATTCCAATTTATTCTATAAGATTTCTAATCAATACAAAATATTTAACTTTCAATTAAAGTCTCCTCAGCTTGCTGTGTACGTGTGAATAGTAAGCCTACCTCTTTCAGCAAACACCGCGCGGGGGTTGAAAGCACACATGCAACAATGGAAAATAATTGTGTGTTCGACAAAACCTCTTTCTTTCGCTTTACCACTATAATGTAGCCTAAAATAATGCAATTGACAATGAGCGATTCTATCCCACCAGAATCAGTAGTCTGCTGTTCCTGAATGTGCGTTTGTTTCTGTGAGAGACGCCATCTGTTTCCATGGAGGCGGAGGTTGGTGACTCTGAGATGTCAGCAACCGCACCCGCATAGTTACGAGAATTGAGAGTGGATTCTGCTCGAAGCTACTAGAAATCGCTGAGACTGCAGTTCCAGCATGAATGTAAACATTCTGGTAACCGCCGTGGTGTTATAAGAGAGTGTGGACAGCAAGTGAGCGAATGAGCGCAAGAGTGAGTTTGTGATAGTCGCATTGAGTTAGCAAGTGCACTGGTGTTAGTACTTTGTTACATAACTAAACGAGTGTACTACTAAATTTTACCATGCAAGGTGTACAGTGCCCGATTTACTGCTCTGGCTCAGGAATTCAAACAAGATTTCATAGACACTGATGGAACTGTTATGCGATGTACTATTCGTAATTCAAGAATTTTGTTAGATAAAATGCGCATGCGAGATCGCATCAAACAACACGTTTCCAGCTCTAAGCATCACATAAATAAGACTATTTAAGCAAACAAATCGTGGCAACCTCTATTACGAAATGTGTTTCAACAGAGTTCTTCAAAAAGCCAAAATTTGAAGGAATTAAGCATTGATTTGTGTGCAGATCTTACACAAGCACGAATTCCACTCAATAATGTGAACCATTCAGCCTTCAAGGGATTTCTTGAAAAATACACAAACTTAGCAGCACACTCAGTCCAAGATCCCCAACGAGTAATGGCCGAGAAATTTGGAAGGAACAGGTCAGTGGTTCCCTGTAGCAACAACACGACTTGGAGCTATGCCCTATTAAAGTACTTTAAGAATAAACTACAAGGAGCCTGTTTACCAAGCAACCATACAAAGAATCAAGGAGAAAGTGTCTGATTGCGATGTCGGAATCATTATAGATGAAACCATAGACTCAATGGAACGATATGTTTTGAACATTTTAGTTTTTTCTTTAGCAGGGGAGAACGTTAAGCCTACGTTGTTAAAAATGTATGAGCTGCAGAAAGCTAATGCCAGTACAGTAATGCCAAAAACTCTGGCCTACTTGTATCGAGTTTGAAAAACTTCTTCTTGTGGTTACGGACCAAGTTCCATACATTGTTCCAGCTCTTAACCAATTGAAACCTTTATTTAATAAGTTGAAGCATGTGGCATGCTTGGTTCATGCCCTTCACAGGATTTGTGAATCCACAAGGAACGAATATGACATCGGAAATCAATTCATCTCTGCCCTGAAGAAGTTTCTATGAGGGGAGATTATCTCAAGTGAATACGTTAGTTTATCACACACCACAATTTGAACATATGGTTGGATTTGCTCAATAGCACGAGCATTCCAACCTAATGTCGGTAATGTCCCAGAAGCCCGACATTAATCCCTTCTCATTTATCTATTCTTCTTGTAGGCAGCGATTATAGGCCCAGAAATTTCACTAGCTTCGCTAGAAACGACAGTGGTTAGGCCACTAATGTATTAGCATTCTCGTATTCATGATACTAGTTCAGGCCTGTTCTAATGCACTTAGCCGTGAGTCGAGCTCTCAACTGTACTAGAGGATTATTTTAACCTGGCGCTGTCCTCAATTAGGTCTACACTGAGCCGTTCACTGACTTTCTTGGTAATTCATATTGATATCAATCACGTTCGCTCCACCCACTTCGCTAAGTACGTCCCTATATATGTTAACTGAGCCGCATTAACTTAGACACATAGGAGGCTCGATGTACGACCTTTTCTACACACGGACATCGGTTATTACGGTTTCGTACCGTTCCTATTTATTAATTTGCGGCACACTGTACACGATAACATCTCACTCAGAGGGTGATTATTTCCACATACTCACAGACTTTAATGAATCACTGTATTGCACTGCTCGAATTAAAAGATTATTTCTTCACAAACGACTCACACACAAACCACGACGAAATACTACCGTACTGGCGCTACATTGCAAATGCACTGGGTAGTGTCTCCTCCTCAGCTCATGAATATATAGGCGCGCTACGCTAGAGACCCGAATGCTGAGGGTGGGGGAAAAAATGCAATCCTTTCTCACACATTGGTCCGTTAATACGCAACGTACAGTGACGAACAGGATATCAAAATGTAGCTCTTGTATTCCCATCTCCACTGAGTGGCTGTTATTAAAATAACTTCGTAGGTTTTGAAGCAATCTTAAAAGCGCCCTTTAGTCTCTGGCGGTGAATGATGACGAGCACAGGGGATTCCTTGTGTTCCTTGGCACGGTTAGGGTCCAACATCTGTTAGTCATTAAGACGCGCCCTTGTTTACAGCGTAGTTACCGCTATGTCAGTTAAGTAGAGCACTTCTCGGTCCCATAATTATGCGTAAAATTCCCCGATTCAAATGAATGTTTGCGCTTAATTATCCATTGGGTATTTTGCGATTTATGAAAATTAACAGAAATAAAACAGTTGAATGCGTTAAGTTGGCAGTGGTGAATAAGCGAGGAAAACAGGGTATAATGTTAGTTTTCACGTTGGACCTACTCTCTGGGCTCAGCTAGTGACCTAGATTCTTTGTCACGTGATAACGCGTATCGTTTCATCTCGCTTGCGGTGGGAGTGAGAAAACTTCCCGTACAAGCGCTCTTGCACCGCCTTGCTGCTAATTACCAGCAACTAGAGCTGGGTCACGCGACTCTGGATATTGCAACTCGAGTCCTGGAGCGGGCAGAAAAATTCTAACTTGGGCAGTTTTTATCGTAGAATGACGCGGAAAACGGCATATTTCATCTCCTGGATATCATGACATACCATAGGTGACGTTGTGAACGGTCACACTAGGAAAAGAAAGGAGTGAGTAATGTTGTGTCATATAAACAGTTCAAGATAAAAAAAGGCATCAATTCGTGGTGAGTTATATATCAACTATCCAGGGAAAGAAATTCGTGCCAGACATTCAGGTTGTGAATGTGATTGCTATGAGATTTTTAATGAAAATGCTTGTATATCGATTCTCTGCAAAATAAAAGTTAATTTATTGAAGTTCTATTAGACACATTTGTAATTCTTCAGTAAGACGTCACTCTGTTCTTACACTTGAATGCATGGTAATACAATGAAATAAGTGAGACTTAAACGCTTTTGGTCCTTCCTGAAAAGTCACTTATGGTGGATAAGACGAGCTTGGAACGGACCACCTGATTTCCCTTCTGTCTTCCACATAAATCACTTGTTTCTTGCCGAGGAAATGGGAGCGCGATTTGGGTAACATAGCTGTCAACGTGCATTCGGGATATAGTGAGTTCGAATCCCACTATCGGCAGATCTGAAGAGGTTTTTCCGTACCTTAATTAAGGTCATCGTCACTTCATTCCACTGTTAGCCCTTTCAAATCCGGTCGTCGCCATAAAACCTATCAATGTCGGCGCGACGTAACAAAATGTTTATTTTACAAAACAATTATTTATCCATCACACTGTCACCGATGTAAGCATTAAAACAATTATTCAGACGTTTAGCTAGTTTGGATTTTCAACCACGTCACTGGTCTGTATTTAATTTTGTGGGAGACAAGCGTTGCTTTGTTCGTAGGTATAACCCCAAATTACCCGACACGTGTCTCCAGGGTGGTGCTAAGTAAGCAACGAAATTGGCTGCTGGACCTTAAGCTCTGCTTAACGGATATCCCAGCAAATAGAGGATATATTAAACATCGACTATAATGACGTAAAATTATTCCAATCAAAACTGCTCTTTCTAGAGCCAAACAAAGGACATAGGGCCCAATTTGGAGATCCTACAACTGAATGTTGAGGTATAAGCCGATCCAAAAGTGACTACCTCTTAAAACTGCTTAACGACAACCATGTAGATGTCGTACTACTTCAAGAAACACATTGCGAGAATGAAAACCAACTCCACTCCACATGTAAACTACCAGGATTCAATCTTGTTGCAGCTACCTTCCAAAAAACCTATGGCATCTCTACGCACATTCGAAATAATATTGAGCAAGTAAAAATTCTTGACATCAGCTCTGATAACATTTTCACCACCAGGATTAAAATTGCAGACTTGGAAATAGTAAACATTTACAAACCACCATCTCAACCTTGGTGTAATGAAGCCATCAAGAATGTAAATCATCCGGCAGCCATCATGGGAGATGTGATGAGCTGTACGAAGAGTACCAAATCAGCAACAGAAAAGAAGTCGCTGATCAACTATTGCTCTGCCTAGATTCTGCCAGAAAAGATAAATGGAACTCAATGACAGCAAGCATGAATTTCCAACACTCAGGCAGAAAAGCATGGACTCTTCTTAGAAAACTTGGAAGTTGGACTCCCAAATATATTAATAAGAGCTCAGAGGTATGTCCAGTAGATGTAGCTAAAGGAACCATCAAACTATCCAAAATACCAGAAAATGTCAATAAAGATGAATAAAAAACTCAAGAAAGAGCTAAAAACTAGGCTATCCTCGACTGAATCAACCCCCCAGTTCTCACGGGAATTCACAACTGCAGAAATCTCAACAGCTCAAAAAGAAGTAAAACCAGGCAAAGCAGCAGGAGTGGATGGGATATATCCAGAATTCCTGAAACGTTGTGGACCTAGAACTCTACACTGGCTACTTATGTTCTTTAATGACATCTTAAGAAGTGGTAGACTTCCATCCTTGCTTAAGAGAACTAAAATAGTTGCCATTGTAAAGCCCGGAAAAAGTGGATATAGTCCTGAAGATTACAGACCAATAGCACTCTTACGGTAATTGCTACAAGTTAATGGAGAGAATGATTTACAACAGAATCTCAACCACAGCCTTCCAACACATACCAATTGAACAAGCAGGATTCCGACCTAACTGAAGCTGCTGTGACCAGGTCTTGGCACTCACCAGCCACATTGAGAACGGATTTCAACACAAGAAGAAGTCCATCGCTGTTTTTGTGGACTTGACATCAGCTTATGACACAGTATGGTGACAAGGGATGATTTTGAAATACTTGAAGATCATTCCCTGTAAGAACCTTGCAACACTGCTGAACAACATGCTATGCAATAGAGCGTTCGAAATACATTTAAACGGCAATAAGAGTAAGCCATATATACTAAACGATGGTTTACCCCAAGGATCAGTTCTCGCTCCTCTACTGTTCAGCATCTATACTGCAGATCTTCCAAAAACTACTTCCAGGAAATTCATATATGCAGATGACATAGCTCTGGCTGGCCAATCGAGTGACTTCAAAACAGCAGAAACTATACTCACAAAGGATCTCCATAACCTGAACAAATATTTCAGTACATGGCGACTCAAATCTAACTTGAAGAAAACTGAAGTAAGCTGCTTCCACCTAGACAACCAAAAAGCCAACTATGTACCTCAAGTCGAATTCAAAGGCCAAAAACTTAAGTATAACCTATATTCAAAGTATCTGGGCGTCACAATGGATCGGACACTTTCATACAAGCAACATCTCTCTAACACTGCAGCCAAGATAAAAACAAGGAACAACATATTACATAAGCTCAGTGGAACAGGATGGGGAGCAAACGCGACAGTACTACGGACATCAGCTCTTGCCTTGATCTATCCAGTTTCAGAATTCTGCTGCCCTGTGTGGCTTAACAGTGTATGTACTTCAAAAATTGATACACAACAGAATGATACCATGAGGACAATATCAGGCACCATCAAATCGACACCCCTAAAATGGTTACCTGTTTTATCCAACATCCATCCCCCTCACATACAAAGAGAACTGGCTCTTGTAAGAGAATGGCAGAAATGTCGCAGTAATCCTCAACTGCCCTTACATTAGGATTGCAACCCTCAGAAACCGAAGAGATTAAATTCCAGAAACCCATCATGGAAGTTAGGCGAGAAGCTACTGGAAACATATTTTGATGCTGATGAGATCTGGCATGAAGAATGGACCTCCTCAATTCCTGACAACCTGGATTTAATCCATCATCCTTGTAGAGCTCCTCCTGGTTTCAATTTACCTAGAAGGGAATGTACATCTCTAAACAGAATCAGGACAAACCATGGAAGGTGTAAATTCTGGTTTCACAAGTGGGGAAAGTCTGAAGACCCATTCTGCGACTGTGATAATGTGCCTCAGACCATCCAGCACGTTGTTATGGACTGCCCAAAAAGAAGCTTCAATGGATCTGTTCAAGAATTACATAGTGCCTCTACAGAAGCAGTGGACTGGCTGAAAAGTCTGGACATTAAGTTTTGAATACTGGCCTGTAAATTACATACTTATTTAAGAAATATGTATTTATATGTATTTATAATGTATCTTTGTTTTGGCATACGAAATAATAAAAATAATTTAATTTTGTAACAGGGATAACTCAAACCCCTCTGCACTACGTCCTGATGGGCCTTGGCCGATCAAGCGACGAAAGCTCACCCCGAAGTCCTGCAGAATACGAGGTGACGCATGGTCACTGCGACGAATCCGCTCGGCGGTTCTTCTTGGCTTCCTATATCAGGTCTGCAACAGGAGACATTTATAAGTTCAACGAAATTATTAAGTACATCACATGTATTTCGTGATAACTTTTGTGCATTCTTATTAGGAGAGAGCAGCTGACATTATCATTAGGATTCGGATGTTAAGGAAGAGTCATATTTCATACCTGAGGTCATTTTACCCGAAATCTGAGAAATAACTGTGAATGATGGGTCCCTGACCCCGTTTAAAGCAATTTTATGTTGCATGTAAATGCATATTCCAGCCATTTTTGTTGCTTTGGTCATACATTGCTCAGTTTAGTGATATAAGGTCATATTTGGTTATATTTTGAGAATTTTAGTTCAAACTGAGACGTCATTTTCAATAAGGTACATGTTGCAAGTGATAAATATCATTGAAAAAATTGTTTGTCTATTTCTAGCCGAGTGCAGCCCTTGTAAAGCAGACCCTCCGATAAGGGTGGGCGGCATCTGCCATGTGTAGGTAACTGCGTGTTAATGTGGTGGAGGATAGTGTTATGTGTGGTGTGTGAGTTGCAGGGATGTCGGGGACAGCACAAACACCCAGCCCCCGGGCCACTGGAATTAACCAATTAAGGTTAAAATCCCCGACCCGGCCGGGAATCGAATCCGGGACCCTCTGAACCGAAGGCCAGTACGCTGACCATTCAGCCAACGAGTCGGACGATAAATATCATTATGGATCCGTATTGAAGATACTATACTGTAGGATGCTAATTAGTTTATTAATAACCTCTCAAAGTGCTGGAATGTTTTTCCTAGCCGATTACTTGTATCTTTTTCCTTAGATTGCTCCCACGTAAATATGTCAACATAAACCTTTGTAATTACATTTCCTAACATTTCAAATAGTGTAGTGGCAGAATTTCAAGTCGGACCTCTGTTGGTGGACGCTTTTATATGCCTTGCTCTTACTGTAAATGTGTTAGTATTAATTCTTAGTAATTATAATTGAAATATAAATCAGGTACCTGATTTAACCTTGAGGAGGTACAGTGACTGATGATGCCTTCTATGAAAGGCGAAACATGTCTCACATTCTAATGGTAATAATAATAAATTCCTAAATCTTAAAAATTTTAATGTATTGAAAAGGTGATATTATTAATAAACTAATTAGCATCCTACAGTAAGGTACATGTTTAGTCCATTTTCAAACACAGATTTTCAAAATAATGTACTAGCTGTATTTTTTCGAAAGGGATAGGCAGCAGGTTTATAAGACATGATTCCAAGAATGAGATGCTGTATGAACGTACGCCGACAGTTACCGAAAAATTTCTAATACATTTTCGCTATTTCTCTTAGGAAATCAGAAAGAGAACTGCGCCTCTGGTCTATGATACTAAATGAATGCTGTTGTTGTTGTTTGAGTCATCCGTCCATAGACTGGTTTGATACAGCTCTCCATGCCACCCTATCGTGTGCTAACCTTTTCATTTCTACATAACTACTACATCCGATATCTGCTCTAATCTGATTATCATATTCGTACCTTGGTCTACCCCTACCGTTCTTACCACCTAAACTTCCCTCAAAAACCAACTGTACAAGACCTGGGTGTCTTAAGATGTGCCCTATCATTCTATCCCTTCTTCTGGTCAAATATAGCCAAATCTATCTCCTCTCACCAATTATGTTCGGTACCCCCTTCATTCGTGATTCTATCTATCCATTTCACTTTCAGCATTCTTCTGTAACACCACATTTCAAAAGCTTCTATTCCCTTTCTTTCTGAGCTAGCTATCGTCCATGTTTCACTTCCACGCTCCAGACGAAAGTCTTCAAAATCATCTTTCTAATTCCTATATCAATGTTCGAGGTGAACAAATCTCTTTTCTTAAGAAAGACCTTCTTTGCTTGTGCTAGTCTGCATTTTATGTCCTCCCTACTTCTGCTATCATTAGTTATTTTACTACCCAAGTAACAATAGTCATCTACTTTCTTTAACATTTCATTTTCTAATCTAAAATGAATGTATAAAATTTCAATTTACCTTCTGTAGCTCAGTCAGTTTGCATGCTTAGGTGTGTCTGCTGTACTATCGCTTACCACTGTATGACACGTTCAGTGTAAGCAATACTCTAATACTTGACACCTACCTCTAAAATGCTTAAGTCATATTTTACCATTTTAGGTCATATTTAGCTAGTTTTAGGGCATATTTCCTTCCATATTTTGTAATTTTTAGGTCATAAACTTCCGAACCCTAATTATCATACAGTAGTCCGGCTCCATGGCTAAATGGCTAGCGTGCTGGTCTTTGGTCACAGGGGTCCCGGGTTCAATCCCTGGCACGTTCGAGAATTTCAACCATCATTGGCTGATTTCGCTGCCACGGGTGCTGGGTGTATGCGTCGTCTTCTTCATCATTTGATCCTCATCACGACGCGCAGGTAGCCTACGGGAGTCAAATCAAAAAGCCTGCACCTGGTGAGCCGAACATGTTCTCGGACACTCACGGCACGGCACTAAAATCCATTCACCGTTTCCTTTCATCATACACTATATTTTCATAGAAATTAAGCAGTACGTTTCTTCATATAATGATAATTCTTCCCTACAGTCGTAATAATTAGTTTGATGCAAACCCGTCTTGCTACATATTCTAGGCTAATGCACCGATCAACTGTTAAGCCGAGATATTCATTCAAAGTATCATTATTCGCATTTATAGCTAAAAAGGAGCTAACTACTGTCGACCAGGACTAACGCCCCCCCCCCATATTATTATTAGTTGTTGATTTTTAAGCCCTTTTTTAACAAATACACTGATCTCTCAGTTGCTAACGTCAGAGCGAGAAATTGTTTGCAAATTTTCATCCTGATTATGGATCTTAATTTGGAGCAATCTGGAGTTATGTAATTTCCACCTTTCACACACAAGATTGAAAAAATATGTTCTCCACACAATATTGTGTGAAGCGTCGAGGAAACAAAAACTAAAAGTTGTACTGTTCTTTAAAATCAACCCATAATTTATTTAGTATTCTGTACGAACGTTGAGAAGCCAGCCCTTAATACAGAATGAAAAACCGATACTTGCTAAGGAATGTCAAATTATTTAAATATTCGAGTTCTGTAACCATTTGAGTGTCCCCCACTATAAATTTATTCAAGAAAAAAACGGAAATATTTTTACACGGTTCTTAGAAACATTTATGGCTCAAACCCCATATGGCCCGCTGGTGTGATAAGAAAGCAGTTAATATGCTCACTCTGCTATCTTAATTTCTCTGTGGCTTGGATTTTAGGTTAATATCTTTCAAGATAAAAGTAGCCTACTGAAGTATACGGTCTTGTATGTACGTGATGTCTATTGGAGTTGGGTACGGATATAGGTATCAAGCGAATTGTGACTCTCCAAACAAGGAGAGTTAATGATTTACCAATTTCTCTTCTCAGGTCATTAGTCAGAAGGAAATCTCATAGTTAAATATTCAACTTTTCGATTGGTGCTCAGTCATATAACAATAATTGAAGACGATTGGTACAGTATTCGAACCTCCTAAATTTCAACTTGAAGGCGACCATTTCACTACATGCCCCGACGTCCGGTTTGGTGAAATGTGTGGTATGGTTCCTCAAGTTTTAGCGCACTTAGCACTCAATATTTGGCTGATTTCATAAAGTGCGTAGCTAATGGAAAGTTAATCTCAATATCGATGTGTAGTCACTATTTTTATTACGCTTGTTATCTTGGCGGTTCAGAGCAATACTAACATAACTAGCATTTTTCACATTGCATCGGTAGATGTAAGGTGGATCTCGGCCCATATACCTCTACACTCTAACCGGCCAACCAAGCAGAGGAGGGGTGGCCACGGCTCTACTTCTCTGCATTCCCGAGACGGGACAGGGCTGGGCCTCACAGCTGGCCCCAACCGTCGGCTGTCCTGAGAATGGTTTTCCGAGGTTTTCCATTTTCTTGCACTAAGGCGAATGCCGGGACAGGTCCTAGTATAGGCCAAGGCTACCAACCCCCTCACCTTCTCCAATCATCTCCTTCGCCGTAAAAAATCTCCCGGCCTGAGAGACGGCATCACTATCTAAGAGGCCTGCCTCCCCTCCAGGGGAGGAATGAAAACATTTTAGCAGTAGCAGTTTCACATTAGAAAAACTTCCGTACCTGCTGATCAGCATTAACGCGAGTATTCATCATTTGTGTGTACGGAACAGCACATTGTTAGGTCACCTGTGTCCGGCCCCACGTTGTGGGGGGTAACGCGTCTTCCTGTCACCTGGTTGCCCCGGGTTCAATTCCCAGCCGTGTCAGGGGTTTTTAATTGTAAATGATTATATCCCTGGCCTGGATATTGGTGTTTGTATCGTCCTTAACGTTCCTCTCCTCACATTCAACACTCTGCACTTCCACAATTTCGATTACACGCACGTCCCTATCATATGTTGAAAGTAGTGGCAAAAGATCTACAGAGGTCGACGCCACGAACAAATATCATTTACTTGATATGTTATATATATATATATATATATATGGGTCACCTATGTCTATTATTTATTCATTACCTCTGTTGGTTACTGCTCTGTTGGCCTCCGTTTGTTTCCTTTCTCTGTGTGATAACGTTAGCGATTTCGCCGTTTCGCTTATTCTGAGAATATGGCCATAGAATTTCAATCGCCTTTTACTGAAGGTGTGTGAGATCCTTTCGGTAATACAATATATTTGGTGAGATTTCCTTTTCATCCAGATTCCATCTCTACAAAATGGGCCGAAGATGTGTCCATTCGGCTTTCCTTTCTTGCTTTTCTATGTGTTTGATTAATTATCTACCATCTATAATTAATATTTCCGGTGCATATTGGATTTGATTACTGTATTATAATGCCTTAGTTTTGCTTTCCTAGATAATGATTTTTCGTTATATGATTCCAGGCCATTCGGTAAGATTTTTGTAATTTAGGGATTCTTTCTTTATTTGCGTAACGATTTAACACAGAATGTTGAATGACTTCTCCAGGGTATTTAATCTTGTTTAATTGAGAATTTTTGCCTCGTTATCAAATGTTGTCCATTTAAAATATCGAGGGGTTCCTTCCATGTACCGGTACTGAGTTTTCACGAACGAGATTTGAAGTCCTGTTTTGATTGCATTTGCATGGAGTCTTTCAACTGAATGAATTGCTTCTTAACTATTATTAGAAAGAATTACAAAGTCGTCTGCAAAGTCTAGACACCTCACTTGAATTCTACCTTTGGATAGTCTGCCAAGTGTTAGTCCTTTAATTTCCTATCCCCAGCAATTAATAACATTATTGTTATTCTTATTATTATTAGTAGTATTATTATTATTACTATTAATAATAATAATAATATAACAATAACCTTAAGTCATTTATGCCCTTCTGGAAATGCTGGAGCATTGTGAACGGAACTGTTGGGACAACAGAGGAAAAGACTGAGTTAGCGATATTCAGGTTTGTGTTCATTCTTGTTTTGAGGGTGCCGATATATTTCATGCCGTCGACAGACTGTAAAATTTCCAGTACGAACCTAAAGAGGACAGGGTAAGAGCTTGTGAAGTGCTCCGTGATCCCCTTGTGGAATAGCCTCATTATAACTGAGCGAGAATGCTGCTCTCCACTTCAAAATTCCATCTGCCAGGTTTTTGTACTAAACGGGTACTTTCACAATGTTACCGAAAGCAGAAATAATCCCAATTTTCTTTCTTCTTTTACACCAACTGAACATTAAAGCTGTAAATTCTTTTCATGTCAGGGATGGTTTTATATATATTTTTTGTAGGAGTGCAGCCATACAGGTTAACCAGGGCCCGTACTATTGTGCGATGAGAGACGGAGTGTGCATTGGTCTGGAACTAAATTGCTAGCAAGCTGCTCGTTTCACCCCCGGGACCTGGTATCATGCGCCCTTTTGAAGAAGCAACCCTGGGATCGTGAACCACAACTGTACATTATTACGTACATGAGAGGATGGCTTCATGACACGGGTAGTGTAACAGTAAGTTCGCATATGGGAGATGGTGGGGTCAAAATAGAGCCTTTTATGACCGAGTTTGAAAGTTACTTAATGAAATAAGTTGATTTCCGGTGTACTGGCAAACCAGCAAACGTGTTTGTAAAGCGGTGCTGCATACTACAACCGAGTATAAAAAATTTGGCCGAGTCTGTTCATATTTAGTCCTTTCTGTCATATGTCAAATGTCTCCCTTCACGTGATTTCTTTGTTTGCTTTACTATCGTACCACATCCACCACCAAAAACAACAACAGCAGCATAGTCGTACAGTATGGAAATTTAATCTGTTCAAATTCCTATTATGATTGACAAAATAATTTGCTTGAATTATTATACACTACACATTGTCCAACCCTTGTCCCGTTTCTCTACGTAGAGTATGAAGTGAGATGAAACTTCGTGGTGAACTTTTACGACCGAATGCCCTTCCTGACGTCAACCTCATCAGAGGAATGAAATGAATGACGTAATATATAATAGTGGGAATGGAGATGGTGAAACCCAGTGCCGGCACATAGTCTACTGCAGTCGAATATCATCAAGGCTGAACGTCTCCATCCGACGGACGAGTCACCGTCAACAGCGTCATATTACCTCACTTCGTATGAACACTATGGAGAGTTTAGAATTGAATCCAGTATTTTCGCACGCAATCTTGTAATTAGAAATTGTATAACACCACCTCTCCTATCCTGTCAGCCAATATTCCACTTAATAAATTTATTCTTGTTAACACAGTAGGATACAAGAAGTGCATTGCAATTAGAAACTCTTCAGCTTCCCACATTCTCACAAAGGAAACTCACTTCCTGTTTCAAGAAATAAAGAACGTAGAAAAACATGTTATCATAATGTGGAGCCACACAATGGAATCCAAAGTAATAAGTACGATGATTAGGCAGCGAAAGAAGCTACGAGATATTCACTGAGTGACCCAACAATACCTATACCGCACAGCGACATGATCACACGTGTTAAAAAATGTTATGCTAACAATGTAAGATGGACTGGCTGGCCAATTCTAAAAGTAAACTCCTTGAAATAACATCCAGTTCCATTACACAGTACCCGGTTAAGAACCTTTGCAGGCAAGAACAAGTTTTTATATCACGACTCAGTTTAGGACACTCAAAGATAATCCACAGTTATCTTACAAGTAAAGAACAACATCCCATCCGCCGTGTATCTAACTCACCATTGACAATCAAGCATATAATTACTGAATGTCAACCGTAAAATCAACGGCGAAAGTACCACAGTATTCCTAATGAGCTCCAAAAGGCAATGAACACTCATTACTATGATTCCAACTTATTACATCGTTTGAAGATTTTTCTTTATATTACCAAATATGGTTATACAGTAAGTGTATTTAGGGTTTGTAGTTAGGACATAATGGAGAGGGCATACGAGATTTTTGGTCAGAATCCATATTGTTCCAGTATTTGGGACCCAAGCCAGGATTAATTGATACGAGAACTAGTAAATGTCTACAGGAAATTAGCATGATTTGTTCTTGGTGATTTCCGACACAACAGTAGAGTTATGAATATATTGATGACTTTGGGCTGGGCACTTGGGAGTAAGGAGACGAGCTGTTCGACTAAGCAATATGTTCGGAGCTGTCAGACGAGTGATGGCGTGGAATGGTATTAGTACACGAATACACTTGAATGGAGTTTCAAAGGTAGGAAAGATAATAATATGTATAAAAAGTTGCCAAGCAAGATAACAAATTGGGTCAAATGTTATTTTATAGGAAGAGGAATTAGGGATTGAAATATTTTATCAAGGGAAATGTTCAATAAATTTACACGTTCTTTGAAAATTTTTTAGAAAATATTTGTTATACGGTTGACAGGGAATCTGCCACCTGGGCGTCAATCCTGAATGCAGATCAGTGATGATTGATTGATTGATTGATTGATTGATTGATTGATTGATTGATTGATTGATTGATTGATTGATTGATTGATTGATTGATTGATTGATTGATTGATTGATTGATTGACTGTATAAGGTGGATGAAATGCAATAGGGTACAATCTACAACAGTTCCGCATTGTGTGTTTGGGAATATACGCATAGTGATTTCCTGTGAGGTCAGGGAATACATCGAAGGTATTTCGTGCCTGTCGTAAGAGGCGGCTCAAAGGGGGACTATGGAATCTCAATTTGATGGTGAGTGTACCGCGGCTGCTGGCACCAGACTTGCCCTCTAATGGATAGTCGTTAAAGGATTTAAAGTGTACAAATTCCGATTACTCTTCGTCACTATCTCCCCGTGCCAGGAGTAGGTAACTTGCGCGTCTGCTGCCTTCCTTGGATGTGGTAGCCGTTTCTCAGGCTTCAGCTCCGGAATCGAACCCTGATTCCCAGTTACCCTTTTAAAACCATGATAAGTGCAGAACCTACCATCGACAGTTGATAAGGCAGACATTTGAAAGATGCGTCGCCGGTACGAGGACCGTGCTATCAGCCCAAAGTTATTCATAGTAACCTAGGCAAACGGACCATAAGATACATCTGTGTACGTGCGACGCAACGAAAATTGTAGAAGGGAAAGAGAATAAAAGTACCGAGTGAGTTGGCTTCGCGGTTCGCATAACATACAGTATCTGTGAGCTTGTATTTTGGGAGATGGTGAGTTCAAATTCTGCCTTCAGCTGTTCTGAAGACGGTGATCCATGGTTTATTATTTTCACACTAGACAAATACTGGGGCCATACTTTAATTAACACTACGGCCATTACCTTCCCAGTTCTACTCCTCCCTCGTCCTAGCGTCACCGAATATAAACAAAGAAATACAAATTAGGGTAATTTAGAGCTATATATTTAACGTTCCTCAATGTCAAACACTTTTGGACATGTTCAGTTGTCAGAATGGCATTGTAAAAGATTCTTTAGCATATCAGATAATCTGCCAACACTAGCCTCTTACATTTAAGTGAGATACTTCTAAATACCAGGGTCTGACTCGCCGTGGTAGTAAAGGCATGTTCTGTTCGCCCGGAAGGACGTGGGTTCGATTTCCCGTCAGGAAGTCGAAAAATTTAAGAAGCGAGATTTCCACTTCCGGAGGTGCACATGGCCGTGAGGTTCACTCAGCCTACACCAAAAATGAGTACCACATTAATTCCCGGGGGCAAAGGCGGCCGGGCGTAGAGCTAACCTCTCTACCCCATCAAGTGCCGAGGTTACGCATAGTGGAAGCCTTTACCTTCCACCCCTCCAAGGGCCTTCATGGCCGGTACAGAGATGACTTTGCTTTTACTTCTAAATACTAGTTTCTTCCACCATGACTTGACCTCCTAACCTTGAGCTCATACTCAGCAAAATAATGGTGTGTACTGTATATAAAGTAATCAGAAGTGTTCTCGAATTACTCTCACTGAATAAATGCATTCACATACTTCAACATTTTCATGGGATTCTGCAGAGTAATTATGAAAACTGGTTTTCTTAATTCATAATGAGGGAGACTTTAGCACATAGGTCCAGGATATTTGAGTGGTCACTAGATTGTTTAATAGAGAATGAGTATTCTATTTAGTATACCATAGGCTATATGAGAAAATTAGAGGACGATGTGTTAATGCTATGTTTAATTTATAATTTAACGAATTAAGGATTCTGCTGAACTATGCTTCAGACATTCTGATACACACCCTGGCGGAGAGAGGGGTGGCATCCTCCATTGGGGCGGGTAAACTACCCCAGAAATAAAGGTTCAAGTAATAGGATGAATCACTGGTTTCAGTAAATATTCTTTTGCATGACTGACCATTTCATTAACTATTTCATTATTAGATTACGTTGATCCATGTCAGCGCCTTAAAATGCCTACGGTAAAGGAAGTTTTCACTTCTTCTTCTTCTTCTTCTTCTTCTTCTTAATATGTTTACCCTCCACGGTCGGTTTTTCCCTCGAACTCAGCGAGGGATCCCACCTCTACCGCCTCATGGGCAGTGTCCTGGAGCTTCAGACTCTGGGTCGGGGGATACAACTGGGGAGGATGACCAGTACCTCGTCCAGGCGACCTCACCTGCTATGCTGAACAGGGGCCTTGCGGGGGTATGGGAAGGTAGGAAGGGATAGACAAGGAAAAGGGAAGGAAGCGGCCGTAGCCTTAACTTAGGTACCATCCCGGCATTTGCCTGGAGGAGAAGTGAGCAAGCACGGAAAACCACCTCCAGGATAGCTGAGGTGGGAATCGAGCCCACCTCCACTCAGTTGACCCCATTCCAGCCCTCGTACCACTTTTCAAAAATTTCGTGTCACAGCAGGGAATCGAAGCCACTAGTTAAAATATAATATATAACAATATAACATACCTCTAAACGAGGCAACTAATCACACTAACCACTAAACCACAGAGGCGGACAAAAAATATTTTTTATATATTCATATATTAAGGATTTAGCTGACACTTAGGCGTACGACTTCAGTGAATTCAGAAAGCATGCATATGATTTCATGAATATTTCTGTGGAGGAAACTCAGTTGTTAACGTCAGAGAAGACAATATACTAATAAAAAGGAAACACGAACGCTACAATCGTATTGACAAAGAAGTTGATATTGTAACCGTTAGGGCATATGATGGTGAACGGCTACAATAAAGAAAAATGAAAAAGTCAATTCTTAGATTGTATAGAAGTGGTGGTCAAACGTAGAGGTTATTATTTTATTTTGCCATAATCTTATAAAAATGTCTAATTTGTAGTTCGAACCGATAGTAATTCTGGATAGTGATTTTATTAATATTTAAGACCTTTAATTATGAGCAGATTTAAAATCTGTAGCTCAAATATAGTCCGCCTCCGTGGTGTAGTGGTTAGTGTGATAAGCTGCCACCCCCGGAGGCCCGGGTTCGATTCCCGGCTCTGCCACGAAATTTGAAAAGTGGTTCGAGGGCTGGCCTCGGGAGGTCAGCTGAGTAGAGGTGGGTTCGATTCCCACCTCAGCCATCTTCGAAGTGGTTTTCAGTGTTTCCCACTTCTCCTCCAGGCAAATGCCGGGATGGTACCTAACTTGAGGCCACGGCCGCTTTCTACCCTCTTCCTCGTCTATTCCTTCCAATCTTCCCATCCCCCACCAAGGCTCCAGTTCAGCATAGCAGGTGAGGCTGCCTGGGCGAGGTACTGGTCATCCTCTCCAGTTGTATCCCCGACCCAATGCCTCACGCTCCAGGACACTGCCCTTGAAGCGGTAGAGGTGGGATCCCTCGCAGAGTCCGAGGTAAAAACCAACCCTGGAGGGTAAGCAGATTAAGACAGAAAGAAAAGCTCAAATGTAAGTTAGTTATAGTAATTTAAAAGCTTTTCAGTCTGTCAAACACACTAGTTAAAACATAATATATAACACTATAACATACCTCTAAACCAGGGCCTATCAGGGTGCATGCGCGTGGTGCATGCACTGTGCACAGTGCAAAAGACGACTTGGCTTGGTTGACCAGAGTGCAGACCCCCCACTCCTCGATTTGGAGCAATAGCGCTTACTCTCTCTTTCCTCACGCCTCTCTCGCTCGCTCCGCCTGTCTCCCTCTGCCCCACTTGCGCCGTAGCGCTCCAAATCCGGGCTGAGTTGAACCGAGTATAGCCGAGCTTAGCCGAGTAGCCAGAGACGAAGCGTTGATCCGAGCTATACCGAGCGGCACCGATGCACAGTGCACGGAGCTCTTGCGCCTCGCTCTGCACGCGTGAGATTTTGGGCGTTTGAGAGGCCCTGCTCTAAACGTTACACACTATTAAATAGTTACTTTCATTATATCAGTCTCATCCTTACCTTTGACAATATGAAAGTGGCAGAGGCATGAGCGACGCTAGTTAAGCCATTCCTTATGCGCCGTCTCCTGTTATGAATCGTGCGAAAATATCGCTCATGGGGTCGGTTACTGCGTGCATTTCATTGGGTATGGTAGACATATACAATAGCAACTTCTTGCTTGGCGAGGAAAGCAACGGGAATTTACATCCCTCCTCATTTCCCGTGTATGGCTCATCAGTGACGCCTAGGCCATCCACGACAGCGGATGGCTGAGTTGACAAAAATAAAACAGCCTTCGGCTGAAAACTCAACCTACCCTCATCCTTTTCTTCTTCTCTTTCTTCTTATAAGGTAAGGTAAGATTGTATTCTGCCCGAAGGCAGGTCGGAACCTCCGCAGAGGTCTACCTGAGCCGGAGTTTACGTGCGGTAAACTGACCAGTTCCTCACCGCTCCTCCATTTCCTTACCCCCACTAACAGCGCGTGGGAACCCATCCAGTTCTTGACCACGCCCAATGTTGTTTAACTTCAGAGATCTCACGGGATCCGGTGTTTAAACACGGCTAAGGCTGTTGGCATTATTATTATAACTAAAAATAAAAATAACACTGGCCCGGAAAATATTTATAAGACTGAAGCGGAATTGTACCTTAGAACAGCTCATCACAGAAAATGCTGGAAACCGGGATTTTGATGCACCAATCCGTTGCCATTGCCGTCACATGTATGTGAGTGAGTGAGAGGAGCAGACGTGCTTAGTGACCAGTTGAACGCAACACAAAATGGTGCTCACAATAAAACAGCGTATGTTCGTTTTCGAGTGCCATGCAAAGCACGGTTCTTGGAAAATCTGTGCAGAACTGTATGCGCAGAGTTTAAAACTGGAATTGTGGCAAAACCTCCAGCAAAGTTTGCAATGCAAAATAGCGGGAAACGGGCTCTGTAGCGAAATGAAAACGTATCTATCCGATAAGAGTTTGAACGCCGGGCTGAGTGGCTCAAACGGTTGAGGCGCTGGCCTTCTAGCCCCAACTTGGCAGGTTCGATCCTGGCTCAGTCCGGTGGTATTTGAATGTGTTCAAATATGACAGCCCCGTGTCGGTAGATTTACTGGCACGTGATAGAACTCCTGCGGGACTAAATTTCGGCACCTCGGCGGGGTAGTTAGTGGGACGTAAAGCAAATAACATTATTATTGTTAAGAGTTTGAACACCAGAACACATTACTCGAGTGAAGGAAAGCCTGGAACGGTCCGATGAAATCTCAATGTCGTGTATCTGTGAAAGCGGAAATTAACACATCTTAGTACTGAAACGTTATCGAAAAGGTCCGAAACTCGTATCTTTACAAATTTCCTGTTGTGCGTGCGTTAAAGCGTCTAGACATGTTGAGGTCTGCCGGTGGTTTTTGAATGAAATGGAGTCAGGACTTTGGGATTCTCAATTTTTCATTTCTACAGATGAGGCCATTTCCAGCATCTTCTGTGATGTTCATTAACGAGGTTCAATCCCTTGTCAATCCCACTTTGCGGGTCATTTTTATTTTGTGCATAGTATAACAGCACGTAGGATTAACACAATCACAACGCACTCACTAAGGAATTATATTTCAATTCACATATAACTTAAATATTTAAATGCCCTTGAATAACTTCCACATACAGATACACAGAGATGCAAGATCACAGTTAAAATATTCAATACACCCCTACCCCATTGAAAATTCCTAACAAAATCCTTGAGACGTGGCTCCATTGTTCCCATCACGGTAGCTAAAGAGAGACGGTAGGTGTCACGCGCAGCCGGCCAGGAGCTTGTACGTCAGCGGAATCTAGTCTGCCAGGCGCTGTAACTTACTACAAATCAGTGTGCCGAGCGCCCCGCTTATCTTCCTTATCACAAATACGTTTACGTTGTAGTGTAATATTTTCACGCGAAAACCACTAAGATATTGCATAAAACTGTTATTTTTATTATTTTGTTTGTGTGCTTTCTTAAATATTGCAGACCTGCTTTAAAAGCCAGTTAAAACAGTTAAAAAAACATTTTTGAATGTTCCAATACACCGGAAATGTTAGTATTTACAGTTCCCAATTACTCGAAAGAATTTAAAGTACCTTATACACATACAGGTTAAATAAATCAAAGCTTAAAACTCAAAAAATGATATTAACAGACAAGTCTAAATAAAATAAACAAGATTGAATACTGCATGTTGTTACGTTTCCTGAAAATAGTGAGTACTGTACTAACATTATCGCTTATTTTATTACTAATACAAATCTGTAAAATGAATAATAATAATAATAATAATAATAATAATAATAATAATAATAATAATAATAATAATAATAATAATAATAATAATAATTTTTATTTGACCCCGTATGTAAACTGCGCGTCGTGATGGGGATGAAATTATGATGAAGACGGCACATACATCCAGTCCTGGTCTCAGGGGAATTAACCAATTATGGATACAATTCCCGACCCTGCCGCGAATCGAACCCGGGATCCCAGTGATAAAAGTCCAGCACGCTAATCATTTGGAGCCGAACACTATAATAATAAATCAACATAACAAAAATAACATTACTATTAATTTTGGCTTACCTTTAAGGACTTCTTCAATATTTTCCGTGCAGCGTCAGCATGCGCATCCGTAGTCCAGCTTTCATTCACTGACCTCTTGAGTGCTCTCTGTTATTCACTTCTTTCATTCTAATAAATGAACGAGTTCTCACAAAACACGGAAAAGCGAAGTCGTTGACTCCACTATACTTAGGTCTGATATCTATAAGTTCCTTCATCACTCTTGAGCACTTCCTCAGACCATTTCCGTGAAACCTTTGAAAATCTTTTTCTAGTTCGCAAGCAGTGTCTATTCGTTAGGCCTCCTCTACACAAAGCTGAGATCCAGTCAGAGTTCATAATATTACCGCATTTTCTTCCGTACATGAAGCTAGTGGTGATTCCTTTTTTCGTCACCCGGCATGCAATATACCCCGCTAACGTTTTCAATAAGTCCTTATTTTCATTATGTAAGCAATCTCCGAGATTGTGCTGCTCAGCAAACTGATCTATTAATGAGTCAACTTTACAATCAACGTCTTCATACTCTGAATCAAAAATTTCCAAGTGAGTTTTGACTGATTCTATGGTGTCATTAAAAACAGCACAGTCTACTCGGTCGGGGGCATCTACAGTTAATGTTTCACACTCTTCCCTGCTGCAGTTTGTAGTTTTAATTATGTCATATGCACTTTTGCACAGTAGTAGGGACTTTATTCTCTGAGTAACTGTTGTGGGCAGGAGGTGGTCATAAAACCGGCATAAGCCCCTGATCATAGAAAAATATGACTCTAAAATATCTTGATTTCACTTCGATGTTAGTAGATGGTGATATCCTGCAGATTTTAGGTTTCGAAATAATCCCTGCAAACTACGGATGGAAACTATACAGCCTATTTGAAAAGGTAGTAAGCCAGTCTTTCCAATAACTCTTGTTGATGAAAACAGGTCGAACATTTTATTCAGGATTACATCTTGTTCCTCTAAACCTGTTTCGTAAGCACTTTTGAACTTGTTTGTTGGATGATGAGGGATTCTGTTATTAAGAACATCAAATCCATCATTAACAGTTTCAACAAACTGTAGCCTACTACATGTTCATTCCCAGGAAAATATACGATATAGTCTTCGCCACAGTACCAAAGAGAAGTTCAGCAGCTTTTCTTACGTTTTGTCATTCACTACCAGTTGCTAGCAAATGTTGTTTGATTATTTTACGGATGAATTTTAAGTCCCCAGTTTTCTGGTATTATCCTAAGTCAACAAAGATGTCTTTTGTAACCGTTTTTTTTTTCAGATGCAAGCGTGTATCCTTGGTCTAACAGATGGTTTCTTATTAACTTAAGGATGTGAGGAACGTCAAAAAACGCCCAAATCACACGTTCATCAGTACATGGATTTCTTATGGAAGACTTCTCTGGACTTACTCCCGGGTCGATGCTTAACTTTCGGTTGGAACCACCCATATCACTCATAAAAGTCCTTAGGCGAAATCCGTTCCCTCAGCAAGTTTTACCGTTTCATAAAATAAATCAGTAGTGACGGTCTGGTCAAACTGATAGTAAACAGGCTGTTTCCATTTACCAATTAGACTTCTTAATATAATAACCTGCACATTTACATGGGGCACTCTAAATACATCTTCGACACCATCGTAGCATATACCAGATTTGATTTTCATCTCGTCAAAGCTCATCATTATATCTTTCTTAAAATTATCATTCTTAATATTTTCTTTACCCATTAGTAGGTTAAAACTGATATCCAAAAACCCAGGTGGAGTTGAAAATTGCGGCAACCGTCGTGTTATTGTTGTTTCACTAGGAAGGGGATATTTTAGAGTTTCCCTAACATATGACAAAGCTTTTTTGGAGACACCGAATTGTCACTGCTTTGGCTAATCTTCAGGTGACTAGTTTGTGCACTTTCCCTTCAGTAAATTTTGTTTTTGACATTTAGAAACAATCCTCATAGTTCTTTAAAATTGCCTCCAATTTTGGTTTGGGCTCTTCTTAGATCTTCAATAAGTAATTTTATTATCTCTTTTAATTCTTCATTTTCATTTTCACACCAGCTAGTTCACACTTCAAAGGCAATTTGTCTTCCTTTTGGCGTAACAGTTCGTTAATTTGCCCTTCCTGAAAAAGGTCATCAAGCTCTCTTGATTTCTCTACACATTTGCTTATTAAAGATTCTAGAACTTTTATACAATCCCGCGTTTCGATGAGTGTATTTCTCTCTGAATTGTATATTGAACTGTTCCTGTTTTTCAACAAGCGCTTCGGGGGGGGGGGGGGCTAAGAGTTCTGATTGTAAATATCTTTCCAAATCAGAGGAGAGAAAATGTTCGGAGCATATACGTGCGATTTTAGAGTTTAAAACATCCTTTCCTTTACAAAAATGTACCCATTGTTTGTGTAGAGTTGGGTCTTTTGGGAATCTATAAAAGGACAACTAACGATTCTTTGCGTTGTTGGGGTGGTTTGTGCAGCCTGCAACCTCACAGCACGGCATTTTAACAGCACAAACACGACATATACACTGGAATTCACTTCTCTCACGAACGATACACACAAGTTCACGACTTTCAAAACATTCGCAAGCCTCGAAAGTAATTAGATAATTAAAGGAACAGTGTGCAGACAGCAGACGAACAGCTATGCACCGAACTTAACTGCTTGAGTGAAATCACCGACACTAAAGAGTACATGGACCATTATTAGCGCACCAAACAATGCGTAGTGTAATGGTAGTGACGGTCCAGTGACGTCACGACCACGGCAGTCTACTGCACATCCGTCTCTCTTCCAGCTACCGTGGTTCCAATCTACGATGTACAATCGCGATCCCAAGAATTCTGGGTGGACAAGGAAACGGGCAACGTTTGGGCGAAAATTTTGGCCAACCCTGAGGATGAAGGAGAAGTAAACATGTGTTCGATTTCCAGGAGGTGTGGCTTGCGATTTTGCGCACTCAGAGGCCACTCCGATCTCCATTTTTTCTGGAACTGATTAAGATGTTTCTATGGTTAAACATTCTGGCTACACTAACTTTTTCTGATCAAGGAAAAAATAATTAATTGTATGTAATCTAATTGCGATGAAGTGTGCACGACGTAATCCCTCCCCAATATATGACATTTAATTGTTTGATCAGCGCTGATAGTAACTTCATAGGAACAGGTTTCCAAACTCCCTTGCGTCTCTGATAATCATAATTTTTAATGCTAGGTTATTTTTACTTTGGTTTTTGAGGATAACAATGTACATTCTGCTATCTCTCAGGCAGAGCTGCTACGCGTGTCTCACAGTTTGATAAATCGAGCACAGCGCTACATCGACGTCAACAGTGGCCATTTCCAGTATCTTATGTGATGTTCATTAACAACGGTCAATCCTGCGTCAGTCCTATTGAGGATAACGATTATTATTATTATTATTATTATTATTATTATTATTATTATTATTATTATTATTATTAGTAGTAGTAGTAGTAGTAGTAGTAGGAGGAGGAGGAGGAGGAGGAGGAGGAGGAGGAGTATTTGATAGGGACTATATTGACGAAAATAAGGGTCATTCTTTCTTACAGTGGTTGAACGCGATGCCATTTCATAATAATGAAGTCATAGTCGAGACGACTAAAATTTCAGCCAGACCTCGCACACAAGAATTACAAAGAAACTGGAGAATTTGACCGTCAATTAATTGACAAATCGACAGCTTACTTTTAAAACCTCGTATGTCCCGATGCTCTTCCTACGCATTATTTTCCTTAAGGCTGGCCACGCCTCCCGGCCACATATGGATATGCAGTCCATCAGAACAATTTTCATTGTGTTCAATTTCCTATGCTGATGTGTAAAGGAAAATGGACCTTACCATACCGTATAGTAGGGATGTTGTTTGCATCACGTATTTACGCACTCCTACAGTATATGCATTTAAGGTTCAATTTCCTTTACACTTTCGCATAGGAAAATTAACTCAACAAAAATTGTTCTGATGGGCTGCATATCAATACGTGGCTGGGAGGCGTGACCAGTCTTAAGAAAAATAATGGGTAGTAAGAGCGTTGGAAGATATAAGGTTTTAGAAGTAAGTGGTCGATATGCTGTATATTACGCCTGTTGCCTTGAAGGAGGCGTGTTGTTCCTCCCTTAATTCCTCTTTCCCTTCATTGTCGAGCCAATGGGAGGTGTGCGCAGGCGGGGAAGCAAGTACCTTGCCCTCCGCGTGGGTTTCGTTCATGCTAGATATCCTCGTACTTCCGTTTTATCCACCTCCCCTCACTCTTCAGATGTGTGCATGTGTTACGCGTCTGATGGATGTGACCAACGAGAGAGAGAGTGTGTAAGCAGGTACTGGGTGGTTCTGAGGGTGTACTGATTTCTTGCTTGGAATGAATATTTCTGGCCACTAGATACTAAAGACTTCGAGTATACATTTAAACACACAAACATTGGCCGTCGCAGAAGATGACTTTCTTTCAAAATTCTCTTGTTTGAAATATGATGAACATCTAAGTACCACCTTTTCGGCCATCGACTATCCACAATTTACGAATGTCCTCGCGTTCGCAAATGTATAAAGTTAAATATATCCTTACCGGGCGAGTTGGCCGTGCGCGTAGAGGCGCGCGGCTGTGAGCTTGCATCCGGGAGATAGTAGGTTCGAATCCCACTATCGGCAGCTCTGAAAATGGTTTTCCGTGGTTTCCCATTTTCACACCAGGCAAATGCTGGGGCTGTACCTTAATTAAGGCCACGGCCGCTTCCTTCCAACTCCTAGGCCTTTCCTATCCCATCGTCGCCATAAGAACTATCTGTGTCGGTGCGACGTAAAGCCCCTAGCAAAAAAAAAAAATATATATATATCCTTGTAGGCCAAATTTTGTGCAACTGAGTGTACCATCATACAATGCTTCGTGAAGTTCTGTTAGAATGATTCTCACGTGCATTTTTACAATGAGATCTGCAATGTTTACGTTCGGCTGCTCTTCCATTTTACTGTACAGGCTTTTATCTCGAACTGTACCGGTAAAACACTTCCTTTTTGAATGCACTGTATTCACACGCCTCATCTAACGGTTCCAATCGAAAGCAAATAGAACGGGCTTTAAAATGTTGATTTTAGAATGGCATTGTTCTCGAAAGTTTGAAGAAATTACAATATTTGCCATGAATTCAGTAATGTGCCTCGTATTATTATTATTATTATTATTATTATTATTACTAATCGTATGGCACACATTTACATTTTATAGAGAAAATAGGAGAAAAGAAACGAAGTTGATTACAATCTAAAATGAAAATCCACAGCCTTTTTTTCCAATTTCAATCGGACAAGAATGGAATGAATGAAGCCCCCATCTAGCAGCGAGGAGAGGAAATGTACAGGCTGCCGAAACCTGTCGCACTCCTCTGGGGCGATGATTAATGACTGACATATGAAATGAAACGAAATAGAATGATATTGTAGAATGTTGCTGAAATAAAAGATGGCAGGCAAAACCGGAGTACCCAGATAAAAACCTGTCCCGCCTCCGCTCTTTCCAGGATAAATCTTACAAGGAGTGACTGGGATTTGAACCACGGCACTCACAGGTGAAAGGCCGGCGCGCTGCCGCCTGAGCCACGGAGGCTGCCATAATCTAAACTCTAAGTTCAAAATGTAGTCTACTGATTCAGAGGTCACAGCGGTAAAATCCTTCATGTCTCCTCTATTTGCTCCTATGGGGACAATCTTGAGTAAAATGATAAAGTGATGGTTATTGTAGATTTAAGGGAAAGTACAAACGGATTGGTGGACTCCGTGAATGATGTAATCTAAGGGAGGACACACACACATAACATTTCGTCGTTGCGCCTGCAAAAATCACTATATGACATATTTTAGCTTTGAAATTTGGCCGGTAAATTTCTGTCAGTCCGCCTCTGTGGCGTAGTGGTTAGCGTGATTAGCTGCCACCCCCGGAGGCCCGGGTTCGATTCCCGGCTCTGCCACGAAATTTGAAAAGTGGTACGAGGGCTGGAACGGGCTCCACTCAGCCTCGGGAGGTCAACTGAGTAGAGGTGGGTTCGATTCCCACCTCAGCCATCCTGGAAGTGGTTTTCCGTGGTTTCCCACTTCTCCTCCAGGCGAATGCCGGGATGGTACCTAACTTAAGGCCACGGCCGCTTCCTTTCCTATCCCTTCCAATCTTCCCATCCCTCCACAAGGCCCCTGTTCAGCATAGCAGGTGAGGCCGCCTGGGCGAGGTACTGGTCATTCTCCCCAGTTGTATCCCCGACCAAGAGTCTGAAGCTCCAGGACACTGCCCTTGAGGCGGTAGAGGTGGGATCCCTCGCTGAGTCCGAGGGAAAAACAGAACCTGGAGGGTAAACAGATGATGATGATGATGATGATGATGATGAAGTTTCTGTCATCTAAGGTTCAATATTGTGCGAATATCGTCAAGGAATTCTTGATCTTCGTAAGATATGTGCTGCGAGTGAGTATTTCTCCAAAAATGTTATCACAGAGCGGCTTTCGTAGGCGCAACGATGATATTATGGAGCCACCTTGAGCCATCAGTATGATAGCCTTAATATTAATGTAATCACTGGTCCACGATGAAATGGTGACTTGAATAAAGTTATTTATCCTCTGTCTAATGAAAATAATGACCTCCAAGACTACTGCGCCCATAAGAAGATTGGGATCCCCGTAAATTGGCAGCTTACAAAAACACTTAGAATGTAATTCGATCAAGTAAAGTTTTCCTTTTCTAAAAATTCTTGGCCAGGCCTTTGTTTCCGTCTGAGTTCTTCAGGTTGAATTTCTATATGTCGGTCCAGCTCAAAAGCAAATGTTAGTGTTCACCTTCCGAGAGAGACGGGCCTCGGCTTCAACTGATGGACAGGTGAATGCCGTTTGGCAGGGACAAAGATTGATGTAGATGTCTTCCATTATAGATTCACTTGTTTCGATGCCCGATCAAAATAACATACCTCAATATACAGCAATTCTGGTTCGACTGTGTCAGGCTTCTGACAACAGTACATGGAGCAAGATTCTGTTTTATCTTCAGTTCCAATTCTTGATAGCGCTTCCCTCCTCTGTCGCCTCAAAACGTGATTCGAATGTGCGACTGAAAAAGCCTACGAGGAATTGAATCGATTTTTCTAAGAATTAAATTACACTCTTTTCTCTTCTCACGACAAGGCGACACACCTTAGGGTTAGTACCCTCTGTGTTAGTAGATATTCCAAGCGAGTTGGCCGTGCGGTTAGCGGCTAGCATTCAGGAGATAGTGGGTTCGAACCCCAATGTTGGCAGACCTGAAGTTGGTTTTCCCTGGTTTCCCATTTCCGCACCAGGCAAATGCTGGTATTGTACAATATTGAAGGCCACGGCCACTATCCCATCGTCATCATAAGGTCTCTCTGTGTCAGTGTGACGTAAAGCAGATTGTAAAATTGTGTAAGTACATAAATCAGCCAACAATGTGTTTTTTACCTTTTGCTTTACGTCGCACCAACACAGATAGGTCCTTATGGCAACGACGGAATAGGAAAGGGGAAGGACGCGGGAAGGAGACGACTATGGCCTCAATTAAGGTACAGCTCCCAAGTATTTGCCTAGTGCGAAAATGGGAAACCGTGGAAAACCAATTCAGGGCTGCCGACAGTAAGGATTTTGGCCGATAGTTCATTTTCATCTAACCGTATACATATTTAGTGGCATAATTTAGTATTGTTTACAAACTCTGAGGGATATTCCAGCCTATTTTAAAAATTTCTTTTGGGTAAAAGTTTTCTAGAGAATGACATCTCTTTCGTCCGCCTCTGTGGTGTAGTGGTTAGCGTAATTAGCTGCCACCCCCGGAGGTCCGGGTTCGATTCCCGGCTCTGCCACGAAATTTGAAAAGTGGTACGAGGGCTGGAACGGGGTCCACTAAGCCTCGGGAGGTCAACTGAGTAGAGGTGGGTTCGATTCCCACCTCAGCCATCCTGGAAGTGGTTTTCCGTGGTTTCCCACTTCTCCTCCAGGCAAATGCCGGGATGGTACCTCACTTAAGGCCACTTCCTTCCCTCTTCCTTGTCTATCCCTTCCAATCTTCCCCATCCCTCCGCAAGGCCCCTGTTCAGCATAGCAGGTGAGGCCGCCTCGGCGAGGTACTGGTCATTCTCCCCAGTTGTATCCCCGACTCAAAGTCTGAAACTCCAGGACACTGCCCTTGAGGCGGTAGAGGTGGGATCCCTCGCCGAGTCCGAGGGAAAAGCCAACCCTGGAGGGTAAACAGATTAAGATAGATAGAAGATATCTCTTTCGATGTTTTTTTTTACATTAAGTTGTTCCAAGGAATAAACAGGAATAAAAACGAGAACTCACCATCTGTGGATGTGCTTGGCCCTGAGACTCAATCAGCCTACACCAAAAGAGAGGACGAAGATAATTCCTTACGGTAAAGTGAACTGACATCAGGCTAGTGGATGTATCCTAGTTACTGTGGAGATGAAATGAAATGTCGTATGGCTTTTTTAGTGCCGGGATATCCCAGGACGGGTTCGGTTCACCAGGTGCAGGTCTTTCTATTTGACACCCGTAGGTGACCTGCGCGTCGTGATGAGGATGAAATGGTGATGAAGACAACACACACACCCAGTCCCCGTGCCAATGGAATTAACCAATTAATGTTAAAAACCCCGACCCGGCCGGGAATCGAACCCGGGACCCTCTGAACCGAAGGCGAGTACGCTGACCGTTCAGCCAACGAGTCAGACTACCGTGGAGATGACGAATAGGGAAAGAAATTTAGCAAACACCTCCCCCACTTGAGGGTTGTTTAAAAGACAAAGTAGAACACAACAATTCAGGAAAGTCCAAGAGGTTAGAAAGAAGTCAACAACGACAAAACGTCTTAGCGAAGGTGGTTGCGTAAAATGCTGATTTATGACATTAAAGCGGTCAGCGCCATTTCATTCACCAGCGAGTTGGAGCTCAATGGATTGTACAGATATGACTTTGCTATGCTATTTACTGTATTTTTCTAAACATATCTGAAGAAGTTACACACGTTTGACCCCTTCCTTTCTTTCTTGGGAAATAATTTAATTGATTGTTGTGTTCGAGAAATACATCTTCGATTACGCCACTGAAGGTAAGTGTTATTTATCACTTTAATTAAATTACTGCCGTAACGTGCCCACACCTACACCAGAACACTATTACTGTTCTAAATTAAATAGAAGGGCAGTGTACTGTCTCCATGTTATAGAGACGAACAGCCCATTATTCTGATAAGAACGCTAGACTAACGAACGTTCTATCTCTTATCAACATTATTTACATACACGTAAATGAGATCGTATAGATTAATGCTCTGATTAGTCCTACAGGAAATTTATATATCGTAGAGGTTCATTACGTCTATCGTTGTTGGATGCAATGGTATTTATCTTTGTTAATGACATTCAGGAGTTGATTAAAAGAGTTACAATACATCAATGAATATCGAAGTCTATAAATCATTCATTGTACAGTTTTCCCTTTTGCGGCTACTCATAAATAGTCCTGGAGATGTGAATCAGATAATCGTGATCGAACTTCGTTCCCGAGGAATTTCATGAGTGAGAAAGTTTTCTTGCATTGGTAGGTGGGATTATACATAGCCTACAATCGGACAGAGACACTCCGCAGTACTTAGAACATTTCAGTATCTTCTGTCCTCCAAAATTTCTCATTTTAGGTTAGGTATTCCATGGCTAAAGAGATATTGAGATCTACCAAATTAAGTTCCAAACTAGCAGCCACATTATTTTAGTCAAAACACAGAGTAAGTTAGTAATTCGTCTTTATTCATAGCGAATTTAAGGCTCAAGGCCCTATCTTACACTGGTAATTAGAAGTGGGGTGCACTGTCGGCAGCCCTGAAAATGGTTTTCCGTGGTTTCCCATTTTCACACCAGGCAAATGCTGGGGCTGTACCTTAATTAAGGCCACGGCCGCTTCCTTCCCACTCCTAGCCCTTTCCTCACCCATCGTCGCCATAAGACCTATCTGTGTCAGTGCGACGTAAAGCAACTAGCAAAAAAAAAAAGAAGTGGGGTAGCAAAAAATTCACAGATAACAAAAATGATCTGGGTTTATCGGATACAACAAAACTGAACTTGAGTGCGGTAATAATGGTTTTGTTTTAAAGATTTTGTTTCAGTACTATACAAAAAAAACTTTGACCAAAGCAACAATAGTATACATGTATTGCTATTAGTCCGCCTCTGTGGTATAGTGGTTAGTGTGATTAGCTGCCACCCCCAGAGGCCCGGGTGCGATTCCCGGCTCTGCCACGAAATTGGAAAAGTAGTACGAGGGCTGGAACGGGGTCCACTCAGCCTCGGGATGTCAACTGAGTAGACGTGGGTTCGATTCCCACCTCAGCCATCGTGGAAGTGGTTTTCTGTGGTTTACCATTTCTCCTCCAGGCAAATGCCGGGATGGTACCTAACTTAAGGCCACGGCCGCTTCCTTCCCTCTTCGTTGTCTATCCCTTCCAATCTTCCCATCCCCCCGCAAGGTCCCTGTTCGGCATAGCAGGTGAGGCCACCCGGGCGAGTTACTGGTCGTCCTCGACAGTTGTAGCCACCGACTCAGAATCCGAAGCTCCAGGACACTGCCCTTGAGGCGGTAGAGGTGGGATCCTTCGCTGAGTCCGAGGGAAAAACCAACCCTGGAGGGCAAACAAATAAATAAAAATAAGAAGTACTGCAATTAAATAGAGGTCCGGCGTGATTATATAATTAAAAATAATGTAGTAACTGACTAATAACCTAACAGACGCTAAAGAAACTGCCAGACTGACGAACGCGCACTGCAAGCGCGTGAATCATACCTCAGTGTCCATGACCTTGGTAAAAAAAAGTACACCCACGCCACCCTTCCTCACAGCATGAAGTGTCCACTACTTTCTGTTACGCTATACAAATCAGTTAGCCGCGACGAACGATAGCTTTTGCGTATTTCCGCTAAGAATTTTGTTAATAATGAAAGAAAATAAAGTAACTAATTAGCTGATAAGACAAAAGGACTTGTAAAAAATAGCTTGTTTTAATAATTCATAGTTTCAGCCTGTTAAAATGGAATAAAAATATTATGTTTTCTCCACGAAGTATGGTGGGGGGGGGGGGACGAATAATAGAATGAAGTGCAGAAGATAGATGAGGACATTGCTAAATATGGATTTGAAGAATCCATAAATGCATGTATTCAGAAGATGAATAGTGTTCCACTAGGCTAATACAACTGAACTGTGGTGAAACCCAAGAAAATCTGAAAAATATTACTCGTATGAGCTCAACTTCTGCCTGCCTGCACGTCATTTTCGATGTTCCGTTTCACTCTAGGGCTACTAGATGGTAGAGAAAATTGAATCTTTCTTAGGCGTCCACAGCTGAGTTTTACTTAATTTTGTCGGGTAAATACCAGAGCTTTTCCACGCCAACATCATACGAAATGGAATGTCAGATGGACTACATTCCGACCTTCTAAAATCTGACTACTTCTGTTTGGGTTTGAACCTACAACTTTGTAATCCGAACAGAGCGAGTTGGCCATGCGGTCAGGGGCTCGCTGCTGTGAGCTTGCATTCGGGAGAGAGTGGATTCGAACCCCAGCACTGAAGATGGTTTTCCGTGGTTTACCCATTTTCAAACCAGGCAAATGCTGGGAATGTACCTTAATTGAATCAGTCATTTAAGAAAGGGCACATGTCCACAAACGTAACTTTTCAGGAGGAGCAAAAAACTTATTTAAAACCAGTCTTGTTAGTTACGTTAAATCTATGTATTTTGTCCGTTAGTGTTAACGGTTGTGGATAGGTTACGTTATAAAATATGGAATAAAGATGAAGGACTTTACGGTAATTGGCAGATTACAAAAATGGATATATGCCCTTTCTAAAATGATGGCTGAATGAAAATCAGTTTTAGAGCAAAACCACTTTGTTTATTCAGATAATTTAGACACACTGTGTCTTTGTTCTACAATAATAAACACTTGAATAATGACAGTTAATCACAATCATCGTTAGTCACACGAACAGTTGGCTATGCAAGTACTTCGTGGAAAAAGTCTTTGTACTCCCCCGGAATGTACACATCTAGACCCTTTAGGTCATTCATCTTATTCCTGTCAATAGGGATTGGTTCGTCGTAAGCTAGTTCGTTAGGAAGCTGAACGTTTCTGTCTAGATGTAAACGGAAGGTGTGTTCAATAAGGCCATTGATGAACTATTTTGTCCGTACGGTTCCCGGATCATTGGCAGAGTAAAGAAAGTGCTTGAATGATGCTGGCTGGAAACGAATTTTCAAGTTGGTAGGCACTCCTCTTCCTCGAGATTCATCTGACAACCTTCCCCTCTTATACAATGTCGGCCACCATGCAGTAAAGTTAAGAATATCACTCGTCTCTACCAGAATGATGGTGAACTTGTCATGACGTTTAGTTGCCCGTATGATGATTTCACAATATTGTTTCACACCATAAATTCGATCCATTTTTTAACAGCTCGTTTAATGGTAGCAAAATCTCTATCACAGGCACTGCATGAGTGCCCTCGCATAGGGAAGTAATGGTGAATAGTTTCAAATCGCTTCATGTCAACAAGTGCTGCACATAATCGGATCACTGTATGATTTTGTTCGGCCCTACAGCGCCATCAGAGAACAGTCGACGTTATTTTACACTCTTTGGTACACATGTTTGGTTATAGTCTAACAAAAAACTACGCAATTCATTGACATCTTTACGAGCTTCACCTTCGTGGTAAACATAAAGCAATGACGAATTTGTTTGCATATTGTGAATGCCAAACGTGTTCACCCAAAGCTGTCGCATGTAGATTATGCCCTGCATTGGTATTTTTGGCAGGGGAAGGTTTTATCAATAATCAAAACACAGTCCTAGTATTTCGGGATTACTCTTGCATTCTAATGCAGTTTTCTTGAAGTAGAACAGGCAGATGTTCCTTCCGGTAAGCAAAGAAGTCATTCAAGAAGGGGCACTTATCCAGGGACATGTACCCTTTCTTAAATGACTTCCAAACAACACCCAAATGAACCTTAAATATCAGCATGTTACTGGCTGGATAAGTGACCTTTCTTTTGTGACAAGGTGCGCTCGGATGAAAGGAATGTTAATCTGAAAAAAAAGACAATTTGGATATGTGCCCTTTTTTAAATGACTGATCCAATTACGGTCATGGCCAGTCCCTTCCTACTCCTAGCCCTTCACTATAACATCGTCCCATAACACCTATGTGTGTCGGTGCGAAGGAAAGCAACTTGTTAAAATTGTAATCCGAATGCCTACACTCTACTACTAATTTACAGGGAAAAAACTTATTATTCGTCTGTTAGATAGTATGGTAGGCGGAGCTTGTTAGACCACTCAGTGACAAGGCGACTCGGATTTTGATTCGGTTCCCGGCTTTCCCATGCACACTACGAATAATTAATTATTTTTTATATTGGAAATATCTGGAGACAAGAGTACGCAGATGTCCAGACGGTAGTCTTTCCAAGTCAATCAATCAATCAATCAATCAATCAATCAATCAATCAATCAATCAATCAATCAATCAATCAATCAATCAATCAATCAATCAATCAATCAATCAATCAATCAATCAATCAATACTGATCTGCATTTAGGGCAGTCGCCCAGGTGGCAGATTCCCTATCTGTTGTTTTCCTAGCCTTTTCTTAAATGATTTCAACGACATTGGAAATTTATTGAACATCCCCCTTGGTAAGTTATTCTAATCCATAACTCCCCTTCCTATAAATGAATTATTGCCCCAATTTGTCCTCTTGTATTCCAACTTTATCTTCATATTGTGATCTTTCCTACTTTTAAAGACGCCACTCAAACTTATTCGTCTACTAATGTCATTCCACGCCATTTCTCTGCTGACAGCTCGGAACATACCACTGTCGAGCAGCTCGTCTCCTTTCTCCCAGTTCTTCCCAGCCCAAACTTCGCAACATTTTTGTAACGCTACTCTCTTGTCGGAAATCACTTAGAACAAATCGAACTGCTTTTTTTTTTATTTTTTTTTTTTCAGTTCTTGAATCCAGTAATCCTGGTAAGAGTTCCATACACTGGAACCATGCTCTAGTTGGGGTCTTACCAGAGTCTTATAAGCCCCCTCCTTTACATCCTTACTACAACCCCTAAACACCCTCATAACCATGTGCAGAGATCTGTATCCTTTATTTACAATCCCATTTATGTGATTACCCCAATGAAGATCTTTCCTTATATTAACACCCAGATACTTATAAAAATCCCCAAAAGGAACTTTCACGCAGTAATTAAAACTCAGAGGACTTTTCCTATTTGTGAAACTCACAACCTGACTTTTAACCCCATTTATCACCATACCATTTCCTACTGTCCATCTCACAACATTATCGAGGTCATTTTGCAGTTGCTTATTTATTACTCTATAGAGAATAGCATCATCCGTAAAAAAGCCTTACCTCTGATTCCACACGTTTACTCAAATCATTTATGTATATAAGAAAACATAAAGGTCCAATAATACTGCCTTGAGGAATTCTCCTCTTAATTATTACAGGGTCAGATAAAGCTTCGCCTGCTCTAATTCTGTGAGATCTATTTTCTAGAAATGTAGCAACCCATTCAGTCACTCTTTTGTCTAGTCCAATTGCACTCATTTTTGCCGGTCATCTTCCATGATCCACCCTGTCAAATGCTTTAGACATGTCAATCGCGATACAGTCCATTTGAACTTCAGAATCCAAAATATCTGCTATACCTTGTTGGAATCCTACAAGTTGAGCTTCAGTGGAATAACCTTTCCTAAAACCGAATTACCTTCTATCGAACCAGTTATTAATTTCGCAAACATGTCTAATGTAATCAGAAAGAATGCCTTTCCAAAGCTTACATGCAACGCATGTCAAACTTACTGGCCTGTAATTTTCACACAGGGGCTACTATAGCAGCTCCCCATTCATTTGGTACAGCTTCTGCAACCCAACAATAATCAAATAAGTAATTCAGATATGGTACTATATTCCATCCCATGGTCTTTAGTATATCCCCAGAAATCTTGTCGATTCCAGCCGCTTTTCTGGTTTTCAACTTTGTATCTTGTTGTAAATATCATTGTTATCATATGTAAATTTTATTACTTCTTTAGCATTAGTCACCTCCTCTATCTGGACATTTTGCCTTGTAACCAACAATCTTTACATACTGCTGACTGAATACTTCTGCCTTTTGAAGATCTTCACAAACGCACTCTCCTCGTTCATTAATTATTCCTGGAATGTCTTTCTTGGAACCTGTTTCTGCCTTAAAGTACCTATACATACCCTTCCATTTTTCACTAAAATTTGTATGAATGCCAATTATGCTTGCCATCATGTTCTCCTTAGCTGCCTTCTTTGTTAGATTCAACTTCCTAGTAAGTTCCTTCAATTTCTTCTTACTTCCACAGCCATTTCTAACTCTATTTCTTTCCAATCTGCACCTTCTTCTTAGTCTCTATATTTCTCTATTATAATAAGGTACCTTTAAAGGTACAAACACGTTTTCACATTCCTCAACAATTTCTTTAAACCCATCCCAGAGTCTGTTTACATTCTTATTTACCGCTTTCCACCGATCATAATTCTTTTTTAACTGCCTCATGCCTGCTGCCTGCTGCCTAATAGTCGTACTTTTAAAACCTTCCTTTCTGTGACATTTAACTACGACAAAAACAGGTTCGTGATCACTAATACCATCTATTACTTCGGTTTCTCTATAGAGCTCATCTGGTTTTATCAGCACCACGTCCAGGATACTTTTCCCTCTAGTTGGTTCCGTCACTTTCTGAATCAGCTGTCCTTCCCATATTAGCTTATTTGCCATTTGTTGGTCATGATTTCTGTCGTTTTCATTTCCTTCCCGATTGACATTTGGTAAATTAAGATCTCCCGCTACAATCACATTCCTTTCCACGTCGTTTCCCACATAGCTGATTATCTTATCAAATAATTCTGAATCCGTGTCAGCGCTACCCTTTCCCGGTCTGTACACTCCAAAGACATCAAGTTGCATATTCCTTAGAAATGAGCCTTACACCTAGAATGTCATGTTTCTCATCTTTAATTTTTTCGTAGCTTACAAATTCTTCTTTCACCAGAATGAATACTCCCCCTCCCACCATTCCTATCCTATCTCTACGATACACACTCCAGTTCCGTGAGAAAATTTTTGCATCCATTATATCATTTCTCAGTCATGATTCAACTCCTAATACACTATCTGGTAAATACATATCTATTAAATTACTTAAGTCTATTCCTTTAACACTAATACTAACATTTTTATGTCACCCCTACTTGACTTCCAGATCTCTGTACCCTCATTACCGCTCCCTAGACAACCCCGTTTCCCTGAATGTACCTCCCTATTTACCTTCTAAACAAATTTCCTAACTTACCACTGCGGTTTAAGTGAAGGCCATCTGAGCGCAGATCCCTATCTCCTACCCATCCATTAGGGTCTAGAAATTTCACTCCCAGTTTCCCACGTGCCCACTACATAGTCTCATTTAAATCCACAATCACCTTCCAGTCAGTATCCCTCCTACACAGTATGCCACTGATAACAATCTCCGCTTTCTTAAACTTCACCCGTGCTGCATTTACCAGATCCCACACATCTTCAACTATGTTGGTACTTATATCAGCTAACTTTACGTCGTTTTTACTACCAACGTGAAACACTACCACCTTCTCCTTCCCTTCCTCTTTCTCTTCTATTTTTCTCAGCATCTGCCTCAACCTTCTTCCTGGATAACCCTCTACCCAGGTTCCCTTTCCTCCACACACTTTCCCCACGTGTCTAACGATAGAATCCCCCATGACCAGAGCCTCAACCCTACCCACCTCCTTTGACCCCCTCCCCTCCTGGTCAGCTTATCTTTCCTGATGGCTGAAGAAGCTACATTTTCCTCCCTTTTCTCCTTCCCATGACCCTGGTCCATCTGTCTTTTCCTATCCTCTACTGTACATTTCTCTTTTCTACCTTTTCCCTCCGTCCTACTTCCACACATCTCAGCAACAGTTCCCTGTTCCTCATCTTCCCGCTGTTGCTCTACCTGGAGTGGCTCGTACCGATTTCTCACAGACACCTGTCCTGAATTCTGCTCCTGAATAGAGCTCTTAGCCTGAAATCTCCTTCCCCTTAGAACATTAGACCACCTGTCTTCTACAGTCCCCCCCCCACTTTCCTTCCCATCCTTTTTTTACACCTGCTGTAACCTGTACATTGTTTGAGGGAGGCCTACCTCATTCCTGGGGCCGATGACCTTCGATGTTAGGCCCCTTTAAACAACAAGCATCAATCATCAATCAACCTCATTCCTGTCTTCTGTGAGAATCCTAATTATCTCCCTCAAACTCTCCAACTCCTCCCTTATACCCCTCAATGACTCGCCATACCCACAGTTCCAACACTTGCACTCTTTAACCATTCTTTACGAACAACATGGAAAAGAAAAATAACTTGCTTTGTGCAAAAAAAAAAAGAACGAAAAGAAATATTGTCTAGGATAGCACTCAAAGATCACACGACAATTAGGTAATTAATATACTACTACACTATAATACTACTTAGACCTATTCTATTTTCATCCTACAACACCCTAACGGATAAAAACTACTGTTAATTACTGAATACCGAAAGGAATACACAAAAATTGCACAATTCTATACTGCAGTTAAGCCTCTCCTAAGTACAACAGTACACTACAATAATTTTAAACTACGTTCAGACGTAGTCTACGTATCCTCGGTTATCCACTCTACTATACCACAGATGCAGTTTTTCAAATGGTCCATGTGGAATCACGAGAGATCATGTACAGCATCCTTGACGCATTCCCACAAAAAAGGAATCTCAGATTATTATATCAGGCAATCACGGAGGCCAGAGCAGTATCGCCGAATCTTCATTCTACGCTCACGGCCGATCCAGCGTCCTCGTATCCTGACATGTCCTGGGCATGAACATACAGAGCATTAGAAGGGTGCACCCAAAGAGATATACATTTCGATTTTGGCAGAAGTTAAATTGTGTTCGAAATTGTCTCTGCACTGTTACAACAGCCCTTGTTCGTGCAAATTTCATTTTGAGCCGTATTATAAACAACTACCCCTCTTGCGGCGAATATGTAAACTACACTGAAATATATCAAACTCATGAACGAAAGCTTACCGGGCGAGCTGGTCGTGCGATTTGGGGCGCGCAGGTGTGAGCTCGCATCAGGGAGATTGTGGGTTCGATAGCCCTGAAGATGGTTTTCCGTAGTTTCCTATTTTCACACTAGGCAAATGTTGGTGCTGTACCTAAAATACGGCCACGGCCTCCTACGCTTTTCCTATCCTATCGTTGCCGTACGACCTATCTGTGTCGGTGCGATGTAAAGGAGTGTAACTAATATTTAGAAGCCCCATGAAGAGAGGAAGAAGTAGAAGAAAAAACAACAAGCTCATGGAAGTCGTCTATTATTGTACATAATTGTGGATCATGTATTTCAGTTCCATAAAGAATAAATCCGCCTTACCTTTGCACCGTCGTTTCTGTATAATCCTGTGTTATACAGGGTTCGATAAAATGATCTGGTGGTTTTCTATACGTTTAAAGATGTACTTATGTGTGTTGGTACTTATTAGTTCATTGGAAAGAAACATTGTTTCCATTTAATAATGGCCAGGAAGAAATGTCTTGGAACAACAACTAAGTTTTGAAAATAACACCCTCCAAATATCGTCCTTTGTTTCTCACGCCCTTCACGAGCCTGCATCTCAGGTTCCCCATAGCAAACTGTACCCTTTCTTCCGGTATCGCCAAAATTTCATAACGAATTGCTTCGTTGAGATCATCCGTTGTGCAGGGTTTGGCTTTATAAACTTTCCCTTTAAGGTAGCCCCAAAGAAAATAATCACAACCACTGAGATCGGGCGAACGAGTAGGTCATGCAACGTCACTATGGCTGGAAATGACACAACCAGGCAACACAAGACTTAATAGTGCCATCTTCTTCTTTTTCTTCTCCTTTATCTGTTTACCCTCCAGGGTCGGTTTTTCCCTCGGACTCAGCGAGGGATCCCACCTCTACCGCCTCAAGGGCAGTGTGTTGGAGCTTCAGACACTGAGTCGGGGATACAACTGGGAAGATGACCAGTACCACGCCCAGGCGGCCTCACCTGCTATGCTGAACTCGGGCCTTGCGGGGGGGTGGGAAGATTGGAAGGGATAGACAAGGAAGAGGGTAAGAAGCAGCCGTGGCCTTAAGTTAGGTACCATCCCGGCATTTGCCTGGAGGAGAGGTGGGAAACCACGGAAAATTATTTCCAGGATGACTGAGGTGGAGATCGAACCCACCTCTACTCATGAGGGAACACATACATGTGTTTCACTCGGACTCGGTTGAAATTTGGTAGGAATATTCGTGGGAGGCAGTAGAATGCTAAGGTGAAAACTGCATGTGCCCACCGTAAGTTTAAACGCCAAAATAGAACAAATAAATAGTCGTAAATTTAGAAGTGCCGCGGGAGTATCGGGGTGTGGCGGAGAGGTAGGGAGGAGCGAAGCAGCGGTCGTGAGCCAATTGGGCAGTGTCGAGCTGCGCCAGCAGCCAGGCAGCGTATAGTTAGCGCGTTCCCCTTAACTTCGCGGTTAGATGTGTAAAACGTAAATATGAAAACAGTACGTGAAACAAGTGTACAAAGGATGATGTTTGAACAACGATGCCAAAGAGGCTTGAAAAATTCACGCCCGAGTTCTTGTTACTCGTTGTAATTAGTGCAATAGTGATTGTTTACAAAAAAGTGGACAAGGCACAGATACTGTGTGCACCATGCACATCTTACAGCGCTGTCGCTCTCACAAGTATTAAATTGATCATAGGAAGGCTCTTCTTTGAAACAATAATCGACTGGATTAACAAATTATGAAGGTTTCTTGTTAACATAGCCACATTTTTACCAACTGTACTGCCACATGCCACGAAAACGCGGAGAGGAGAACTGGTTGTGCGTCAAAGATTGCACTTTTAAAAGGTTGTTCCTTAAATGTACCTTGATATCTAACGAGTTTAACAAAATTAAATTGTACAAGATAGGTATAAATTGCTTCCAAATGCGGAAGCCCAAAACATCTAACGGCTGGATAAGTCCAGTGGCTCCTTTCGGAATTGTTTGAACATTAATGATTTTCTTACTCCCAATATTAGCATTTAAAATGTTTTCTTCTTTCTGTCCGGTACAGGAATCGAGAACTAAAACATTGTACTCTGGTACTAGCTCACAATAAACATCCCGTAACCATTTCTGTACAAATTCTTTTGTCAGTTTTCCAGAATTTGAAGGCGAAGTGTACACATTTGGTGCGGTAAATAGTTCATTTCTATATTAGGACCAAATTTGCTATTTTTTCTTTCCAAGCAACTAACAACTTCGGCAGGAGTTGTCCATCTGCCGAAATTATCGGCTGTATACAGTTGCTATGAGTTAGTGAATTCATAGATTGTGCTTCCGCTAATACGACTTTTTCTCCTCGTTCATTGTGGGTCCTGCCAGAATGGAACTCTTCATGAAAACCAGACTGATCACTATTAAACACGCACTCCGGGCCTTGACTTTCTATTAATTGCGACACTTGTTCCACAAACAGTGTCGAGTTACAATTAGTATCTTCTTGTGCAAATTGGTACTTTTTAGATACAAATATGCAAATCATTCTGGTTCCAATTTTGAATTTCTTTTTAAAACTCCTTACTCAGAAATGAGACGCTCGAAACGTGTCCTAGCCAACTAGACGAGCGTACTTTAAGGCCCATTTTTTAATATTTATATCGTGAACAATTTTGTTTCGTTGTCTATTTTCTTTGAACTTTTGATAAGTCTTCTTCGTAAAAAATTTATTTTTCTCCCATTGTGCCACCGTTTTCCAATTGTTGCTCCCACCTGTAAAGCTCTTCCCGGAACTTTAATTTACGAAACCTGTGTTTCACTGATGCAAAGCTCCTCTGTTTCCCACCTTTGTTTCGCCAATATTCGACGACCTTCTTCTTATAAGTTATTGGGATTAGCCATCGTTCAGCCGTTGTTGTGGATGCAGGGTTAGGATCAACATTTTTGGAGACGAGGTCAAATAACGGTGTTTCAATATTGTCTTCCTCAAAATCTAAGTCATCATCTGACATATCCAATGTGCTACCCAGTTCGACTGTCACATCGGTATCCAAAACCCTGTCGGCAGTTAGACCTGTAAAAAGGGAGACAAGAACGCAATTCCTGTGAACGCTATATATAAATTGATTGATCTACTTACGATATAATTCCAATCCCAAAATCCTTTCATCTTCAGAAAATGGGGTGTCTTTTTTGTCACAATCTGCTAAACAATTCTGAAGGCACACTACTACATTCCACGGATTGAATGACTTCTGTAGTGGGCGTTTTGTTGTATCAAGGTGTAAAAAATCAATTATTACCATACATGGTAAAAGTAAATATACAGTAACCATTCATAAAAATGACTATAAGAACGTCAGATTTTACCTGTCATTGTATGAACGTTGTCTCATCGGAGGACTAATCAATGTGCACCACTTGATCTGCTTTGACGTTTCTAATCGGGAAGATACGAAGTATGTGCGAACTGTGGTGTGTTAAAGAAGAGTGCCCGGAAGGGGGTGGGGGGGTGGTCATTCATTCGACTCGAGCGAGCAGCCCGACTATACCCTGCTCACGTCCGCTGCTTCGCTCCTCCCTACCTCTCCTCCCCACCCCGATACTCCCGCGGCATTTCTAATTTTACGACTATTTATTTCTTCTATTTTGGCATTTAAACTTGTGCTGGGCACATGCAGTTTTCACCTTAGCATTCTACTGCCTCCCACGAATATTCTTACCAAATTTCAACCGAATCCGAGTGAAACACATGTATGTGTTCCCTCGTCAGTTGACCTCCCGAGGCTGAGTGGACCCCGTTCCAGCCCTCGCACCACTTTTAAAATTTCGTGGCAGAGCCGGGCCTCCGAGGGTGGCAGCTAATCACACTAAACACTACACAACAGAGGCGGACTAAAACTGCCATTGAAGCCGAAAATGTGTGTGATGTCGCACCATCTTGGTGGAACAAAATTTGACCTGTATCAATACGGTGTCTGTGTAGTTCCGGTGCCAGAAGTTACGGTTGGGAACTAGGCCATGTCGACCCACGTTGAAATGTTGCTGGGATCTTCACTTCTTAACAGAGTCAGCTGTCTTTAAAAAATGTCTCCACAGCCGACGTCCGATGAGTAGCGTTCTACAGCTACATGACGAATAACATGGCAAAGAGAGTTCAGTTCGTCCCCTCCTCCCCCGACTGCGTGCGCCTTTCCTAACCAGTGTTTCCAACGCATACATCTTTTCTCCGCTGTAATTTAGCTGAAAATACGCTACATTCCGCTAAATTTCGAACTGAAGCAAAACGGCATATCGACGGCTTATTTCTAAAACCTCGTATGTTCCGATGCTCTTCCTACGCATTATTTTCCTTAAGGCTGGCCACACCTCCCGGCCACATATTGATATGCAGTCCATCATAACAATTTTCATTGTGTTCAATCTCCTATGCTGATGTGTAAATGAAAATGGACCTTACCGTACCGTATAGCAGGGATGTTGTTTGCATCATGTATTTACGCACTCCTACAGTATAATGCATTTAAGGTTCAATTTCCTTTACACTTTCGCATAGGAAAATGAACTCAACGAAAATTGTTCTGATGGGCTGCATATCAATATGTGGCTGGGAGGCGAGACCAGTCTTAAGAAAAATAATGGGTAGAAAAAGCATTGCGAGATACGAGGTTTTAGAAGTAAGCCGTCGATATATCAGCTGTTTTAATAGAAGATATTAACACTCACCAGTTTCATAACAGGAGGCCATTATATTCTCCTGACGCACTATATGCTCTGAAGCAGATGTGCTGGGTTGAGGTCCTGTAGTTTCATATGAAGCCACATGGTACTATTCCTTTTCAAAATATATACTAGCAGTTCACAACAGCAAAACACATACAGAATTTTTCAAATCTATTTCAAAAGTTGTTTTCACTTTCATTACTTTGTTTTTGATAAGTGCAGAAAGGAATAATATCTAACAATTTCGCATTTATATTGCACTGCCAATAGATGCACCGTCCGTATTTGGCATCTCTGGGGAGCTCAACCAACTAGTCTTCTAAAGTTTAATTATTTGACTACTCTTTACGAAATATCTGACTGTACTTTTCAACCTTTTCTTTCCACATATTGATACCAAAAAAGAACCTGATGTCAAAAGAAACACGATATCAAACACGACGTTACCCGGCTCATCAAGAGTACAGTAACGATTGCAACAAATTCTGACAGGTTGTAGGCCAGAGCTGGACTAGAAAACGAGTGGCAGTATGTGGTATACGTTCTATACAATGGGATTAAGTAGACTATTATACCGTAGTAAGTTCTACATGGTGATGAAAGGTGATACTGTTACCGCTGAAAATAGTTAATAGAAGTTTGAAAATCCGTCAAAAACATCCGCTGTCCGCTAAATGAAAAATTATCCGCTGTTCCATTCAAAATTCCACCGAGGAAAATCCGCTGAGTTGGCAACACTGTTCTTAACCGAAACTACAGCCAGTATAAAAACGTCAGATCTTTTGCCGGATCTTGTATATATAAAATTTAAATTGCTTCTCTACATTATGAAAATCCCAGTTATTTGACATGTATTACAAATACCGGACTATTTAAAAATGATTGCTTGAAAATTGAATGTTTTTCCTGTCAGGTTTGAAAATAATGGATAATGATCTGATAGACCGGAGTAAATTTCTACATTTTTTCATCACGGGGATGATTCAAATGAGTTGGTAACTAAAGTCGGTGAAGAAATAGGAGGGATTAAAGTAGTAGCCTATCTAAGAATATCATATATAACAAGGAGAAGTGGTTCAGATGATTGAGAGGGAACCTTCCGAACCGCGGCACAGTCCTTTGGCATTACAAAGCGTTGAAATAAACCAGAACTCCTGTGGGAAAAAGAATCGGCACATCAGCGTCTCCAAATACTGTGAATGTTCTGCGACATAAAAGTAATATTGTCTTCCTCTGTGGTGTAGTGTTTAGTGTGATTAGTTGCCACCTCCGTAGACCCGGATTCGATTCCAGGTTCTTCAGCGAAATTTAAAAAGTGATAAGAGGACTGGAACGGGGACCGCTCAGCCTCGGGAGGTCAACTGAGTAGAGGGGGTTCGATTCCCACCTCAGCCATCTTCGAAGTGGTTTCCCACTTCTCTTCCAGGCAAATGCCGGGATGGTATCTAACTGAAGTTCACGAGCGCTTCCTCCCTCTTTCCTGTCTATCCCTTCCAAACTTCCCATCCTCCTACATGGCTCCTGTGATGCCGCCTGGACGGGGTACTAGTCCTCCTATCCGACCCAAAGTCTCAAGCTCTAGTACACCACCCTTTAGGCGATAGAGGTGGGATCCCTCACTGAGTCTGAAGGAAAAACCAACGCTGGTGGGTAAACGGATTAGGAAAGAAAGAAAGAGAAGAAACGTAATATAAGAATTAATACGTAGTTAGGTATAGCTCATTCGTACTCATAATCACCAAACTAGAAACAATGCCGCGTCAGGCGTTGCAATTAAGTAATCCATATAGGCCTACTTAACAGTTTGATATTATTTTCATGTGCACAGGTTCTATGATAATGAAATTCAAGCCTTGGACACATATTAGGAAACAGATTAGAGGCTTCACATCAGAACAGCATTTTAGATTATCTCCTGTAGCGCTGCGGTGTATTCGATCGACTGGCTGATTTAGATTTCATAACCCAATAAATATTGAAGTCATGAGGGCCTCTCCAAATGTTTGCCTGTTGTCCCTTTGTACAAAACACAGCATACTCTAGATGCTATTGTCCAGATGAGCTCGTGACTGGACTTCCATCTTCTCTACAGAAGGACGGGTATCTCAGAAGTTGGTTAAAACGATCAAGGAATGTCAAAAGTTCGGTTATCGAAAGTACGTAAGGTTAATAAAAAAAATGAAGACAAGGACAAAACAATAAAACTAGTGATCATTCATTGTATAACAAGGAATTTTAAAAATGGTAACCATATTTGGGATGTTTTTACTCCGGAATAAGACAAGAAATAATTCTTCCCTTCTTGAGAGAAAATATTAGAGAAACCGGTGTTCTGTTCTCTGCATTCTACTGTGTTGCTGTACCTGTGCATTACGTTTTAAAAGTGCAGTAGCATCAAAGCAAAGAAATTAAATTGGTACTGATCTGTGCGGCCAGTCTGGAATATAGACGGATGGTTCGGCAAACCGTGAAGGCAAGGCTTTTTAGTGGAGCAGTAGTTCATAGAAACATTTCCGTAGGAATAGTGTTAAGAGATTCATAAAAGCCAACAAGAATATAATTCATTGTCCACCGTGTGAGCTTTCATACATGAGAGAAAATATTTATTATTATTATTATTTCTTGTAGCTATTTCTTACCTGGTGCAGTCCTTGTAAGTGGGCGGCATCTGCCGTGTACCTGCGTGTAATTGTGGTGGAGGACAGTGTGGTGTTGTGTGAGTTGCAGGGATGTTGTGGACAGTAAAAGTGCCCATTTCCCGAGCCAAGGGGATTAACTATTTAAGGTTAAAATCTCCGGCCGGGTCGGGCTTCGAACTCGGGGCTGTCTGAACCGAAATATGCTGACCATTCAGTCAAGGAGCCGGGCGTTTTTATTAGACGCCATTTAGGCTACCTACGTGTCATTTTTGACGTCTCGTTTTACTCTACCAGATGGCAAATAAACGGGTATCTAATTTGGAATCTATGGCTGAGTTTTAATTAATTTTATCGGGTAACAACTAGATGATGCCCTGCTCTGTGGTGTCATGTTTAGTGTGATTAGCTGCCACCTCCGAAGGCCCGGGTTCGATTCCTGGTTCTGCCTAGAAACTTGAAAAGTGTTACGAGGACTGGAACGGGGTCCATTTCAGTCTCAGGAGGGCAACTGAGTGGAGGAGTTCGATTCCCACCTCGGCCATCCTCGAAGTAATTCTCCTCTAGGCAAATGCCGAGATTGTACCTAAGTTAAGGACACGGCCGCTTCCTTCCCTCTTCCTTGCCTACTCCTTCCAATCCTCCCATCTCCTCAAGGCCCCTGCTCAGTATAGCAGATGAGGCCACCTGGGTGAGGTACTGGTCTTTCTCTCCAGTTGTATCCCGCCTCAAGCTTCAGGACACTGCCCTTGAGGTGGTAGAGGTGCGATCACTCGCTGAGTCCGAGGGAAAAGCCAACCCTGGAGGGTAAACGGATTAAGAAAGGAAGAAAAACTAAGTTATTCTCCAGAGACCTATTACTGTATAGGCCAACATTGTACGACATGGCTTGACGAATGAAATTTTTTTAGCCCTTCAAAAGTCCGACTACTTCTCCAGGGTTCGAACCCATGATCTTTTGATACGGAGGCTAACATTTCACCACTGCTCCTCACAAGGATATAATCTACTTGTAAAATAAACGGAAACCTCTAAGAATAAATTATCTCTAATGAAAAAAAAGAAATGTAATGTATGGATTTTAGTGTCGGGAGTGTCCGAGGACATGTTCGGCTCGCCAGGCGCAGATCTTTGGATTTGACTCCCGTAGGCGACCTGCGCGTCGTGATGAGGATGAACTGATGATGAAGACAACACATACACCCAGCCCTCGTGCCAGCGAAATTAATCAATGATGGTTGAAGTTTCTGACCTTGCTGGGAATCTAACCCGCAACCCCTGTGACCAAAGGCCAGCACGCTAACCATTCAGCCTTGCAGCCGGATATTAACTCAAGTATTAAGTTGGGATTGGGAGAATTAAAAAGCTTGAACTCATTCAGTGAATTTCATTGATGCAACATGTTTACATTTACTCGTGAAACAGGATGTGTCGTACGAATTGTGTACATTTTTCGTATTCCAATTTCTTCTTATTCCAGTTCAACACCTAGCTCGATAGCTATAGTCGCTTAAGTGCGGCTATTATACAGTATCCGGGAGATAGTTGGTTCGAACCCCACTGTCGGCAGCCCTGAAGGTTGTTTTCCGTGGTTTTCGTTTTCACACCAGGCAAATTCTGAAGCTGTACAGTAATTAAGGCCACGGGCGATTCTGTCCCATCGTCGCCGTAAGACCTGTTTGTGTCGTTGCGACGTAAAGCTACTTTTAAAAACTCCAGTTCAACTGTATTTTAACTAAGCATTAAGCTATTAATTCTGCTGTGTTATAACTATCAGTTACATAACCAAACACTTTGATTACCTTATATAACCGGAATAAATAATTTATCCGTGGATAACTTGAAGAAATGGTGGTTCAGTTCAAGTGATGCAAGGTGTGAACGTGGACAAGAACATACCACAAGCGACATGCTTCTGTACCCTCTGTGTCCAACATCTTGCACAGAGGATGATCTCGTACAAGCCACTCCGAGTGCACTGGACATTGCAAAATACTGGGCATGTGCAATATGATCTCACATGTTATGTTTTGTATACTTCAGACTGACTTGTACATTAAGTATAAATGTGTATGTTTTCTACTCGATGATAATAACAACAACAACAACAACAACAACAACAATAATAATAATAATAATAATAATAATAATAATAATAATAATAATAATAATAATAATAATAATATTGTAGGTTGATTCCATCATGCTATCAAGTTAAAAGTATTGGGGACATCGATCTATGTCGGTGTCATGGTTACAACTGAAGTAGTGAGCTTCAGAGGTTGCTGAAGATGTTGACGAGCTGTGCCTGTTTTTGGTCGGCGAGAGGTATTTTATTTCTCTCAAACCCTCCGGACAAGTCCGGCGAGCCTCCCGATCCGCCACCTGGGACGCGCCCGATAGGGGAACAGGCTGAAACCCCCACGGGCTAACTAAAAGAATTCTCAACCTGGCCCTTTCATTAAAAACCAAGAACAGCTGGCTTCGTGAAATTGAGACAGATCTCCAGGAAATCAACATCTCGGAAGACATTGTACAGGACAGATGTAAATTCAGAACCAAAATCGACAATCACCACTTTGAAGACAAACCCAACACCAGAGCTACTATAATCTGGACAGAAGAACGAAGGAAGAAGCTCAGCGAGAGGATGAAGAGATTTTGGGAGGAAAAGAAGACCAACACATCAGCTAAGCAAGTTCAACCGTGCTCCTGAGTAGAGCATAACGATGTAAAAAATAATAATAATAATAATAACTGGAACAATTATTAGGCGTGTTATTGAGAGTATATTAAATCAGCATTTGCTTTCCTTTACAACTTTCAGCGAACATCAAAGTGGCTTTAACGACCAGCCAAGATGCCTTATAAATACCTACTTCCATTCTCAGAGGACACCCCAAGACAGCAAAGACAGATGAGCAATATGTTACCGCGATTGTATTAGAAGTATCAAAAGCCTTCGGCAACATTTGATATCAGCAGGTAAATATAACACTAACTGCAGAGCCACTTCCATTTAAACTGAAAGAACTAATCATCAATCTACAGACTGACAATACAATACAGATCGAAGCTACCAAGGGTAAAACGAAGCCCATCACCATTATCGCCAATATTGTATAACCTGACCACAGATCTCATTTTTAATGAGAAAACAGAAGAAAAACTACTACAAGAATATGGCAAATCAGTTTCTGCAGAATTGCTCCCTCTTAGTATTATGGGTTTCGCCAATGACACAGTTATTGTTGGCAAAAGTAAGAAAGAAGAAAAGTAGACACGCATTGCTATCACTTTGTTGCAGGAAATCGGTTTAAAGATAAATGCCAATAAATGTGTGGGCATATGTAATGAGAATGGGAAGCTTATATATTGAGTCTTCGCTATTCTAGAAAATGTGAAGATGAGTACTATTGAAGAAATTCAATACCTTGGTGTCATTTTTAACGAAACACTCACCTTTGATGCGGCCACTTCTTTAAAAATCATTGTTAAAGGCAGATGAAAAGTTCATTGTTTTGAACAAAGCAGTCAGCCCTACTCTTGTGTATGCTTTTCAGACCGCTGAAAATAAGACAAGTACCGGTTAGCTTCCTAGAAACCTGTGACAAAATGTTAAAGAGCTCCCTAAAGGAAATCTTGCAGTTACCCACGGATACACCCGATAGTGCTCTGTATTCTGAGTTTAGATTCGAAGGCCTCGGATGTTTTAAAGCAACCTGGAAAGTATGAGTATGAGTAATTTATTGAACATTACAGGCTTTTCGCCCAAGTACTTGTCACAATACCAATTTACAGAAAACAGAAAGAACCACTAAAACCAACGACACTGAACAATTATAAACAGAATTAAAATCACACAAACTAAATCTATCAAGCTACCCCTTGCATGGGCGGAAAATCAGGCCACATGTAAGAGCCACCCCTACCACCCTATAGGCTAATCCTACAATTAACTTGGTGGCCCCCGACAAGGGCGGAATACCAGACCCCCCACACGGGCGGAATACCAGTCCACATGCAAGGCGCCACCCCTAAACAGAATTAAAATCACACAAACTAAATCTACTATGCGGCCTTTTATATGGGCGGAAGCTGGGAAGTACCTCTGCAACAAATAAGCGCATGCAACGCTCTTCGCCGAGCCAACAATAGCTACCTTTTAAAGGTGCGTGATCCGTCATCCGAAAAGACGAATTGTTTACAGGCCCTCAACATCACAGATGTTACCAGATTTTCCAATAAAGTCAGTGACCTTCGAAATCCAAGAAAAATCCGCCAAGAGCTAAGAATTCGTGGAATGTCAAATTGGTGCTCCTTACCTCATAAGAGCTGTATAAAGAGTACATTCCGGCCAACAATTGAATTAGGCATTACCAAGAACTTTCTTGTAGCGAATGGCAAGAGGCAATCAAGATGACATCAAATGTTTCTGCAGTACGAACTATTCCGGGCAGAACTCAGGACGGAAATCTCTGTCGCAAAATCACCAGAGAGAAAAAACACTGGCTCACATTCTGGGTTCTTGCCGTAACGGCGAAGTACTGAGAAACTCACGTCACCACAAGATAAGATCACTGATTGCAGAAGAACTCCACAGTAAAAACTTCCAAGTTCATGAAGAAGTCCTCGGTTTGTCTATGACAAGGAGTACAAGACGAATTGACACAATTGGCTTAAAGGATAACGACAAAAAAGCCTCATTATCGATACCGACATCCGATTCAAGCACCATGTCGGCCGGCCTACTGAGATCCAACTTGGAAAGCAGAACATTTACACGCCCGCCATACCGTTCTGCAAAAATAAATACCAGCAGAGATTATCGGCCTAATGGCGGGTGCTCGTGGCACAATACCTGCCTTGTTCATAGAATTCTTGAAGAAGTTCGAGCTGCCTATGAACAGCAATGAAAGAATAGTTTCCACACCCATACTAGGATCTGTACACATCCTAAGATCTCATTTGTTCGGACCTCCATAATTTAAAAAATGCATATTACCGCCATATTTCTATATGATAAAACATTCTACAGAGGGCCCAAAAAATAGTAGACACTCTTTGATAGTGAATATCTTTGAAACAAAATGACATATCGTTGAAATTCTTGCACAGTAGCATAGTCCATTGTTTCTCGACAGATGATGAAAGTCACGTGAATGGTGCGAAAATCTTGCCGCGCGTTTTCCAGCAAATTACAGTGCAGCAATAAACGAAGTATGATTGTCGTTTGATCATCGCAAGGCCGTATTGAAGTGATACTGGAAGTACGAAAACATGATGGAGGTACAACGGCAATGGCGGAATGTGTACGGAATTCAGCAATCAACACGTACAACAATTTATCGCATTCGGGATAAATTTGAAGCCGACTGCACTGTTCAGGATGTGCATAAGGAAAGGTCTGGCCTACCAAAAACATCAACAATCCAGCTTCCAGCGCTGCTGTGTTGCAGTATTTTACTAGATCACCTCAAAAATCTGTGAATTATGGTGCACGTGAAAGCGGGGAAAACCTATCAACCGTACGACGAATTCTGAAAGCTGCAAAGTAGAAAGTGTATGTTCCAAGATCTCTGCACGCTATGACCGAGGAAGACTCGGATCGAAGATTGGAGTATTACGAGTGGTTTGAAGGCATGCTTCGCGAGGGTGAACGGTTTGCAGTGGTGGTTATGTGGTTTGACGAGGCGCACTTCAAACTGAACGGTACTGTAAATCGCCACAACTGCGTGTACTGGGCACGTGGTCACGTGGACAAACATGTTAACCTACCCGGTGTTAATGTGTGGTGTGGTCTGTCATCGAGCGGTTTGATTGGCCCATACTTCTTCGAAGGTACCGTATATGGTGAGGTATATCTTGATATGCTGCAAGCATAGATTTTACCTGCCATCCGAGAGGTGTTTGTAAATGAAAGATTTTACCCGCAATAAGATGACGCTACGCCTCACTACCACAGAGAGGCCAGAGCCTACTTGGATGAAAATCTACCTGTACTATGGATAGGTCAAAGAGGATAACTTAAGTACCCACCACGGTCTCCAGACCTTACACCTCTCGTCTTCTACCTATGGGGAACCTTACAAATGTACACTGAAAAAGTTACGAGAAACCATCGAGGTGCCCTGTGCGGCTATCACACAGCCGACACTGACTGCCGTAGTTCGGTCAGCAGTTTAGCGGCACCCACGTTGTTTGGCTGGTAATGGGGTTCACTTTGGACACATAAAATAACCTTCCTCCCGTGCAAGAATTGCAATGGTATGTCATTTTGTTCCATTAATAATGACTATCAAAGTGTCTCTACATTTTTCTGGACCCCTTTATATATCCTGATACGCTTTACTTTGTCCATTGAGGCAACCCGTAATTGCAGGAAGTCGTTGGTTCTTTCAATAATTATATAGAAAATTAATCTTATTTATCATTATATTAATTGTATTCATCCCTGATGAATAGTCGACAGGTTTATGGACTGTTACTGAAGTTTCATCATCATCATCATCATCATCATCATCATCATCATCATCATCATGATATTATTATTATTATTATTATTATTATTATTATTATTATTATTATTATTATTGTACCGGGCGGTACACCTCCACTCCGCTAATTTAAAATGCGCGCCTGTGGAAACTCCTCTGCTGGAGGAAGTCTGAACTTTATTTACCCTATTAAGTTTCTAGTTTCTCAGAAGATGTCACCACCTGGAAATTTTAGAGTTTGTGAACTGTGTCATTTTCGACGTACTTTTGTTTTGCTTGAAGTAAGAAGTGTGAACTTTCTCTTCTAGAGGACACCACTGAAAGACTACAATAGTGCACCCTAGTGGGAAGAAAAATAACTGTTCTTTGGAGAAAATTTTATTTCTAAAGTTTGTTCTTTGTTAAATTTCTTTCTGTTATTGTTTAAGTTGGCTGTATACCCCTCTCTTTCCCCTTGTTTTGCATTTGACCAATCTCGAATTTCTGTTATTAATTTCTGACCAATCATAGGTATCTTCCCCCAACTTGAATATGTTTCTATACCGTAGCCAATAAAAAGTTTGTGGGAGGGTGTTTTCTTTCCCCTAACACCTAGAACCTTCCGCGAGAGAATATAAACTGCTGATTTTTGGGTCTCCGGGCCACTTCTGTTCCATCTTTCAGTGTATTAAGTACATAGCAGGAGGCGGGAAGCGCCTCTTTCCTCGGCAGCGGTCAGCAATAAGGTAATGGCCGATTAATAAATTCTTTCTTTGCTAGCTCAGCAGTTTAACTTTCGGGGCGGGTTCGAAGCGTTCCACTATGTAACCTTTTCCTAAAATGTAACTACTCTTTTCATCTATTCTCTTGTAAAGCTACATTCTGGGATAGAGAGTGCTAACCCTCTCGAGCTCCCACTCATATTGTTTTGAGGTGAACTTATTTTTCTCAACCTATTCTTCGTTAATGTAAAACAAATTATTCTCTTCTTAAGTCACCTCTTTAGTATGGGATTAGCCCTTGTATTAACGGCCTAGCGCCAAGTAGGTCCTAATCAAGTGTATTAGGAGTGCAAGTTCGCCTCCTCTCAAATTGTTATTTTGTTGTTGTTGTTGTTGTTGTTGTTAGTCGTTTAGTCGCTTTCGACTCTCCGTGACCCCATAGACCAAAGTGCGCCATTTCTTCCTGTCGTATACAATTTTCCGAAGTCTTTCTAAATTGAGAGCCGTGGCTTCCTTGATGTCATCAATCCACCTCATCCGTTGTCGCCCTCTTCTCCTGTTACCATCAGTCTTCCCCAGCATTAAGGTCTTTTCCAGTGAATCATGTTTTCTCATGATATGACCGAAGTACTTTAGTTTTTGCCTGAGTATTTGACCTTCCAGTGAACAGCCTGGGTTGATTTCCTGTAATATGGACTTATTAGATCTCTTCGCAGTCCACGGAACTCTAAGGAGTTTTCTCCAACACCATAGTTCAAATGCATCTATTCTTCGGCGCTCAGCCTTTCTTACTGTCCAGGTTTCGCTTCCGTACATTGCTACTGGGAAGACCATAGCCTTCACTATACGAATCTTCGTTCTTAAAGTTACGTCTCTACTCTTGAAAACGTTATCAAGGTTGGCCATTGCCTTCCTCCCAAGGAGCAAGCGTCTCTTAATTTCATGGCTGCAATCGCCATCAGCAGTTATTTTGGAGCCCAAGTAGATGAAACTAGGAACAACCTCCATTGTTTCACCATTTATATGCCAGGAGGTGATAGGTTTAGTTGCCATGATCTTTGTTTTCTTGACATTCAACCTTAGTCCAGCTTTTGCACTTTCTTCTTTCACCTTCATTAGTAGATACTTAAGTTGTTCTTCACTTTCTGCCAACAGGGTGGTGTCATCAGCATATCTAAGGTTATTTATATGTATCCCACCAATTTTAGCTCCAGTTTCTGTTTCATCTAATTTGGCATTCCTCATCACATACTCTGCATATAAGTTGAATAAGTAAGGTGACAATATGCAGCCTTGACGTACACCTTTCTCAATCTTGACCCATTCAGTTGTTCCATATAGGGTTCTCACCGTAGCTTCCTGATCAGAGTAGAGATTTCTCATAAGGCAAATAAGATGATCTGGTACTCCCATAGTCTTGAGTACTTGCCACAATTTATTGTGGTCGACACAGTCAAAGGCTTGAGCATAGTCAATAAAGCATAAGTATAGGTCTTTCTGGAATTCTCTTGCTTTCTCCATAATCCAGCGAATATTAGCAATTTTATCTCTGGTTCCTCTGCCTTTGCGGAAACCGGCTTGTTCTTCAGGTAGTTCTCGATCTACATACTGCCGAAGCCTATTTTGCAGGATCTTGAGCATAACCTTACTAGCATGCGATATAAGTGCGATTGTTCGGTAGTTTGAACATTCTTTAGCGCTGCCCTTCTTTGGAATTGGGATGAACACTGAGTTTTTCCAATCTTTTGGCCACTGCTGGGTTTTCCATATTTGCTGACATATTGAATGTAGCACTTTCACAGCATCCTCTCCTAGGATTTTGAACAGTTCTGCAGGGATTCCATCATAACCACTTGCCTTATTGTTTGCAATACTCTCTAGGGCCCACTTGACCTCACTTTCTAAGATATCTGGTTCTGGCTCTGACAACAGAGTAACTTCATCATCAGGAGTATTCCCATCTTTCCTATACAAATTGCCTACATATTCCCTCCACCTTTCTTTAATCTCCTCTGCTTCAGTAAGATCTTTTCCATTTTTATCTTTTATCATTCCAATCTTAGCCTGGAATTTCCCTCTGATGTCTCCAATTCTTATGTAAAGATCTCTTGTCTTACCCAGTCTGTTATTTTCCTCAACTTCCTTGCACTGTTCATTCAAAAAGGCATTCTTATCTCTTCTAGCTAGTTTCTGAAACTCTGCATTTAATTTAGACATTTTCGATCTTTCCCCTTTGATTTTTGCATTCCTTCTTTCTTCTGCTATTTGTAGTGCTTCACCCGATAACCATGTGGCCTTCTTCTTGTTCTTTTTCTTGGGAATATGCTTTTCCGCTGTCTCCTTAACAACACAACGTACTTCTGACCATAGCTCTTCTGGGACTCTATCTCTTAAATCTAATCCATTAAATCTGTTTCTAACCTCTACTGTATATTCAAGAGGTATGCTATTTAGGTCATATCTGCTTGATGGTTTAGCTCTGTCAATCCTCTTTAATTTGAGCCGGAATTTGGAAATTAAGAGCTCGTGATCTGATCCACAATCAGCCCCAGGCCTTGTTTTGGATGACTGTACAGCACTCCTCCACCTTTGACTACAGAGTATGTAGTCGATCTGATTCCGACATTTACCATCTGGCGAGGTCCAGGTGTATAGGCGTCGTTTGGGCAATTGAAACAGTGTGTTGGTAATGACCAGTGAGTTGTCTTGACAGAATTCTAGGAGTCTCTGTCCAGCTTCATTTGTTGTGCCAAGGCCAAATTTTCCCGTTACTCCATCTACAGTTTGATTTCCTACTTTGGCATTCCAGTCGCCAATAATGAAGACGACATCCTTCTTTGGTGTTAACTGTAGCAATTCTCGTAAGTCTTCATAAAACTGGTCAATATCTTCCTCTTCAGCTTCAGTGGTTGGTGCGTAAATTTGTATGACTGTGATGTTAAAAGGTTGGCCTTGAAAACGTACAGACATCATTCTATCAGTTTTAAAATTGCACCCCATTATAGTTTTACGCACCCTGTTGCTAACTATGAGGGCAACTCCATTTTTCTTTTGGTTTTCATGTCCAGAATAGTATACCATGTACTCATCTGTAGCAAATTCACCAATACCAATCCATCTCACTTCGCTTATTCCCAGTATATCGATGCCCAGTCTCTTCATTTCTCGTTTGACTATATCCAGCTTTCCTTGATACATGGATCTTACATTCCAAGTTATTTTAGAGGTCATTTAATTAACATTCTTTTCGTTTAATAGACCTCAGTAGATTGGGTATTTTACCCCTGTGTTTGAAGGGGGAGTTTGGTGTGGCCTGGGAGAGGCTTAAATTTGAGAGCGAGTGGCTCTTTTGAAAATTGAATGTTATATGCCTCGAGGAGGCTTTTCAGTGTAATTTGGAGCAAGGGCTCCTAGGTATGAATGGGGTCTTCTGCCCCTCTGTTAAAACTTGTGTTTGGGGTAAAACTGAGCTGATTGCCCAAGTATTGTGAATTCGGGGCGCGAAGCCCAAATTCTGTAAATATGGTAACTACCTTATTTGACTTGCTATTCTGTACCTGCCATGCTTGTTACTTATTTATTTTGAAAAGAAAATATAACCTTATTAAATTTTAAATTTAGTTTACATGCACTATAATTTCGTAGCTTGAGATCCATTCACACCCGCACCTTCTTTCACCTCTACCTACCGCTAAAACACGGTAACAATTATTATTATTATTATTATTATTATTATTATTATTATTATTATTATTATTATTATTATTATTATTATATTGGTGCCTTCTCTTCACAGGATATTGAAAGCCATTATGAACCAATCATTCAAATTTTCTCTTCCCTGTCAGGTTTGCCGATTCGCAGCTGTCGAGCCAGTATCTGAAGATCCGCGTCTGAGATAATCATCTCCACCATCAACACGCTTTCATTCTACCTTGTTTTCTATGATAAGTTGTATTACATTGTATTGATCATTTCAGAAGGTGAGATTTTATTAATTGTGTTACTCTACCGAGTAGCCTAGTCTGCATGCCCATTACTATTTAGTTTTATGAAACCCAACCAAATTTAAATTTCTCCATCCTGGCTCAGTATTTGAAGATGCTCAAATCCGTCAGCCTCGTGTCGGTAAATTTACTGGCACGTAAAAGAACTCCTGCGAGACTAAATTCCGGCACCTCGGCGTCTCCCAAAACCGTAAATATGGTGTACGACTGGCACGTATGAAATCTGTTCATAGTGCTACTAGACACTTCCTGCCCAAACGTAAGGTAGTGTCATCCGCAGTTTTAAACATTCATTAATGATTTAATCTATATTCTGGAACATGGTCTCCAGGGTACAGTTGTACTAAGGCAATGTTGATCAGGTAATAATGTTTTCAGGTTGGATATGATATACGAGTTCATTGAGTTCCACATCTCCAAAAATAAGAATGAAAATAAGGGGTGGACAGGCCACCCGGTATAAAAAACTAGTTAATTAATGGTAGGTCATCATTATAATTAAATTCTTAAAGAGTTTCGGGGGGAAAAGTAACTGGAACTAAAAACTGTAACTTTAAGATATCATATTGAAGAAGGGAAAACATAAGGTGTAATTGAATAAGGTAATAATCCAATTTTCAAATGTACAGTATACATGTCGACCCCTTGTTTCGTAACCGGATACATAGCCTGTTGCTACGTTTTACGGAAAAGTAAAATGTAACTTCCAGTTCATTTATGGCTGTGATAACATAGAAGCTTCTGAGGTATAGATCGAGCTCAGTACCGATATCTGGAGCATGACTAGTGCATCTGAGTGGTATTAATAGGATAAGTTGTTTTGCAATAGCCCTTTCTGGACAAGTGATGGAGGCAATATCTCATTTCTCATCATGTCTACTGTAATATGCATTTCTTCTGGCACCGTCAACAGTTTCTGCGGTATTCCCATAACCGCATGTCTTTCGGCGGTGTTAATTGAAGATCCACCCAGTCTCCGCGCTGATAACCTAAGAGAGAGTGAGATAAAATTACGACTTATTTACTAAATTTAACCATAGTATTTTCCCCTTTAAACACAACCTATCTTATGAGACATTGTATTGACCCTTAAATATTCTCCCATCATGTTGGTTCTCTGGTTGCGAGAAAATGACCTCACGTACTTTTAAGTTATTGACGAGACCCCAGACATAGTGATGATTCATCTTTGCACCTTACTTCATTACCACACTTTCCTCCACACATCGTCAGAGGAAATTCTTGTAACCCGTTCAGCTGATTGTTTGTGTAATCTGATAACCCAATGCAGGCTGTGGACTATTGGTCCCAAACCAATATCCAATGATCACGGCCGGAACGTGACCCGAGTTCAAGAAACACAAGCTCCTCAAAGCTGGGAGTGCTCAACACAGATTGAGAGAAGGGAAGGAAAGCTCACAGACGTGCCTTAGATGTGTTAGTGGCTTGAGAATAATGGAACTTGTCTCAGAGAAGACATTTCGCAGGGGACAACTGAAGTACCACACAAGGCATTGCTTCCTAGCAACAAGTTACGGCTTTTAATGAATTTATGGTAGATTTCACTGTCAAAGAACTCTTTAATCTACAAGTAATAAACGAAATTTCCGTTTCCTACTTCCTCTCTCCTTTCCTTCCCCAGTATCGCCATCTTAACTCTAAAGGATTCATGACTGTCTTTTCTTAGGACACTTTAATTTATAGATCGCTACTTCTGCACCTGAGAGCTAAATCAACGTAACTCACATTTTATTCATTTCATGAAACTTACGAGTAGAGCGATATAAACGTAAGTCTACTCTTATTTTACTTTTATGGTAATAAAATAATAATGAACCAATCTAAGTGTAAATTATATTAATAAATGTGTTTAGTGATCAATATTACACAACATATATCAAGAACAATGATGAACATTTATTGTCTAATTCATAATGTACCAAAAATGCTTTTCAACTGATGGTTTTCCTCTCCCTTGTAAAATGACTACAATGTGACTTACGTTGGTTTAGTTCGCAGCTACAGAATGTACATATCTGCCGACAGTGGGGCTTGAACCCACTACCTCCTGAATTCAAACTGCTAGTTACGTCTCCCAAATATTATTATTATTATTATTATTATTATTATTATTATTATTATTATTATTATTATTATTATTATTATTATTAAATAATATAGAAACTAAATACATGTACAGAATCGTTGTTACCCAAAAAATCCCATATGAGCTAAAGATGGCTGTGAGGGGCAAACAATTTACCTCGGACACCGACTTTAAGCAGTACGCTCCGAACTGGTTCACAATGTAGACCCAAGAATTTTACGAGACGTCCATTCACTGCCTTGTGCTGCAGTGAGACGAGTGCCTCAACAGTGCTGGGCAATAATGTTGAAATAAAGGTACAGGTTTTCATTGTATAGCCTCAGGCTCGTTTCTTTTCGAATTGCCTTTATAAATACTTTCTTCAGTTTAACCGAGGGATACATGTGATTATAGAGTATTGATTCTTATCCGATTATGCTCATTTCGATGTGACTGGTGAGTTTCCTTGTTAGTTTCCGACCAGCCTGTACATCTTCATAAAACTAAGGAATATTGAACGTATTATCTTGAAAATCTTACCTCCATTTTAAGACTCTAATAAATTAAAATATTGGTATGAAGTTTGCTTCATGTTATATAAAACATTCAACGACATTAAATGTTTCTATTTGTTCTTTCTCGAATATGTAGCTACTCTTGAAAAATGGCAACAATAAAGTCTGAACTATCCACCCGTGAGCGATCCACCCATTAATAAAATATCTATAATAGAAAGAGGCTTTGGTATTCTTGAATATAAAATGATGTCTCTTTAGAGATCTGAATGTGGTCTAAATTTTAATAAGGTATTTTTTAAACATTATAGAAGGCTCGATTTTCAGATATTAGACACCCAGTTCCGGAGAGGCGTATGACCTTGCGGTATGTTCAGTTATTCGTCCTTCACCAAATATAAACACCAGGTTAATTCTGGGAAAAAAGGCAACCAATAATAGTGTTAAATACTCCATCCCATTTCGTAGTGCCGAGATTACGAACAGGGAAGCCTTTACCTTCCACTCCTGCGGAGGCTCCGACACCTATGTGAAGGTGTATTTTTTACAGATTATAATAATCGAAACATGAATTTAAAGTATATGCTGTATACTAAAACAGCGCGATAACATTCTCTATCACTGTGACAATCTAGGGAGATGTTGTAGATGGTAATATTTCCATATCTTCCACTAATAGTCATAAGAAAAGGAACAGTTTCCAACACATCCCCGCATGTTACCCATCCAAGTACTGACCACGCCCAATGTTGCTTAACTGCGGTGATCGGACGAGAACCGGTGTATTCAACATGGTATGGCCGTTGGCACCCCGCTTGTCCCTAGTCATTCCTTGTTCTAATACTCGCTTTTGCCATTCATTAGGAGGGTTTCTCTCAGAATTTTCTTGTAATCGTATCCGATTTTCCCATCCTATAGCCCGTTTGCTCTTATCCATCTGCCGAAAAAAAAAATACTCCCTACGTTTTACGTCTTGTAGTACATCTGATTGAACAGTAGTCGGCATCGCTTTAAATTTGGATGAATGAATGCATATTACATGTTCTTTGAACTGAAAGTTAGCTATGACACCATCTACTACCGAACAGACACTCTAATGTTCTGTACTGTATCAATGAGCAGCTTTATACCTGTAGAATCATTTACTAATGGTTGATGTACAGTCCCTGTCCATTTTAATATGACCATTTTTTTTTTTGCTATTTTGGCTATTTGCTTTACGTCGCACCGACACAGACAGGCCTTATGGCGACGATGGGACAGAGAAGGGCTAGGAGTGGGAAGGAAGCGGCCGGGACCTTAATTAAGGTACAGCCCCAGCATTTGCCTGGTATGAAAATGGAAAAACACGGAAAACCATCTTCGGGGCTGCCGACAATGGGGTTCGAACCCACTATCTCCCGAATACTGGGTACTGGCCGCACTTACGAGACTGCAGCTATCGAGCTCGGTATGACCATTTTTAAGAACATTGTAGTTACTTTCTTTAACTAAGGGGGCTTCTGAGAGTAAAGATTGACAACAAATTTGTCTGTTGGTCAAATTGTTTGCATGTTGGCGCCGCTTTATACTTATGGCGAGAAAATCGTGCCTGTCTTGTACTGAGTTGCTCCGGAAGTAATTTTTAAGGTAAATTTGTAACTATAAGTTAACCAAAGCAATTGTTTTCTTTACTCCTGTTATGCACTGTATATTTCATGCCAATTTGGAGTATGTTTAGGTTCCTTTGAGGAAACATTCACAACATTTTCTAATTCTAACAACGAATTTTGGTGTTTTCAGAAATGGGCTTTACAAAGGACCTGTCACCAGCGAAAAGGAGAATGGTTCAAGCTATATTGACTGAAACTGATCTTTCACAGGGAGAAATAGCAAAAATATGTGGAATTTCCAAAACTTTAGTGGTTATATTAGTCGCAGGTTACCTTAAATGAACACTTTGACCGTTTGTAAGGGCAAATGTGGCAGAAGGAAACTGCTATCACCTCGTGGCGAACGAATTTTGAGAAAATAGTTCTAGAATAGCAACATCAGGAGGAAATTGGATGATGCAGGCATTCCAATGGCTACTAGAACAGTTCGCAGGAATGTTTGGAATGTGCTAAAGCACAGAAACACTTCAACGTGGAATATTGGAGATCAGTAGGTTTACCAATTCCCCAGTTTGGTTGAAAAATTATCCATAATTTTAACAATTTTACATAATACTTTTCTGTTTTAGGCATGCTTCTGTGATGAAAGTACCTTCCAGATTTTAATGAACAAGACACAGCTTATAGAAAGGAGGTCATCGGGGAAATTCAATGATGAATGTGTGGTAAAGACCATCAACAGTCATAATAATCAGTAATGATATGGTCAGTGATTTGTGACAAGGGTTTGGGTAGGCTGTACATTGTCGAAGGCACCATGAAACAACGACAGTACATAAAAGTTCAGCAAACTCGACTGCTTCAACTCCAGGATTGGTTCAAAGAAGATGACAAAAAATGTTTATGCTAGATGGTGCACCATGCTACACTGCAAAGTATGTAAAAAGCTTCTTGAAGGGAGAGAAAGTTCCTGTATTGGATCGGCCGCGTAATTCTCCCGACCTCAACCCAATTGAGAATGCATGGGGGTTGTTGAAGAGGGAAGTGGCAAAACACAATATCTCTACCAAGGTTACTTACTTACTTGAGCGAATCATATTCCACTGGAACCACAACTAGCAATTGAAGGATGCCTCTCAGAGTGCCGGCTGTTATTGCAGCAAAATGAGGTATAAGGAAATACTGGCATAAACTGTGAAATGTGAGTGAAATATCTCAGTTTGATGGTTAATTTTGTTGTTCTGTGAGTACACAAGAACCTTGTTTACCCAGCCCTCACTAATCTGGATATACGGTTTATCCGGATCAAAAATAATAAAAATGTATTTTTACTTGTACAGTATTCCTTTTACGGGGTCGATTCTTCTTAAACGTCTCTCCGCCAAGGATAGTTAAGGGCAGGAATTGGAAGTAAGTTGGCCGCGGTCTATCAAAGGTACTGTCCCAGCATTCGCCTGGAATTGAGAATGAGAAACCGTGGACTCTTCTGAGTTGCTTGACACATTTGCACGCATTCCCGGATGCTCTGACGTAGATGGGAACTGCGTAAATGACTGGTAAGAAAATGACTATAATTCAGGCTACGGCATAATGACGGATGATTAAATTATTGCCTCTTCTTCCTCGGCAGGTGATGACGAGAGTTATGGTGAATTCGAAAATAAAACCGGTGCTCCATCAGAAGAAACAATGACTCATGGAGATACAACAATGCAGCTGCACAAACTGATGGCCTATTTAGAATCCCAGATTGAAACCACACCAGCGGAACTGATGTCAGTAAAACGTCTTCGTGATCGTGCTGCGTGCAAACGCTATACAAATGTAAAACAGAAAAAGCTCACACATTATTTCAGTGAATAAAACAGAGTGTTGTTATATTTATTGTACAATTAAAGAAATGTATTACTGTACAACTTATTTTAATATATTATATAACATGTACTGTTTTTGTTTTGTTTTTAGTTTTCCGGATTATCCGGATTTTCGATAATCCGGATCAGTTCCGGTTCCGCTTAATCCGCATAAACGAGGTTCTTGTGTATTAGCGTAGACCTAGAAACATTTCACACAATAATGGTAAGTGAAACATGATTCAAGGGGCTGCCTGGCCGAGGCGGTAAAGGCGTGCTCGGTTCGCCCGGAAGGACATGGGTTCGAATCCCCGTCAGGAAGTCGTAAAATTTAAGAAATGAGATTTCCACTTCCGGAGGTGCATATGGCCCTGAGGTTTACTCAGCCTACACCAAAAATGAGTACCAGGTTAATTCCTGGGGGCAAAGGCGGCCGGGCGTAGAGTTAACCACTCCACCCCATCACGAGCCGAGGTTACGGATAGTGGAAGCCTTTACCTTCCACCCCTCCAAGGGCCTTCATGGCCTGTACGGAGATGACTTTGCTTCCTTTTGCTTTTGAAAGATGATTCATGTGAATTAAGTTTATTTAAGTTTATATTCCTATGTTTCCTTACGAGGTCACATTAATTTTGCCAGGGACTGTAGTAGTAGCACAAATTATAATGTCAGTGTTTTTACATCCCGTTGCTCTTTATGGAGGTCGAACGACAAGAAGCCTTTTTCTATGCCTGCTAACTTCCATACATTCCATTATTTTCTTCAGTCCGTTTGTTCTAGTTTCCTTTCTTGTGTTAAAAGATCTATCAGTGTCACCGTATTTCGTGCGGAGGAATCGCATTTCTACATCGTTCAATACCTTATACGCACATTTACAGTGGCAAACGTACCTGTAATTGCAATAATACAATTCTGGACCATATCAGGCTGGTTTGACGTAATGTTCAAGGGATATGGCATTCTTATCGATGTGTTCAATTTCACTGTGTAATTGCTTTTAATGTCCGCCTCTGTGGTTTATTGGTTAGTGTGATTATCTCCCACCCGGAGGTCCAGGTTCGATTCCCGGCTCTGCCACGAAATGTGAAAAGTAATACGAGGGCTGGAACGGGGTCCTCTCAGCCTCGGGAGGTCATCTGAGTAGGAGTTTCGATTCTCACCTCAGCCATCCTCGAAGTTGCGTTCCGTGATTTCGCACAATTTTTTACAAGTTGCTCAAGAGTTGCTTTACAGCACACCGACACAGATAAGTCTTATGGCGATGATGGGATAGGAAAGGGCTAGGAGTCGCAAGGAAGCGGCCGTGGCCTTAATGAAGATACAACCCCAGCATTTGCCTGGTGAGAAAAGGGGAAGTAACGGAAAACCATCTTCAGGGCTGCCGACAGTGGGGTTCGAGAACACTATCTTCCGAATTCAAGCTGACAGCTACATGACCCAAATCACGAGGCCTCTCGCTCGGTTTTCGCACTTCTCCTCCAGAAAATGCCAGGATGGTACCTAACATAAGGCCATGGCCACTTCCTTCTCTCTTCCTTGCCTATCCCTTTGAGTCTTCCCATTCCCAACAAGGCCCCTGTTCAACACAGCAGATGAGGCCGCCTGGGCGAGATACTGGTCCTCTTACCCAGCTGTATCCCCGATGAAATGTCTCATGCTCCAGGACTCTACCCTTGAGGCAGTAGAGGTGGGATCCCACGTGTGTCCGGTGGAAAAGCCAACCCTGGAGGGTAAACGGATTAAATAAATAAATAAATAAATAAATAAATAAATAAATAAATAAATAAATAAATAAATAAATAAATAAATAAATAAATAAATAAATAAATTCCTCTTAATCCGAGGGACTTTCCTTCGAGATTTTTGTAACTTTCAGGACCCATGTGGCTTACACAGCCTATTGTACTGTAGGTTATTAGAAAAACCACACACACCTCCCATTCATTGCATTATGTAATCACTGAATGGTTTCTGGGATCACTTTACTTTATATGCAAAATATGGGAAATTTCAAGTCGTGAAGAATCCTGCTTACCACTCAGCGGATTTGCTTGAACTTCACTCAGATCTATTTTATCTTTCTGTTCTCTGTATACGAAATTCATCAAACATACCTTACTTTGCTTGTTGTAATTCGAAATTCTTTCGATCGCAAGACATTTTACATGCATCACATTGATGAAGCATGGTTTCGCCTAGCACCCTGAGTATGCTGTTGACATATATAACACGGATGGCACGTAGATGGGAGGATTGAAATGAAAGTATGGTATGGAGTGCTCTACGACATGCCAGTTTACCACAGCTTAGTTAGTCTAGGCGATCCACTTGCCTGCCTTATGCCATAGTATCCATTGGCCCACAGCTGGAAGGCGCGAGCAATCGTGTGAAATGAAGTGCTTGTCAGATGTGGCCTACGGAACTCTCGCAGTGTAATTTGCCACCGTGTCGACTACGGTATAGAATCTGATAAATCGTGGTCACACCCTCGGGCCGAAATTGAATAGACTGGGCTGAAGCCTACCACCTGTCTGTAACCGACGAGATAGAATGAAAAAAAAAAAAAAACGATTGTGTGAGAGACATCGAAAAACTTGGAAGCTCAAGATGGTGAGAAGTTTGGACCAGAATAGCTGGAATAGTTGGATACTCACCTGTGTGTGGGGGTGGTAGAATATATCCATGATATCTCTTGTTTTTCATAACATGCACCTAAAAGGCGTAGCCCAGGAATTTTCAGTTTTAGGAAGGTGGGTTGAGCGTTAGTCCGGCATATAACCTCCAGTTACTTGTTGTACCAGGACCGTAATTTTCATTTTTTCTAATCCGATCTCAATTAGCCTACCCTCGTTCTCTTCCAATTACTATAGTTCAAGGAGTCTTCCATTTTTATGCCATTCGTGATCACTTCTTCCTTTTCTTTCGATACCCACATTTTTCGAATGGTCATAACTGTTCTATTGATTTAAAAACTTTTCTTGTTGCTTCATTGATTATGAGAAAACTTTAGACAGCGTTAAAGGTAATATCTTATTACACACGTAGAAAAATACTTGGCTTCACAGGAAGATGTCAAAGTAATCAAAAACCTGTTCTACAATCAGACAGCTCACATCAAAATTGGGGACAGTGACCAAGCCACAGAAAGGTTAGGGCAAGGACGTAACATGTCTCCAATAGTTTCTGACTGAAACCATGGACTGAAGGATTCTAGAAGAATATTTCAAAAATGGTTTTCACGGCCGCATATCTTAAAATCACGGGAATAGAACCAGCTTTTGGGGTGGTTAGGCTGTTTGCGTTTGCAGAGTTTCGCCCAGACGTATCATTTGGGTTGATCAGTTGGATTGGCACACGCCTCCTGGAAAAATTTGGTAAAGGAATCATTTCCAATGAGCGGTGAGTGAACACCGCCTTCTATGCAGATGGCGCCGAGAATTTTGCTGACAATTTTATTTTCTCCGAATAGGATCAAAGAAGCTGGGCCTTAAAATGAAACCTAGAAATCAAACTTCAATTGTCATCAGCAAGCAGAACAATAAACAACACTGCAGCACCCTGGTTGCTGGTTAATAAGACCCGAGGGAAAGCAGCACGATTTTTTTCTGGTTGGTTTCCGAAAAATAAAATTTATAGTGTTACGAATATGTTGCAAAATTTGGGCTGCTAAGACTTCAGAGTACGAAGATGAGGTACTTGACTTTAAGCGATATGTTCCGAGCTGACAGTGAAGAGATGGCGTTCAATGAGATCAGTAGACGGATAAACTTGAATGAAGTTTTTAAAATGCATGGAAGATCATAATATGAAGCTGATGTTCTAATTCAAGAGGACAACTTGGAGATAATATTCATTTATAGGGAGAGTAATCATGGATTGGAATACTGTAATATATTTATTATTATTATTATTATTATTAATTATTATTATTATTATTATTATTATTATTATTATTATTATTATTATTATTATTATTATTATTATTATTATTATTATTATTATTATTATTATTATTATTCGTTTAGGCCTACGATGGACCACGTGGTTCTTAACTCTTGTGAGCTCTTGTCTTCCTCTTAGCCCAGTATTCCTTCATTCTAGCGCTATGGATGTCTTTTCTTTCTTGAGTCCATTTCACTCTTTCACCTGGACGCAGTGATGTAGTTGTTAGCGACTGGAGAGAGTCAGATGTCTTGACTAACTTTCTGAACTTACCTCGGTTGCAAATGTCAATGTGATCAATGTTTAGGTATTGTAGGTCCTTCCGCACTAAATTCATCCATTTGGCGTTTGTTGCTTTCCTTCTAGATACAGTTTGAAGATCCTTGAAGTTAGTCTCTGGCTGTCCATCCTAACTACGTGACCATAGAACATTAGTCTTCTCTTCCTCATAGCTGTTGTAATGCTCTCTATTTTACTGTACAGTTCCTTGTTGTGCCTGATTCTGTAGCTATCTCCTTCTTTAATGGGACCCATAATCCTTCTGAGGATCTTTCGCTCTTTCAGTTCCAGTTCTCTGAGTTGTCCTTTCCGGGTCATGTTTAGGCATTCTGAGGCGTACAGTACAGATGGTCTTACTACGGTGTTGTAGTGTCTAAGTTTAAGATTCAAGGAGCGGGATTTAGACTTGTATATGTTCTTACAGAGATGATAAGCTCTTTCTAATTTAGTGCATCTACTCTTCATTGCAAGGTCTTCATTAACATTTGGGATTATCCATTCTCCAAGATATTTGAATGAGTTGGCCTTGTGTATTATTTTGTTCCCCAAAGAAATGAAGTTGGGTGCTTCTCTGATGTTGGTCAGAAATTCTGGTTTATTGACAGCGATATTTAGCCCTACTTTAGCTGCTATGCGTTCTAGGGAGGATAGCTGGTACGTAGCTTCCTCCATACTTGAAGTTAACAGTGTGAGGTCATCTTTGAACGTACACAGGCAGTATGCTCAATGCAGTACCTTCTTAACTCACCAATACTTAAAATACATATGTAAAAGTAAATTTAAAAAAATGAAAATAAAGAAAAGGAAGAATGATAAAATGAAGAGGGAAACAGACATACAGAGAAGAAAAGATCTGAAGTACATCAAGAATTTTTCCTTAATACATGATTTCAAACAAAGATATAACTGAAGTAACAAGTGACTAAAATAATGAGTACTTAAGGATCGGCGTTTAAAAAACAGTATAACATCTGAATTTAAAAATTAGAATCACAGAAGGTCCTCCTCTGTGGTGTATTGGTTAGTGTGATTAGCTGCCACCTCCGGAGGCCCTGGTTCGACTCCCGGCTCTGCCACGAAATTTGAAAAGTGATACGAGGACTTGAACGGGGTCCACTCGAGTAGAGGGATTTCAATTCCCACCTCAGCCATTTTCAGTGGTTTCCAACTTCTCCTCCAGACGCCTGTTCAGCATAGCATATGAGGCCACCTGGATGAACTACTGGTCCTACTGCCCAGTTACATCCCCGGACCAAAAGTCTCACGCTCCAGAACACTGCCCTTGAGGTGACAGAGTTGGGATCCCTCCCTGAGTCCGGTGGAAAAACGAAACCTGGTAGGTGAAATGGCGTATGGCTTTTAGTGCCGGGAGTGTCCGAGGACAAGTTCGGCTCGCCAGATGCAGTTCTTTTTGATTTGACCACCGTAGGAGACCTGCGCGTCGTGAATGAAATTATGATTAAGATGATTAAGACGATACATACACCCAGCCCCAATGTCAGCGGAATTAACCAATTATGGTTAAAATTCCCGACCCTGCCGGGAATCGAACGCAGAACCCCTAGTACCAAAGGCCAGCACGCTAACCATTTAGCTATGGAGCCGGAAACCTGGAAGGTAAACGGATTAAGAAAGAAAAAGAATCACATAAGAAAGGGTATAATTTCTAAAATTATAAATGAGAAACAGAGGCCTTTAAATGTTTATTAATGACAGTGTGTGTGATTCTGAAAATAAATGGTGAATTCATATGATAAGATTTTCTGGATTTTTTAACGTGAAATACTGTGTTCCTGCGAGCTTTAACTTCTGAAAAATCAAGGGGAATATTCAACAAATTTCCAGGTTATCTGAAATCATTTAAGAAAAGACTAGGCAAACAACTTATAGGGAATCTGCTACCTAAGCGACAGCCCTAAATGTAGATCACTGTTGATTGATTGATTGATTGATTGATTGATTGATTGATTGATTGATTGATTGATTGATTGATTGATTGATTGATTGATTGATTGATTGATTGATTGATTGATTGATTGATTGATTGATTGATTGATTGATTGCAATCCTGATGTGAGAATCAACTCCAAAATGCATTACAGGAGTGTGTTTCTGAAGATGTGTACAATCGTTACTTTAGACTTTTAAGGTGTCGGAATGTGGACTGTCAATTCTCAGTCAATGAACCCACTGCAAGCTTTTGGAAAAAGAATGTATAACAAACAGAATAATGAAGATCTCACGAATAGACCGCGTCACTAACGAGAAGATAGTCCAGCGCGCCGGGAAATCTTTCCTAGTCCTTGCCCTCACACAATGCAGGGGAACAGACTATTTCGACCATATCTCCTGAAATAACTAATACAATCTGATACAACCTATCATTGAAAGCTCTAGAAGGAAAAGGAGAACCGTGTGGAGAGGGTTTACCTGGGCGTGGTACTCGTACTGTGGTTTGTCATCGGCGACAGTGTAACCGTCGTACGAGTAGCGCAAAATATTAAAAAAAACATGATAGCTATTCCGGCTACTTGGCTGAATGGTCAGCATCGAGGCCCCTTGGATCAATGGGTGCCGGGTTCAATTCCAGACTAGGTCAGAAATTTTTAACACAACTGGTTAATTCTTCTGTTCCTAATCATATACAATAGACCGCACTACCAACTGCCACAGGAACACGCAATAGTGAATACATACCTCCACATAGTGTTGACGTCAGGAGGAGCATCAGGCCTTAAAAACAGGCAAAATTCGACATGTGTAACACAGTCCGCATCCACTACCACACTAAGGATCTGAGAAATCGGCGGAAATACTGGAATCAAGGATAAGTGCCAAACAATATTGTGAGAAGAAGGCTGAATAAGAAGAAGAAGAAGAATAGTATGACCTCAGCTGCAGTATGTGGGCATTTTAATTTGGTGCCTTTTAGGCCGCCTGCGGGTCAATTAGACGTTCCGTTCTCCTCCACTAGGTGGCAGAGGAATGATGTCTATTGGGCGATTTATGGCTGAAATTTTAATTAATCTTCTAGCTCAGATTTAACACCAGAAATCTTCCACATGCCGACATAGTACGGCAAGGAGTATCGGAAGGCCTTTTCTCAAACATTAAGAATCCGATTTTCCTGGCGGGTTTGAACCTACGCTCTAAGGATCCAGAAACAGACACTCGACCACAGTTTTACAGTGGGGGAGCAGTAATGAAATATATAATCATCTACTAAAACATATGACTGCTTATTTGCCCCGAAAATCTATTAGTGATTTGACGCTGAGTTTATAAATGCAAGAGAGAGACTTAGTTTTTACGATCGTCAGCAGCTACCTGCTGCTAGCAGGTGTAAAAATAATGGAGGACTCTTTAAATGGAAATGACCTTTCGCCCCTCAACTCCGCCAACTCCCAACCACGTGACTCTCGAAAGAAGTACTTTGTAGGCAAACTCTGTTGAAGGAATACGCCCTGCGTTAGAACTTCATTTACAACTAATGTCTTGCCTGTTTAGAGAGAGGTTATCTCGGAGTCATCACAAGACTAACGCCCCCAATTACTCTTATCTTCTCTTAAGCCAAACAGCTAATATGCCAGTCGAAAACAGAATAGTCTAATAAGGACCCTCCCAACTCATTTGATATCTACGTTTTGTGTATTACTGTATCACTTAGATAGCAGGCATCCAATTGAATTGTAACGGGTTCAACGATGTATGTATTGTTAGAACTGACAGTGTATCATTCAGACAATGGTTGGGACTGGTAATTCCTTTCATAATTGCTCTGGAAGATTTCACTATCTAACGAAAATCGTCTTTGTGTTTGTGGTTTTCGAATATTAACCAGATGATTATGTTTTCTTTTTTTTTTTTCCTGTTACAAAATCACAGAAAAACAGATGGAAGGATTTTCGTGAAATTTGCCATTTATGTTTAGGATAAGAGCGAGTGAAATTCCAGCTGCATGTTGTTCAATAATATTATTAGAAGTGGGGGGGGGGCTTCAGACGACGCATAAATTATAAAACTCGATGTATCTCTCTTTCTTCCTCTTTGTTTCATTCGTTTACCCTTCAGGGCTTGCGAGGAATCCCATCTCTATCGTCTCAAGGGCAGTATCCTGGAGTGTAAGACTTTAGGTCGGGGATACAACTAGGAAAGAGGACCAGTGCCTCACCTAGGTGGCCTCACCTGCTATACAGAATAGGGGCCTTGTGGAGTGATGGGAAGATTGGAAGGGATAGGCAAGTAAAAGGGAAGGAAGCGCCCGTGGCCTTAAGTTTAGGTACCATCACGGCATTTACCTGGAGGAAATGTGGGAAACCACGGAAAATCACTTCGAGGATGCCTGAGGTGGTAATCGAACCCCCTCTACTCTGTTGCCCTCCCGAGGCTGAGTGGAACCCGTTCCCGTCGTCGTACCAGGATTCAAATTTTGTGGTAGAGCCGGAAATCGAACCCGGGCCTCCGGGATGTCAGTTAATCACTCAAACCAATACTGTCTGCATTGCATGAAAATTGACCATGACAAAAATCATTTAGAATATTCCTTACAAACTTTTTCAGCACTTTTCCGGTACGGGAATAATAAGAGAAACATCAGTAATACTAGTTTGGAAGTTCGTCCAGGAGTCGATAATTAACCCTATTGACAGTTGCTGTGGAGATCGTACTGGCAAAATTTTAAATGAGGAGGTGGCATTTAAAACCGGATAAGTCCACAGATTTATATTTTTCAGAAAACCCATAAAATGTAAAACACCCTTCACATTAACTGAGGAACTTTTATGTTTCATGGACACCTGCAACACAGAAAATACATTTAAATATGTTATTTATATGTTTTTGACATGAAATGCACTCACGTTATTTTTAAAAAACATTGAATTAGTTTAGTTTTGATTTACAAGAATTGGACAAATTTACTTTTGATTGCAAATCTTCGGACTTGTTTGGTATTGAATGCAAATATCTTAGGGTATGGGGTATAATTTGTTTCAAGGTAAGAAGTTTTATTTTTCTTTAACATTTACAGTGTAATGCTTCTGGTCCGCCTCTGTGGTGCAGTGGTTAATGTGATTAGCTGCCACTGCTGGAGTTCCGTGTTCGATTCCCGGCTCTGCCACGAATTTTGAAAAGTGGTACGAGGTCTGGAACGGGGTCCACCCGGGTAGTTGGGAAGTTTGACCAGGAGTCCATAATTAACTCAACGGAGAGTTGCTATGGAGTTCATACGGGCAAAGTTGCTGGCTGTAGTTATTGATTCCCACCTCAGCCATCCTCGAAATAGGTTTCCGTGGATTCCCACTTATCTTCCAGGCAAATGCCGATATGGTACCTAACCTAGGCCACGGCCGCTTCCTTCACACTTGCCTATCAATTCCAATCTTCGCATCCCCTACCAGGCCCCTGCTCAGCATACAGTAGCAGGTGACGCCGTCTGGGCGAGGTTCTCCTGTGCAGTTTCATCCCGGACCAAATGTCTCACGCTCCAAGACACTGCCCTTGAGGAGGCAGAGGTGGGATCCCTCGCTGAGTATGGGAGAAAAACTAACCCCGGAGGGTAAACTGATTAAATAATAATAATAATAATAATAATAGTAATAATAATAATAATAATAATAATAATAATAATAATAATAATAATAATAATAATAATAATAATAATTGTGAGAAGTGTGAACATTCTCTTCTAGATGGCACTACTGAAGAACTACAATTGTGCACCCTGGTGCGAAGTGAAGGAACTGTTTCTTGAGAAATTTTGTGTTCATAAGTTTGTTCTTAGTTAAATTTCTTTCAGTCATTTTTTGGGTTGGCAGTATAACCCTTCTCTTTCCGCTTGTTTTGAATTTAGCCAATCCCGAATTTCTTTAATTAATTTTTAACCAATAATGTGTGTCTTCTCCGATATGGATATGTTGCTTGACCCTAGCCAATAAAGTTGAGGGGGGTGTGGGTTCTCATTCTTGAAACGTCTCGAATTTTCCGCGAGGATATATAAACTGCTGATTTTCTTGTCTCCTGGCCACTTCAGTAACATCTTTCCTAGTGTGACTATGTAGCAGGGGGCGGGAAACGCCTCTTTCTTCGGGCGGCAGTTCATCCATCAGGTAATGGCCTCTTAATAACTTCTTTGCTTGCTAGCTCAGCAGTTTAACCCTCGGGGCAGGTTCGAAACTTTTATCATGTAACTTTCCTTTAAAATGTAAAAGACACTTGGTATAAAATTCTGTCTCTTTGACTACAAATCGGGATAGAGAGTGCCTAACCCTCTCGAGCTCCCACTCCTATTGTTTTGAGGTGACCTTGTTTTCACAACCGTTTCTTCCTTTCTTATTGTGATTAAGTCTTCTCATACAAGTCACCTCTTTAGTATGGGATTAGCCCTTGTGTATACGGACTAGAGCCAAATAGGTTTTTAAAAAAGGTGTATTAGGAGTGCAAGTTACGCCTCCACTCAAATTGGTATTTTGGGGCCATGTAATTGAACTGTTTCTTTATTGAATAGGCTTCAGTAGGTTGGGTATAATTAGCCCTGTTCTTGTGTGCCCGGATGGCAGCTTGAAAGTGGAGTTTGGAGTGGCCTTTGAATTGGCTTTAACTTTGAGAGCGGGTTGCTCTTTCTTAAATTTGGTTTCTGTGTGCCTCTAGCAGGCTTTACTGGGTAATTGGGAGCTAGAGCTCCTTGGTATGATTGGGGTTTTCTGCCCCTTTGTTGAACCTTGTGTATAAGTAAAGTTGGGCTCATTGCTCAGGGATTGTGATTCTGGGGCTCGAAGCCCAAAAGCCATTAATAAACTGTAATTGTACATTCTTAACTTGTTGATATATATATATAAAACTGAGTTCCTGTTGTACTTGTTATTTCTCGAACTCGAAAAGAAAATATAACCTTTGTTAAATTTTAAATGAACTTTAATTTCGTAAGTTGAGACCTGTTCATCCCAGCACCTTCTTTCACCTCTGCTGTTCCACAGGAACCTCGGAACAAGTGGTAGCAGAGCGTGGTTGAATGGGTCTCAATTTAGCCCCTTTTGACGGCTAAACATTGCTTTGATTCGAACTTTAACAATTTTCTCAGTTACTGGAATTTTTTTATTTTTCTTTCTCAAAAATTTTCTGTCACCATGTCCGGCCCTCGCGAGGTTCTTCATCCTTTCTATTTGCGTAAAGAGGAATTAATTTATGAACTATCTCTCAGAAACGTTCAATCTGGAGGCACGGTTGCAGTCGACTCCAATAAGCTAAAAGATTTCCTTGATTTGCCTATTACCATCCCGACTTTGGGAGAAAAAGAGATTGACGACGCTCTCTCCACGATCAATGATAATACTACTGAGCTAGCATCTGTAGTTAGTTTTTTTGAAGTAGGTGATCCATCTCCTAATCAACTCAAAAGAGTACAGGCTAGGCTGTACCACTTTTATAATAGGGTGTGTGATCTATTGTCTCTGAAGTTAAATGACCTTCAGGGTAAGGAAGCTAGTGCCCTTGCCGAAAACTTGTCCCAAATGTCTAGTAAAGTTAGTCAGTTGTTATCTGGACCTGCCATCCCGAAAGTCGACCAACCTATGGTAGTAAATATTGTAAGTGGGGAGGATTTCTCTAAAGAGGAAGGAAGTAGTACTGATGCGACTACACAACGAACATCTGCCCCATTAGGAACCGAGTGCGATCGTCGCACGTCCATTCCACCCTTTGTGTTAAATAGGGCACCTTCGGAATCTGCTTCTCCGCCACTTAGGCCCCCTTCTACTATGTCACCTGGTTTCAGCAGTTTACCCCATCCATTAGCTATGTTACTTAGAGGTATTTCCAGTTTTCTGTTAACTCCACTACTGATGTTATTGCTTTCTTAAGGTTTTTAGTTGAATTCCAAGATCATGCCCTCGTTTTTTCTCTGTCTCCGTGTCAAACCCTTCAGATAATTTACCCTTATTCCATTGGTGTCCTCTCAGACAAAATAGTTAGGGCAATTGCGGAACAGTCATCCATAGAAGACTTTCATGCCCATCTGTTGGCAAATTTTATCCCCGACCGAGCTAGGTCTTCGCTCATTCAAAAGTACTACTACCGAGTACAACGGTTGGATGAAAATTTAGCAGACTTCATCCAAGACATTATGTTTTACACTAGGGTATTTGCCCTTCATTTTCCAGAAGATCAAATTGTTCAGGTCATAGTGGAAGGTATTTCCCCATCATACCGCTCATACTGGTGTTTTGCGTCGCGTCCGCAAACTTTCGCTGAGTTAGAGGCTATGGCTGTCACAGCCGAAGGAGTCAGATACGCCGATACCTTGCGTGTAGCGAAAGAACCCCCTCCATCATCTGGTAATATTCGGCCTCCACCTCGCCGACCCATCACACCCCGTAAATGTTACGCTTGCGGGTCGCCTGACCATCTTCGCAATAAATGTCCATTGATCAAATCTAGTAGGACTAATAATGGAGCAGGTTCATCCCAAGGATGCTCTAAATGCGGCGCGTTTTCACATATTGCTAAGAACTGCCCTAATGCTAACAGCAGTCCCTCCTGCTCAACTTCGAACAACAATCAAAAGTGACTAGAGGCTTCGGCTGAGTCGATCAATCCTTCATTCCGAGGCTCAGCCCCAAGTAAAACGGCCGAATTACCAGGGAAAACTCTGTCTTCAAATTTATCTTTTGAAGGTCCCAAAGAATGCCTTAGGATTGCGGCGGATACCCCCGCACCGGTTCCCTTTCTCAAAATTGAATTAAATAATGAAACTGTGACTGCTCTTTTAGATTCCGGCAGTGTTTGTTCCATTATCTCGGCCGAATGGTATTCGAAATTGAAATCTGTTTGTAAACTTCCTGCCTATTGCTCGTCTTCGGTTCAATATGTTTCGGCTAATTCTTCTCCATTAGAAATTTTAGGTTTTTTATATGCCAAAATTCGGATTTCTAAATTTACTTGGAAACTTAAATTGTTTGTGGCAAAGCACTTATCTTGCCCTATTATATTGGGAGCAGACTTCATGTCTCATACTGGTCTAGTGCTCGATCTTCAAAGTAAGTCGTGCACATTCAAATTTGCTTCTAATTGTAAAATCCCCTTATTGAAATGTAATTCTTTATCATGTTCATCTATTTCGCCTACCCAGGATGAGATGTTGTTAGATCTTAGACGGTCTAATGTTCTACGGGGAAGGAGACTGCAGGCTAAGGGCTCTATTCAGGATCAGAATTCAGGACAGGTGTCTGTGTGAAATCGGTACGAGTCACTCCAGGTAGAACAACAGAGGGAAGATGAGGGACAGGGAACTGTTGCTGAGATGTGTGGAAGTAGGAGGAAGGGAAAAGGTAGGAAAGGAAAATGTAGTTTAGAGGATAGGAAAAGACAGGTGGAACAGGGTCGTGGGAAGGAGAAAAGGGAGGAGGAAGTAGCTTCTGCAGCTATCAGGAAAGATAGGGCTGACCAGGAGGGGAGGGGGTCAAATGAGGAGGATAGGGTTGACGCTCTGGTCATGGGGGATTCCATCGATAGACACGTAGAGAAAGTGTGTGGAGGAAAGAGTACCAGGGTAGAGTGTTATCCAGGAATTAGGTTGAGGCAGATGTTGAGGAAAGTAGAACAGAGGGAGGAGGGGAAGGAGAAGGTGGTAGTGTTTCACGTTGGTACCAACAACGTAAGGCAAGCTGATATAAGTACCAACATAGTTGGAGATGTGTGGGATCTGGTAAATGCAGCACGGGTGAAGTTTAAGAAAGCGGAGATTGTTATTAGTGGAATACTGTGTAGAAGGGATACTGACTGGAGGGTGATTGGGGATTTAAATGAGACTATGGAGTGGGTATGTGGGAAACTGGGAGTGAAATTTCTAGATCCTAATGGGTGGGTAGGAGATAGGGATCTGCGCTCAGATGGCCTTCATTTAAACCGCAGTGGTACGTATAAGTTAGGAAATTTGTTTGGAAGGGTAATAGGGAGGTACATTCAGGGAAACGGGATGGCCTAGGGAGCGGTGATAAGGGAACAGGGAACTGTAAATCAAGTAGGGATGACATAAAATTGTTAGTGTTGAACTGTAGAAGTATTGTAAGGAAAGGAATAGAATTAAGTAATTTAATAGATATATATTTACCAGATATTGTAATAGGAGTTGAATCATGGCTAAGAAATGATATAATGGATGCAGAAATTTTCTCACGGCACTGGAGTGTGTATCGTAGAGATAGGATTGGAAGGGAGGGAGGGGGAGTGCTCATTCTGGTGAAAGAAGAATTTGTAAGCTACGAAAAAGTTAAAGATGAGACACATGAAATTCTAGGTGTAAGGCTCATTTCTAAAGATAATAGGCAACTTGATATATTTGGAGTGTACAGATCTGGAAAGGGTAGCACAGACGCGGATTCGGAATTATTTGATAGGATAGTCAGCTATGTGGGTAACGACATGGAAAGAAATGTGATTGTAGCGGGAGATCTGAATTTGCCAGATGTCAATTGGGAAGGAAATGCGAACGACAGGAAGCATGACCAACAAATGGCAAATAAGTTAATATGGGAAGGACACCTGATTCAGAATGTGATGGAACCAACCAGAGGGAAAAATATCCTGGATGTCGTGCTGATAAAACCAGATGAGCTCTATAGGGAAACTGAAGTAATAGATGGTATTAGTGATCATGAAGCTGTTTTTTTGGTAGTTAAAAATAAATGTGATAAAAAGGAAGGTCTTAAAAGCAGGACTGTTAGGCAGTACCATATGGCTGATAAAGCAGGCATGAGGCAGTTTCTAAAATGTAACTATGATCGGTGGAAAGCGGTAAATAAAAATGTAAACAGACTCTGGGATGGGTTTAAAGAAATTGTTGAGGAATGCTAAAACAGGTTTGTACCATTAAGGGTGGTAAGGAATTATAATAGAGAAATAAAGAGACTAAGAAGGAGGTGCAGACTGGAAAGAAATAGAGTTAGAAATGGCTGTGGAAGTAAGGAGAAATTGAAGGAACTAACTAGAAAATTGAATCTAGCAAAGAAGGCAGCTAAGGATAACATTATGGCAAGCATAATTGGCAGTCACACGAATTTTAGTGAAAAATGGAAGGGTATGTATAGGTATTTTAAGGCAGAAACAGGTTCCAAGAAGGACATTCCAGGAATAATTAATGAACAAGGGGAGTGTGTATGTGAGGATCTTCAAAAGGCAGAAGTATTCAGTCAGGAGTATGTAAAGATTGTTGGTTACAAGGATAATGTCAAGATAGAGGAGGAGACTAAGGCCAAAGAAGTAATAAAATTTACATATGATAACAATGACATTTACAATAAGATACAAAATTTGAAAACTAGAAAAGCGGCTGGAATTGATGAGATTTCTGGGGATATACTAAAGACAATGGGTTGGGATATAGTACCATATCTGAAGTACTTATTTGATTATTGTTTGGTCGGAGGAGCTATACCAGATGAATGGAGAGTTGCTATAGTAGCCCCTGTGTATAAAGGAAAGGGTGATAGACATAAAGCTGAAAATTACAGGCCAGTAAGTTTGACATGCATTGTATGTAAGCTTTGGGGAGGCATTCTTTCTGATTATATTAGACATGTTTGTGAAATTAATAACTGGTTCGATAGAAGGTAATTCGGTTTTAGGAAAGGTTATTCCACTGAAGCTCAACTTGTAGGATTCCAACAAGGTATAGCAGATATTTTGGATTCTGAAGGGCAAATGGACTGTATCGCGATTGACCTGTCTAAAGCATTTGACAGGGTGGATCATGGGAGACGATCGGCAAAAATGAGTGCAATTGGACTAGACGAAAGAGTGACCGAATGAGTTGCTATATTTCTAGAAAATAGATCTCAGAGAATTAGAGTAGGTGAAGCTTTATCTGACTCTGTAATAATTAAGAGGGGAATTCCTCAAGGCAGTATTGTCGGACCTTTATTGTTTTCTTATATATATAAATGATATGAGTAAAGGAGTGGAATCGGAGGTAAGGCTTTTTGCGGACGATGTTATTCTCTATAGAGTGATAAATAAGTTACAAGATTGTGAGCAACTGCAACGTGACCACGAAAATGTTGTGAAATGGATAGCAGGCAATGGTATGATGATAAACGGGGTTAAAAGTCAGGTTGTGAGTTTCACAAATAGGAAAACTCCTCTCAGTTTTAATTACTGCGTTGATGGGGTGAAAGTTCCTTTTGAGGATCATTGTAAGTATCTAGGTGTTAATATGAGGAAAGATCTTCATTGGGGTAATCACATAAATGGGATTGTAAATAAAGGGTACAGATCTCTGTACATGGTTATGAGGGTGTTTAGGGGTTGTAGTAAGGATGTAAAGGAGAATGCATATAAGTCTCTGGTAAGACCCCAACTAGAGTATGGTTCCAGTGTATTGGACCCTCACCAGGATTACCTGATTCAAGAACTGGAAAAAATCCAAAGAAAAGCAGCTCGATTTGTTCTGGGCGATTTCCGACAAAAGAATAGCGTTACAAAAATGTTGCAATGTTTGGGTTGGGAAGAATTGAGAGAAAGAAGAAGAGCTGCTCGACTAAGTGGTATGTTCCGAGCTGTCAGCGGAGAGATGGCGTGGAATGACATTAGTAGACGAATAAGTTTGAATGGCGTTTATAAAAGTAGGAAAGATCACAATATGAAGATAAAGTTGGAATTCAAGAGGACAAACTGGGGCAAATATTCATTTATAGTAAGGGGATTTAGCGATTGGAATAACTTACCAAGGGAGATGTTCAATAAATTTCCAATTTCTTTGAAATCATTTAGGATAAGGCTAGGAAAGCAACAGATAGGGACTCTGCCACCTGGGCGACTGCCCTAAATGCAGATCGGTATTGACTGATACTGATATCTACCTGAGGAGCAGGCTGATAGTATTCGTAAGTTGTGTCAGTCGTTTCCAGAGGTGTTCTCGGATACTCTTGGTGAGTAGTATAATTGGGTGGTTCGGCGGCCTCCTCCTCCTCCCGCGGCGCGGGAAATTTGAATTCTGGCGGGAAATTTGAATTTTGGCGGGAGATTTGAATTTTGGCGCGAGATTTGAATTTGTAAACAAAGCCACGTGCTTTTTGACAGCTGTCATCGACAACAACGCATCGCTAACCTCACTGCTGCCTTCTTGACGGGCCTAAACCTCACTAGTGCCAACTTAACCTAACTAGCATGAGGTAAACAAACCCACGTGTTTTTTGACAGCCACGTGCTTTTTGACAGACAACAACGCATCGCTAATCTCAGTACTGCAATCTTGACGTACGATTAAAGCGTTCTACAACACTTGCCTTGAGATTGCTGAACGTAGAGTAGTGTTGAATGCCAAGTAACTTGAGGTAAGAAGAAAAATCCTTGTTGTAAAACTCTTTACCTTGATCAGTTTGAAGAAGCCTTGGGCAGCGTTTCGATTCTTCAACAATATGTTTAAATGCTTCTTTAACTTGAGCTGCTGTTTTAGAACGCACGGGTTGTGCAAAAGCGAACTTTGAGTACACATCGATAACAGTAAGTAGATACTTATACCCCTTATTACTTATTACTAGAGGCATATGGAATCATTTCTACTAAGTCTGCTTGCCAGAGATCATCTTTTCCTCGTGTAATAACGCGTCTGCGACAGTAGGTGCGACGTGCTGGTTTATGTAACTCATGTGCGATGTTTACCTTTACAGGTGAGATCTTCTCTTGACGAGCCATTACAAAATAATACCGGCATAACGTAGTTCTCTTTCTATTTCTAGAATTTCTGATCCGTGAGCAGTGTGACCAGCTTCTTGAGATGCTCTTAAAAGTTGTAATCGTTCAACGAGTAAGTTTGGGCCATTCCAGTATCTTACATCCACATACGGCAACAAAGGCTTGTAGATAACGTCTAGACTACGTGCAGTCGGAAACAGCTTAGAAATAAACTCACGATACTTGTAACTCTTATTCGCATTTACAGCTTCTGTTCTCCTGTAATTACGTCGTGTTGCATCAGTAGCAAAAAGTATTGCTTTATACTTTTTAAGATCATCTTGTAAAATTATATCCTTGTCAGGTATTCGTGAGAAAAGAAGTTCTAAGAGTCCTTTCGTAGGTTTATAAGTAACACCTTTTACAATGAGTTTGTTGCTATTAATCTTAACATTTGAATTTCCTATCCGGAAACAGTCATCTTCGTAGCGAATACCATAGGTAGTGTCAGTTTGTCCTGTAAAAAGTTTTTCTATATAAGGTGCAAAGAGAGATCCATAGGTATCTTGAATAAAAATTCTAAACTGATTGCGATACTCTGGTGTAATCATAACCTCAGACAAAGATGGTAGATTTTGCGTCGATGTAGTAGGTGTTTCTGCAATAACATCTGTAGTTAAAAACTCAACACGCTTAGATGGTGATGTATCATTAAGTTCTTCTTCTTCTTCCTTATCTTCCTCTTTTTGATCTACATCCTGCTTCTTCTCTTCCGTATCTTCTTCATGCTTTTCTTCTTCATGCTTCTCTTTATGATATGATGTTTGCATAGAAGCAAAACTTGAAGTAGACTGCGGTAATGAAGTAGAATTAAAAATTTCTTTGAGTGGTGTACTTAGTTGTGTTTTTAAAAATAAATCCGTGTCTGCTTGAATACGTTTAAGCTCTTTAAATTTCCGTCGAATATTGTTTCGAGCTTGGATGATATGTTTTGTGATCTCCTTGCTAGATGTTAACATGATGGTGGTTTTTAATCAAGTAGTTACTGTAATTCTGTGTTAATGCATATAAAATGATCGAAACCCATGCGATATCGTCCATGCTGTACATCACTTTCTTTATCAATAACTAAAAAGCTGTATCGGTATAATGACCAACATTTAGCACACATACGTTTAAAGTCATCGAATGTCATATCAGTGTTAACATGATCGTTATACACATGTCGCATGTTGCGCTCATCTTGCCGAAAAAGCACAATAAGATTTGCGTTGTCGCGTATCAACTGCTTAGGCACACGAGAATAGGTTTGGCACAAATAGATGCAATCAACATATTTATGTCGACCCATACTAAAGAATGCACGAATAACGTTTTGCTGTTCTGTTGCGACATCATCAAAGATCATTAGAGAATTAGGAAGCACATCGTCTGGTGATGGTACTTGCTCATGTAAATTAAATTTAAAATATCTTATTCCATCTTTAACTAGATCGTGCATTACAGTTTGTAGAATAGTATATAGCGGCTGATAGAGTGACTTTGCAAAAACGTAAATATTCTCGAAGCGTACACCATTTACAGAAGTAATAAGTGTGAGTAAAAGATTTGTTTTACCGCATCCCGACGGACCTGATATAATACATCGAACAGTAAAAGGAAACAACGTTCCATGACGTTTTCTTGTAGTTGTACTAGAACTAGGTAAGAGATGTGGTACAATGTCGGTAACAGGTAGCGTGTCTTGCTGCTTTATAATCTTCATGATAACTGAATCATAAAGTACGTAATAGTAATATATATATTAAACGAAACAAGAGGCAACGGTTAGTTTATGATTTGCTCTTGACTAGTAAAGTCGTGTCCAGCATGGTGAAACAACGATATCCAAACGACATGAAGAAGAAGAAGAAAGTAAAAACTGTTGGATGGAAAGATGTTATAAAGGCTGCGCAAAAAGCTATTCGAGGGGAATACAATCCTCGTGTAGCTATTACTAAGGCGTTACGCGCAGCAAGAGCGAGAATTTCTCCAAAGTGCAGAGCAATATTTAGTAAACGTGCGCGAATTATTCCTGTACCATAACGAGGAGGATTTCTTCCTGCGCTCTTTGCTGGCTTAGCAGCTTTAGGGTCATTGCTAGGTGGTACTAGTGCTGTAGCGAGAACTGTCAAAGCTGTAGAAGAAGCGAAACAACAGTTGAAAGAGAGTGAACGCCATAACAAGACGATGGAGGCAATTGCGTTACGAGGCAAAGGTGTGAATATGAAGCTAGCGCCATACAAGAAAGGGCTTGGTATCTACATTTCTCCAAAAAACGTCTACTGAATGCACTGCCATATCGAGCTCTAACGCATGATGAAGTTTTTACGTTTGCTAAACAACTAGGAATTCATTATTTTCGAGGAGTGTATATGCGCGATCAACTACCAGCACGTCCACGTGAACGTGAAAGTGCCGTAATTAACTTGGACGACAGTCGTGGACCTGGAACTCATTACGTTGCTTATGTAAAACGTAAATCTAAAGTATGGTATTTTGATAGCTATGGAGATTTACCTCCTCCTTTTGAGCTCATACGTTATTTCGGAAGCAGTGCAGACATTGTTTACAATAAAAACCGTGTGCAAAACTTTAATACACGCATGTGCGGACGATTATGTCTTATGTTCTTATATCAAACCCAGACAGTAGAGAAAGTGCATTAGTGTCTACGTGATGACGAACAGTGAAAGAACGTTTGCTGTACGTGGAGAAGGACCTGAAACAACCGTCTATTTTAATCCACCAATCGAACTTGGTTATCAGATGCATAGTCTTGGACTAGTATCGTTTGAAAGCTACAATAAAATATATAATGTGCGTGATGGTTTAAACAAGTTCTATTACGATGAGTATGTGCTAACACTACCCTCAGGTAGTTATACAGTAGATGATATTCACGACTATATTGAAAGTACGTTAATTGATCAGTTTAGGGAAGATAGTTTTAGTAATCATAATTACAAGTTCTCAATCACTATAAGCAACATTACACATAAATGTGTTTTTGAATCATCATTTAAGATTGACTTCAAATCACAACCTGATTCGATTGGCCCACTGCTTGGATTTTCATCGAGGGAGCTCCTACCGAACGTACGTTACGAGTCTGATCAACCTATAAAACTCTTCGATGATTATAATGTGAACATTACTTGTAATATTATTACAGACTTGAATAGTAATCTACAACCTTCGCACGTCCTGCACGACTTCATTGTTACAGAGGAACGTGGATATACTATTTGTGAGAAACCAGCAGTAGTTCTTTATCTTCCTGTGTCTGTAAAACACATTAGCAACATTACTCTTAGACTTGTAAATAAACATAATCAGCTTATTCATTTAGATCAGCACGCGTACGTAGCTTACAAACTACATCTTAAACCAGTATGAAAACCATCTATAAAACACGGTGTACATTCCGAAGACATACTACATGTGTGCAGAGACTCATCGAGTTAACAGATACCCATAAGCAGATACTCCAAGATTTGGGATATACACTACTACAACAAAATGGAAGAAATGCTAGACATTACGAATACAGTAGAATGTCGTGAAGGTGTAGTACGAAGTGAGCTTCATTCCTATCAACCTTTTACGTTTGGATTAAATAACAATGATGAAATTCATTTTATTATTAATCAACAAGATGTTTACACCTTACCACACGAAAGCTACCTCTATATTGAAGGACGATTAGAAAAGTCTGATGGAAGTGGACCAAGCACTTCACAACTAAACAACCATGCTCTAGCTCTTCTCTTTTCTGAAGCGCGATATGAAGTAAATAATGTTGAAATAGATCGAACGAAGAATGTTGGTATTACAAGTGCAATGAAACTCTACCCTTCTTTCTGTGATGAAGAAAGTAATCTTTTGCGGATGGCTGGATGGTGTCCAAAAGCTACTAACAACTGGATGATTAATGAGGATGGAACGTTTACGGGTATGTTATCACTGAAACATATTTTTGGATTCGCAGAAGACTTTACACGTATTATAATCAACGCAAAACAAGAGCTTATTCTAATCCGTGATCGAAGTGATTACAATTCTCTTAAAGCAGTAGAAACACCTGTAGAATCGAAAATAACACTGCATCGTATACTGTGGCGGATTCCACATGTAACCTTATCTGATCGTGAAAAACTTCGATTGCTCAAGATTGTAGAAAATGATACACCATTACCTATACGTTTTAGAAGTTGGGAGCTGCATGAATATCCTGTGTTACCACCTACAAACAAGCATAGCTGGGCTGTTAAAACATCACGTTTTACTGAGAAGCCCTTGTACATTATTTTTGGATTTCAAACTAATCGTAAATTCAATCACGAAAAAGATAGCTCACTGTTTGATCACTGCAAATTAAGACACGTTAGACTATATCTCAACGGAATTACGTATCCCTACGAAAACATCGACATTAACTTTGAGAAAAATAAGTTTGGGATGCTCTATGACATGTTTTGTAAATTTCAATCATCGTATTATCAGAAAGAAGATCGTCCGCTATTTACACCTCAAGGATTTAAAAATAAAGCACCGATTGTAGTTATAGACTGCTCTTATCACGAAGAATCTATAAAAGAATCTCCAGTTGATATTCGTTTAGAATTTGAAACATCTGAAAACATTCCTGCTAACACAGCAGCCTATTGTCTTATTATTCATATGAGTGATGTTACTTACCATCCGCTAACGAATATTGTTACGAGACTATAAATAAGAATAGATCTTTATCATTTTCATTAGTGTGTGCTTCGACAACGTACGCTATGGAACAAAACTGTAAATGTGCATGCTGTTTGCATGCTCATACGCAACATCTTATTTATGTTTCACGAGTGAGTGAGGCTATTAAGATGTTCTATAAACGTAGATAGTTGATGCCGAAACATCTTATTCAATACTTACCACCAGGATTTTTATATACGTACGCTGCCTCTTACGTACATAATTTTTGGGACATCCTTCCTCTACACAGTAAGATGTCAATCGAAGTAGCTTTATGCAGAACTTGTGAACGACATTACAAGCATCGAGGAGAAAATGGTGATGATGATTGGGATGGACCAAATCCGAGGATTGAACACTGTACACAGTGTATGAATGAACTTTCTCTAGTACCTCATGATGATGATGATGATGATTCCGAAAAGGAATAACAGCAAGGTAAGAAGTGTATGATCTTCTCTGTAAAGCATAACATACTTAGTATAATATATTTCTAAATGCTTTGTTTGATTTGAATGTTGCAGGAGGCATTTCAGAAGCATACGTTGTTAAGAAGCACACCAACCTTGTCAGCAGCAAAAACGAACACTGTTGTAGTACATTTGTAAATAAATATTTGATCGCATTCAAAAAATGTTGTACTTATTGCATTGCTTTACACCGACTTACTCTTAAGAAAAACGATCAGGTCTAAACATGCACAATGACGTCATGACAACAGCACGTGCTTACTCTAGCTTTCCCGATGCATGTTTAAACTTGTTCGAATTTACCGCTACCACAATCCTTTACACCGACTTACTCTTAAGAAAACGGACAAGTCTAAACATGCATGATGACGTCATCACTGCAGCACGTGCTTACTCTAGCTTTCCCGATGCGTGATTAAACTTGTTCGAATTTACCGCCACCACATAGAGTGCAGCAGCGAGGTAAGCGATGTAAGATGGCGGTAGCTAAAGATGTCAGCACGGTGCTCTGTTGATTAAAGATGGATGCTTGTCAAAAAGATTTTTTCAAGTTATCCGCCACCACATAGAGTGCAGCACTGAGGTTTGCGATGCAAGATGGCGGGTGACAGCTTGTCAAATAGATTTTTTGTTTCAAAGGTAAGTAGCTAAAGAGGGCAGCACTAAGGTTAGCAATGCAAGATGGTGGATGACAGCTGTGACGTAAAATATTACCCGCAAGATAGCACCACGATGCTCTTTTCATTAAAGATGGCAGCTTGTTAAATAGAATTTTTCAAATTAACCGCCTCAAAGGTAAGTAGCTAAAGAGGGCAGCACTGTTCTCTCTGGATTAAAGATGGCAGCTTGTTAAATAGAATTTTTCAAATTAACCGCCTCAAAGGTAAGTAGCTAAAGAGGGCAGCACTGTTCTCTCTGGAATAAAGATGGCGGCTTGTCGAAAAGAATTTTTCAAATTAACCGCCTCAAAGGTAAGTAGCTAAAGAGGGCAGCACTGTTCTCTCTGGATTAAAGATGGCTGCTTGTCGAAAAGATTTCTTTCAAATTATCCGCCACCACAAAGAGGGCAGCACGGTGCTCTCTTGATTAAAGATGGTGGATGACAGCTGAAGAGCGAGTAGAATTTGTTTCCAAATAAGAGCACGTGGAATTTGCCGCCACCACATAGAGTGCAGCACTGTTCTCTCTAGATTAAAGATGGTGGATGACAGAAAAGCGCATAGGTTTGTAAAGCACGTGGAATTTGCCGCCACCACATAGAGTGCAGCACTGTTCTCTCTAGATTAAAGATGGCGGATGACAGAAAAGCGCATAGGTTTGTAAAGCACGTGGAATTTGCCGCCACCACATAGAGTGCAGCACTGTTCTCTCTGGATTAAAGATGGCGGATGACAGCTGTCAGAAAAGCACATAGGTTTGTAAAGCACATGGAATTTACCGCCCCCACATAGAGTGCAGCACTGTTCTCTCTGGATTAAAGATGGCGGATGACAGCTGACGAAATTGCCCGCATGATAGCAGCACAGTGCTCTATTGATTAAAGATGGCGGATGACAGCTGTCAAAAAAAGCACGTGGCTTTGTTTCCCAACAAGAGCACATAGAATTTTTCAAATTGCCGCCACCACATTTCAAAGGTATCTAGCTAAAGAGTACAGCACTGTGCTCTGTTGATTAAAGATGGCGGATGACGGCTGTCAAAAAAAGCGTGTGAGTTTGTTTCCAAACAAGAGCATGTAGAATTTTTCAATTTGCCGCCACCACATAGAGGGCAGCACGGTGCTCTCTTGATTAAAGATGACTGCTGTCATGTGGAATTGCCTGCCACCACATTTCAAAGGTAACTAGCTAAAGAGTGTAGCACGGCGCTCAAAGATTGCTGCTGTCAAAAAGCATTTTTCAAATTATCCGCCACCACATTTCAAAGGTAAGTAGGTAAAGAGGGCAGCACTGTGCTCTATGGATTAAAGATAGCGGATGACAGCTGTCAAAAATGCACGTGGCTGTCAAAAAGCACGTGAATTTGTTTATCTCGAGCTAGTGAGGTTAAGTTGGTAGCACTAAGGTTTAGGCCCGCCAAGATGGCAGCACTGCCGATGACAGGTGACGAATTTTACATCTAAAGAGGGCAGCACAGCGCTCTGTAGTTTAAAGATGGCGGATGACAGCTGTCAAAAAGCACGTGGCTGTCAAAAAGCACGTGGCTTTGTTTATCTCGAGCTAGTTAGGTTAAGTTGGTACCACCGAGGTTTATTCCCGTCAAGATGGCAGTACTGAGGTTAGCGATGATTTGTTGTCGATGACAGCTGTCAAAAAGCACGTGGCTTTGTTTACAAATCTGTCAAAAAGCACGTGGCTGTCAAAAAACACGTGGCTTTGTTTACCTCATGCTAGTGAGGTTACGTTGGCACTACTGAGGTTTAGGCCCGTCAAGATGGCAGTACTGAGGTTAGCGATGCGTTGTTGTCTGTCAAAAAGCACGTGGCTGTCAAAAAACACGTGGGTTTGTTTACCTCATGCTAGTTAGGTTAAGTTGGCACTAGTGAGGTTTAGGCCCGTCAAGGTGGCAGCAGTGAGGTTAGCGATGCGTTGTTGTCGATGACAGCTGTCAAAAAGCACGTGGCTTTGTTTACAAATTCAAATCTCGCGCCAAAATTCAAATCTCCCGCCAAAATTCAAATTTCCCGTCAGAATTCAAATTTCCCGCGCCGCGGGAGGAGGAGGAGGCCGCCGAACCACCCAATTATACTACTTTGGTGTTACTGACCTTATTGAATACAAGTTTGAGGTTACGGATTCGATTCCTGTCCGTTTTCCACCTTATAGGCTATCTCCACCTAAAATGAAGGCGCTGAAATTAATCATTGATCAGATGCTGAAAGACGGTATTATTCGGCCCTCTAAGTCGGCGTATTCTTCGCCTATTTTTCTAGTCCCGAAACCCCAAGGTGGCTTCAGGCCTGTGATTGATTATAGGGCTCTCAATCGGAAGGTGGTTTTACAATCTGTGCCCTTTCCAGACCTTCACTCTTGTTTTTCATGGTTTCGGAAGGCTATGTTCTTTACTATATTGGATCTGAATCAGGCCTATAATCAAATTCCTCTGGCTGAAGAAACTAAACATCTTACAGCGTTTGCCACGGATTGGAATTTGTATGAATACAACCGCGTGCTTTTGGGGCTCCCCACGGGAGCAGCTGTACTCACTAGACTGTTAGATAGGGTCTTCTCCGACATCAAATTTGAGTACTTGTACCACTATCTTGATGATGTCGTCGTATTTTCGGAGACCTACTGTGACCGTTCACAACGTCACCTATGGTATGTCATGATATCCAGGAGATGAAATATGCCGTTTTCCGCGTCATTCTACGATAAAAACTGCCCAAGTTAGAATTTTTCTGCCCGCTCCAGGACTCGATTTGCAATATCCAGAGTCGCGCGACCCAGCTCTAGTTGCTGGTAATTAGCAGCAAGGCGGTGCAAGAGCGCTTGTACTCGAAGTTTTCTCACTCCCACCGCGAGCGAGATGAAACGATACGCGTTATCACGTGACAAAGAATCTAGGTCACTAGCTGAGCCCAGAGAGTACATCCAACGTGAAAACTAACATTATACCCTGTTTTCCTCGCTTATTCACTACTGCCAACTTAACGCATTCAACTGTTTTAATTCTGTTATTTTTTATAAATCGCAAAATACCCAATGGATAATTAAGCGCAAACATTCATTTGAATCAGGGAATTTTACGCATAATTATGAGACCGAGAAGTGCTCTACTTAACTGACAGAGCGGTAACTACGCTGTAAACAAGGGCGCGTCTTAATGACTAACAGATGTTGGACCCTAACCGTGAGAGCGAACACAAGGAATCCCCTGTGCTCGTCATTATTCACCGCCAGAGACTAAAGGACGCTTTTAAGATTGCTTCAGAACCTACGAAGTTATTTTAATAACAGTCACTCAGTGGAGATGGGAATACAGGAGCTACATTTTGATACCCTGTTCGTCACTGTACGTTGCGTATTAACGGACCAACGTGTGAGAAAGGATTGCATTTTTTTCCCACCCTCAGCACTCGGGTCTCTAGCGTAGCGCGCCTATATATTCAAGAGCTGAGAAGGAGACACTACCCAGTGCATTTTCAATGTAGCGCCAGTACGGTAGTATTTCGTCGTGGTTTGTGTGTGAGTCGTTTGTGAAGAAATAATCTTGTAATTTGAGCAGTGTAATACAGTGATTCATTAAAGTCTGTGAGTATGTGGAAATAATCACCCTCTGAGTGAGATGTTAGCGTGTACAGTGTGCCGCAAATTAATAAATAGGAACGGTACGAAACCGTAATAACCGATGTCCGGGTGTAGAAAAGGTCTACATCAAGCCTCCTATGTGTCTAAGTTAATACGGCTCAGTTAACATATATAGGGACGTACTTAGCGAAGTGGGTGGAGCGAACGTGCTTGATATCAATATGAATTACCAAGAAAGTCAGTGAACGGCTCAGTGTAGACCTAACTGAGGACAGCGCCACGTTAAAGTAATCCGTAGTACAGTTGAGAGCTCGACTCACGGCTAAGTGCATTAGAACAGGCCTGAACTAGTATCATGAATACGAGAATGCTAATACATTAGTGGCCTAACCACTGTTGTTTCTAGGGAAACTATTGAAATTTCTGGGCCTATAATCGCTGCCTACAAGAAGAATAGATAAATGAGAAGGGATTAATGTCGGGCTTCTGGGACATTACCGACATTGGGTTGGAATGCTCGTGCTATTGAGCAAATCCAACCATATGTCCAAATTGTGGTGTGTAATAAACTAACGCATTCACTTGAGATAATTTCCCCTCATTTACATGTCTACGAGAACGCCGGAGTGAACGCCGACGTCCAGCTGAATGCCAGAATTTTGCCTGTGTACCGGAGTGAACGAGTCATCTAGCTGTTTGCCGGAATTTCGCCTGGTAGCCGAGAACGTCTGGAACGTCGCTGTCATGTGTATGACCTGCCAGGAAGTCATCATGGGTCTTCACATCGCCGATGACGTGTTGCAAGATGTCTAAGTCCATGGAGTGCCCTCCTGTAAAGCTGTGAACGTGGTATCCAGAAGGCTGAGTACATTTCCAAGTATTTATATCTTTGAAGGTCGTGTCCCATTGTAAATATGTAGATTTTTTCACTTAGATATAACGTAGACTGCAAGCACGCCATTTCAGAGGGATAATAATTATAATTTCATTTTTATTTGGGTCTTTTATAGAATACTTTCTTCATGGTTTGGGAACGACCAATTTTACTTCCATTTTTTTACAAGGGTTTGATAATGCATGACGTAAATTTAAGGACCTCAGATTAATTAAGTGTGAAGTACTGTCAAGTAGAAGGGCTTAAATATTCTACGTAAACGACTCCAGTTATCATCTTTCTACAGCCAATAGGAGTCCTCAAAGATATCTCAGTAACTGATTTTTTTTGTACTTCACAAGCTCTTAGGAAATCCTCCTTACTAGAAATGAAAACTGCTGGAACAACGAATGGAGCATGAGATTGGGGTATATATCTTACATCGCTAATTAGTTCGCGAATGCGCAAGTTAATCTGGACCCTGGTGGCAGGAGATCATCACTGAATTTGCATCGCGGTCGATGTACCGAGAGGAAATGAAATGGCTGAACAGGCTGTAGCCATAATATATATTGTGAAATGAAATGTGAAGTTCCCTTGGAATCTGTCATTAAGACACGCGAGGCGCATATCGCGATGTGAATATGTTGATTACGGCCGGATATAGGGCCGTGATTTGTGTGATGCCATGGTGGCCAGTATTGAAAGAAGTGAATAGATTATTCGCCGTGAAGCCATTGCCCCAGAAGGCTTAGTGAACCGCTCTTTGGAAGTGTGTCACGGGCAGCTCACAGCTGGAGTTTTATGAGCCCCTTTAAACGGGGGAGTGAAGGCGTTTTCTTCAGTGAAATAGAACAGATACAAGTGGCGAGTTTCTTTTCCTTTCGTCACAAAGATTACGCGTGTTAATTTAAATAGAGCCAACGTCGCAGAGATTCCAAATGAGCATTAAAGGAATGATCCCTCCAATTTATTTCTTTAATTATTCACAGCGTGTAGGGAATTCCAGGTCAGATATACCCTGTCTCAGAAGATCCTGAGTTCATTGCAGGAGACAGTAAAGCTTACTGTCACAAGCGGCAGGTGAATAAGACCACCTGTAATCCATTGTGTGCATGTGAAATGTATACATTCTTGTCCTTTTCTTGCAGGAAGTGTTACAATGATATGTTTATAATGTTTGGGTATTGAAGTCGCTAAATGCTTGTCCATAAGTAACATCGTTGTGTAAATAATGTCCTGATATATGTGTTGATAAAAATCCTAACGAAATGAGCGTGTTATTATACTGCATATTTTGCAACGTTTAACTTAAGGAAGGGTTGTAACGCGACTTTCAAAGGATTGGGAGTGTAAATTGCCTATTTCAGTTCATACGATACTAGCAAACTTATATCATAATTTGATGCAAATTGAATATATTAATTCTTGGCAGGTAAACAGATTTACAGCGGCGTGTGTCCATAATGATTAAATATGTGTGTGATGTAATATAAGTGTAGAGTGAAATAATTAGAGAGAAAACGCCTCTCTAAATCTGAGGTAGTGTAATAGTTCGAGAGGGAACGCCTTCTTAAGTTTGAATATTTAAACGTATAATGAAGTGTAGAAAAAGACTACCGAACATTTAAACGTCACGATCATCCAAGTTACTATATGTAAGGTGTTTGTATGGCATACCCATGTAAATAATGTGTTTCACTAGTATAAGTAAAAATTTGTTATACAAGATATTGTCTCTCTTCTCATTAGTGATAAAATGGTATTCCTCTCATACTTAACTTTTCCCCCTACTATAGAGACTATTACTAAAGGACTTACCGCCCCATCGGACAGTCCACAGACCCGAAAATGCGATACCGACTCAGCTAGCGAACTATTCTAGTAGGGGAGGGTGAGGCTTCGACAAACCGGGCTGAGTTCGAAGCTCACCGATGGTGCTCCATTCTAACGTCATATTTATGAACAATGGTAACTGGTTCATGTACTGATGCCTTGGAAAGGTTACACTACGAAGACCATCTAGATCATCTGAAAGACGTTCTCAATCGCCTCCGTAAGGCTGGGTTAACTGTGAAGTTGTCCAAGGTTGCCTTCGCTAAGCCCTCCATGTCATTCTTAGGGCATATTGTGTCGCCCGATGGTGTTGCAGTCGATCACTCTAGAACACAGGCCATCCGTGATTTCAAGCCTCCCAAGGACATCAAAGGTATTGCTAGGTTCATTGGTATGGTGAATTTCCTCAGGAAATTTATTCCAAATTTCACCAATAGAGCGGCGCCCTTGAACTTACTTCGTAGGAAAGGCGTCAAATTTGAGTGGGGGCCTTCTCAACAAGCCGCTTTCGAAGATAAATTAGCCCTGTGTAACGCCCCTGATCTGGCCATGCCAGATTTCTCCAAGGAATTCATCGTCCAAACCGACGCGTCGTCGTCGGCGGTAGCTGCATCCTTCTTTAAGAGACTGAACTAGGGAGGCGACCCATCGCCTATGCATCTAGGACTCTATCGGCTCAAGAAGCCAAATATTCCATCTATGAGCTCGAAGGTTTGGCAGTCTTATTTGCTTTAGAAAAATTCCGTCTCTATCTGGAACATGTCAAGATCGACTTGGAAACTGATAACCAAGCCTTAAGTTGGGTCTTAGATAGGCCGCGTCGTACTGGTCGTATAGCCTGGCGGGCCATCCGAATTTCGGCCTTCCAATTTGATGTTAGGCATATCAGAGGGACTGAAAATGTTGTTGCTGACGGACTAAGCCGTATGTTTTCTAATGATGTAGAGACGCCTGATCTGGATGATAGTTCTTCACCTCCCGTGTCCATACTATCTGAGGTTAATGCCATCTTAACAGATGCTCCCATGCTCTTTAGGGATATTGAGAAATATCAACGTGAAGATCCGACGCTGGCTCCGATCATGGAAACCCTTTCTTCTGGGGAACATGTTGTCCCTTACGTACTGAGGAATGGTGTGTTATGTTGCCCGTCGAGGCATGATCAAAAAATGAAACTTGTTGTTCCAGCTGTTCTCGTACCAATGATTTTCAAGTATTATCATGAGATCCCATTAGGGGGGCATTTAGGCATCTTCAAAACCCGTGAAAAGATTCGTGAAATGTTCATCTGGAAGGGTATGGACGGAGAAATCCGTGAATTGGTAAAATCTTGTAAATCATGTTGGCTTAGTAAACCCACTGTGTCCACCAAGGTAGGTCTATTGTCTTCTCAGCAAGCATCATGCCCAATGGAACGTCTCTACATCGATTACGTAGGACCCTTCCTCCAGTCAAAGGGGAACGCCAACAAGTTCATCCTTGTATGTGTAGATGGTTTTACTAGATTTTCTTGGTTATTCCCGACTAAGCTGGCTACCGCTCAGTCCACCATTACTTGTTTAAATTCCATTTTTGCTTCTTTTGGTCCGTGTTGATATATTGTGTCTGATAATGCTAAAGCTTTCACATCCAATCTCTTTCGCAAATTCTGTTTCGATCTGTCCATATCTCATGTACTTCTGCTTATTATCCTCAACCATCTCTAGCTGAACGGGTCAATCGCAATCTGAGGTCGGCCCTTATTGCCTATCATCACGACGATCATTCTAGGTGGTACACGTTCTTGCATTGGTTAGCTTTTGCTTTGAATTCGGCGGTTCATGAATCTCATAAGTCGTCGCCATAAGACCTATCTGTGTCGGTGCGACGTAAAGCCCCTAGCAAAAAAAAAAAAAGAATCTCATAAGTTTACTCCAGCTTCTTTGATGTTCAAATTTGTTTCCAACACGCCGCTCTCTAACCTTTGGTCTCTTAGTGATATTCTACCTGAGACAATAGATCCACATAATATTAAAGATCTTTGGAAGAAGGCTAAAGCCAATCTTAAAGTGTCTCATGAAAAGGTTAGGGAAAGATATGATCGTGGACGGAGACCCACCCATTTGAAGGTAGGTGACCAGGTGATGGTCAAGAATTTTGTTCCCGCGGGCAAGCTTGCCCCCAGATATCATGGGCCGTTCTTAACTGTAGATTTTCTCACGCCGGTCACGTTATTGCTAAGCAATCCAGCCACCGAGAGGATATTTAGGGTTCACCTGTCCCAGGTGAAACCTGTGTAATTTCCGCACTAACTTAGCTTGTTTTATTTCTTGTTACATTTTGGAAGAAATCTGAAGGTTATATTTTTGGTTTCATTTTGAGGCCTTCTGTCCTTGGAATTATGTTCTTTGTTTCCTAATGTTCATTGTACAACCTCCCCCGAACACTTAAACTGCTATCCTGTCCTTGCCATGGCCATTACCACGCTCCCGTCTCCTGCTCAACCACACCAGTGGCTAATTAAAATGAAATAAAGATTTCCACGCCGCTGGCCCCTCAGCTCCACCACAAGTACTGTACCCGAAAATCATTATGCTCCAACAAATTCTGCTGCCGAGATCTTAATGTTCCAATGCCCCCGCCGCAGCGCGGCGCCGTGCCGCTACTGTAGTAGAGCACGGGCCCGATCTACTTCAGTGAGGTCAACCAGTGTACGGCGAGCCTGAGCCCTCCTCCCGGCCAAGGCTGATGTGTGGCGCACCACCTGCAACTTGCCCGCGGCCTGTAAACGTACGCCGCGTGTGCAGAGTGCTTCAGCACCACCACCCCTCTCATGGTGCGGGCGAGCAGTATCTCAGGGTACTTGAGGGGTCCGAGTGGCCTCCTCTGGACACAAGCAGCGGCGGCTGGTCTGGCCGTCAAACATAATCAACATTTAATGTACTTAATCAGCCACATGGACATTTCATATCAACAATTACTACATTTTTGGAATTCAACTGCAATATTTCGTGGACTTAATTTTTTCCCTTTCAAGAATTAAAAGATTTCCTTCTGAATTCAACTACTACAGCATAAAGACATTACATCAAAGTTACTACAAAGAATTTTGAAACTTGATCCAACCAATTTGAGAAACTTGTTTGTAAATCCTCGTGCAATTAATTTCTATATCAACTTCATAACTTGGACCTTGTTATAAAACAAAATCTGGTGTTCTTCTGTGTTACCCCTTGGAGGGTATTTTGGGGGGGGGGAAGGAGGGCTGTACCGGGTGGTACACCTCCGCGCCGCTAATTCAAACATTGCGCCAATTGAAACTCCTCTACTGGAGGAAGCCTGAACTCTAACCACCATGTTAATTCTAAAGTTTCTCAGAAGACGTCACTATTGTAAATTTGGAAGAGTTCTGAACTGTGTCTTTTTCGATTTATATTTGTTTTCTCTGTAGTGAGAAGTGTGAACATTCTCTTCTAGATGGCACTACTGAAGAACTACAATTGTGCACCCTGGTGCGAAGTGAAGGAACTGTTTTTTGAGAAATTTTGTGTTCATAAGTTTGTTCTTAGTTAAATTTCTTTCAGTCATTTTTTGGGTTGGCAGTATAACCCTTCTCTTTCCGCTTGTTTTGAATTTAGCCAATCCCGAATTTCTTTAATTAATTTTTAACCAATAATGTGTGTCTTCTCCGATATGGATATGTTGCTTGACCCTAGCCAATAAAGTTGAGGGGGGTGTGGGTTCTCATTCTTGAAACGTCTCGAATTTTCCGCGAGGATATATAAACTGCTGATTTTCTTGTCTTCTGGCCACTTCAGTAACATCTTTCCTAGTGTGATTATGTAGCAGGGGGCGGGAAGCGCCTCTTTCTTCGGGCAGCAGTTCATCCATCAGGTAATGGCCTCTTAATAACTTCTTTGCTTGCTAGCTCAGCAGTTTAACCCTCGGGGCAGGTTCGAAACTTTTATCATGTAACTTTCCTTTAAAATGTAAAAGACACTTGGTATAAAATTCTGTCTCTTTGACTACAAATCGGGATAGAGAGTGCCTAACCCTCTCGAGCTCCCACTCCTATTGTTTTGAGGTGACCTTGTTTTCACAACCGTTTCTTCCTTTCTTATTGTGATTAAGTCTTCTCATACAAGTCACCTCTTTAGTATGGGATTAGCCCTTGTGTATACGGACTAGAGCCAAATAGGTTTAAAAAAAGGTGTATTAGGAGTGCAAGTTACGCCTCCACTCAAATTGGTATTTTGGGGCCATGTAATTGAACTGTTTCTTTATTGAATAGGTTTCAGTAGGTTGGGTATAATTACCCCTGTTCTTGTGTGCCCGGATGGCAGCTTGAAAGTGGAGTTTGGAGGGGTATTTGAATTGGCTTGAACTTTGAGAGCGGGTTGCTCTTTCTTAAATTTGGTTTCTGTGTGCCTCGAGCAGGCTTTACTGGGTAATTGGGAGCTAGAGCTCCTTGGTATGATTGGGGTTTTCTGCCCCTTTGTTGAACCTTGTGTATAAGTAAAGTTGGGCTCATTGCTCAGGGATTGTGATTCTGGGGCTCGAAGCCCAAAAGCCATTAATAAACTGTAATTGTACATTCTTAACTTGTTGATATATATATATATATATAAAACTGAGTTCCTGTTGTACTTGTTATTTCTCGAACTCGAAAAGAAAATATAACCTTTGTTAAATTTTAAATGAACTTTAATTTCGTAAGTTGAGACCTGTTCATCCCAGCACCTTCTTTCACCTCTGCTGTTCCACAGGAACCTCGGAACAATAATAATAATAATAATAATAATAATAATAATAATAATAATAATAATAATAATAATAATAATAATAATAATAATAATAATAATAATAATAATAATAATGCTTCTTTGTCCCATCTTTTCTGTCATCTTAATAATCACACTCCTACACTCGCATCTCACAATTTAAATTAATAATTTATAAATCTCTCTGTCATTCTGAATGTTAACCTGATAACTGATTTCTACATCAGAAAGAAGAGTTCAGACGTAAAAAAGAAAAAGAAAAAGAAAATAGAAACTGCTCACGAAAAGATAGACAGGATGAAATTACATCAGTAGAAATCGCTGCCGCTGACAGGGTGAGGCTGTCCACCTACGCCCCAGCAACAACATGAGGAGTCAACAGAAATGCTATAGTTCACGTGCTAAGTGATTGTTCCTTCTACGACGGGGTCACCAGCTAGATACATAATACTGTTGTTACGAAAATTTGGTTATGTTTATTTGTTCTTGGCCTCAAAAATGGTGGACACTGGCAGGATATCAATGTTTACTTGGACTCGGTGGTGTGTGAGGCCTGATGGGACATTGAAGACAAAAGCGGGAGGTAAAAAGGCGGTAGCCATGTGTATGTATCATGTTTTGCGTCGTGTGCAATAAATAGTATGTTCTATCTTTGTGGTTAATACTAGTTCAGTGAATTAGTCCCTTAACGAAACAATATGGTGACCCCGACGTGATAATAACGCGTACAGTAAGAAAAGTTGCGATAGAATACGGTACGTAAGATTTCTTTTGTCAGTGAAAAATACCGGCACACGACCATGGAAAGATTAGTGAAACAACGTAAACCAATTCGGGCGTCGTTTACAAAGGTGTATAACGAACTAATGCGAAGTTTAACTAGTGAAGTAGTTGAGCTGGAATCGGCACAGAAGATGCTGATGAAACTGGAGAGGTTAAGTGCTGACCTTTCCCCACTAGATGAAAAAATATTAGAACTAACATTGGAACAAGAGGACGATGTTTATAACCGTGAGTACGAGGCAATTGAAACATATAGAGACAATTTGGACGAAGTTAAGTTAAAGATGACGAATTTATGTACTGAAAATGTAGGCATAGTTAAAGATCACAGATCGGATATTTCATCTACAGCTAAAAAGAATTTAAAACTACCTAAGTTGGAACTAGCCAAGTTTGGGGGGGAAATAAAGGATTGGCTCGGATTCTGGAGCATGTTTAAAAGAATCCATGATGATTGTGATATAGAATCTGAAGATAAATTTCAGTATCTGATTCAGTGCACCAAACCTGACAGTCGAGCCAGAGAACTGGTAAATAGCTTCCCTGCCACTGCCGAAAACTATCCAAAGGTTATAGAGTGTATGAAGGAACGCTTTGGACGTGAAGATCTTTTGACTGAGTATTACGTTAGGGAGCTTATTGGGTTAGTTATCCAGAATGTGTCCCATAAGAAAGATAAATCAGGGATAGCCGCTTTGTATGATACACTAGAGAGCAAGTTAAGAGCATTAGAATCCATAGGTGTAACCAGAGATAAATATGGGTCAATGTTGTTCCCCCTGGTAGAATCGTGCTTACCTGAAGATGTTTTAAGGGTATGGCTCAGAAATCAATCGTCAGGGAATGAAGATTTTATCAGTCCACATAAAGATAAACTGGAGACTCTTCTTAATTTCCTTAAACGTGAAGTGGAGGGAGAAGAAAGGATTACCTTTGCGCAGGCAGGTTTCGGTTTAGCCGATAGGAAAAAACAAGAGAAGGGAAGAGGGAAAATTTCTGAAGATACATCGCTACCAACTGCAAGTTCATTGTTCTCTGCGAAATTCGATGGCAAGAAGCGAAAGTGTGTGTTTTGCAGTAAACCACATGAGAGTAAGGAATGTCATCTTGCTCAACAAATGAGCTTGGAAGAAAAACGTAACAAGCTAGCCAAAGAAAACTGTTGTTTTGCATGTCTGAAGTTAGGGCACAGAGCCAAGAATTGCAAGGCACACATTCGATGCCCCTTGTGCACTAACCCTCATGTTGTTATTATGTGCCATAAACTAAATGTGAAAGGGGCTGAAGAGAAACTTGAACCTAGAACTCGGGAAGGTGGGGAAAACCAGAGCAATATCTCCATGAACATTCAGAGTGCCACAAAGGAGGTGTTTCTTCAAACATTGTGTATCAAGCTGACACATAAGGGGAAACAGAAGAAGGTCCGGGCATTGATAGACAGTGGATCCCAGAGATTCTACATCCTGAAGAAGACGGCTGAGGAAATGGGATACACACCTTTGAAAACAGAGACGATGATTCATAAGTTGTTTGGAGGCGCTGAGACCTGTGAAGAAGACCACCATGTGTACAACGTAGAGGTGAGCAGCTGCGATGGTTCATATAGTACAACATTGCAGTTAATCGATCAGAAGGTAATTTGTGGTAAAATTCCAAAGTTGAAGTTTGGGCCCTGGATGAAGGAGATGAGAGAGAAAAAGATATGGCTCTCAGATGTGGGAAGTGATCCAACTGACGTGGAAGTTCTTCTAGGAGCTGATGTTGCTAGAAATATTTTGATGGATGAAATGCATAAGCTTGAATCAGGATTGGTAGCCGTTAGGACTGCGCTTGGCTGGACAGTGACAGGCAGACTGAAGGAAGGGGAGAAGGACACTCTAGCTCCATATACAACCTCACTGTTCATTCAATCTGCCTCGATAGCTGACTTATGGAACTTGGATACCATAGGCATATCTGATCCAGTGGAAAACAAATCGAGAGAAGAAATGGAAGAAGCCGCACGTAACTACTTTCAAAATACAGTAAGAATTAATGGCGATGGCCGATATGAAGTTGCGTTACCTTGGCTGGAGAGCCGTCAGTATCTACGGAACAACAAGGAGATAGCGGAAAAGAGATTGATCTCTGTTTCGAACAGGCTGATCAAGGAAGGAAAGTTTGAGGAATACGGAAAGGTGTTTCAGGAGTGGGTAAATGAGGACATCATTGAAGAGGTTCCAGAGGAAGAAAACAAAGGTCGATGTTACTACTTACCACATCGAGGAATATTTAAAGACAACTCTACCACTAAGGTGAGACCAGTTTTTGATGGTTCCTGCAAGTCAAAGGATACGCCTTCATTGAATGAGTGCCTCGAGAAAGGACCTAATTTGCTACTACAAATCCCCACACTTCTTTTGATGTTTCGGAAGAATAGGATAGGGGTGATTTCGGATATTAGAAAGGCTTTTCTTCAGATATCTGTCCAAGAAACGGACCGTGATTGGTTACGCTTCTTATGGTGGAAGGATATAGAGAGAAGAGAATTAAAGGCATTTCGTCACTGCCGAGTAGTATTTGGACTGAATTGCAGCCCATTTCTGCTGGAAGCAGTGTTAGATCTACACTTGAAACATAGTACAGACTACCGAGGGACAGCTGAAAAGTTGAGAAACTCCTTTTATGTCGATAATTGCATCACTTCTGTGGACAATGAGGAGGAATTATCTATGTTTATGGAAGAATCTACTGCATTGCTGAGCAGAGCACGGTTCGATCTTCGTAACTGGGAGCACACATGGCTAAATTCTTCTGAAAGAGATTCATCCGCTTCTGAGGTAACTTCAGTGTTAGGTCTTCGATGGAATAAAGCAAGAGATGTTCTTTCTTGTGAACAAATTGACGTATCGAGGATTGGTGAGAAGATCACTAGAAGGAATGTATTGGCTGCTGCCCAGAGCATCTTTGACCCCATCGGTTTTACTTGCCCTGTCTCTATAGTACCCAAGTTGCTGTTACAGGAAAGTTGGCGGAAGAAAATGAGCTGGGATGAAGAAATGGAGGACGAAATGAGGAAAAAGTTTGAAAATTGGCTTCAAGAACTGAACGTATTGCCTGATATTAAAATTCCTAGACAAATAGCACCTTGTGAAACACAGGAATCTTGGAGCCTTCACACATTTTGCGATGCGAGCGGCGTAGCATATGCCGCAGTTGTATTCCTTCGATCACAAGATGGTCAAAATTCAAATGTAACACTCTTACAGGCGAAATCTCGTGTAGCACCTCTGAAGAAAACTACTATTTCTCGGTTGGAACTCTTAGCTTGTTCAATTGCAGCTCGTCTTGCTTCCTCCGTAAAGGCAAGTTTAGGAATTGGAGACCTTTCAACTTATTATTGGACGGATTCGACAACAGCACTCTGCTGGATCAAGAGGAAAGAAGTCTGGGGAACTTTCGTGGCCAACCGGGTGAAGAAAATTAAACAATTGTCGAGCCCTGATAGTTGGAATCATGTGCGTGGAGTGAATAATCCGGCTGACCTACCCTCCAGGGGATGCTCCGCTACCAAACTCCTGATATCGAAATGGTGGGAGGGTCCTCAGTGGCTGAGATGCCACGGTTCTGAGTGGCCTAATGACGATGTCATGCCTGATGAAGAAAAGGTCAACGAAGAGAAAAGGAAAGGACTTTCTACTGTTTTAGTTTCTGCGAAACCAGAAGAAAAATGGTATCTTCATTATTTTTCAAAGTACACGAAAGTTGTCAGGATGACAGCTTGGATTTTGCGATTCATCCACAACACAGGCGGAAGGAGAGGACGACACACTTCAAAGGAACTTGAAGTGGAAGAGTTGCAAATGGCTGAAAGGAGGCTATGGAAGATTGTGACGCAAGAGATGCTTGGAGAAAAGGAGCGGTCGTCCCTCAAATCTCTCAATGTGTTTGAAGATGAAAGTGGGTTACTTCGGGTCAAGACGAGGTTAATAAGAAGAAAGGATGAAGAATTATTCCTTACTCCCATTCTGATACCTGCAAACCATAAGCTAGTTCACATGATGATTATGGAGAAACATTTGGAATTGTCTCATGCTGGAGTACAAGTTCTGCTCTCTACTTTGCGAGAGCGGTTTTGGATCGTCAATGGTAGGAGAACCATAAGAAAGGTGATTTCTGGCTGTGTCAAGTGTAGAAGATACCAAGTGAAAGGAATTACCACAGAGGTCGCACCTTTGCCTGAGGATCGAATTCGAGATGCTTCTGTTTTTGAGATTGTAGGGGTGGATTTGGCTGGCCCATTACATCTCCGCGGGGGTGAAAAGGCATGGATAGTGATATTCACATGTGCTGTTTACAGAGCTGTACACTTTGAGCTCATCAGGACTTTGTCTACTCCAGGGTTCCTTCAAGCGTTACGAAGATTTATTGCTCGGAGAGGGAGACCAAATGTTATTTACAGTGATAATGGAAGGAATTTTGTGGGAGCTGAAAATGCGTTCCGTGATCTTGACTGGACGAAAGTGAGTGTAGAAGTTAGTTGTCTGAGAATCGCTTGGAAATTCAATCCTCCCACAGCTGCATGGTGGGGAGGGTTTTGGGAACGTATTGTTCAGATGCTAAAGAAGTTGTTGCGACGAATCTTAGGTCGTTCCTCTTTGGATTACGAGGGACTGTTGACAGTATTAATGGACACTGAAGCAGTTATTAATTCCCGACCGTTGACTTACTTATCTGAAGACAGTGATGATTTACTAGCATTGACTCCAGCAATGTTTCTTCAGGATATTCCTAGGGTGGGAGTGCCCGATATTGATCACATTGATCAGATAAGCCACGGAAAGAGATTCAGATATATGCAGCATCTGAGGACAGAATTACGTAAAAGATTCAGGATAGAGTACTTAGGACAACTTAAACCGGGGAAAGGTCAGACGAACCCCCGTCGAGAGTTAAAGGTTGGGGAAGTAGTGATCCTTGGAAGTGATGGAGCACGTAGAATGGACTGGCCTTTAGGAAGAGTGGTTGCTGTATATCCTGGGAAGGACAATGTCATCAGGGTGGTCAAGGTGAAGACTGCTGGTGGTGAGTTGGACCGGCCTGTGCAGAACATCTATCCACTGGAAGCAACTCCCATTACTGAGTGGCAGAATGAAGAAGAGGTACAGGGGAAGAGCCCTGCTATGCCTGTCTCTAGCAGAACTGTTCCACGAGTAGTTACTACAAGATGTGGGAGGAAGATACGAATCCCATCTCGTCTCAGTTTGTAGATTTTTCTTTGCTTTGTTTTGTTTTGGTTGTGAATTTAGTGGTTTTAATCATGTGATTAAAAGGTGGGAGGATGTTACGAAAATTTGGTTATGTTTATTTGTTCTTGGCCTCAAAAATGGTGGACACTGGCAGGATATCAATGTTTACTTGGACTCGGTGGTGTGTGAGGCCTGATGGGACATTGAAGACAAAAGCGGGAGGTAAAAAGGCGGTAGCCATGTGTATGTATCATGTTTTGCGTCGTGTGCAATAAATAGTATGTTCTATCTTTGTGGTTAATACTAGTTCAGTGAATTAGTCCCTTAACGAAACAATTGTTACGTGGTTCGTGCGACTGTCAACGCTCTGGAAGCCCCTCTGGTATTCCTGGAAGTGATGAGTGAGTGAGGCTGGAGACCTCCCAGCCAGCCGGAATGCATGTGCTGACCTCTGCTTCTATTGTACTTTTCGCCTGGTGCCTCCACGTGGATTTTCTGGAAGACGAAACTAGAACGCTCCTATTCTGGCCCACCCCGAATGAAATATAACTTTATCACCAGGTGTATAAAAGCAGGCTCGCCTCGAACAGGCTGTAAGTAGTTGAGTTTGCTGTTGTTTTGGCGTGTGTTGAGTAGTCAGTTACGAATCGTACACAATGAGTTCAGTATGTGGAGTGGTCACGCGAGTTCCTGATGCGCTTTATTGTTCTCGTCAGGAGTCGAGCTAAGTGTACAGCTATCTGTCTACATGGAACTGCTGTGTGGAGTGACTGGTGCGTGGTAAATGAACTGAAAATTGAGTACTGTCAGTCAAGGTTAGTGGGGATCGCCGTTCAATGTTAAGGACAGCCAGCCGGAGAACAGTTGTGAGGACAAGAGAATCGTAAATAGCCACTAATCAGTTAAGCGTAACATTAATCGTCAGCTATAATTGTATGTGGATGTATTGATCGGGTGAACCTATTTTAAATTAGTTCAGTAGGACAGCTCATGTTTTATTCGTTACAATGCATTTTAGGGTAGACTTATCTGACATATAAATTGAATTATTCTGTAATGAAAATAAACTTAATCCAGCCGAGGTAATTTTTGTGGGTATTTTCACTTTGATATATTAAACTGACCAGGGCGCGCCTTGCTGTAGTAAAGGAAGCATGCACGCATGTTCTCGTTGTGGGAAACATAACCTTTCGTATAAGGATGAAATCAAGGCTTGAAATTTCCTTCTTGAAGAAATATACAGTCCGCCTCTGTGGTGTAGTGGTTAGCGTGATTAGCTGCCACCCCCGGAGGCCCGGGTTCGATTCCCGGCTCTGCCACGAAATTTGAAAAGCCTCGGAAGGTCAACTGAGTAGAGGTGGGTTCGATTCCCACCTCAGCCATCCTGGAAGTGGTTTTCCGTGGTTTCCCACTTCTCCTCCAGGCGAATGCCGGGATGGTACCTAACTTAAGGCCACGGCGCTTCCTTCCCTCTTCCTTGCCTATCCCTTCCAATCTTCCCATCCCTCCACAAGGTCCCTGTAAAGTATAGCAGGTGAGGCAGCCTGGGCGAGGTACTGGTCATTCTCCCCAGTTGTATCCCCCGACCAAGAGTCTGAAGCTCCAGGACACTGCCCTTGAGGCGGTAGAGGTGGAATCCCTCGCTGAGTCCGAGGGAAAAACCGAACCTGGAGGGTAAACAGATGATGATGATGATGAAATATACTCCGAGGAATTTTTAAGAACACCGCAAAGATTTTAAAATTAGAGTGTCCTTATGCCTGAAATTGTTACATTGTGCGACACTGAAAAGTGGAAGCTTCACTCCATATGCTGAGAAGAAGGAAACTCCAATCTCCAGTAAAATGACAGAGAATTCTAATAGTTACAATGGATTTATTTTGTCTGGCAAGATTAAGGCTATTAGGCCCTCTCTTCCATCTAGCCACAAAATACAGAATTTACATGTGCAAAATTAAAGTAAATAGACTTGCAATTGAAACATATTGCAACTACTAAACAATACAATATTATGATAAAGAGCAATAACAAAAAATAGGGAAAAAAGGAAAATGATGATGATGATGATGAAATGAATGTTTACACAATTATGACATGACAGTTTGATTATATAAAGTCTATAGTTTGAGGAAGGCTAAATCTACAATATTTCCATAACATACGAATAACAATTTAGGATTCATCTATTACTTAGTAGGTATCGGTGACAAAGTTGCCTAAAACTAGCAGGTGAGGATCCTCGAACAAAGATGGAAAGTGTATTCCATTGTCGTGCCGAAGAAATAACCAATGAGTTTGTGTATCGTGTGGTGCGATGAGGTGGAATAAATAAAAGTGTACCAGATTTTGAACGTGTTCCGAAACTGTGATTGGATGAGAGGTGCTGAAATTGACTGTACAAGTAGGGAGGTGAGCATGAGGAGAGTATTCGATGAAGAAGGCATAAAGCATGAAGATCACGGCGCTTCTTGAGTTTTAGCCAACCGAGTTCATCGTATGCAGGTGTAACATGGTCATAGTAACGTAGGTCACATATATACCGAACACAAGCGTTTTGCGCGCCTTGTAGTTTGTCGGTAAGAGCAGCAGCAGTCAGGCCATTGTACACGGTGCCACAGTAGTCGAAATGCGGTAATACCAGAGTGAAAATGAGGCGTTCTTTTAAAACTGGAGAAAATATGTGTCGCAAATACTTTCCTGGAGACGCTGACAACATGCTGCTTCCAAGAGAGATGTTCGTCTATCATAACACCGAAATCTTCGACAGATTCACTGAAATTGAAAGTATCGATTATTAAAGCGAGCTTTGTACTAATGTGGAGTTATTAATATTTTAAGACATATTTTTAATGTTGCAAGAAACCATCTATCAGTTCGTTACAATATATTTTCGTCAGTGGTGAAAGGAAACTTAGTCCATTCTAGGTACTTTTTGTACTTTTTACTGGCTAAGGCGCACCTTGCTGTAGTAAAGGAACGATGTTTAAAAATATATGTAGGGACATATCCCTACGGTTAAGGATGTTTGGATTATTTCCTTATAACGAAGAGACTAAGGGATTGATTTTTGATTATGACTCAAAAAGTAGAAATGTAAACAAAAAGTAATGAAACAAATAATAAAAATGTCCACTCTAGAAGACAAAATCTCCACTATATTTATTTAGATACGTTAGTAGGCATGTTCTCCTATATGTACAGGTGTGTCCGGCTCCATGGCTAAATGCTTAGGGTGCTAGCCTTTGGTCACAGGAGTCCCTGGTTCGAATCTCGCCATGGTCGGGAATTTTAAACATTATTGATTAATGAATATTGAATTTTCACGACCGCATTGTAATCGAAATCGACTTTCAACGTATTAGGTCGTGTTACGTACATGTAGTACGTGTTGAAGAGATGCTAAGTACAGAACATACATGGCCAGCCGGACACCAGTGGGATCCGAACCCACAACCTCCCGATTTCGCGTAGTAACACAAACAAGATGAAAAAACAACATGGCATTATAACATCATAATTCAATGTACTATTGTTAATAAATGAGATAATCTAAGGTATAATGATAAGAAAACCCGCACATTTCACTTGGAAGGTAATCATTAATAATGATTTCAAAGTTAATAATTGGGTATTTTAAATTTCATGAATTTGATTATATTGTATTTGGAAGTACAGCATTACATAAATAATTAATAACAACTGTAATTACCAAATTACTGGTTTTACACCCGACTAGCTACGTTTCGGTTTTTGGAGACAGCGAGCTACCGGAAATTTATGCCACAGGAATTCTTTTAATTTCCGGTAAACTACGGACAAGAAGCTGTCGTATTTGAGCATCTTCCAACACCACCGGTCAGAATTGGTATCGCACCCATTGACTTCGGCTCAGAAGACCAGCGTTCTACCGTCTGAGCAACTCTACTAGGCGTTAAGAAATAAATGTAGCTTCTGCTATAACTGTTGTATAATATAATAAACTGTTCTAGTAATTGAGGATTTCTTGTGAATTTTGGATGAATTAAGAATGGATTACAAAGAATAACCATTACGGGAACATGTCATATTTCCAATAATAGAAATCTTGCTTGTTTATTTTGCAGCATCACTTTGCAAGGATCAAAAGTAGTTATGTTTACTTCGTTTTTCTATTTTTTCTAATATACGCACGTGACACCTTGCCGCGGTGGGGAGGCTTGCGTGTCCAAATGATGCAGATAGCCGAGCCGCAGGTGCAACCATATCGGATGGGTATCTGTTGAGAGACCAGACTAACGAATGCTTCATCGAAAGGGGGTAGCAGACTTTCGGTAGCTGCAAGGGCGGCAGTCTAGATGATTGACTGATACGGTCTTGTAATAATACTCAACACGGCTTAGCTGTGTTGATACTGCTACACGGCTGAAAGCAACGGGAAACTACAGCCGTAACTACCTCCTGAGGACATGCAGCTCTCTCTGTATGAATGATGTACTGATGATGGCTTCCTCCCGGGTAAAATATTCAGGAGGTAATCTAGTCCCCCATTCGGATCTCCGGGTGGGGACTACACGAGAGGGGGCGATTATCAGGAAGATGGATACTGACATTCTGCGAGTCGGAGCGTGGAATGTTAGAAGTTTGAATCGTTGTGGTAGGTTAGAGAATCTGAAAAGGGAGATGGATAGGCTAAATTTAGATGTAGTTGGTATAAGTGAAGTACGTTGGCAGGAAGAACAGGTTTTTTGGTTAGGCGACTACCGAATTATCAACACGAAATCAAACAGAGGAAATGCAGGAGTTGGTTTAATAATAAATAAGAAAATAGGGCAGCGGGTAAGCTACTACGACCAGCATAGTGAAAGAATTATTGTCGTCAAGATAGACACCAAACCAATGCCCACCACAATAGTGCAGGTCTATATGCCAACTAGTTCAGTGGATGATGAAGAAATTGAAAGAATATATGAGGAGATAGAAGATTTAATCCAATATGTAAAAGGTAATGAGAATCTAATTGTGATGGGAGACTGGAATGCAGTGGTAGGCCAAGGAAGAGAAGGCATTACAGTAGGAAAATTCGGATTGGGACAAAGGAACGAAAGAGGAAGTCGGCTGGTTGAATTCTGCACTGATCATAATTTAGTCCTTGCCAATACTTGGTTCAAACACCACAAACGACGGCTGTATACGTGGACGAGACCTGGAGACACTGGAAGGTATCAAATGGACTTCATTATGATTAGGCTGAGATTCAGAAACCAGGTGTTGGATTGCAAAACTTTCCCAGGACCAGACGTGGACTCTGACCACAACTTGTTGGTCATGAAATGCCATCTGAAGTTGAAGAAATTGAAGAAAGGAAAGAATGCAAAAAGATGGGATCTAGACAAGTTGAAAGAAAAGAGTGTGAGGGATTGTTTCAAGGAACATGTTGCACAAGGACTAAATGAAAAGGCTGAAGGAAACACTATAGAGGAAGAGTGGAGAGTCATGAAAAATGAAGTCAGTACGGCTGCTGAAGAAATGTTAGGAAGGAAGAAAAGATCAACTAAGAATCAGTGGATAACTCAGGAGATACTAGACCTGATTGATGAACGACGAAAACACAAGAACGCTAGAAATGAAGAGGGCAGAAAAGAATATAGGCGATTAAAGAATCAGGTGGATAGAAAGTGCAAGGTAGCTAAGGAAGAATGGCTGAAGGAGAAGTGCAAGGATGTCGAAGGCTTTATGGTCCTGGGAAAGGTAGATGCGGCATACAGGAAAATCAAGGCAACCTTTGTAGAAAGGAAATCTAGGTACATGAATATTAAGAGCTCAGATGGAAAGCCACTTCTAGGGAAAGAAGACAAAGCAGAAAGATGGCAGGAGCATATCCAACAGTTGTATGAAGGTAAAGATGTAGATAATTTGGTTCTGGAACATGAAGAGGCTGTTGATGCTGATGACATGGGAGACCCAGTTTTGAGGTCAGAGTTTGACAGAGCTGTGAGTGACCTAAATAGGAACAAGGCACCTGGAATTGATGATATTTCCTCTGAATTACTGACTGCCTTAGGAGAAACCAGCATGGCAAGGTTATTTCATTTAGTGTGCAAGATGTATGAGACAGGAGAAGTCCCATCTGATTTTCGGCAGAATGTTGTTATACCTATTCCCAAGAAAGCCGGTGCTGACAGGTGTGAAAAATACCGCACCATTTGTTTAGTATCTCATGCCTTCAAAATTTTAACACGTATTATTTACAGAAGAATGGAAAAACAAATTGAAGCTGAGTTGGGAGAAGATCAATTTGGCTTCAGAAGAAATGTAGGAATACGTGAAGCAATCCTGACTTTACGTCTGATCTTAGAGGATCGAATCAAGAAGGACAAGCCCACGTACATGGCATTCGTAGATCTAGAAAAGGCATTCGATAATGTTGATTGGACCAGGCTATTTATGATTCTGAAGATGATAGGGATCAGATACCGAGAACGAAGAATTATCTACAATCTGTATAAAAATCAGTCTGCAGTGATAAGAATCGAGGGCTTTGAAAAAGAAGCAGCAATCCAGAAAGGAGTGAGGCAAGGCTGCAGTTTGTCCCCTCTCCTTTTCAATGTTTACATAGAACAGGCAGTAAAGGAAATCAAAGAGAAATTTGGAAAGGGAATCACATTCCAAGGAGAGGAAATCAAAACCTTGAGATTTGCCGATGATATTATTATTTTATCTGAGACTGCAGAAGATCTCGAGAAGTTGCTGAATGGTATGGATGAAGTCTTGGGTAAGGAGTACAAGATGAAAATAAATAAGTCCAAAACAAAAGTAATGGAGTGCAGTCGGACGAAGGCAGGTGATGTAGGAAATATTAGATTAGGAAATGAAGTCTTAAAGGAAGTAGATGAATATTGTTACTTGGGTAGTAAAATAACTAACGATGGCAGAAGTAAGGAGGACATAAAATGCAGACTAGCACAAGCAAGGAAGAGCTTTCTTAAGAAAAGAAATTTGCTCACTTCAAATATTGATATCGGAATTAGAAAGATGTTTTTGAAGACTTTCGTGTGGAGCGTGGCATTGTATGGAAGTGAAACATGGACGGTAACTAGCTCAGAAAGAAAGAGAATAGAAACTTTTGAAATGTGGTGTTACAGAAGAATGCTGAAGGTGAGATGGATAGATCGAATCAGGAATGAAGAGATACTGAATCGAATTGGTGAGAGGAGATCGATTTGGCTAAATTTGACGAGAAGAAGAGATAGAATGATAGGACACATCTTAAGACACCCAGGACTTGTTCAGTTGGTTTTTGAAGGAAGTGTAGGTGGTAAGAACAGTAGGGGTAGACCAAGGTATGAATATGACAAGCAGATTAGAGCAGATGTAGGATGCAATAGTTACGTAGAAATGAAAAGGTTAGCACATGATAGTGTGGCATGGAGGGCTGCATCAAACCAGTCTATGGACTGATGACTCAAACAACAACGCACGTGACTTGTATCTCAGCTGCTGTGCACCAGGATTTATATTTAAAACAGCTCGCTATACCCAGTAATAGTACTGTACGAAAGGGAATTTATCTCAGTTTTTTGTGAACTCAATATGGTATTAAAAATAACTTCCTTCTTGTGAAAATATCATCCACTCTCAACACCAGGCTTCGTTTACTCTTCAGAACAGGCTCCAGTGTTGTGCAATAATCACACAAAGAACGTACTCTTACCTTCTGAATGTTCGTTGTATCGCTGGCCGCTAGACCTAAAAGAAGAGTCTGTTAGTAGAAAAGAAAACAAATACTACCCATCAGGCCAACAGAATTAATTCGGGAAATGGCTGTTGGGACCTCATTTATTGTACTGTAGTCATCAAGGCAAATGGTCCATGAAATTGCTGCTTGGATACCATTGGTGAAGAAGAAAAATGAGACATTGCGTAATATACTGAGAATATCTATTGTACATGTCACCCAAAATGCATTGCGTCATATACCATACACATTTCATTTACAGTATAAATAATATCCACACCAAGTTCCTATGTTGTGACTGCATGTGTGCTCTCTCACAGACATGTTTTCTTCATATTACGGGGATTTCACCTGCTTATTGTCTACACTACAAAGTAATTTAATTAAAATAGTTCTTTATATATCTCCTTTTTCTTTATATTAACGCTGTACATTTGAAAAATGCAATATTTTTTTCAAAACACGCGTAAATAAAACTGACTTGTATCCCATACCTTGCTGATAGTTTAAATCTGCAAAAATCAATAACAAAGTAAATAAACTCTTTCCTTCTACCTTAAAGTAATAATATTTTTTATGTGACCTTGCATCCGGGTGATAGTGGGTTCGAACCCCAATGTCAGCAGCCCTGAAGATGGTTTTCCGTGTTTTCCCATTTTCACACCAGGCAAATGCTGGGGCTGTGCCTTAATTCAGGCTACGGCCACTTCCTTCCTACTTCTAGGCCTTTCATATCCCATCGTCACCATAAGACCTACCTGTGTCGGTGCGACGTAAAGCAAATTGCAACAAAATAACAACTTGTTCTCTTTCTGTCCCACTTTTTCCACACGTCGAGATGGTCCTGTAGTATATTGTCAGGACGGGGCTGAAGTGTTTTCTTTAGGCTGGAATGATGAACTGTTACCATCTCTTGTAACGTTTAATCGAATTCAAATTGAAATTACAACGGATTCACTAACGAAGAGTCAATCAGTTTTATGATTTTATATTAGACCTATAACACCTCGACAATATATTTATGAAGTGCTTCTGAATCTTTCATTGTTCAAATATCTATATAATAATTTTTTTTATGAAAACTACAGTCAGTCAGTCCGGTCATTCCATCCGGTCTATTTCCTTCAATTTTTTTAAACTGAAATGTATTCATGCACAGAGTTGTCATCAGAAACCATAAATCACATAACTTCCGCCTTCCTCAAATTATTTGATTTTTTCAATTTTTTGTCTCTTCGAAGCAATTATATCTTTGGTTGTAATTGAGGTATGGAGTTTGTTTTGGCCCCTAAACACTCAGAGGATTAAGGTTTTTCATTTCAGCTCTTAACTATTCAAATTGGTTGATTCTGAGGAAAGTTATGACTGCACATTTAATTTGACGTCTCATTTCTTCAACATGTTTTCTCATTGAAGCTATCATATATTTCGTTCTAATTGAGGTACGCAGTTCGTTTTGGTCTAAAAACACTCAGTTAATCAAGCGATTTCTTTTGAGGTAATAACTACTTAAATTGGTAGATTCTGAGAAATGTTATGAGTACATTTGTCTCCACGGCGAAGATCTTTGAAGGACATTTTAACAGTTCGGCGCGTAGAGTTCTTACAAGGAACGTTTAATTCAATTTCTTTGTGTGATGTATTTTCAAGTATTTTGTTGACATAATATTACATTCTATTACCACAGCAGATCATTGTTTTATTTCATTAACTCGAAACTTTGCAAATACATCCGAGAGGATAGTAACGAACAACACCATACTTTGTGCATTGCGGGCGGAGCCAGCGGGAAACAGTAATAAATACAACAGCCGTGTGCTTAAGTGCACGGTATTATTTAATATCCTGTAACATAAAGCAAAACCCAATATTTATATTCAATTTTGTTGAAATCGGGCGCGTGAATGACTGTGTAATTGTATTATATTGCGTTATATTTTACACATTGTGTTTTAATTCCTATGCACTTGATGGTAATTATTTTGTTACATCACATTTTTGCTGGCGAGGTCTAGTGTTTAGAGCACACTACGTCTTCTGGTGTGGGCTAGAATCCATTTGTTATTTTCATTGAACTGTCTCAGTCTCATCCTCGGCTTCAGCAATACGAAAGTGACATCTTAGAAATCATTGTACCAAATGAGATATTTCATTCAACTGAACAGTTACTTTCAACAATTCCTCTACGATATTTGCAAATCGTTTCAAAGTTACTCTTCAATGCCGTTCCAAAAATCTAAAACTATCAGTCCTTGCATATTTATTTCAACCCTGAATTACAAACTAAATGAGCAATTCCAAGCAGCTATACGTGATGTGACAGCATAAAGAATAAGATGTAAACGGCAAATTATACACCACAGTTTTCTAAGCTAGACGATTTTCATAGACATAGTGCAGGTGAATTACGTCAATACGGGGTAATTTTGACTTACGACGAAGGATGGGACATATTGCAGAGTAATATCCTCAGAGATTACGGTCTTTAGGATGGGGAACTATGAGAAGCGGGGTCGGATTTATGAGATTGTGATACTTACAATCCCGAAGGGACCCGAATTACAGAGGGCCCCCAGATTACAATGAAAAGGAAAGTAAAATATGAAGGAAATGAAGAAACGGAAAGAAGAAAGGAATATTGCGGTAAATATAACATATCGCATATTCATAGAAATGGAAGCGTTAGTTGTGTGTTCTCTGGTTAAGATATAAAAAGATAGCAAAATGCTTCATTAATATTATTAATGAAAGAACGCTTCCGCTTAAGTGAGGTGGAAAACAACACACTAAATATGACGAATAGAATAACAAGTGTGATGACTCAGCCGTTATAGCATAGTAGTTTGTGGACCCGTCGGCCGTGCGTACTCCAGTAGTGCCGGGAAGCCATGTGTAGAAAAGCGCGGGAGACCTTATTGTGCGAGATATTTCAAGTCAATAAGTTGAATTTTCTTTGCTTTCAGTTCCTAAACTCAGTTCATTGTGTGTTATACACTTAAAGCACGTGTGTTATGTGGCTTGATTAAATTAATAGTTCAACATACCGTTCTGTTTTGTGCCTGGCTGTAAGTCAGGCTATGGTAGAGTAGTTAATGGTATTAAGATTCTTTTCACTACCGATGGATATAAACAAATTTTAATATGGGCCAGAGCTATTCCACGAAAGATACTGTGTTAACGCGTAATAGTAGAATCTGTCAAGTTCATTTCTCCGATGATTTGATAGTAAAATCAGATAATTTTATAGTGAATGGTGAAACAGTGATTATGTCTCGTGTGAGATGGAAATTACGTCCAGGAGCAGTGTCTCACATTTTCCCTAATTTGCCAAAATACCTTTCAAGTGAGATTAAGTCCCGTGAAACTCCCAACAGGAAAAAGAATCGAGACGAGCTGCTCGATTAAGTGGTATGTTCCGAGCTGTCAGTGGAGAGATGACGTGTGAGGACATCAGTAGACGAATACGTTTGAGTTGTGTCTTTAAAAGTAGGAAAGATCACAATATGAATATGAAGTTGGAATTCAAGAGGACAAATTGGGGCAAATATTCGTTTATAGGAAGGGGAGTTAGGGATTGGAATAACTTACCAAGGGAAATATTCAATAATTTTCCAATTTCTTTGCGATAATTTAAGAAAAGTCTAGGAAAACAACAGATAGGGAATCTGCCACCTGGGCGGCTGCCCTAAATTCACATCAGTAGTGATTGATTGATTGATTGATTGATCGATTGATTGATTGATTGATTGATTGATTGATTGATTGATTGATTGATTGATTGATTGATTGATTGATTGATTGATTGATTGATTGATTGATTGATTGATTGATTGATTGATTGATTGATTGATTGATTGATTGATTGATTGATTGATTGATTGATTGATTGATTGATTGATTGATTGTGAAAAGAAGAAAGAAGATTGAAGACGGGAGTGCATCAGCGAATGGAGAATTAAAAGGTCAGTCCAATCAAAACTGACCAAAATTTGGGTTGTTATTCTAGCGTGCTTTCTGATGCCGAAAAAAAAAAACCTTTTCATCACCATTCGTTTTAGATTCTAGTCGACACATTAATTTGCATTTCGTTGCACCTCGTACAATTAGGGGCCGATGACCTAGCTGTTAGGCTCTTTTAAACAACAATCACCATCTTTCTAATACTTATATCAGTGTTTGAAGTGAGCAAATTTCTTTTCGTAAGAAAGCTCTTCCTTGCTCGTGCTAGTCTGCATGTTATTTTGTCCTTACTTCTGCTATCGTTAGTTATTATTTTACTACCCATGTAACAATATTCATCTACTTCCTTTAAGGCTTCATTTCCTAATCAAATATTACCTACATCACCTGACTAGGTACGACTGCACTCCATTACTTTTGTTTTGGACTTTTTCAAATCTTGTACTCCTTACCCAAGACTCCGTTCATACCATTCAGTAATTGCTCCAGACGTTGGCTGGGTACGTTGTTAATCACTACTCTAAATTTATTAAGTGTTCACCCTGTGCCCATTCTCTACGTGACAATAATCAAAGTACATTTTCAGTTCTCTCCGAAATAACAGACTACGGTTCAAGAAATGATGAAGTGTTTCTAACACGCCCTTCGAAAAGTATATGTGACATTCTTTTCCAGGCCGAGAAAGTAATTCGTGAAAAACTGAACTCAAAATCGATGTGGGGCGAAATATTTTTTGATTGTATCGATTCTATAGACAAAATTTCAGTTGATCATTCAGGAGCTGGCTGTTGTCTTCAACATGTTATGGATATAATCCCCAGACTTGTTTATCATTAGCTGAAATGCCGATTTTTCTTCAGAATGAAACAAATCCGGCGAGATTTATAATCTCGAACATCCGCTAAATCTTCACGCAAGCTTTCGAAAGTCCAGTAATGTGTTATTTGTGTAGATGTACACTCGAGTAACTTGTGCTTTTCGCAATATGTGATGAAGGTCGTAGCTCTTATTTCCGTGTATGATATTTTTCCATTGTTCTCAGCAGTGGTATTTTAATTGTAATCCCTCATTAGAAAAAAGGACAGTGTATATACTTATCAGTTACGAAGTAATATGTTTCCTGTGTCACCATTCCTAAGACCAGCTGATCGGTACCGTGGACCTACCACACTCTAGCGCTGCCAAGCGGGGCGGCTTGAACTCGATGAGTCATCACCACCGCCGTCTCAATCTCTATATACTGCCTGCTCCTGTGCCGCGAGAATTGCGTTTACAGCGACATTGCAGATGGCAGCACTTACCGCACCCACAGCACATGTTGGTTAAATATAAAATGAAAAAAATCCTCAACATGTTACTAATTGAGAAGATAATGCACATACACGAACTAACATTTCACATTTGATCTTGGCTTAAGATATAGAAACGTAAAATGTATAAATCTCACCAGTTACAGTAGGTATACTAGGATCATGCCACTGTTGCATGGTACATACAAATTTCAGAATTTTTTCGACACAAGTGACGGAGCACCTTTTCAGTCCTTTTCTTAGTGTTATTTACCAGCAGTGGACGCAAAAAAGAATCTATCACTATTTCGCTGACCCTTTGTTCATGACCAGATTTCAGGATGCGTTTTACAGCGCATAATGCGTGCGTTCGTCATGTTATTAAATCCACCACCCAATCTCACTGAACTAAATAGAGCTTGTATTGCGTCTCCAGAAGATCATCTAGTGACAACATAAAATAATAGTTTTTGTAACAGGTAAGACACACATTTCACTATAGATTTCACAGTCATCGAGACAGCATATGCCGTCTCATTAGTCAGACACTTCAGTTTTTCACGTTTTGATTCCAACCGAATTACTTCAACGTACTCGATGAAATCATCATTCAACCATTGTAAGTATTTTATCTGCTGGTGAATAGAACTGCACAGAATCTGGATATTTTTGCCGAAAGGCTTTACAGTAATCATTTCTGAACTAAAATGGATAGATCGGAGACTTCTAAGCTTTTAACGAGGAAGTAGGCAGCAGGACTGGAGAACTTCTTTGAAAGTCGGATTACAAGAAAACACAACAGTTTATTCGCGAGAGCAGGAGATTTTACAATATATGTGCCGCATACACCTTCAACATTGACCACGCAAACGAACTTGTCACTGGTTCGGTCGTAGAGGAGCCGTACCGCACCTAATCAGCCATTTAATCGGCGATCGCTGTTACACTCCTCTCTGTTGGTCTGAGAGTTTTACATTCAGCTCGAAGTCTTTCCTTCACTAATTGGGAAATCCTGACAAACACTATCAATATTTTCCATCTAGGCTATCTGTACAAAGTACTTTGTGTCGGAGCTGACACTAGACCAAGAGTCCTGCCATATTCATAACCGTTTGGGATACTATTCTCCACGGCACATAGTAACGGGTGATTTGTTCTGACTGCCCGGATTTTGTCTTGCGAAAATTATGAATTTGATTTTTTTAAACGGTCGTCTTTCCTAGTTTTCTGCTTCTTTTACTTTATTCAGACGATCAATTTCTGGGCTGTCTTCGAATTGTCTCTGTAGTCTTTTAACTTCATTATGGTCATTCATCAGCTGTTATCGCAGTCTCAGAATTCTTGATCGGAGTCTCTAATGTATGGTTTTCTGATCACTGATGTCATTCTTATTCGCTGGACTATTGACTTGGATTGATACATCGTTGTTCAAATTAATTTAGTACTCGTCATCCAATGTATTTCCTGCAGTTGAAGAGCTTGTTTTATCACAGACTAGCAAATGTACCCGTGCTTCGCTACGGTATTCTACATTGTATACGGATATCGACGTAAATACTGTGCGTGCAGCAAATGAGATTGTTTTAAAATTGCATGTCTCTTAGCCTTATCCGAGAAATAGCATGGGGAGGTCCACATACGTTGTTTCCAATGTAAAGTGAGGGTTGCGGAGTTGTGATGATAACGCCAGGCTCACTTGCCTACTGTCATTCACAATCGAGTTGGCAAGTTTACATTATAATTGCAGGCCCCAATGCCTACTGCGCGATCACAATCGATTTGGGGAGTTTTAGTTACAATGGCAGACCCATTTCCTACTTTCAGACAGGTTACAGTTGAGGAGTTTTTATTATAATACCAGGCAACTTCCCTACCACCAGTCAAAATTGAGTTGTGCAGTTATCATTATAATGACAGTCCCTTTTTACTGCTGCTAGCCAGCTTACTGCCAGTCACACGGAATTAGTGAGTTTCCATGAAAATAGCAGGCCACTATGCCTAATGCTAGTCAAATTTTATATTGGAACATTTGTTTATAATGGCGGGCACCCTGGCCTAGAGCCAAACACAATAGAGTAGGGGACTTTCGAACAAAACTGCATGATCCCTTGCCTTCTGCAAGACAAATGGAAAAGTGAATTATTCATTAAAATGGTAGGCCCTCCTTACTAATGCCAGTTACACAGGAGTTGGAGAAGGACCCCATTCCTACTGCCAGCAGTCAAAGTCGGTGTAGGGAGTACTGATTACAATAGCAGACACATCCTTTCTCGATCGCTACAAATCGACATCAATGAATATATACAGATGGACATACGAAAGTATATGAATGTTTACAATATTGCAGACCTTCATTTACAGATTAACTGCTGCTAAACGGTACGTCATATCGACAAAGGATTGTACCGTAAGGCGCAGTATTTAGCGATCTAAATGGCTGGTCCTATGATATTTTCTCGCATCTAATCTATTCGTGGGTCAGATTGAATCAGAAACGTTGAATAGGTTGAAATTTGTGTGAGATTATCTTACATTGCATTACTTTTCGGATAATTATGTGACATAGCATTTGGCTCACATATGGGTACTGGGTGGGCCAATGTTCGTGTAGAGTTTGATCATACTATCTTTCCTGTAAGTGATTGAAATGATGCACATGAGAAGAAAAGGTTTAGAAATTAATTTCCATTAAGGCAGGTAGATTTCCATTAAGTTTGGTTGTGTGTATTTTGAGGGAGTGCAAAATCACGGTTTCGGTTTCGTATAAACCCCCAATTAGTTCAGGGATTTAGAAACAATATTTGCCCTAAAACCTCCCCAAAGGATAGGTGGATTCTAAATATGAAGTTTGGTGGAAATATATCCAGTAGTTTTCAAGTTAGAGAAAGACAAACAGACCAAACAAACAAACAAACAAACAAACAAACAAAGAAACAAACAAACTAACTAACTAACAGACACCAAGGAAACCTACCCTTGGACAGATGGATGCTATATATAAAATTTGGTTCAAATATCTTGTTAGTTTTCAAGTTGTAAGAAGTACGCTTTACACGCACCCGCTCTTGCGTTAAGTCCGCTGGGATTTGTACCGAAAAACGGTCCGTTAATATCTCCCTTACTAAATCCTGTTATCGAAATGATGCACATGAGAAAAAAAGGTTTAAAAATTAATTTTCATTAAGGCAGGTTGATTTCCATTAAGTTCGGTTGTGTATACTTTGAGGGAGTGCAAAATCACGGTTTCGGTTTCGTAAAAATCCCCACCCAGTTCAGGGATTTAGAAACGATATTTGCGCTAAAACCTACCCAAGGAGAGGTGGATTCTAAATATGAAGTTTGGTGGAAATATATATTTAGTAGTTTTCAAGTTATAGAAGGACAGACAAACAGACAAAGAGACTAACAGACAAACAGACACCAAAGCTAAAAGTGATGCAGATGGTCATTATTACACCTGAAACGGATAACTGTACGGAAATTTCGCCAAAATAATCAGTGTACAGACACACAGTTTGCGCTAAAACCTACCCAAGGACAGGTGGATTCCAAATATGAAGTTTGGTGGAAATATATCCAGTAGTTTTCAAGTTATAGAAGGACAGACAAACAGACAAACAAACAGACAAACAGACACTAAAGCTAAAAATGATGCAGATGGTCATTTTTACACCTGAAACGGATAACTGTACCGAAATTTCGCCAAAATAATCAATGTACAGACACACGGTCGTTACGATTTTATTTATATAGATGACGGATAAGCATGAGCACATTGAACAGTGCAGACTTCCACTTCGAGATTCATATCTCCTAAACGGTTTATGATATTAAGAAACGGTTTGCGCCATCAGACGCCACATTTATCGCTCTACATGTTTGTATCTAAACCATTTCCTCGTATCTCCCATATTAAGGGGGTAAATTGAGTTCAAATTTTGAATAGGGTGAAATTTGGGTGCATTTTTAACATTTTACATTACATTTTGCCTACTTATGTATAAGCTAGAATCATGAAATTTGGTACACATATGTCCCTTAATCGTGCCAGTGTGCGCACACAACGTGATGATCCTATCATTCTTATAAGTGTGTCAAACAATAAAATATACTTGTAAAAATCACCAAATTCACGAACAATCCAGAAATACGGCCAAATTTAACGTATAAGGCAGAGAGATACGACAAAATGTCACAGGACCAAAGTTGTAGATCACTCCGAATTGAAGGGACATTGTGCCATCCGTTTTGTGATACGACTTACCGTTTAGCCAAAAAATAGCTCAAAAGGAATGTCTGCACAGTCATTAAAATTGCCTCCATATTTCAATATCCTTGGGGGTAAAAAGTGAAAAATTTGAACATTTTGGAATTTTCCCGTCGGTTAGAGACCAAAAGCTATAATTTCACCAAATTTCAATTGTCTACCTCGTCTCGCAGGTTGTGCCGCCATCTTGATTTGGGGGGATGGGGGATAAAAATGAGGAAATTCCCGAAAATTTTTAAGCCCACGAAACCTATAGGTTATCGTTTTGGATATACTATACGACTGTGTTCTTATACTGAGCCCAAAATTTGAGCCCCCCCAGCGTGCCCCCTTCAGGGAATTTTGAGAATTTCCGATTTTTCTAGGGATCCTGGGGTCATCAGTTTCCCTCGTACCAAGTTTCAAATTTCTGAGATTTCTGGAAGTGCCTCATTAATTCACGTCTTTTTTCATTTTTAAATATTTATATATACATCGCTCCAGCCCGACTTGCTTTTATATATATAGACTAGCAAATGTACCCGTGCTTCGCTACGGTATTCTACATTGTATACGGATATCGACGTAAATACTGTGCGTGCAGCAAATGAGATTGTTTTAAAATTGCATGTCTCTTAGCCTTATCCGAGAAATAGCATGGGGAGGTCCACATACGTTGTTTCCAATGTAAAGTGAGGGTTGCGGAGTTGTGATGATAACGCCAGGCTCACTTGCCTACTGCCATTCACAATCGAGTTGGCAAGTTTACATTATAATTGCAGGCCCCAATGCCTACTGCGCGGTCACAATCGATTTGGGGAGTTTTAGTTACAATGGCAGACCCATTTCCTACTTTCAGACAGGTTACAGTTGAGGAGTTTTTATTATAATACCAGGCAACTTCCCTACCACCAGTCAAAATTGAGTTGTGCAGTTATCATTATAATGACAGTCCCTTTTTACTGCTGCTAGCCAGCTTACTGCCAGTCACACAGAATTAGTGAGTTTCCATGAAAATAGCAGGCCACAATGCCTAATGCTAGTCAAATTTTAGATTGGAACATTTGTTTATAATGGCGGGCACCCTGGCCTAGAGCCAAACACAATAGAGTAGGGGACTTTCGAACAAAACTGCATGATCCCTTGCCTTCTGCAAGACAAATCGAAAAGTGAATTATTCATTAAAATGGTAGGCCCTCCTTACTAATGCCAGTTACACAGGAGTTGGAGAAGGACCCCATTCCTACTGCCAGCAGTCAAAGTCGGTGTAGGGAGTACTGATTACAATAGCAGACACATCCTTTCTCGATCTCTACAAATCGACATCAATGAATATATATACAGATGGACATACGAAAGTATATGAATGTTTACAATATTGCAGACCTTCATTTACAGATTAACTGCTGCTAAACGGTACGTCATATCGACAAAGGATTGTACCGTAAGGCGCAGTATTTAGCGATCTAAATGGCTGGTCCTATGATATTTTCTCGCATCTAATCTATTCATGGGTCAGATTGAATCAAAAACGTTGAATAGGTTGAAATTTGTGTAAGAATATCTTACATTTCCATTACTTTTCGGATAATTATGTGGCATAGCATTTGGCTCACATATGGGTACTGGGTGGGCCAATGTTCGTGTAGAGTTTGATCATACTATCTTTCCTGTAAGTGATTGAAATTATGCACATGAGAAGAAAAGGTTTAGAAATTAATTTCCATTAAGGCAGGTAGATTTCCATAAAGTTTGGTTGTGTGTATTTAGAGGGAGTGCAAAATCACGGTTTCGGTTTCGTATAAACCCCCAATTAGTTCAGGGATTTAGAAACAATATTTGCCCTAAAACCTCCCCAAAGGACAGGTGGATTCTAAATATGAAGTTTGGTGGAAATATATCCAGTAGTTTTCAAGTTAGAGAAAGACAAACAGACCAACAAACAAAGAAACAAACAAACAAACTAACTAACTAACTAACAGACACCAAGGAAACCTACCCCTGGACAGATGGATGCTATATATAAAATTTGGTTCAAATATCTTGTTAGTTTTCAAGTTGTAAGAAGTACGCTTTACACGCACCCGCTGGGATTTGTACCGAAAAACGGTCCGTTAATGATATATCCCTTACTAAATCCTGTTATCGAAATGATGCACATGAGAAAAAAAGGTTTAGAAATTCATTTTCATTAAGGCAGGTTGATTTCCATTAAGTTCGGTTGTGTATACTTTGAGGGAGTGCAAAATCACGGTTTCGGTTTCGTAAAAATCCCCACTCAGTTCAGGGATTTAGAAACGATATTTGAGCTAAAACCTACCCAAGGAGAGGTGGATTCTAAATATGAAGTTTGGTGGAAACATATCCAGTAGTTTTCAAGTTATAGAAGGACAGACAAACAGACAAACAGACAAAGAGACACCAAAGATAAAAATGATGCAGATGGTCATTATTACACCTGAAACGGATAACTGTACGGAAATTTCGCCAAAATCAATGTACAGACACACGGTCGTTACGCTTTTATTTTTTGCGCTAAAACCTACCCAAGGACAGGTGGATTCTAAATATGAAGTTTGGTGGAAATATATCCAGTAGTTTTCAAGTTATAGAAGGACAGACAAACAGACAAACAGACAAACAAACAGACAAACGGACACCAAAGCTAAAAATGATGCAGATGGTCATAATTACAGGTGAAACGGATAACTGTACGGAAATTTCGCCAAAATAATCAATGTACAGACACACGGTCGTTACGATTTAACTTATATAGATGACGGATAAGCATGAGCACGTTGAAAAGTGCAGACTTCCACTTCGAGATTCATATCTCCTAAACGGTTTATGATATTAAGAAACGGTTTGCGCCATCAGACGCCTCATTTATCGCTCTACATGTTTGTTTCTAAACCATTTAATCGTATCTCCCATATTAAGGGGGTAAATTGAGATCAAATTTTGAATAGGGTGAAATTTGGGTGCATTTTTAACATTTTACATTACTTTTTGCCTACTTATGTATAAGCTAGAATCATGAAATTTGGTACACATATGTCCCTTAATCGTGCCAATGTGCGCACACAACGTGATGATCCTATCATTCTTATAAGTGTGTCAAACAATGAAATATACTTGTAAAAATCACCAAATTTACGAACAATCCAGAAATACGGCCAAATTTAACGTATAAGGGAGAGAGATACGACAAAATGTCACAGGACCAAAGTTGTAGATCACTCCCAATTGAAGCGACGTTGTGCCATCCGTTTTGTGATACGACTTACCGTTTAGCCAAAAAATAGCTCAAAAGGAATGTCTGCACAGTCATTAAAATTGCCTATATATTTCGATATCTTTGGGGGGTAAAAAGTGAAAAATTTGAACATCTTGGAATTTTCCCGTCGGTTAGGGACCAAAAGCTATAATTTCACCAAATTTCAATTGTCTACTTCGTCTGGCAGGTTGTGCCGCCATTTTGATTTGGGGGGATAGGGGATAAAAATGAGGAAATTCTCGAAAATTTTTAAGCCCACGAAACCTATAGGTTATCGTTTTGGATATACTATACGACTGTGTTCTTATGCTGAGCCCAAAATTTGAGCCCCCCCAGCGTGCCCCCTTCAGGGAATTTTGAGAATTTCCGATTTTTCTAGGGATCCTGGGGTCATCAGTTTCCTCCGTACCAAGTTTCAGATTTCTGAGATTTATGGAAGTGCCTCATTAATTCACGTCTTTTTTCATTTTTAAATATTTATATATACATCGCTCCAGCCCGACTTGCTTTTATATATATAGATAGATGACAGATAAGCATGAGCACGTTGAAAAGTGCAGACTTCCACTTCGAGATTCATATCTCCTAAACGGTTTATGATATTAAGAAACGGTTTGCGCCATCAGACGCCTCATTTATCGCTCTACATGTTTGTTTCTAAACCATTTAATCGTATCTCCCATATTAAGGGGGTAAATTGAGATCAAATTTTGAATAGGGTGAAATTTGGGGGCATTTTTAACATTTTACATTACTTTTTGCCTACTTATGTATAAGCTAGAATCATGAAATTTGGTATACATATGTCCCTTAATCGTGCCAATGTGCGCACACAACGTGATGATCCTATCATTCTTATAAGTGTGTCAAACAATGAAATATACTTGTAAAAATCACCAAATTTACGAACAATCCAGAAATACGGCCAAATTTAACGTATAAGGGAGAGAGATACGACAAAATGTCACGGGACCAAAGTTGTAGATCACTCCGAATTGAAGGGACATTGTGCCATCCGTTTTGTGATACGACTTACCGTTTAGCCAAAAAATAGCTCAAAAGGAATGTCTGTACAGTCATTAAAATTGCCTATATATTTCGATATCTTAGGGGGGTAAAAAGTGAAAAATTTGAACATCTTGGAATTTTTCCGTCGGTTAGGGACCAAAAGCTATAATTTCACCAAATTTCAATTGTCTACTTCGTCTGGCAGGTTGTGCCGCCATTTTGATTTGGGGGGATAGGGGATAAAAATGAGGAAATTCTCGAAAATTTTTAAGCCCACGAAACCTATAGGTTATCGTTTTGGATATACTATACGACTGTGTTCTTATGCTTAGCCCAAAATTTGAGCCCCCCCAGCGTGCCCCCTTCAGGGAATTTTGAGAATTTCCGATTTTTCTAGGGATCCTGGGGTCATCAGTTTCCTCCGTACCAAGTTTCAAATTTCTGAGATTTATGGAAGTGCCTCATTAATTCACGTCTTTTTTCATTTTTAAATATTTATATATACATCGCTCCAGCCCGACTTGCTTTTATATATATAGATGACGGATAAGCATGAGCACATTGAAAAGTGCAGACTTCCACTTCGAGATTCATATCTCCTAAACGGTTTATGATATTAAGAAACGGTTTGCGCCATCAGACGCCTCATTTATCGCTCTACATATTTGTTTCTAAACCATTTCCTCGTATCTCCCATATTAAGGGGGTAAATTGAGATCAAATTTTGAATAGGGTGAAATTTGGGTGCATTTTTAACATTTTACATTACGTTTTGCCTACTTATGTATAAGCTAGAATCATGAAATTTGGTACACACATGTCCCTTAATCGTGCCAACGTGCGCACACAACGTGATGATCCTATCATTCTTATAAGTGTGTCAAACAACGAAATATACTTGTAAAAATCACCAAATTTACGAACAATCCAGAAATACGGCCAAATTTAACGTATAAGGGAGAGAGATACGACAAAATGTCACGGGACCAAAGTTGTAGATCACTCCGAATTGAAGGGACATTGTGCCATCCGTTTTGTGATACGACTTACCGTTTAGCCAAAAAATAGCTCAAAGGAATGTCTGCACAGTCATTAAAATTGCCTATATATTTCGATATCTTAGGGGGGTAAAAAGTGAAAAATTTGAACATCTTGGAATTTTTCCGTCGGTTAGGGACCAAAAGCTATAATTTCACCAAATTTCAATTGTCTACTTCGTCTGGCAGGTTGTGCCGCCATTTTGATTTGGGGGGATAGGGGATAAAAATGAGGAAATTCTCGAAAATTTTTAAGCCCACGAAACCTATAGGTTATCGTTTTGGATATACTATACGACTGTGTTCTTATGCTGAGCCCAAAATTTGAGCCCCCCCAGCGTGCCCCCTTCAGGGAATTTTGAGAATTTCCGATTTTTCTAGGGATCCTGGGGTCATCAGTTTCCTCCGTACCAAGTTTCAAATTTCTGAGATTTATGGAAGTGCTTCATTAATTCACGTCTTTTTTCATTTTTAAATATTTATATATACATCGCTCCAGCCCGACTTGCTTTTATATATATAGACTAGCAAATGTACCCGTGCTTCGCTACGGTATTCTACATTGTATACGGATATCGACGTAAATACTGTGCGTGCAGCAAATGAGATTGTTTTAAAGTTGCATGTCTCTTAGCCTTATCCGAGAAATAGCATGGGGAGGTCCACATACGTTGTTTCCAATGTAAAGTGAGGGTTGCGGAGTTGTGATGATAACGCCAGGCTCACATGCCTACTGCCATTCACAATCGAGTTGGCAAGTTTACATTATAATTGCAGGCCCCAATGCCTACTGCGCGGTCACAATCGATTTGGGGAGTTTTAGTTACAATGGCAGACCCATTTCCTACTTTCAGACAGGTTACAGTTGAGGAGTTTTTATTATAATACCAGGCAACTTCCCTACCACCAGTCAAAATTGAGTTGTGCAGTTATCATTATAATGACAGTCCATTTTTACTGCTGCTAGCCAGCTTACTGCCAGTCACACAGAATTAGTGAGTTTCCATGAAAATAGCAGGCCACAATGCCTAATGCTAGTCAAATTTTAGATTGGAACATTTGTTTATAATGGCGGGCACCCTGGCCTAGAGCCAAACACAATAGAGTAGGGGACTTTCGAACAAAACTGCATGATCCCTTGCCTTCTGCAAGACAAATCGAAAAGTGAATTATTCATTAAAATGGTAGGCCCTCCTTACTAATGCCAGTTACACAGGAGTCGGAGAAGGACCCCATTCCTACTGCCAGCAGTCAAAGTCGGTGTAGGGAGTACTGATTACAATAGCAGACACATCCTTTCTCGATCTCTACAAATCGACATCAATGAATATATATACAGATGGACATACGAAAGTATATGAATGTTTACAATATTGCAGACCTTCATTTACAGATTAACTGCTGCTAAACGGTACGTAATATCGACAAAGGATTGTACCGTAAGGCGCAGTATTTAGCGATCTAAATGTCTGGTCCTATGATATTTTCTCGCATCTAATCTATTCATGGGTCAGATTGAATCAAAAACGTTGAATAGGTTGAAATTTGTGTAAGAATATCTTACATTTCCATTACTTTTCGGATAATTATGTGGCATAGCATTTGGCTCACATATGGGTACTGGGTGGGCCAATGTTCGTGTAGAGTTTGATCATACTATCTTTCCTGTAAGTGATTGAAATTATGCACATGAGAAGAAAAGGTTTAGAAATTAATTTCCATTAAGGCAGGTAGATTTCCATAAAGTTTGGTTGTGTGTATTTAGAGGGAGTGCAAAATCACGGTTTCGGTTTCGTATAAACCCCCAATTAGTTCAGGGATTTAGAAACAATATTTGCCCTAAAACCTCCCCAAAGGACAGGTGGATTCTAAATATGAAGTTTGGTGGAAATATATCCAGTAGTTTTCAAGTTAGAGAAAGACAAACAGACCAACAAACAAAGAAACAAACAAACTAACTAACTAACTAACAGACACCAAGGAAACCTACCCCTGGACAGATGGATGCTATATATAAAATTTGGTTCAAATATCTTGTTAGTTTTCAAGTTGTAAGAAGTACGCTTTACACGCACCCGCTGGGATTTGTACCGAAAAACGGTCCGTTAATGATATATCCCTTACTAAATCCTGTTATCGAAATGATGCAGATGAGAAAAAAAGGTTTAGAAATTCATTTTCATTAAGGCAGGTTGATTTCCATTAAGTTCGGTTGTGTATACTTTGAGGGAGTGCAAAATCACGGTTTCGGTTTCGTAAAAATCCCCACTCAGTTCAGGGATTTAGAAACGATATTTGAGCTAAAACCTACCCAAGGAGAGGTGGATTCTAAATATGAAGTTTGGTGGAAACATATCCAGTAGTTTTCAAGTTATAGAAGGACAGACAAACAGACAAACAGACACCAAAGATAAAAATGATGCAGATGGTCATTATTACACCTGAAACGGATAACTGTACGGAAATTTCGCCAAAATCAATGTACAGACACACGGTCGTTACGCTTTTATTTTTTGCGCTAAAACCTACCCAAGGACAGGTGGATTCTAAATATGAAGTTTGGTGGAAATATATCCAGTAGTTTTCAAGTTATAGAAGGACAGACAAACAGACAAACAGACAAACAAACAGACAAACGGACACCAAAGCTAAAAATGATGCAGATGGTCATAATTACAGGTGAAACGGATAACTGTACGGAAATTTCGCCAAAATAATCAATGTACAGACACACGGTCGTTACGATTTAATTTATATAGATGACGGATAGGCATGAGCACGTTGAAAAGTGCAGACTTCCACTTCGAGATTCATATCTCCTAAACGGTTTATGATATTAAGAAACGGTTTGCGCCATCAGACGCCTCATTTATCGCTCTACATGTTTGTTTCTAAACCATTTCCTCGTATCTCCCATATTAAGGGGGTAAATTGAGATCAAATTTTGAATAGGGTGAAATTTGGGTGCATTTTTAACATTTTACATTACTTTTTGCCTACTTATGTATAAGCTAAAATCATGAAATTTGGTACACATATGTCCCTTAATCGTGCCAATGTGCGCACACAACGTGATGATCCTATCATTCTTATAAGTGTGTCAAACAATGAAATATACTTGTAAAAATCACCAAATTTACGAACAATCCAGAAATACGGCCAAATTTAACGTATAAGGGAGAGAGATACGACAAAATGTCACAGGACCAAAGTTGTAGATCACTCCGAATTGAAGGGACATTGTGCCATCCGTTTTGTGATACGACTTACCGTTTAGCCAAAAAATAGCTCAAAAGGAATGTCTGCACAGTCATTAAAATTGCCTCCATATTTCGATATCTTTGGGGGGTAAAAAGTGAAAAATTTGAACATCTTGGAATTTTCCCGTCGGTTAGGGACCAAAAGCTACAATTTCACCAAATTTCAATTGTCTACTTCGTCCGGCAGGTTGTGCCGCCATTTTGATTTGGGGGGATAGGGGATAAAAATGAGGAAATTCTCGAAAATTTTTAAGCCCACGAAACCTATAGGTTATCGTTTTGGATATACTATACGACTGTGTTCTTATGCTGAGCCCAAAATTTGAGCCCCCCCAGAGTGCCCCCTTCAGGGAATTTTGAGAATTTCCGATTTTTCTAGGGATCCTGGGGTCATCAGTTTCCTCCGTACCAAGTTTCAAATTTCTGAGATTTATGGAAGTGCCTCATTAATTCACGTCTTTTTTCATTTTTAAATATTTATATATACATCGCTCCAGCCCGACTTGCTTTTATATATATAGATGACAGATAAGCATGAGCACGTTGAAAAGTGCAGACTTCCACTTCGAGATTCATATCTCCTAAACGGTTTATGATATTAAGAAACGGTTTGCGCCATCAGACGCCTCATTTATCGCTCTACATGTTTGTTTCTAAACCATTTAATAGTATCTCCCATATTAAGGGGGTAAATTGAGATCAAATCTTGAATAGGGTGAAATTTGGGTGCATTTTTATCATTTTACATTACTTTTTGCCTACTTATGTATAAGCTAGAATCATGAAATTTGGTACACATATGTCCCTTAATCGTGCAAATGTGCGCACACAACGTGATGATCCTATCATTCTTATAAGTGTGTCAAACAATGAAATATACTTGTAAAAATCACCAAATTTACGAACAATCCAGAAATACGGCCAAATTTAACGTATAAGGGAGAGAGATACGACAAAATGTCACAGGACCAAAGTTGTAGATCACTCCGAATTGAAGGGACATTGTGCCATCCGTTTTGTGATACGACTTACCGTTTAGCCAAAAAATAGCTCAAAAGGAATGTCTGCACAGTCATTAAAATTGCCTATATATTTCGATATCTTAGGGGGGTAAAAAGTGAAAAATTTGAACATCTTGGAATTTTCCCGTCGGTTAGGGACCAAACGCTATAATTTCACCAAATATCAATTGTCTACTTCGTCCGGCAGGTTGTGCCGCCATTTTGATTTGGGGGGATAGGGGATAAAAATGAGGAAATTCTCGAAAATTTTTAAGCCCACGAAACCTATAGGTTATCGTTTTGGATATACTATACGACTGTGTTCTTATGCTGAGCCCAAAATTTGAGCCCCCCCAGCGTGCCCCCTTCAGGGAATTTTGAGAATTTCCGATTTTTCTAGGGATCCTGGGGTCATCAGTTTCCTCCGTACAAAGTTTCAAATTTCTGAGATTTCTGGAAGTGCCTCATTAATTCACGTCTTTTTTCATTTTTAAATATTTATATATACATCGCTCCAGCCCGACTTGCTTTTATATATATAGATGACAGATAAGCATGAGCACGTTGAAAAGTGCAGACTTCCACTTCGAGATTCATATCTCCTAAACGGTTTATGATATTAAGAAACGGTTTGCGCCATCAGACGCCTCATTTATCGCTCTACATATTTGTTTCTAAACCATTTCCTCGTACCTCCCATATTAAGGGGGTAAATTGAGATCAAATTTTGAATAGGGTGAAATTTGGGTGCATTTTTAACATTTTACATTACTTTTTGGATACTTATGTATAAGCTAGAATCATGAAATTTGGTACACACATGTCCCTTAATCGTGCCAATGTGCGCACACAACGTGATGATCCTATCATTGTTATAAGTGTGTCAAACAATGAAATATACTTGTAAAAATCACCAAATTTACGAACAATCCAGAAATACGGCCAAATTTAACGTATAAGAGAGAGAGATACGACAAAATGTCACAGGACCAAAGTTGTAGATCACTCCGAATTGAAGGGACATTGTGCCATCCGTTTTGTGATACGACTTACCGTTTAGCCAAAAAATAGCTCAAAAGGAATGTCTGCACAGTCATTAAAATTGCCTATATATTTCGATATCTTTGGGGGGTACAAAGTGAAAAATTTGAACATCTTGGAATTTTCCCGTCGGTTAGGGACCAAAAGCTATAATTTCACCAAATTACAATTGTCTACTTCGTCTGGCAGGTTGTGCCGCCATTTTGATTTGGGGGGATAAGGGATAAAAATGAGGAAATTCTCGAAAATTTTTAAGCCTACGAAACCTATAGGTTATCGTTTTGGATATACTATACGACTGTGTTCTTATGCTGAGCCCAAAATTTGAGCCCCCCCAGAGTGCCCCCTTCAGGGAATTTTGAGAATTTCCGATTTTTCTAGGGATCCTGGGGTCATCAGTTTCCTCCGTACCAAGTTTCAAATTTCTGAGATTTATGGAAGTGCCTCATTAATTCACGTCTTTTTTCATTTTTAAATATTTATATATACATCGCTCCAGCCCGACTTGCTTTTATATATATAGATGACAGATAAGCATGAGCACGTTGAAAAGTGCAGACTTCCACTTCGAGATTCATATCTCCTAAACGGTTTATGATATTAAGAAACGGTTTGCGCCATCAGACGCCTCATTTATCGCTCTACATGTTTGTTTCTAAACCATTTAATAGTATCTCCCATATTAAGGGGTAAATTGAGATCAAATCTTGAATAGGGTGAAATTTGGGTGCATTTTTATCATTTTACATTACTTTTTGCCTACTTATGTATAAGCTAGAATCATGAAATTTGGTACACATATGTCCCTTAATCGTGCAAATGTGCGCACACAACGTGATGATCCTATCATTCTTATAAGTGTGTCAAACAATGAAATATACTTGTAAAAATCACCAAATTTACGAACAATCCAGAAATACGGCCAAATTTAACGTATAAGGGAGAGAGATACGACAAAATGTCACAGGACCAAAGTTGTAGATCACTCCGAATTGAAGGGACATTGTGCCATCCGTTTTGTGATACGACTTACCGTTTAGCCAAAAAATAGCTCAAAAGGAATGTCTGCACAGTCATTAAAATTGCCTATATATTTCGATATCTTTGGGGGGTACAAAGTGAAAAATTTGAACATCTTGGAATTTTACCGTCGGTTAGGGACCAAAAGCTATAATTTCACCAAATTTCAATTGTCTACTTCGTCTGGCAGGTTGTGCCGCCATTTTGATTTGGGGGGATAAGGGATAAAAATGAGGAAATTCTCGAAAATTTTTAAGCCTACGAAACCTATAGGTTATCGTTTTGGATATACTATACGACTGTGTTCTTATGCTGAGCCCAAAATTTGAGCCCCCCCAGAGTGCCCCCTTCAGGGAATTTTGAGAATTTCCGATTTTTCTAGGGATCCTGGGGTCATCAGTTTCCTCCGTACCAAGTTTCAAATTTCTGAGATTTATGGAAGTGCCTCATTAATTCACGTCTTTTTTCATTTTTAAATATTTATATATACATCGCTCCAGCCCGACTTGCTTTTATATATATAGATGACAGATAAGCATGAGCACGTTGAAAAGTGCAGACTTCCACTTCGAGATTCATATCTCCTAAACGGTTTATGATATTAAGAAACGGTTTGCGCCATCAGACGCCTCATTTATCGCTCTACATGTTTGTTTCTAAACCATTTAATAGTATCTCCCATATTAAGGGGTAAATTGAGATCAAATCTTGAATAGGGTGAAATTTGGGTGCATTTTTATCATTTTACATTACTTTTTGCCTACTTATGTATAAGCTAGAATCATGAAATTTGGTACACATATGTCCCTTAATCGTGCAAATGTGCGCACACAACGTGATGATCCTATCATTCTTATAAGTGTGTCAAACAATGAAATATACTTGTAAAAATCACCAAATTTACGAACAATCCAGAAATACGGCCAAATTTAACGTATAAGGGAGAGAGATACGACAAAATGTCACAGGACCAAAGTTGTAGATCACTCCGAATTGAAGGGACATTGTGCCATCCGTTTTGTGATACGACTTACCGTTTAGCCAAAAAATAGCTCAAAAGGAATGTCTGCACAGTCATTAAAATTGCCTATATATTTCGATATCTTAGGGGGGTAAAAAGTGAAAAATTTGAACATCTTGGAATTTTCCCGTCGGTTAGGGACCAAACGCTATAATTTCACCAAATATCAATTGTCTACTTCGTCTGGCAGGTTGTGCCGCCATTTTGATTTGGGGGGATAGGGGATAAAAATGAGGAAATTCTCGAAAACTTTTAAGCCCACGAAACCTATAGGTTATCGTTTTGGATATACTATACGACTGTGTTCTTATGCTGAGCCCAAAATTTGAGCCCCCCCAGCGTGCCCCCTTCAGGGAATTTTGAGAATTTCCGATTTTTCTAGGGATCCTGGGGTCATCAGTTTCCTCCGTACCAAGTTTCAAATTTCTGAGATTTATGGAAGTGCCTCATTAATTCACGTCTTTTTTCATTTTTAAATATTTATATATACATCGCTCCAGCCCGACTTGCTTTTATATATATAGATGACAGATAAGCATGAGCACGTTGAAAAGTGCAGACTTCCACTTCGAGATTCATATCTCCTAAACGGTTTATGATATTAAGAAACGGTTTGCGCCATCAGACGCCTCATTTATCGCTCTACATGTTTGTTTCCAAACCATTTAATCGTATCTCCCATATTAAGGGGGTAAATTGAGATCAAATTTTGAATAGGGTGAAATTTGGGTGCATTTTTAACATTTTACATTACTTTTTGCCTACTTATGTATAAGCTAGAATCATGAAATTTGGTACACACATGTCCCTTAATCGTGCCAATGTGCGCACACAACGTGATGATCCTATCATTCTTATAAGTGTGTCAAACAATGAAATATACTTGTAAAAATCACCAAATTTACGAACAATCCAGAAATACGGCCAAATTTAACGTATAAGGGAGAGAGATACGACAAAATGTCACAGGACCAAAGTTGTAGATCACTCCGAATTGAAGGGACATTGTGCCATCCGTTTTGTGATACGACTTACCGTTTAGCCAAAAAATAGCTCAAAAGGAATGTCTGCACAGTCATTAAAATTGCCTATATATTTCGATATCTTTGGGGGGTAAAAAGTGAAAAATTTGAACATCTTGGAATTTTCCCGTCGGTTAGGGACCAAAAGCTATAATTTCACCAAATTTCAATTGTCTACTTCGTCCGGCAGGTTGTGCCGCCATTTTGATTTGGGGGGATAGGGGATAAAAATGAGGAAATTCTCGAAAATTTTTAAGCCCACGAAACCTATAGGTTATCGTTTTGGATATACTATACGACTGTGTTCTTATGCTGAGCCCAAAATTTGAGCCCCCCCAGCGTGCCCCCTTCAGGGAATTTTGAGAATTTCCGATTTTTCTAGGGATCCTGGGGTCATCAGTTTCCTCCGTACAAAGTTTCAAATTTCTGAGATTTCTGGATGTGCCTCATTAATTCACGTCTTTTTTCATTTTTAAATATTTATATATACATCGCTCCAGCCCGACTTGCTTTTATATATATAGATGACGGATAAGCATGAGCACATTGAAAAGTGCAGACTTCCACTTCGAGATTCATATCTCCTAAACGGTTTATGATATTAAGAAACGGTTTGCGCCATCAGACGCCTCATTTATCGCTCTACATATTTGTTTCTAAACCATTTCCTCGTATCTCCCATATTAAGGGGGTAAATTGAGATCAAATTTTGAATAGGGTGAAATTTGGGTGCATTTTTAACATTTTACATTACGTTTTGCCTACTTATGTATAAGCTAGAATCATGAAATTTGGTACACACATGTCCCTTAATCGTGCCAACGTGCGCACACAACGTGATGATCCTATCATTCTTATAAGTGTGTCAAACAACGAAATATACTTGTAAAAATCACCAAATTTACGAACAATCCAGAAATACGGCCAAATTTAACGTATAAGGGAGAGAGATACGACAAAATGTCACAGGACCAAAGTTGTAGATCACTCCCAATTGAAGCGACGTTGTGCCATCCGTTTTGTGATACGACTTACCGTTTAGCCAAAAAATAGCTCAAAAGGAATGTCTGCACAGTCATTAAAATTGCCTATACATTTCGATATCTTAGGGGGGTAAAAAGTGAAAAATTTGAACATCTTGGAATTTTTCCGTCGGTTAGGGACCAAAAGCTATAATTTCACCAAATTTCAATTGTCTACTTCGTCTGGCAGGTTGTGCCGCCATTTTGATTTGGGGGGATAGGGGATAAAAATGAGGAAATTCTCGAAAATTTTTAAGCCCACGAAACCTATAGGTTATCGTTTTGGATATACTATACGACTGTGTTCTTATGCTGAGCCCAAAATTTGAGCCCCCCCAGCGTGCCCCCTTCAGGGAATTTTGAGAATTTCCGATTTTTCTAGGGATCCTGGGGTCATCAGTTTCCTCCGTACCAAGTTTCAAATTTCTGAGATTTATGGAAGTGCCTCATTAATTCACGTCTTTTTTCATTTTTAAATATTTATATATACATCGCTCCAGCCCGACTTGCTTTTATATATATAGATGACGGATAAGCATGAGCACGTTGAAAAGTGCAGACTTCCACTTCGAGATTCATATCTCCTAAACGGTTTATGATATTAAGAAACGGTTTGCGCCATCAGACGCCTCATTTATCGCTCTACATGTTTGTATCTAAACCATTTCCTAGTATCTCCCATAATAAGGGGGTAAATTGAGTTCAAATTTTGAATAGGGTGAAATTTGGGTGCATTTTTAACATTTTACATTACATTTTGCCTACTTATGTATAAGCTAGAATCATGAAATTTGGTACACATATGTCCCTTAATCGTGCCAATGTGCGCACACAACGTGATGATCCTATCATTCTTATAAGTGTGTCAAACAATAAAATATACTTGTAAAAATCACCAAATTTACGAACAATCCAGAAATACGGCCAAATTTAACGTATAAGGGAGAGAGATACGACAAAATGTCACAGGACCAAAGTTGTAGATCACTCCGAATTGAAGGGACATTGTGCCATCCGTTTTGTGATACGACTTACCGTTTAGCCAAAAAATAGCTCAAAAGGAATGTCTGCACAGTCATTAAAATTGCCTCCATATTTCGATATCCTTGCGGGTAAAAAGTGAAAAATTTGAATATCTTGGAATTTTGCCGTCGGTTAGAGACCATAAGCTATAATTTCACCAAATTTCAATTGTCTACCTCGTCTCGCAGGTTGTGCCGCCATCTTGATTTGGGGGGATGGGGGATAAAAATGAGGAAATTCCCGAAAATTTTTAAGCCCACGAAACCTATAGGTTATCGTTTTGGATATACTATACGACTGTGTTCTTATACTGAGCCCAAAATTTGAGCCCCCCCAGCGTGCCCCCTTCAGGGAATTTTGAGAATTTCCGATTTTTCTAGGGATCCTGGGGTCATCAGTTTCCCTCGTACCAAGTTTCAAATTTCTGAGATTTCTGGAAGTGCCTCATTAATTCACGTCTTTTTTCATTTTTAAATATTTATATATACATCGCTCCAGCCCGACTTGCTTTTATATATATAGATGACGGATAAGCATGAGCACGTTGAAAAGTGCAGACTTCCACTTCGAGATTCATATCTCCTAAACGGTTTATGATATTAAGAAACGGTTTGCGCCATCAGACGCCTCATTTATAGCTCTACATGTTTATATCTAAACCATTTCCTCGTATCTCCCATATTAAGGGGGTAAATTGAGTTCAAATTTTGAATAGGGTGAAATTTGGGTGCATTTTTAACATTTTACATTACATTTTGCCTACTTATGTATAAGCTAGAATCATGAAATTTGGTACACATATGTCCCTTAATCGTGCCAATGTGCGCACACAACGTGATGATCCTATCATTCTTATAAGTGTGTCAAACAATAAAATATACTTGTAAAAATCACCAAATTTACGAACAATCCAGAAATACGGCCAAATTTAACGTATAAGGGAGAGAGATACGACAAAATGTTACAGGACCAAAGTTGTAGATCACTCCGAATTGAAGGGACATTGTGCCATCCGTTTTGTGATACGACTTACCGTTTAGCCAAAAAATAGCTCAAAAGGAATATCTGCACAGTCATTAAAATTGCCTCCATATTTCGATATCCTTGGGGGTAAAAAGTGAAAAATTTGAACATCTTGGAATTTCCCCGTCGGTTAGAGACCAAAAGCTATAATTTCACCAAATTTCAATTGTCTACCTCGTCTCGCAGGTTGTGCCGCCATCTTGATTTGGGGGGATGGGGGATAAAAATGAGGAAATTCCCGAAAATTTTTAAGCCCACGAAACCTATAGGTTATCGTTTTGGATATACTATACGACTGTGTTCTTATACTGAGCCCAAAATTTGAGCCCCCCCAGCGTGCCCCCTTCAGGGAATTTTGAGAATTTCCGATTTTTCTAGGGATCCTGGGGTCATCAGTTTCCCTCGTACCAAGTTTCAAATTTCTGAGATTTCTGGAAGTGCCTCATTAATTCACGTCTTTTTTCATTTTTAAATATTTATATATACATCGCTCCAGCCCGACTTGCTTTTATATATATAGATGACGGATAAGCATGAGCACGTTGAAAAGTGCAGACTTCCACTTCGAGATTCATATCTCCTAAACGGTTTATGATATTAAGAAACGGTTTGCGCCATCAGACGCCTCATTTATAGCTCTACATGTTTGTATCTAAACCATTTCCTCGTATCTCCCATATTAAGGGGGTAAATTGAGTTCAAATTTTGAATAGGGTGAAATTTGGGTGCATTTTTAACATTTTACATTACATTTTGCCTACTTATGTATAAGCTAGAATCATGAAATTTGGTACACATATGTCCCTTAATCGTGCCAATGTGCGCACACAACGTGATGATCCTATCATTCTTATAAGTGTGTCAAACAATAAAATATACTTGTAAAAATCACCAAATTTACGAACAATCCAGAAATACGGCCAAATTTAACGTATAAGGGAGAGAGATACGACAAAATGTTACAGGACCAAAGTTGTAGATCACTCCGAATTGAAGGGACATTGTGCCATCCGTTTTGTGATACGACTTACCGTTTAGCCAAAAAATAGCTCAAAAGGAATATCTGCACAGTCATTAAAATTGCCTCCATATTTCGATATCCTTGGGGGTAAAAAGTGAAAAATTTGAACATCTTGGAATTTCCCCGTCGGTTAGAGACCAAAAGCTATAATTTCACCAAATTTCAATTGTCTACCTCGTCTCGCAGGTTGTGCCGCCATCTTGATTTGGGGGGATGGGGGATAAAAATGAGGAAATTCCCGAAAATTTTTAAGCCCACGAAACCTATAGGTTATCGTTTTGGATATACTATACGACTGTGTTCTTATACTGAGCCCAAAATTTGAGCCCCCCCAGCGTGCCCCCTTCAGGGAATTTTGAGAATTTCCGATTTTTCTAGGGATCCTGGGGTCATCAGTTTCCCTCGTACCAAGTTTCAAATTTCTGAGATTTCTGGAAGTGCCTCATTAATTCACGTCTTTTTTCATTTTTAAATATTTATATATACATCGCTCCAGCCCGACTTGCTTTTATATATATAGATGACGGATAAGCATGAGCACGTTGAAAAGTGCAGACTTCCACTTCGAGATTCATATCTCCTAAACGGTTTATGATATTAAGAAACGGTTTGCGCCATCAGACGCCTCATTTATAGCTCTACATGTTTATATCTAAACCATTTCCTCGTATCTCCCATATTAAGGGGGTAAATTGAGTTCAAATTTTGAATAGGGTGAAATTTGGGTGCATTTTTAACATTTTACATTACATTTTGCCTACTTATGTATAAGCTAGAATCATGAAATTTGGTACACATATGTCCCTTAATCGTGCCAATGTGCGCACACAACGTGATGATCCTATCATTCTTATAAGTGTGTCAAACAATAAAATATACTTGTAAAAATCACCAAATTTACGAACAATCCAGAAATACGGCCAAATTTAACGTATAAGGGAGAGAGATACGACAAAATGTTACAGGACCAAAGTTGTAGATCACTCCGAATTGAAGGGACATTGTGCCATCCGTTTTGTGATACGACTTACCGTTTAGCCAAAAAATAGCTCAAAAGGAATATCTGCACAGTCATTAAAATTGCCTCCATATTTCGATATCCTTGGGGGTAAAAAGTGAAAAATTTGAACATCTTGGAATTTCCCCGTCGGTTAGAGACCAAAAGCTATAATTTCACCAAATTTCAATTGTCTACCTCGTCTCGCAGGTTGTGCCGCCATCTTGATTTGGGGGGATGGGGGATAAAAATGAGGAAATTCCCGAAAATTTTTAAGCCCACGAAACCTATAGGTTATCGTTTTGGATATACTATACGACTGTGTTCTTATACTGAGCCCAAAATTTGAGCCCCCCCAGCGTGCCCCCTTCAGGGAATTTTGAGAATTTCCGATTTTTCTAGGGATCCTGGGGTCATCAGTTTCCCTCGTACCAAGTTTCAAATTTCTGAGATTTCTGGAAGTGCCTCATTAATTCACGTCTTTTTTCATTTTTAAATATTTATATATACATCGCTCCAGCCCGACTTGCTTTTATATATATAGATGACGGATAAGCATGAGCACGTTGAAAAGTGCAGACTTCCACTTCGAGATTCATATCTCCTAAACGGTTTATGATATTAAGAAACGGTTTGCGCCATCAGACGCCTCATTTATAGCTCTACATGTTTGTATCTAAACCATTTCCTCGTATCTCCCATATTAAGGGGGTAAATTGAGTTCAAATTTTGAATAGGGTGAAATTTGGGTGCATTTTTAACATTTTACATTACATTTTGCCTACTTATGTATAAGCTAGAATCATGAAATTTGGTACACATATGTCCCTTAATCGTGCCAATGTGCGCACACAACGTGATGATCCTATCATTCTTATAAGTGTGTCAAACAATAAAATATACTTGTAAAAATCACCAAATTTACGAACAATCCAGAAATACGGCCAAATTTAACGTATAAGGGAGAGAGATACGACAAAATGTTACAGGAACAAAGTTGTAGATCACTCCGAATTGAAGGGACATTGTGCCATCCGTTTTGTGATACGACTTACCGTTTAGCCAAAAAATAGCTCAAAAGGAATATCTGCACAGTCATTAAAATTGCCTCCATATTTCGATATCCTTGGGGGTAAAAAGTGAAAAATTTGAACATCTTGGAATTTCCCCGTCGGTTAGAGACCAAAAGCTATAATTTCACCAAATTTCAATTGTCTACCTCGTCTCGCAGGTTGTGCCGCCATCTTGATTTGGGGGGATGGGGGATAAAAATGAGGAAATTCCCGAAAATTTTTAAGCCCACGAAACCTATAGGTTATCGTTTTGGATATACTATACGACTGTGTTCTTATACTGAGCCCAAAATTTGAGCCCCCCCAGCGTGCCCCCTTCAGGGAATTTTGAGAATTTCCGATTTTTCTAGGGATCCTGGGGTCATCAGTTTCCCTCGTACCAAGTTTCAAATTTCTGAGATTTCTGGAAGTGCCTCATTAATTCACGTCTTTTTTCATTTTTAAATATTTATATATACATCGCTCCAGCCCGACTTGCTTTTATATATATAGATGACGGATAAGCATGAGCACGTTGAAAAGTGCAGACTTCCACTTCGAGATTCATATCTCCTAAACGGTTTATGATATTAAGAAACGGTTTGCGCCATCAGACGCCTCATTTATCGCTCTACATGTTTGTATCTAAACCATTTCCTCGTATCTCCCATATTAAGGGGGTAAATTGAGTTCAAATTTTGAATAGGGTGAAATTTGGGTGCATTTTTAACATTTTACATTACATTTTGCCTACTTATGTATAAGCTAGAATCATGAAATTTGGTACACATATGTCCCTTAATCGTGCCAATGTGCGCACACAACGTGATGATCCTATCATTCTTATAAGTGTGTCAAACAATAAAATATACTTGTAAAAATCACCAAATTTACGAACAATCCAGAAATACGGCCAAATTTAACGTATAAGGCAGAGAGATACGACAAAATGTCACAGGACCAAAGTTGTAGATCACTCCGAATTGAAGGGACATTGTGCCATCCCTTTTGTGATACGACTTACCGTTTAGCCAAAAAATAGCTCAAAAGGAATGTCTGCACAGTCATTAAAATTGCCTCCATATTTCGATATCCTTGGGGGTAAAAAGTGAAAAATTTGAACATCTTGGAATTTTCCCGTCGGTTAGAGACCAAAAGCTACAATTTCACCAAATTTCAATTGTCTACCTCGTCTCGCAGGTTGTGCCGCCATCTTGATTTGGGGGGATGGGGGATAAAAATGAGGAAATTCCCGAAAATTTTTAAGCCCACGAAACCTATAGGTTATCGTTTTGGATATACTATACGACTGTGTTCTTATACTGAGCCCAAAATTTGAGCCCCCCCAGCGTGCCCCCTTCAGGGAATTTTGAGAATTTCCGATTTTTCTAGGGATCCTGGGGTCATCAGTTTCCCTCGTACCAAGTTTCAAATTTCTGAGATTTCTGGAAGTGCCTCATTAATTCACGTCTTTTTTCATTTTTAAATATTTATATATACATCGCTCCAGCCCGACTTGCTTTTATATATATAGATGACGGATAAGCATGAGCACGTTGAAAAGTGCAGACTTCCACTTCGAGATTCATATCTCCTAAACGGTTTATGATATTAAGAAACGGTTTGCGCCATCAGACGCCTCATTTATCGCTCTACATGTTTGTTTCTAAACCATTTAATCGTATCTCCCATATTAAGGGGGTAAATTGAGATCAAATTTTGAATAGGGTGAAATTTGGGGGCATTTTTAACATTTTACATTACTTTTTGCCTACTTATGTATAAGCTAGAATCATGAAATTTGGTATACATATGTCCCTTAATCGTGCCAATGTGCGCACACAACGTGATGATCCTATCATTCTTATAAGTGTGTCAAACAATGAAATATACTTGTAAAAATCACCAAATTTACGAACAATCCAGAAATACGGCCAAATTTAACGTATAAGGGAGAGAGATACGACAAAATGTCACGGGACCAAAGTTGTAGATCACTCCGAATTGAAGGGACATTGTGCCATCCGTTTTGTGATACGACTTACCGTTTAGCCAAAAAATAGCTCAAAAGGAATGTCTGTACAGTCATTAAAATTGCCTATATATTTCGATATCTTAGGGGGGTAAAAAGTGAAAAATTTGAACATCTTGGAATTTTTCCGTCGGTTAGGGACCAAAAGCTATAATTTCACCAAATTTCAATTGTCTACTTCGTCTGGCAGGTTGTGCCGCCATTTTGATTTGGGGGGATAGGGGATAAAAATGAGGAAATTCTCGAAAATTTTTAAGCCCACGAAACCTATAGGTTATCGTTTTGGATATACTATACGACTGTGTTCTTATGCTTAGCCCAAAATTTGAGCCCCCCCAGCGTGCCCCCTTCAGGGAATTTTGAGAATTTCCGATTTTTCTAGGGATCCTGGGGTCATCAGTTTCCTCCGTACCAAGTTTCAAATTTCTGAGATTTATGGAAGTGCCTCATTAATTCACGTCTTTTTTCATTTTTAAATATTTATATATACATCGCTCCAGCCCGACTTGCTTTTATATATATAGATGACGGATAAGCATGAGCACATTGAAAAGTGCAGACTTCCACTTCGAGATTCATATCTCCTAAACGGTTTATGATATTAAGAAACGGTTTGCGCCATCAGACGCCTCATTTATCGCTCTACATATTTGTTTCTAAACCATTTCCTCGTATCTCCCATATTAAGGGGGTAAATTGAGATCAAATTTTGAATAGGGTGAAATTTGGGTGCATTTTTAACATTTTACATTACGTTTTGCCTACTTATGTATAAGCTAGAATCATGAAATTTGGTACACACATGTCCCTTAATCGTGCCAACGTGCGCACACAACGTGATGATCCTATCATTCTTATAAGTGTGTCAAACAACGAAATATACTTGTAAAAATCACCAAATTTACGAACAATCCAGAAATACGGCCAAATTTAACGTATAAGGGAGAGAGATACGACAAAATGTCACGGGACCAAAGTTGTAGATCACTCCGAATTGAAGGGACATTGTGCCATCCGTTTTGTGATACGACTTACCGTTTAGCCAAAAAATAGCTCAAAGGAATGTCTGCACAGTCATTAAAATTGCCTATATATTTCGATATCTTAGGGGGGTAAAAAGTGAAAAATTTGAACATCTTGGAATTTTTCCGTCGGTTAGGGACCAAAAGCTATAATTTCACCAAATTTCAATTGTCTACTTCGTCTGGCAGGTTGTGCCGCCATTTTGATTTGGGGGGATAGGGGATAAAAATGAGGAAATTCTCGAAAATTTTTAAGCCCACGAAACCTATAGGTTATCGTTTTGGATATACTATACGACTGTGTTCTTATGCTGAGCCCAAAATTTGAGCCCCCCCAGCGTGCCCCCTTCAGGGAATTTTGAGAATTTCCGATTTTTCTAGGGATCCTGGGGTCATCAGTTTCCTCCGTACCAAGTTTCAAATTTCTGAGATTTATGGAAGTGCTTCATTAATTCACGTCTTTTTTCATTTTTAAATATTTATATATACATCGCTCCAGCCCGACTTGCTTTTATATATATAGATGACGGATAAGCATGAGCACATTGAAAAGTGCAGACTTCCACTTCGAGATTCATATCTCCTAAACGGTTTATGATATTAAGAAACGGTTTGCGCCATCAGACGCCTCATTTATCGCTCTACATATTTGTTTCTAAACCATTTCCTCGTATTTCCCATATTAAGGGGGTAAATTGAGATCAAATTTTGAATAGGGTGAAATTTGGGTGCATTTTTAACATTTTACATTACGTTTTGCCTACTTATGTATAAGCTAGAATCATGAAATTTGGTACACACATGTCCCTTAATCGTGCCAACGTGCGCACACAACGTGATGATCCTATCATTCTTATAAGTGTGTCAAACAACGAAATATACTTGTAAAAATCACCAAATTTACGAACAATCCAGAAATACGGCCAAATTTAACGTATAAGGGAGAGAGATACGACAAAATGTCACGGGACCAAAGTTGTAGATCACTCCGAATTGAAGGGACATTGTGCCATCCGTTTTGTGATACGACTTACCGTTTAGCCAAAAAATAGCTCAAAAGGAATGTCTGCACAGTCATTAAAATTGCCTATATATTTCGATATCTTAGGGGGGTAAAAAGTGAAAAATTTGAACATCTTGGAATTTTTCCGTCGGTTAGGGACCAAAAGCTATAATTTCACAAAATTTCAATTGTCTACTTCGTCTGGCAGGTTGTGCCGCCATTTTGATTTGGGGGGATAGGGGATAAAAATGAGGAAATTCTCGAAAATTTTTAAGCCCACGAAACCTATAGGTTATCGTTTTGGATATACTATACGACTGTGTTCTTATGCTGAGCCCAAAATTTGAGCCCCCCCAGCGTGCCCCCTTCAGGGAATTTTGAGAATTTCCGATTTTTCTAGGGATCCTGGGGTCATCAGTTTCCTCCGTACCAAGTTTCAAATTTCTGAGATTTATGGAAGTGCCTCATTAATTCACGTCTTTTTTCATTTTTAAATATTTATATATACATCGCTCCAGCCCGACTTGCTTTTATATATATAGATGACGGATAAGCATGAGCACATTGAAAAGTGCAGACTTCCACTTCGAGATTCATATCTCCTAAACGGTTTATGATATTAAGAAACGGTTTGCGCCATCAGACGCCTCATTTATCGCTCTACATATTTGTTTCTAAACCATTTCCTCGTATCTCCCATATTAAGGGGGTAAATTGAGATCAAATTTTGAATAGGGTGAAATTTGGGTGCATTTTTAACATTTTACATTACGTTTTGCCTACTTATGTATAAGCTAGAATCATGAAATTTGGTACACGCATGTCCCTTAATCGTGCCAACGTGCGCACACAACGTGATGATCCTATCATTCTTATAAGTGTGTCAAACAACGAAATATACTTGTAAAAATCACCAAATTTACGAACAATCCAGAAATACGGCCAAATTTAACGTATAAGGGAGAGAGATACGACAAAATGTCACGGGACCAAAGTTGTAGATCACTCCGAATTGAAGGGACATTGTGCCATCCGTTTTGTGATACGACTTACCGTTTAGCCAAAAAATAGCTCAAAAGGAATGTCTGCACAGTCATTAAAATTGCCTATATATTTCGATATCTTAGGGGGGTAAAAAGTGAAAAATTTGAACATCTTGGAATTTTTCCGTCGGTTAGGGACCAAAAGCTATAATTTCACCAAATTTCAATTGTCTACTTCGTCTGGCAGGTTGTGCCGCCATTTTGATTTGGGGGGATAGGGGATAAAAATGAGGAAATTCTCGAAAATTTTTAAGCCCACGAAACCTATAGGTTATCGTTTTGGATATACTATACGACTGTGTTCTTATGCTGAGCCCAAAATTTGAGCCCCCCCAGCGTGCCCCCTTCAGGGAATTTTGAGAATTTCCGATTTTTCTAGGGATCCTGGGGTCATCAGTTTCCTCCGTACCAAGTTTCAAATTTCTGAGATTTATGGAAGTGCCTCATTAATTCACGTCTTTTTTCATTTTTAAATATTTATATATACATCGCTCCAGCCCGACTTGCTTTTATATATATAGATGACGGATAAGCATGAGCACATTGAAAAGTGCAGACTTCCACTTCGAGATTCATATCTCCTAAACGGTTTATGATATTAAGAAACGGTATGCGCCATCAGACGCCTCATTTATCGCTCTACATATTTGTTTCTAAACCATTTCCTCGTATCTCCCATATTAAGGGGGTAAATTGAGATCAAATTTTGAATAGGGTGAAATTTGGGTGCATTTTTAACATTTTACATTACGTTTTGCCTACTTATGTATAAGCTAGAATCATGAAATTTGGTACACACATGTCCCTTAATCGTGCCAACGTGCGCACACAACGTGATGATCCTATCATTCTTATAAGTGTGTCAAACAACGAAATATACTTGTAAAAATCACCAAATTTACGAACAATCCAGAAATACGGCCAAATTTAACGTATAAGGGAGAGAGATACGACAAAATGTCACGGGACCAAAGTTGTAGATCACTCCGAATTGAAGGGACATTGTGCCATCCGTTTTGTGATACGACTTACCGTTTAGCCAAAAAATAGCTCAAAGGAATGTCTGCACAGTCATTAAAATTGCCTATATATTTCGATATCTTAGGGGGGTAAAAAGTGAAAAATTTGAACATCTTGGAATTTTTCCGTCGGTTAGGGACCAAAAGCTATAATTTCACCAAATTTCAATTGTCTACTTCGTCTGGCAGGTTGTGCCGCCATTTTGATTTGGGGGGATAGGGGATAAAAATGAGGAAATTCTCGAAAATTTTTAAGCCCACGAAACCTATAGGTTATCGTTTTGGATATACTATACGACTGTGTTCTTATGCTGAGCCCAAAATTTGAGCCCCCCCAGCGTGCCCCCTTCAGGGAATTTTGAGAATTTCCGATTTTTCTAGGGATCCTGGGGTCATCAGTTTCCTCCGTACCAAGTTTCAAATTTCTGAGATTTATGGAAGTGCTTCATTAATTCACGTCTTTTTTCATTTTTAAATATTTATATATACATCGCTCCAGCCCGACTTGCTTTTATATATATAGATGACGGATAAGCATGAGCACATTGAAAAGTGCAGACTTCCACTTCGAGATTCATATCTCCTAAACGGTTTATGATATTAAGAAACGGTTTGCGCCATCAGACGCCTCATTTATCGCTCTACATATTTGTTTCTAAACCATTTCCTCGTATCTCCCATATTAAGGGGGTAAATTGAGATCAAATTTTGAATAGGGTGAAATTTGGGTGCATTTTTAACATTTTACATTACGTTTTGCCTACTTATGTATAAGCTAGAATCATGAAATTTGGTACACACATGTCCCTTAATCGTGCCAACGTGCGCACACAACGTGATGATCCTATCATTCTTATAAGTGTGTCAAACAACGAAATATACTTGTAAAAATCACCAAATTTACGAACAATCCAGAAATACGGCCAAATTTAACGTATAAGGGAGAGAGATACGACAAAATGTCACGGGACCAAAGTTGTAGATCACTCCGAATTGAAGGGACATTGTGCCATCCGTTTTGTGATACGACTTACCGTTTAGCCAAAAAATAGCTCAAAAGGAATGTCTGCACAGTCATTAAAATTGCCTATATATTTCGATATCTTAGGGGGGTAAAAAGTGAAAAATTTGAACATCTTGGAATTTTTCCGTCGGTTAGGGACCAAAAGCTATAATTTCACAAAATTTCAATTGTCTACTTCGTCTGGCAGGTTGTGCCGCCATTTTGATTTGGGGGGATAGGGGATAAAAATGAGGAAATTCTCGAAAATTTTTAAGCCCACGAAACCTATAGGTTATCGTTTTGGATATACTATACGACTGTGTTCTTATGCTGAGCCCAAAATTTGAGCCCCCCCAGCGTGCCCCCTTCAGGGAATTTTGAGAATTTCCGATTTTTCTAGGGATCCTGGGGTCATCAGTTTCCTCCGTACCAAGTTTCAAATTTCTGAGATTTATGGAAGTGCCTCATTAATTCACGTCTTTTTTCATTTTTAAATATTTATATATACATCGCTCCAGCCCGACTTGCTTTTATATATATAGATGACGGATAAGCATGAGCACATTGAAAAGTGCAGACTTCCACTTCGAGATTCATATCTCCTAAACGGTTTATGATATTAAGAAACGGTTTGCGCCATCAGACGCCTCATTTATCGCTCTACATATTTGTTTCTAAACCATTTCCTCGTATCTCCCATATTAAGGGGGTAAATTGAGATCAAATTTTGAATAGGGTGAAATTTGGGTGCATTTTTAACATTTTACATTACGTTTTGCCTACTTATGTATAAGCTAGAATCATGAAATTTGGTACACGCATGTCCCTTAATCGTGCCAACGTGCGCACACAACGTGATGATCCTATCATTCTTATAAGTGTGTCAAACAACGAAATATACTTGTAAAAATCACCAAATTTACGAACAATCCAGAAATACGGCCAAATTTAACGTATAAGGGAGAGAGATACGACAAAATGTCACGGGACCAAAGTTGTAGATCACTCCGAATTGAAGGGACATTGTGCCATCCGTTTTGTGATACGACTTACCGTTTAGCCAAAAAATAGCTCAAAAGGAATGTCTGCACAGTCATTAAAATTGCCTATATATTTCGATATCTTAGGGGGGTAAAAAGTGAAAAATTTGAACATCTTGGAATTTTTCCGTCGGTTAGGGACCAAAAGCTATAATTTCACCAAATTTCAATTGTCTACTTCGTCTGGCAGGTTGTGCCGCCATTTTGATTTGGGGGGATAGGGGATAAAAATGAGGAAATTCTCGAAAATTTTTAAGCCCACGAAACCTATAGGTTATCGTTTTGGATATACTATACGACTGTGTTCTTATGCTGAGCCCAAAATTTGAGCCCCCCCAGCGTGCCCCCTTCAGGGAATTTTGAGAATTTCCGATTTTTCTAGGGATCCTGGGGTCATCAGTTTCCTCCGTACCAAGTTTCAAATTTCTGAGATTTATGGAAGTGCCTCATTAATTCACGTCTTTTTTCATTTTTAAATATTTATATATACATCGCTCCAGCCCGACTTGCTTTTATATATATAGATGACGGATAAGCATGAGCACATTGAAAAGTGCAGACTTCCACTTCGAGATTCATATCTCCTAAACGGTTTATGATATTAAGAAACGGTTTGCGCCATCAGACGCCTCATTTATCGCTCTACATATTTGTTTCTAAACCATTTCCTCGTATCTCCCATATTAAGGGGGTAAATTGAGATCAAATTTTGAATAGGGTGAAATTTGGGTGCATTTTTAACATTTTACATTACGTTTTGCCTACTTATGTATAAGCTAGAATCATGAAATTTGGTACACACATGTCCCTTAATCGTGCCAACGTGCGCACACAACGTGATGATCCTATCATTCTTATAAGTGTGTCAAACAACGAAATATACTTGTAAAAATCACCAAATTTACGAACAATCCAGAAATACGGCCAAATTTAACGTATAAGGGAGAGAGATACGACAAAATGTCACAGGACCAAAGTTGTAGATCACTCCCAATTGAAGCGACGTTGTGCCATCCGTTTTGTGATACGACTTACCGTTTAGCCAAAAAATAGCTCAAAAGGAATGTCTGCACAGTCATTAAAATTGCCTATACATTTCGATATCTTAGGGGGGTAAAAAGTGAAAAATTTGAACATCTTGGAATTTTTCCGTCGGTTAGGGACCAAAAGCTATAATTTCACCAAATTTCAATTGTCTACTTCGTCTGGCAGGTTGTGCCGCCATTTTGATTTGGGGGGATAGGGGATAAAAATGAGGAAATTCTCGAAAATTTTTAAGCCCACGAAACCTATAGGTTATCGTTTTGGATATACTATACGACTGTGTTCTTATGCTGAGCCCAAAATTTGAGCCCCCCCAGCGTGCCCCCTTCAGGGAATTTTGAGAATTTCCGATTTTTCTAGGGATCCTGGGGTCATCAGTTTCCTCCGTACCAAGTTTCAAATTTCTGAGATTTATGGAAGTGCCTCATTAATTCACGTCTTTTTTCATTTTTAAATATTTATATATACATCGCTCCAGCCCGACTTGCTTTTATATATATAGATGACGGATAAGCATGAGCACGTTGAAAAGTGCAGACTTCCACTTCGAGATTCATATCTCCTAAACGGTTTATGATATTAAGAAACGGTTTGCGCCATCAGACGCCTCATTTATCGCTCTACATGTTTGTATCTAAACCATTTCCTAGTATCTCCCATAATAAGGGGGTAAATTGAGTTCAAATTTTGAATAGGGTGAAATTTGGGTGCATTTTTAACATTTTACATTACATTTTGCCTACTTATGTATAAGCTAGAATCATGAAATTTGGTACACATATGTCCCTTAATCGTGCCAATGTGCGCACACAACGTGATGATCCTATCATTCTTATAAGTGTGTCAAACAATAAAATATACTTGTAAAAATCACCAAATTTACGAACAATCCAGAAATACGGCCAAATTTAACGTATAAGGGAGAGAGATACGACAAAATGTCACAGGACCAAAGTTGTAGATCACTCCGAATTGAAGGGACATTGTGCCATCCCTTTTGTGATACGACTTACCGTTTAGCCAAAAAATAGCTCAAAAGGAATGTCTGCACAGTCATTAAAATTGCCTCCATATTTCGATATCCTTGCGGGTAAAAAGTGAAAAATTTGAATATCTTGGAATTTTGCCGTCGGTTAGAGACCATAAGCTATAATTTCACCAAATTTCAATTGTCTACCTCGTCTCGCAGGTTGTGCCGCCATCTTGATTTGGGGGGATGGGGGATAAAAATGAGGAAATTCCCGAAAATTTTTAAGCCCACGAAACCTATAGGTTATCGTTTTGGATATACTATACGACTGTGTTCTTATACTGAGCCCAAAATTTGAGCCCCCCCAGCGTGCCCCCTTCAGGGAATTTTGAGAATTTCCGATTTTTCTAGGGATCCTGGGGTCATCAGTTTCCCTCCTACCAAGTTTCAAATTTCTGAGATTTCTGGAAGTGCCTCATTAATTCACGTCTTTTTTCATTTTTAAATATTTATATATACATCGCTCCAGCCCGACTTGCTTTTATATATATAGATGACGGATAAGCATGAGCACGTTGAAAAGTGCAGACTTCCACTTCGAGATTCATATCTCCTAAACGGTTTATGATATTAAGAAACGGTTTGCGCCATCAGACGCCTCATTTATAGCTCTACATGTTTATATCTAAACCATTTCCTCGTATCTCCCATATTAAGGGGGTAAATTGAGATCAAATTTTGAATAGGGTGAAATTTGGGTGCATTTTTAACATTTTACATTACATTTTGCCTACTTATGTATAAGCTAGAATCATGAAATTTGGTACACATATGTCCCTTAATCGTGCCAATGTGCGCACACAACGTGATGATCCTATCATTCTTATAAGTGTGTCAAACAATAAAATATACTTGTAAAAATCACCAAATTTACGAACAATCCAGAAATACGGCCAAATTTAACGTATAAGGGAGAGAGATACGACAAAATGTTACAGGACCAAAGTTGTAGATCACTCCGAATTGAAGGGACATTGTGCCATCCGTTTTGTGATACGACTTACCGTTTAGCCAAAAAATAGCTCAAAAGGAATATCTGCACAGTCATTAAAATTGCCTCCATATTTCGATATCCTTGGGGGTAAAAAGTGAAAAATTTGAACATCTTGGAATTTCCCCGTCGGTTAGAGACCAAAAGCTATAATTTCACCAAATTTCAATTGTCTACCTCGTCTCGCAGGTTGTGCCGCCATCTTGATTTGGGGGGATGGGGGATAAAAATGAGGAAATTCCCGAAAATTTTTAAGCCCACGAAACCTATAGGTTATCGTTTTGGATATACTATACGACTGTGTTCTTATACTGAGCCCAAAATTTGAGCCCCCCCAGCGTGCCCCCTTCAGGGAATTTTGAGAATTTCCGATTTTTCTAGGGATCCTGGGGTCATCAGTTTCCCTCGTACCAAGTTTCAAATTTCTGAGATTTCTGGAAGTGCCTCATTAATTCACGTCTTTTTTCATTTTTAAATATTTATATATACATCGCTCCAGCCCGACTTGCTTTTATATATATAGATGACGGATAAGCATGAGCACGTTGAAAAGTGCAGACTTCCACTTCGAGATTCATATCTCCTAAACGGTTTATGATATTAAGAAACGGTTTGCGCCATCAGACGCCTCATTTATAGCTCTACATGTTTGTATCTAAACCATTTCCTCGTATCTCCCATATTAAGGGGGTAAATTGAGTTCAAATTTTGAATAGGGTGAAATTTGGGTGCATTTTTAACATTTTACATTACATTTTGCCTACTTATGTATAAGCTAGAATCATGAAATTTGGTACACATATGTCCCTTAATCGTGCCAATGTGCGCACACAACGTGATGATCCTATCATTCTTATAAGTGTGTCAAACAATAAAATATACTTGTAAAAATCACCAAATTTACGAACAATCCAGAAATACGGCCAAATTTAACGTATAAGGGAGAGAGATACGACAAAATGTTACAGGACCAAAGTTGTAGATCACTCCGAATTGAAGGGACATTGTGCCATCCGTTTTGTGATACGACTTACCGTTTAGCCAAAAAATAGCTCAAAAGGAATATCTGCACAGTCATTAAAATTGCCTCCATATTTCGATATCCTTGGGGGTAAAAAGTGAAAAATTTGAACATCTTGGAATTTCCCCGTCGGTTAGAGACCAAAAGCTATAATTTCACCAAATTTCAATTGTCTACCTCGTCTCGCAGGTTGTGCCGCCATCTTGATTTGGGGGGATGGGGGATAAAAATGAGGAAATTCCCGAAAATTTTTAAGCCCACGAAACCTATAGGTTATCGTTTTGGATATACTATACGACTGTGTTCTTATACTGAGCCCAAAATTTGAGCCCCCCCAGCGTGCCCCCTTCAGGGAATTTTGAGAATTTCCGATTTTTCTAGGGATCCTGGGGTCATCAGTTTCCTCCGTACCAAGTTTCAAATTTCTGAGATTTATGGAAGTGCCTCATTAATTCACGTCTTTTTTCATTTTTAAATATTTATATATACATCGCTCCAGCCCGACTTGCTTTTATATATATAGATGACGGATAAGCATGAGCACATTGAAAAGTGCAGACTTCCACTTCGAGATTCATATCTCCTAAACGGTTTATGATATTAAGAAACGGTTTGCGCCATCAGACGCCTCATTTATCGCTCTACATATTTGTTTCTAAACCATTTCCTCGTATCTCCCATATTAAGGGGGTAAATTGAGATCAAATTTTGAATAGGGTGAAATTTGGGTGCATTTTTAACATTTTACATTACGTTTTGCCTACTTATGTATAAGCTAGAATCATGAAATTTGGTACACACATGTCCCTTAATCGTGCCAACGTGCGCACACAACGTGATGATCCTATCATTCTTATAAGTGTGTCAAACAACGAAATATACTTGTAAAAATCACCAAATTTACGAACAATCCAGAAATACGGCCAAATTTAACGTATAAGGGAGAGAGATACGACAAAATGTCACAGGACCAAAGTTGTAGATCACTCCCAATTGAAGCGACGTTGTGCCATCCGTTTTGTGATACGACTTACCGTTTAGCCAAAAAATAGCTCAAAAGGAATGTCTGCACAGTCATTAAAATTGCCTATACATTTCGATATCTTAGGGGGGTAAAAAGTGAAAAATTTGAACATCTTGGAATTTTTCCGTCGGTTAGGGACCAAAAGCTATAATTTCACCAAATTTCAATTGTCTACTTCGTCTGGCAGGTTGTGCCGCCATTTTGATTTGGGGGGATAGGGGATAAAAATGAGGAAATTCTCGAAAATTTTTAAGCCCACGAAACCTATAGGTTATCGTTTTGGATATACTATACGACTGTGTTCTTATGCTGAGCCCAAAATTTGAGCCCCCCCAGCGTGCCCCCTTCAGGGAATTTTGAGAATTTCCGATTTTTCTAGGGATCCTGGGGTCATCAGTTTCCTCCGTACCAAGTTTCAAATTTCTGAGATTTATGGAAGTGCCTCATTAATTCACGTCTTTTTTCATTTTTAAATATTTATATATACATCGCTCCAGCCCGACTTGCTTTTATATATATAGATGACGGATAAGCATGAGCACGTTGAAAAGTGCAGACTTCCACTTCGAGATTCATATCTCCTAAACGGTTTATGATATTAAGAAACGGTTTGCGCCATCAGACGCCTCATTTATCGCTCTACATGTTTGTATCTAAACCATTTCCTAGTATCTCCCATAATAAGGGGGTAAATTGAGTTCAAATTTTGAATAGGGTGAAATTTGGGTGCATTTTTAACATTTTACATTACATTTTGCCTACTTATGTATAAGCTAGAATCATGAAATTTGGTACACATATGTCCCTTAATCGTGCCAATGTGCGCACACAACGTGATGATCCTATCATTCTTATAAGTGTGTCAAACAATAAAATATACTTGTAAAAATCACCAAATTTACGAACAATCCAGAAATACGGCCAAATTTAACGTATAAGGGAGAGAGATACGACAAAATGTCACAGGACCAAAGTTGTAGATCACTCCGAATTGAAGGGACATTGTGCCATCCCTTTTGTGATACGACTTACCGTTTAGCCAAAAAATAGCTCAAAAGGAATGTCTGCACAGTCATTAAAATTGCCTCCATATTTCGATATCCTTGCGGGTAAAAAGTGAAAAATTTGAATATCTTGGAATTTTGCCGTCGGTTAGAGACCATAAGCTATAATTTCACCAAATTTCAATTGTCTACCTCGTCTCGCAGGTTGTGCCGCCATCTTGATTTGGGGGGATGGGGGATAAAAATGAGGAAATTCCCGAAAATTTTTAAGCCCACGAAACCTATAGGTTATCGTTTTGGATATACTATACGACTGTGTTCTTATACTGAGCCCAAAATTTGAGCCCCCCCAGCGTGCCCCCTTCAGGGAATTTTGAGAATTTCCGATTTTTCTAGGGATCCTGGGGTCATCAGTTTCCCTCCTACCAAGTTTCAAATTTCTGAGATTTCTGGAAGTGCCTCATTAATTCACGTCTTTTTTCATTTTTAAATATTTATATATACATCGCTCCAGCCCGACTTGCTTTTATATATATAGATGACGGATAAGCATGAGCACGTTGAAAAGTGCAGACTTCCACTTCGAGATTCATATCTCCTAAACGGTTTATGATATTAAGAAACGGTTTGCGCCATCAGACGCCTCATTTATAGCTCTACATGTTTATATCTAAACCATTTCCTCGTATCTCCCATATTAAGGGGGTAAATTGAGTTCAAATTTTGAATAGGGTGAAATTTGGGTGCATTTTTAACATTTTACATTACATTTTGCCTACTTATGTATAAGCTAGAATCATGAAATTTGGTACACATATGTCCCTTAATCGTGCCAATGTGCGCACACAACGTGATGATCCTATCATTCTTATAAGTGTGTCAAACAATAAAATATACTTGTAAAAATCACCAAATTTACGAACAATCCAGAAATACGGCCAAATTTAACGTATAAGGGAGAGAGATACGACAAAATGTTACAGGACCAAAGTTGTAGATCACTCCGAATTGAAGGGACATTGTGCCATCCGTTTTGTGATACGACTTACCGTTTAGCCAAAAAATAGCTCAAAAGGAATATCTGCACAGTCATTAAAATTGCCTCCATATTTCGATATCCTTGGGGGTAAAAAGTGAAAAATTTGAACATCTTGGAATTTCCCCGTCGGTTAGAGACCAAAAGCTATAATTTCACCAAATTTCAATTGTCTACCTCGTCTCGCAGGTTGTGCCGCCATCTTGATTTGGGGGGATGGGGGATAAAAATGAGGAAATTCCCGAAAATTTTTAAGCCCACGAAACCTATAGGTTATCGTTTTGGATATACTATACGACTGTGTTCTTATACTGAGCCCAAAATTTGAGCCCCCCCAGCGTGCCCCCTTCAGGGAATTTTGAGAATTTCCGATTTTTCTAGGGATCCTGGGGTCATCAGTTTCCCTCGTACCAAGTTTCAAATTTCTGAGATTTCTGGAAGTGCCTCATTAATTCACGTCTTTTTTCATTTTTAAATATTTATATATACATCGCTCCAGCCCGACTTGCTTTTATATATATAGATGACGGATAAGCATGAGCACGTTGAAAAGTGCAGACTTCCACTTCGAGATTCATATCTCCTAAACGGTTTATGATATTAAGAAACGGTTTGCGCCATCAGACGCCTCATTTATAGCTCTACATGTTTGTATCTAAACCATTTCCTCGTATCTCCCATATTAAGGGGGTAAATTGAGTTCAAATTTTGAATAGGGTGAAATTTGGGTGCATTTTTAACATTTTACATTACATTTTGCCTACTTATGTATAAGCTAGAATCATGAAATTTGGTACACATATGTCCCTTAATCGTGCCAATGTGCGCACACAACGTGATGATCCTATCATTCTTATAAGTGTGTCAAACAATAAAATATACTTGTAAAAATCACCAAATTTACGAACAATCCAGAAATACGGCCAAATTTAACGTATAAGGGAGAGAGATACGACAAAATGTTACAGGACCAAAGTTGTAGATCACTCCGAATTGAAGGGACATTGTGCCATCCGTTTTGTGATACGACTTACCGTTTAGCCAAAAAATAGCTCAAAAGGAATATCTGCACAGTCATTAAAATTGCCTCCATATTTCGATATCCTTGGGGGTAAAAAGTGAAAAATTTGAACATCTTGGAATTTCCCCGTCGGTTAGAGACCAAAAGCTATAATTTCACCAAATTTCAATTGTCTACCTCGTCTCGCAGGTTGTGCCGCCATCTTGATTTGGGGGGGATGGGGGATAAAAATGAGGAAATTCCCGAAAATTTTTAAGCCCACGAAACCTATAGGTTATCGTTTTGGATATACTATACGACTGTGTTCTTATACTGAGCCCAAAATTTGAGCCCCCCCAGCGTGCCCCCTTCAGGGAATTTTGAGAATTTCCGATTTTTCTAGGGATCCTGGGGTCATCAGTTTCCCTCGTACCAAGTTTCAAATTTCTGAGATTTCTGGAAGTGCCTCATTAATTCACGTCTTTTTTCATTTTTAAATATTTATATATACATCGCTCCAGCCCGACTTGCTTTTATATATATAGATGACGGATAAGCATGAGCACGTTGAAAAGTGCAGACTTCCACTTCGAGATTCATATCTCCTAAACGGTTTATGATATTAAGAAACGGTTTGCGCCATCAGACGCCTCATTTATCGCTCTACATGTTTGTATCTAAACCATTTCCTCGTATCTCCCATATTAAGGGGGTAAATTGAGTTCAAATTTTGAATAGGGTGAAATTTGGGTGCATTTTTAACATTTTACATTACATTTTGCCTACTTATGTATAAGCTAGAATCATGAAATTTGGTACACATATGTCCCTTAATCGTGCCAATGTGCGCACACAACGTGATGATCCTATCATTCTTATAAGTGTGTCAAACAATAAAATATACTTGTAAAAATCACCAAATTTACGAACAATCCAGAAATACGGCCAAATTTAACGTATAAGGGAGAGAGATACGACAAAATGTCACAGGACCAAAGTTGTAGATCACTCCGAATTGAAGGGACATTGTGCCATCCCTTTTGTGATACGACTTACCGTTTAGCCAAAAAATAGCTCAAAAGGAATGTCTGCACAGTCATTAAAATTGCCTCCATATTTCGATATCCTTGCGGGTAAAAAGTGAAAAATTTGAATATCTTGGAATTTTGCCGTCGGTTAGAGACCATAAGCTATAATTTCACCAAATTTCAATTGTCTACCTCGTCTCGCAGGTTGTGCCGCCATCTTGATTTGGGGGGATGGGGGATAAAAATGAGGAAATTCCCGAAAATTTTTAAGCCCACGAAACCTATAGGTTATCGTTTTGGATATACTATACGACTGTGTTCTTATACTGAGCCCAAAATTTGAGCCCCCCCAGCGTGCCCCCTTCAGGGAATTTTGAGAATTTCCGATTTTTCTAGGGATCCTGGGGTCATCAGTTTCCCTCCTACCAAGTTTCAAATTTCTGAGATTTCTGGAAGTGCCTCATTAATTCACGTCTTTTTTCATTTTTAAATATTTATATATACATCGCTCCAGCCCGACTTGCTTTTATATATATAGATGACGGATAAGCATGAGCACGTTGAAAAGTGCAGACTTCCACTTCGAGATTCATATCTCCTAAACGGTTTATGATATTAAGAAACGGTTTGCGCCATCAGACGCCTCATTTATAGCTCTACATGTTTGTATCTAAACCATTTCCTCGTATCTCCCATATTAAGGGGGTAAATTGAGTTCAAATTTTGAATAGGGTGAAATTTGGGTGCATTTTTAACATTTTACATTACATTTTGCCTACTTATGTATAAGCTAGAATCATGAAATTTGGTACACATATGTCCCTTAATCGTGCCAATGTGCGCACACAACGTGATGATCCTATCATTCTTATAAGTGTGTCAAACAATAAAATATACTTGTAAAAATCACCAAATTTACGAACAATCCAGAAATACGGCCAAATTTAACGTATAAGGGAGAGAGATACGACAAAATGTTACAGGACCAAAGTTGTAGATCACTCCGAATTGAAGGGACATTGTGCCATCCGTTTTGTGATACGACTTACCGTTTAGCCAAAAAATAGCTCAAAAGGAATATCTGCACAGTCATTAAAATTGCCTCCATATTTCGATATCCTTGGGGGTAAAAAGTGAAAAATTTGAACATCTTGGAATTTCCCCGTCGGTTAGAGACCAAAAGCTATAATTTCACCAAATTTCAATTGTCTACCTCGTCTCGCAGGTTGTGCCGCCATCTTGATTTGGGGGGATGGGGGATAAAAATGAGGAAATTCCCGAAAATTTTTAAGCCCACGAAACCTATAGGTTATCGTTTTGGATATACTATACGACTGTGTTCTTATACTGAGCCCAAAATTTGAGCCCCCCCAGCGTGCCCCCTTCAGGGAATTTTGAGAATTTCCGATTTTTCTAGGGATCCTGGGGTCATCAGTTTCCCTCGTACCAAGTTTCAAATTTCTGAGATTTCTGGAAGTGCCTCATTAATTCACGTCTTTTTTCATTTTTAAATATTTATATATACATCGCTCCAGCCCGACTTGCTTTTATATATATAGATGACGGATAAGCATGAGCACGTTGAAAAGTGCAGACTTCCACTTCGAGATTCATATCTCCTAAACGGTTTATGATATTAAGAAACGGTTTGCGCCATCAGACGCCTCATTTATCGCTCTACATGTTTGTATCTAAACCATTTCCTCGTATCTCCCATATTAAGGGGGTAAATTGAGTTCAAATTTTGAATAGGGTGAAATTTGGGTGCATTTTTAACATTTTACATTACATTTTGCCTACTTATGTATAAGCTAGAATCATGAAATTTGGTACACATATGTCCCTTAATCGTGCCAATGTGCGCACACAACGTGATGATCCTATCATTCTTATAAGTGTGTCAAACAATAAAATATACTTGTAAAAATCACCAAATTTACGAACAATCCAGAAATACGGCCAAATTTAACGTATAAGGGAGAGAGATACGACAAAATGTCACAGGACCAAAGTTGTAGATCACTCCGAATTGAAGGGACATTGTGCCATCCCTTTTGTGATACGACTTACCGTTTAGCCAAAAAATAGCTCAAAAGGAATGTCTGCACAGTCATTAAAATTGCCTCCATATTTCGATATCCTTGCGGGTAAAAAGTGAAAAATTTGAATATCTTGGAATTTTGCCGTCGGTTAGAGACCATAAGCTATAATTTCACCAAATTTCAATTGTCTACCTCGTCTCGCAGGTTGTGCCGCCATCTTGATTTGGGGGGATGGGGGATAAAAATGAGGAAATTCCCGAAAATTTTTAAGCCCACGAAACCTATAGGTTATCGTTTTGGATATACTATACGACTGTGTTCTTATACTGAGCCCAAAATTTGAGCCCCCCCAGCGTGCCCCCTTCAGGGAATTTTGAGAATTTCCGATTTTTCTAGGGATCCTGGGGTCATCAGTTTCCCTCCTACCAAGTTTCAAATTTCTGAGATTTCTGGAAGTGCCTCATTAATTCACGTCTTTTTTCATTTTTAAATATTTATATATACATCGCTCCAGCCCGACTTGCTTTTATATATATAGATGACGGATAAGCATGAGCACGTTGAAAAGTGCAGACTTCCACTTCGAGATTCATATCTCCTAAACGGTTTATGATATTAAGAAACGGTTTGCGCCATCAGACGCCTCATTTATAGCTCTACATGTTTATATCTAAACCATTTCCTCGTATCTCCCATATTAAGGGGGTAAATTGAGTTCAAATTTTGAATAGGGTGAAATTTGGGTGCATTTTTAACATTTTACATTACATTTTGCCTACTTATGTATAAGCTAGAATCATGAAATTTGGTACACATATGTCCCTTAATCGTGCCAATGTGCGCACACAACGTGATGATCCTATCATTCTTATAAGTGTGTCAAACAATAAAATATACTTGTAAAAATCACCAAATTTACGAACAATCCAGAAATACGGCCAAATTTAACGTATAAGGGAGAGAGATACGACAAAATGTTACAGGACCAAAGTTGTAGATCACTCCGAATTGAAGGGACATTGTGCCATCCGTTTTGTGATACGACTTACCGTTTAGCCAAAAAATAGCTCAAAAGGAATATCTGCACAGTCATTAAAATTGCCTCCATATTTCGATATCCTTGGGGGTAAAAAGTGAAAAATTTGAACATCTTGGAATTTCCCCGTCGGTTAGAGACCAAAAGCTATAATTTCACCAAATTTCAATTGTCTACCTCGTCTCGCAGGTTGTGCCGCCATCTTGATTTGGGGGGATGGGGGATAAAAATGAGGAAATTCCCGAAAATTTTTAAGCCCACGAAACCTATAGGTTATCGTTTTGGATATACTATACGACTGTGTTCTTATACTGAGCCCAAAATTTGAGCCCCCCCAGCGTGCCCCCTTCAGGGAATTTTGAGAATTTCCGATTTTTCTAGGGATCCTGGGGTCATCAGTTTCCCTCGTACCAAGTTTCAAATTTCTGAGATTTCTGGAAGTGCCTCATTAATTCACGTCTTTTTTCATTTTTAAATATTTATATATACATCGCTCCAGCCCGACTTGCTTTTATATATATAGATGACGGATAAGCATGAGCACGTTGAAAAGTGCAGACTTCCACTTCGAGATTCATATCTCCTAAACGGTTTATGATATTAAGAAACGGTTTGCGCCATCAGACGCCTCATTTATAGCTCTACATGTTTGTATCTAAACCATTTCCTCGTATCTCCCATATTAAGGGGGTAAATTGAGTTCAAATTTTGAATAGGGTGAAATTTGGGTGCATTTTTAACATTTTACATTACATTTTGCCTACTTATGTATAAGCTAGAATCATGAAATTTGGTACACATATGTCCCTTAATCGTGCCAATGTGCGCACACAACGTGATGATCCTATCATTCTTATAAGTGTGTCAAACAATAAAATATACTTGTAAAAATCACCAAATTTACGAACAATCCAGAAATACGGCCAAATTTAACGTATAAGGGAGAGAGATACGACAAAATGTTACAGGACCAAAGTTGTAGATCACTCCGAATTGAAGGGACATTGTGCCATCCGTTTTGTGATACGACTTACCGTTTAGCCAAAAAATAGCTCAAAAGGAATATCTGCACAGTCATTAAAATTGCCTCCATATTTCGATATCCTTGGGGGTAAAAAGTGAAAAATTTGAACATCTTGGAATTTCCCCGTCGGTTAGAGACCAAAAGCTATAATTTCACCAAATTTCAATTGTCTACCTCGTCTCGCAGGTTGTGCCGCCATCTTGATTTGGGGGGATGGGGGATAAAAATGAGGAAATTCCCGAAAATTTTTAAGCCCACGAAACCTATAGGTTATCGTTTTGGATATACTATACGACTGTGTTCTTATACTGAGCCCAAAATTTGAGCCCCCCCAGCGTGCCCCCTTCAGGGAATTTTGAGAATTTCCGATTTTTCTAGGGATCCTGGGGTCATCAGTTTCCTCCGTACCAAGTTTCAAATTTCTGAGATTTATGGAAGTGCCTCATTAATTCACGTCTTTTTTCATTTTTAAATATTTATATATACATCGCTCCAGCCCGACTTGCTTTTATATATATAGATGACGGATAAGCATGAGCACATTGAAAAGTGCAGACTTCCACTTCGAGATTCATATCTCCTAAACGGTTTATGATATTAAGAAACGGTTTGCGCCATCAGACGCCTCATTTATCGCTCTACATATTTGTTTCTAAACCATTTCCTCGTATCTCCCATATTAAGGGGGTAAATTGAGATCAAATTTTGAATAGGGTGAAATTTGGGTGCATTTTTAACATTTTACATTACGTTTTGCCTACTTATGTATAAGCTAGAATCATGAAATTTGGTACACACATGTCCCTTAATCGTGCCAACGTGCGCACACAACGTGATGATCCTATCATTCTTATAAGTGTGTCAAACAACGAAATATACTTGTAAAAATCACCAAATTTACGAACAATCCAGAAATACGGCCAAATTTAACGTATAAGGGAGAGAGATACGACAAAATGTCACAGGACCAAAGTTGTAGATCACTCCCAATTGAAGCGACGTTGTGCCATCCGTTTTGTGATACGACTTACCGTTTAGCCAAAAAATAGCTCAAAAGGAATGTCTGCACAGTCATTAAAATTGCCTATACATTTCGATATCTTAGGGGGGTAAAAAGTGAAAAATTTGAACATCTTGGAATTTTTCCGTCGGTTAGGGACCAAAAGCTATAATTTCACCAAATTTCAATTGTCTACTTCGTCTGGCAGGTTGTGCCGCCATTTTGATTTGGGGGGATAGGGGATAAAAATGAGGAAATTCTCGAAAATTTTTAAGCCCACGAAACCTATAGGTTATCGTTTTGGATATACTATACGACTGTGTTCTTATGCTGAGCCCAAAATTTGAGCCCCCCCAGCGTGCCCCCTTCAGGGAATTTTGAGAATTTCCGATTTTTCTAGGGATCCTGGGGTCATCAGTTTCCTCCGTACCAAGTTTCAAATTTCTGAGATTTATGGAAGTGCCTCATTAATTCACGTCTTTTTTCATTTTTAAATATTTATATATACATCGCTCCAGCCCGACTTGCTTTTATATATATAGATGACGGATAAGCATGAGCACGTTGAAAAGTGCAGACTTCCACTTCGAGATTCATATCTCCTAAACGGTTTATGATATTAAGAAACGGTTTGCGCCATCAGACGCCTCATTTATCGCTCTACATGTTTGTATCTAAACCATTTCCTAGTATCTCCCATAATAAGGGGGTAAATTGAGTTCAAATTTTGAATAGGGTGAAATTTGGGTGCATTTTTAACATTTTACATTACATTTTGCCTACTTATGTATAAGCTAGAATCATGAAATTTGGTACACATATGTCCCTTAATCGTGCCAATGTGCGCACACAACGTGATGATCCTATCATTCTTATAAGTGTGTCAAACAATAAAATATACTTGTAAAAATCACCAAATTTACGAACAATCCAGAAATACGGCCAAATTTAACGTATAAGGGAGAGAGATACGACAAAATGTCACAGGACCAAAGTTGTAGATCACTCCGAATTGAAGGGACATTGTGCCATCCCTTTTGTGATACGACTTACCGTTTAGCCAAAAAATAGCTCAAAAGGAATGTCTGCACAGTCATTAAAATTGCCTCCATATTTCGATATCCTTGCGGGTAAAAAGTGAAAAATTTGAATATCTTGGAATTTTGCCGTCGGTTAGAGACCATAAGCTATAATTTCACCAAATTTCAATTGTCTACCTCGTCTCGCAGGTTGTGCCGCCATCTTGATTTGGGGGGATGGGGGATAAAAATGAGGAAATTCCCGAAAATTTTTAAGCCCACGAAACCTATAGGTTATCGTTTTGGATATACTATACGACTGTGTTCTTATACTGAGCCCAAAATTTGAGCCCCCCCAGCGTGCCCCCTTCAGGGAATTTTGAGAATTTCCGATTTTTCTAGGGATCCTGGGGTCATCAGTTTCCCTCGTACCAAGTTTCAAATTTCTGAGATTTCTGGAAGTGCCTCATTAATTCACGTCTTTTTTCATTTTTAAATATTTATATATACATCGCTCCAGCCCGACTTGCTTTTATATATATAGATGACGGATAAGCATGAGCACGTTGAAAAGTGCAGACTTCCACTTCGAGATTCATATCTCCTAAACGGTTTATGATATTAAGAAACGGTTTGCGCCATCAGACGCCTCATTTATAGCTCTACATGTTTATATCTAAACCATTTCCTCGTATCTCCCATATTAAGGGGGTAAATTGAGTTCAAATTTTGAATAGGGTGAAATTTGGGTGCATTTTTAACATTTTACATTACATTTTGCCTACTTATGTATAAGCTAGAATCATGAAATTTGGTACACATATGTCCCTTAATCGTGCCAATGTGCGCACACAACGTGATGATCCTATCATTCTTATAAGTGTGTCAAACAATAAAATATACTTGTAAAAATCACCAAATTTACGAACAATCCAGAAATACGGCCAAATTTAACGTATAAGGGAGAGAGATACGACAAAATGTTACAGGACCAAAGTTGTAGATCACTCCGAATTGAAGGGACATTGTGCCATCCGTTTTGTGATACGACTTACCGTTTAGCCAAAAAATAGCTCAAAAGGAATATCTGCACAGTCATTAAAATTGCCTCCATATTTCGATATCCTTGGGGGTAAAAAGTGAAAAATTTGAACATCTTGGAATTTCCCCGTCGGTTAGAGACCAAAAGCTATAATTTCACCAAATTTCAATTGTCTACCTCGTCTCGCAGGTTGTGCCGCCATCTTGATTTGGGGGGATGGGGGATAAAAATGAGGAAATTCCCGAAAATTTTTAAGCCCACGAAACCTATAGGTTATCGTTTTGGATATACTATACGACTGTGTTCTTATACTGAGCCCAAAATTTGAGCCCCCCCAGCGTGCCCCCTTCAGGGAATTTTGAGAATTTCCGATTTTTCTAGGGATCCTGGGGTCATCAGTTTCCCTCGTACCAAGTTTCAAATTTCTGAGATTTCTGGAAGTGCCTCATTAATTCACGTCTTTTTTCATTTTTAAATATTTATATATACATCGCTCCAGCCCGACTTGCTTTTATATATATAGATGACGGATAAGCATGAGCACGTTGAAAAGTGCAGACTTCCACTTCGAGATTCATATCTCCTAAACGGTTTATGATATTAAGAAACGGTTTGCGCCATCAGACGCCTCATTTATAGCTCTACATGTTTGTATCTAAACCATTTCCTCGTATCTCCCATATTAAGGGGGTAAATTGAGTTCAAATTTTGAATAGGGTGAAATTTGGGTGCATTTTTAACATTTTACATTACATTTTGCCTACTTATGTATAAGCTAGAATCATGAAATTTGGTACACATATGTCCCTTAATCGTGCCAATGTGCGCACACAACGTGATGATCCTATCATTCTTATAAGTGTGTCAAACAATAAAATATACTTGTAAAAATCACCAAATTTACGAACAATCCAGAAATACGGCCAAATTTAACGTATAAGGGAGAGAGATACGACAAAATGTTACAGGACCAAAGTTGTAGATCACTCCGAATTGAAGGGACATTGTGCCATCCGTTTTGTGATACGACTTACCGTTTAGCCAAAAAATAGCTCAAAAGGAATATCTGCACAGTCATTAAAATTGCCTCCATATTTCGATATCCTTGGGGGTAAAAAGTGAAAAATTTGAACATCTTGGAATTTCCCCGTCGGTTAGAGACCAAAAGCTATAATTTCACCAAATTTCAATTGTCTACCTCGTCTCGCAGGTTGTGCCGCCATCTTGATTTGGGGGGATGGGGGATAAAAATGAGGAAATTCCCGAAAATTTTTAAGCCCACGAAACCTATAGGTTATCGTTTTGGATATACTATACGACTGTGTTCTTATACTGAGCCCAAAATTTGAGCCCCCCCAGCGTGCCCCCTTCAGGGAATTTTGAGAATTTCCGATTTTTCTAGGGATCCTGGGGTCATCAGTTTCCCTCGTACCAAGTTTCAAATTTCTGAGATTTCTGGAAGTGCCTCATTAATTCACGTCTTTTTTCATTTTTAAATATTTATATATACATCGCTCCAGCCCGACTTGCTTTTATATATATAGATGACGGATAAGCATGAGCACGTTGAAAAGTGCAGACTTCCACTTCGAGATTCATATCTCCTAAACGGTTTATGATATTAAGAAACGGTTTGCGCCATCAGACGCCTCATTTATCGCTCTACATGTTTGTATCTAAACCATTTCCTCGTATCTCCCATATTAAGGGGGTAAATTGAGTTCAAATTTTGAATAGGGTGAAATTTGGGTGCATTTTTAACATTTTACATTACATTTTGCCTACTTATGTATAAGCTAGAATCATGAAATTTGGTACACATATGTCCCTTAATCGTGCCAATGTGCGCACACAACGTGATGATCCTATCATTCTTATAAGTGTGTCAAACAATAAAATATACTTGTAAAAATCACCAAATTTACGAACAATCCAGAAATACGGCCAAATTTAACGTATAAGGCAGAGAGATACGACAAAATGTCACAGGACCAAAGTTGTAGATCACTCCGAATTGAAGGGACATTGTGCCATCCCTTTTGTGATACGACTTACCGTTTAGCCAAAAAATAGCTCAAAAGGAATGTCTGCACAGTCATTAAAATTGCCTCCATATTTCGATATCCTTGGGGGTAAAAAGTGAAAAATTTGAACATCTTGGAATTTTCCCGTCGGTTAGAGACCAAAAGCTACAATTTCACCAAATTTCAATTGTCTACCTCGTCTCGCAGGTTGTGCCGCCATCTTGATTTGGGGGGATGGGGGATAAAAATGAGGAAATTCCCGAAAATTTTTAAGCCCACGAAACCTATAGGTTATCGTTTTGGATATACTATACGACTGTGTTCTTATACTGAGCCCAAAATTTGAGCCCCCCCAGCGTGCCCCCTTCAGGGAATTTTGAGAATTTCCGATTTTTCTAGGGATCCTGGGGTCATCAGTTTCCCTCGTACCAAGTTTCAAATTTCTGAGATTTCTGGAAGTGCCTCATTAATTCACGTCTTTTTTCATTTTTAAATATTTATATATACATCGCTCCAGCCCGACTTGCTTTTATATATATAGATGACGGATAAGCATGAGCACGTTGAAAAGTGCAGACTTCCACTTCGAGATTCATATCTCCTAAACGGTTTATGGTATTAAGAAACGGTTTGCGCCATCAGACGCCTCATTTATCGCTCTACATGTTTGTATCTAAACCATTTCCTCGTATCTCCCATATTAAGGGGGTAAATTGAGTTCAAATTTTGAATAGGGTGAAATTTGGGTGCATTTTTAACATTTTACATTACATTTTGCCTACTTATGTATAAGCTAGAATCATGAAATTTGGTACACATATGTCCCTTAATCGTGCCAATGTGCGCACACAACGTGATGATCCTATCATTCTTATAAGTGTGTCAAACAATAAAATATACTTGTAAAAATCACCAAATTTACGAACAATCCAGAAATACGGCCAAATTTAACGTATAAGGCAGAGAGATACGACAAAATGTCACAGGACCAAAGTTGTAGATCACTCCGAATTGAAGGGACATTGTGCCATCCCTTTTGTGATACGACTTACCGTTTAGCCAAAAAATAGCTCAAAAGGAATGTCTGCACAGTCATTAAAATTGCCTCCATATTTCGATATCCTTGGGGGTAAAAAGTGAAAAATTTGAACATCTTGGAATTTTCCCGTCGGTTAGAGACCAAAAGCTACAATTTCACCAAATTTCAATTGTCTACCTCGTCTCGCAGGTTGTGCCGCCATCTTGATTTGGGGGGATGGGGGATAAAAATGAGGAAATTCCCGAAAATTTTTAAGCCCACGAAACCTATAGGTTATCGTTTTGGATATACTATACGACTGTGTTCTTATACTGAGCCCAAAATTTGAGCCCCCCCAGCGTGCCCCCTTCAGGGAATTTTGAGAATTTCCGATTTTTCTAGGGATCCTGGGGTCATCAGTTTCCCTCGTACCAAGTTTCAAATTTCTGAGATTTCTGGAAGTGCCTCATTAATTCACGTCTTTTTTCATTTTTAAATATTTATATATACATCGCTCCAGCCCGACTTGCTTTTATATATATAGATTTCCTCCGAAGAAATATCTTGTCGCTGTCTGGTCTTTCGTGGAGATATTTTTCTGGTTTGAAGTTAATGGGGATAATTCGAAGACCGACTAGACACGCTCTCTGGCTTCAATATATTTTTCTTTTATCTTTTATCTCCATCTCTAATATTCAGGCTACAAACACGAGAATAATCGGATGGAATCCATTGACTACCCTTGGTTAATCCTTGCCTTGATAGAGCGTTAAGCTAATTTTCTCAACGTTCTTTACTTAAGGGGATAACAGGAATCTTCACACCTGAAAATTTGGATTCCCTGCTTTCATGTAGAGAGAGGAACACTTTAATCATTTTACAACCAGAGGCACACACACAAATGCTCGATCCAAACGCACTGGAACACAACAACGAGGGTACGGAAATAATTTGGGTGCGTTAGCTGGCACCCCTAGCGGAGGTTTGTGACACTAAAAGCTCACGCTGAGAAGCATGTTGACCGCATAGCATAGAGCAGGCAGTGGGTCATCACACTTGGTTCTTCTATTCGTCATGCACTAACTTTGGTACCATAACCTTAAAAACCATGTACCTCTAAATGTTGTATTGTAGCCTGCTTTTTACTATTAATTCCGTCAGGATTGTTCAATTGCACACGCGATATGACTTTTTACCGTCACGCAGTATTAATGCATCGACATTGTAACTAAATACCATTTAGATTTTTTCTTCTTCTTCGTAATCGGTTTACCCTCCAGGGTTGGTTTTTCCCTCGGACTCAGCAAGGCATCCCACCTCTACCGCCTCAAGGGCAGTGTCCTGGAGCGTGAGACATTGGGTCGGGGGATAAAACTGGGGAGGATGACCAGTACCTCGCCCACGCGGCCTCACCTGCTATGCTGAACAGGGGCCTTGCGGAGTGACGGGAAGATTGGAAGGGATAAACAAGGAAGAGGGAAGGAAGCGGCCGTGGCCTTAAGTTAGGTACCATGCCGGCATTTGCCTGGAGGAGAAGTGGGAAACCATGGAAAAACACTTCCAGGATGGCTGAGGTGGGAATCGAACCCACCTCTACTCAGTTGACCTCCCGAGGTTGAGTGAACCCCGTTCCATCCCTCGTACCACTTTTCAAATTTCGTGGCAGAGCCGGGAATCGAACCCGGGCCTCCGGGGGTGGCAGCTAATCACATAGTTTTATTTTATGAGTTTTAGTATTACTCTAAGATGAAGCCAATGAAAGCCAGTTATGAGTCAGGTTATAAGAACAGCAAAAATAAGAACGTAATAGAATGACGAATGTTTTCGAAACAAAAGTTAGTTTATTAATATCTCTACAGAAACCTGTGCAGAGGTATTAATTGCAGGCAATTTTAAAGTATATATGCAGTTGTTTTTTAAGACAAGGGTCTTCCTCCACCTCCCACCAAGGATTCAGTCAAAAGGATTCCATATACTACAAATTCAGAAGGATAAGAAGGGAAATCATGATTCATGACTGATCTTCACTAACATGCAAGAAACCAATTCAGTCAGGAATTTCTTTAATTATTCAGTGGCATCGAATCTAAAAGTGTGAATGCTTTTGATTTTTAGCGCTCCAAATTTCCGTAAGAATTCGTGTGACGCACCTTCTCCTTTTCATGACTTTACTCTCCGGAATTCTCTTTTTCTTGTTTTTGTTGGATCACATATTAACAGCTTGACATGAGTCCTTGTTTCATGAAGACGGGATAAAACTATCTTGTTTTTGAATACAAAGGAATCTCCCGCTGTAATCTCGACATGGAGAAGACAAGTTGTGAAGATCTGACCCTGGACATGCCCATGTAGAGGAACTTAACATCCCCTTCATGGTTAATAGATTGCCGCATTTCAGACTCCGCCCATGAACACAGCAGTGTGGCATCTGTGAGAGGGTGTTAGAGTATTTTTTATCACCTCAGAAAATGATACGAAGACAGAAGAGGAAAACATGTCTTTCCTTCTCTGTTCGTCTAAGTCCCACCGTGATGGCTGTGTTAGTGTTTATTCTCTTCAAGGCATAGCAAACAGACAGGACTATGAGGTTAGCATCTTAGATAAACATTACCTTTTCATGTCAAGAAAAAATGTTTGTACGTTCCTCGATATCGTTGTCATAGCCATGGGATCTCAATGTTTACGTGGAATCAGAATCTCGAGGACGTAGCTTCCCATTTCAAGAATCCCTCAAACATCTGCTGGAAATCAAACCACAACCATCCTTGGGTATTGAGACACACAAATGGTCCAGTGCTCAATACATATTTCGGATTGATGGAATACAGAGCACACCCAAAATATGTTTGCATGAAGTATTGCGATATAAATCCGTAGCCCCACAGAGTGAACAAAAAAAGACTAATAACATCTGGGATGAGCGGGATTTGGAACCCAATTAGGCGGGTTCGATCTTGGCTCAGTCCGGTGGGATATAGTGTGCAGGGATCTGGTGTTGGCCACACAGTTTAGGGTTAGCGATCCTGCATCTTACGCGGAGGCTCGGGTTCGATTTCCAATTAGGTTGGGGAGTTTTACCTGGATCTGAGGGCTGAATCGAGGTCCATTCAGCCTACGTGAGGACAATTAAGGAGCAGTCAGATGTGACGGTGAAAGAATAACCATAAGGGGGATTCGTGTCACTTTGTAATTTCCAGATATTCGGGATGAACAGCAGAGTCTTATCAGGGATGAAGTGTAATGTGGATTGTTTTTTTTTTTATCTGGTGGTGTGTAGTACCAGCCCTAAACAATTAAAAGTATTTTAAAATTCATGAAGCCAGGAAAGAATTATTCATTTTTATTATAACTGGCTTTACTTCGCATCGACACATATAGGTCTTATGGTGACGATGGTATAGGAAAGACGTATGAGTGGAGGTGAAGCAGCCGTGGCCTTAATTAAGGTACAGCCTCAGTATTTTTCTGATGTGAAAACGGGAATCCACGGAAAACCATCTTCAGGGCTGCCGACAGTGCGGTTCGAACCCACTATCTCCCGGATGCAAACTCACAGCAGCACACCCCTAACTGCACGGCCAACTTGCCTGATTCCAGGGAAGTAGAAGAAGAATTTTACATTATGCATCATATCTACAGCGAATGAGCATGCATAGCATTCATTCATATTTTCACTTTCTTCTGATATAATCTGATTTCATATACTGATTTGTATTAACGAATCTTGTTCACGAAGATAAACTAGGATTAAGCTCTCTTCCTTAACATGTCCGGTGGTGATGGTGATAATATTGTTTTAAGAGGAAGACTGAGTAACCATCCTCTATTATCAATAATCAGAGGGAAAAATTGGAAGGGGCCTGGTACTTCAAAAAATAAAGGTATGGACCAAAGAAACGCAACAGTCACGAAGGGCGTAAAAATGACAGATTCAATATCAAGTGCCAATCACAATTAATTGGGTGAAAGGTCGGGAAGAAGAAAAATAAACTCACAATAAACCAAGATAGACTGGCTAGAGGAAATGAAGGAAGAGCTACAAGAAATGAACATCGCACAAAAGATCATAAGACATCATGAAGCTTTAGGAACATTAGTAAATCAATGGAGAACCTTAAAAATGGAAAATATTGAAGCGTGCGGCCGAATAAGGTTCTATGTTACACCCGGCGTGTTTCGAGTTATGAGCATGAAAAGGTCAGAGAGCTTCAGTATACCTGACGGTAGGCAAGTGCGCACGTAGACCCTTATTCCGCACAAGCTATATTCTCTAACATAACTTATGGAAATCGTGCCCATAGACCTCACTCCGCCAAACACTGAGTATGGGTAAAAATATGACATAGACCCTTATTCGGCCGCACGCTTCAAATGTTAAGAAATATTCAGAAACCGAGCCGAGTTGGCAGTGCAGTTTGGGTTGCGTAGTTTTGAGCTTACATTTGGGAGATGGTAGGTTCGATTCCCACAGTCGGTGGTCCTGAAGATGGTTTCCCGCGTTTTCCCATCACTTAATTAAGACAATGACCATTACCATACCAAAAACTTTCATTGTTTTAGTGCGACGTTAAACGGCTAGTTAATAATAATAATGTCAGAAGAAGTCAAGAAAAAACATAGCGAATTAGGCCTAATTGTGAGATTTTGAAAGGATACGAAGATGAAAGCCATCAAGCCAACTGCCAAGTTCCAAACGTAGAAGAAGAAAATAACAAGAGAGATAAAACATGTGTTGAATAGCCAGCGCTAACCTGGTGGCGGTGCTGGTGGTGGTGGTGGTAATGGTGGTGCTGATGGTGGTGGTAGTGGTTGTTATTGTTCTAAGAGGAATTAGAAATGGGCTTCTGCCGCCTCTTGGCACTAAGCAGAAAGGAAAATGGAAGGGATCCGATGAGCAAAATTGCAACAATAATGCCATCTATCGGAAATGATTGGCAAGCAGTAGAGACGGAGCACATCTCAACTAATATTAGCAGTCGGTCAGCGTAATCAGCTACTTGTGCTTTACAATATATTGTGACTTGATGATTGACTGCCTTCTCACTATTTTAGCCGAAGATTTTCCCCCAGACAGGAGACAGATGTTGTCTTCCACCCAGTACATCTTCACGTTCACATTTGCTTATTAGCACGATTTGTTCTGGGTGAATTCCGACAAAAAGATTTGTGTTACGAAAATGTTGCAAACTTACTGCTGTGAGGACTTGGGAGTAAGGAGACGAGTAGCTCGACTAAGCGGTATGTTCCCTTCACAAGTTGCTTTACGTCGCACCGAAACAGATAGGTCTTATGGCGACGATGGGACAGGAAAAGGGCTAGGAGTGGGAAGGAACCGTCCATGGCCTTAATTAAGTTACAGCCCAGTATTTGCCTGGTGTGAAAATGGGAAAACTAGGGAAACCATCTTCAGGGCTGCCCACAGCGGGATTCGAGCTCACTATTTCCCGAATACTGGGTACTGGCCGCACTTAAGCGACTGCAGCTATCGAGCTCGGTAACGGTATATTCAGAGCTGTCTGTGGAGAGATGGCGTGTATAAAAATTAGTAGACGAATATGACTGAATCATGTTTTTAAAAGTAGGATAGATCACAATATGAAGATAAAGTTGGAATACAAGAGGACAAATTGAGACAAATATTCATTTATAGGAACAGAAGTCAGGGATTGGAATAATTTACCAGGAGAGATGATTAATAAAGGAGCTCCATGGCTCAGGCGGCAGAGCTCCGACCTCTCGCCGCTAGCTTCCGTCGTTCAAATCCTCGTCACTCAAGTGAGATTTGTGCCGGGTACTTCGGTTTTCCCAGCCATCTTTCACTCCAGCAACACTCTCCATTATCATTTCATTTCATCTGTCAGTCATTAACCATTGCCCCAGAGAAGTGTGACGGGCCTCGGAAGCCTTTATAATTCCTATCCTCGCCGCGAGATGGGGCTTCATTCATTTCATTCCTGAGCCGGTCGAATGAATGCAAAAGATGCTGAGGATTTTCATGTTTTCGTGTTCGATAATTTACAACTTTTTTGAAAATATTTAAGAAAGGACTGTGTAGTAAGCTGGTGATGGGGAGCCTGCCAGCTGGGCAAATGCCTTGAATGCGGGACGGTAGTTATCTCTTGATTGATTGATAGATTGATTGACATTGTAATGAAAATAGCAAATTATTATGACTGACTTGATTGGTAAGTAAACTCGTATCCTCGCCCCGAGGTGATGCAGCTCTTTTAAGGCATTCCCGCTCCCAATGGAGGTGAGCTGTATGTACCACTTAAACAACATATCAACCCTCCTGCCATTCTTAAATCTCTGGCAGTACCGGTAATCAAACCCGGGTCTCGGAGGACGGCAGCTTATAGCGTTAACCGTTACGCTAAGGAGGCAAACACTTAATTGCTGCTTTCTCACAAGCAAAGCCGAAAACTTCCGTACAGAGAAGGGGCGAGAATTTGAGGGATGTTGAGTTGGGCCCATGGTCAGCTGGAGTGAAGGTCAGATTGCCCCCAATGCAACTGCCCCCTCTAGTCACAACTTTTGGAAATCAGTATTATTATTATTATTATTATTATTATTATTATTATTATTATTATTATTATTATTATTAACAAATACATCGCAAATGGTAACTATCCTGGTGGCAAAGATCACATACAGTAGTGTGATAATAAAGTAAAGTTAAAAACATAATTACCCAACAACAAAAACAAAAACAAGAACAACTACAACAACAAGAGTATACGACAAGCAGCTCCATGGAATGGGAATATTACAAGAAATACTACTAGTTTAACATTATAAATCTAGCATCTTCATACATAAATTTACACACAAGTTAAATATTTCCAGTGCTTAACACTACGGCTTACTATATTATAGGAGGAGCTTACTACTAGCTTAACAGTACAACACCTTAAGTATTTCAAAATTCTCCATTATGACCTACAACTACAGCAACAACAGGAGGAGCAGCAGCAGCAACAACCATATTATACAGTTAAATAATAATATAATTTAAAAAATAATAAATAAGTTTCGGAAATTGGTTAAAATATACAGTTAAAATAATTTTTAAATGTAGTGAAGAGTCCGCACTCAAAACAGGGTTAGGTTAGGTTACATTATGTTAGGTTAGGTTAGGATTAGTGATTAAGCAATGATTTAATCACGAAATGTTTTAACCTAATTTCATATTTAATAAACATACCTTTTTATGGTAATCATTAAATAAGGATGTAATAATTTCAATAGCTGTGTTTAATTGTCTTAAAAATAATTTTATTACTTGTTAATATTAAGAAGGCCATTCAAATAAAAAGCGAGTAGTCGAGCATTAACAAATGGAGAAACCTACCCCACTGAAAGGGAGTACAACTAGACCTCGATCCTTCGAGGATCGACGGTAATTCGCAGGGGAATGTTTTGACCGTGGGCCCAACTCAAACGTGTCAAATAATTTAAATTCGATCCGATATAAACTTTGAATTCCAATATTGATAGGCAGTAGTTCAGAATTCTGACAGAAGGGGTGATTGTCTTCCCGTTGACTGTAGTCTTTCGTACAGACACCTACAGAAATAGCGATAGTTGTGAATGCGTGCTGCATTCGAAGGGATATTGTAGAGTGATGTGGAGATAATTGCTCTTTGCTGCTCCAAACAGGTGCTCCATTAATTTATTACTGGCATTCCCTGCAGCACGCCAAATGTTCCTGGAGCCCCTCCATCTATCATGGCAGTCGTTGGCGACGCTCGTGTTTGGTCTGCCAGGCGCCAAGACTAGGGGAGGAGAGCATGTCTTGACTGCCTCGCTCATCGCAGATGACTGCCACCAGAGTGCCGGAGATCACCCATCTGCGTTAATATTCATCGAAGAGGACGCCTCGATATTTTCTCCTGCTAACCCTTTCAAGCGCACGTTTTGAGCCGTACGTTCTCATTACAAATCCTCTCCGTCAACGAGACGTTCACTGATTCAAACTCCTGAGGAGAAGCTGGTTCTCTCTTCATGTTGCCTCTGTCATTATTATCGATCAACTAAAGTAAAATAGATGGAAACCGTATTACTGGAACAAAATACAATTTTAAGAAAATTCGCCAAATGCTCTTATATAGACTCATGATGCGGTCTAGTTTCACACTGCACTATACACATTAGATAATATACGTGTAGATGTTCGGCATAAGTTCAGTTACAACAACCGGTGCTTACGAGATATTAAAGGCCGGGAAATACAACACACTAGACTCGGCTTCGAGATATTTCCAACTACCGCCACTAGAGTTTACTGAGCACTGCCTGCTCGATCTGCATCCGATGGCTGCTTATACTGCCTGCTCATTTCATATTCAAACGTGTAACATGACTTACAAACAATCTGCCGCTAGATCGCAGCACCAGACGTACCCAGTTTTTGCGTGAATACAGCTAGATAAGCATACAAGCAAAATTTAAAATCTGAAAGTAACAGAAAAATTAAAGAATTGTACGCATAAAGTAGTGCTCTAGGGAGTGATAGCTTCAGGACTCTTCGAGAAAGAGATTTCGACGAACAAGAAAACCTGGAAACTTTGTCTGTATGGTACTTCCCTACATGACTAGGTAGAGGTTTCACGAATTTGGCCACCACAGTTTCTGACACAAGTTCCTGGTGCTTACTGTTACTAAAACCCTTTAAAGTCTTGCAGTGGCACAAAGAGGATAGAACATAGTTTTTTATAGTCTGGAGCAGACTTGCAGATTTCTTGTAGTACGGTAGAGCCGCCTCAACACATTTCTGTGGCCCCATGAATTAGGCCAATAAATCGTTGCTGGGGATAGCTCAGGCCTCCTCTATCCGACTGTCTGATTAAGTTCAACGGGGATGCATTAACTGAGGTGGAAATGTTACTCAAGCACGTGCTACATTGTTTTTTCTTCGATTACACGCACTAAATAACCACACACTAATGCATGGGAAGCAGTTTCCAAAGTGACACACACCGACTCAGGGGGCTCACGAACATCTTCCAGTAAATCAAGTACATACTCAGCGGGTATCACTGGTTCTGTTTCGTCAAGTCCAGGAAAGGATACTGAGGCAGAAAATTTTGAATTTTGCTTATGGATTACGTTAGCAACATCGGTGGACATTAAAATACCGGATCTCAGAATTATCTTTATAGAATTCTGAGTAGCCCGGGAGTCAGGCATGTCATTGCACCCTCCTCCCATTCTTAAAGTATAAAACATGGCTTCAACTGGATCTCCTGAAAAAGCCCGTGTCATGGAATGAAATACCACGGCATTCTGGTTTCCCTTTCTTTGATTTGCAGAATACGCAGCAGTACACCATTTTTACTGTAAACAAATACAGTACTACCCTATTTCCCGCTATTTCATTCCGAGAGTTCAGGAGCCGGTTGGTGCTGCCACCTGCTGTGGGTATTTGTAAATGGAGTGTTTCATTTAGTGCCATGTTAAAATGTTGTAATGAGCAGGCAGTATAAGCAACCATCGGATGCAGATCGAGCAGGTAGTGTTACTGAGCTGTCTCGCCCCAGGTCTATATAAACCACGGCCCACTGGATGCGTCGTTCTAGCTAGCTCAGGCGTTGCCTACGAGATACATAAGGCCGGGAAAAACAGCACACTAGACCTTAGCCTACAAGGAATTCCTTGTAGGCTAAGACTAGACTCGGCCGCGAGATGCTTCCGACAAGCGTCGATAGAGTTCTCTTTACTAAGCTGTCTCGCCCGCTCATTGCAACACTTCGAGTACGAAAAGCTATAAAATATCATTAAAACTAGTAATTTCAGAAGGCACCAAACAGATGTGAGATTTAAAAAATAGACCAAGAGCAGTTGTATGGCTTATTTTCTACAACGTATTTTTTACACTTTGCGTACGGTAAACGAAATAAGTAATTCACGAAAGAAACAGAGAAGTCTGTTAGCGAGTTTGTCACTTGTTCCCGTTTTCTATAATTCTGCCTCAGTGTATCCGATAAACTGATCGATATTGCGGTCATAAATAACATTTGGTTTAATCGCCATCTTATAAATTATCAGCGATCCTATCTTTTCCTCCACACATCTGATGCTGTGCCATTCGTAGGCCTATTGAAGCCGTTGTTTGGAGAGCGATGTTACGCCCGTCTCGCCATTACAAAATCCTATGTAATTTTTCAGCATCTTTTGATGTAGTACAGTTAGGCAGGGCAAGGATCTCAAATCTGCAGCCGGTAGGTGCTTTCCTGTGCCAGAGGACGCAAATGTTTAGCGTCGTTTCTTCGTATTTTACTTTTTCTTCCCTAAGACTACATTTGTTCTAACAGGAATAAAGCTCCTAAATGATAATTTGTACCGTTACTTTCAATTTAGTTTACCTCAAATCATTTTTCTGATTTCATTACCGTACCTTACTTCTCAATATAAATACTGTTTTCCGTAATCTGGCCTTTGAAATGTCATCAATATACCGGTATATTTAGATTTAACGTAGATTCTCGTAGCCTTTCCTTGACATAGAAAGGAGACTTGTTGGAACTTCTTTTTTGTTTGTGGCTTACGAAGAACAGTTATATGCTGAAAATATGGTATATTCATCGTTATCTGAGTCTGAAATTTTACTAAATTTTGATGGCAGTACGTCATTTCGGGGCGCTGGAGCCTTCCTGCCTTTGACACTATTCTGTTGTGAACAGGATATACACTAAAAACAGAAGGAACTTCGTTGGGGAAAATACGCTCGATTGATATGCTTACACTGAAATCTGATGTATTAAAATGCAAGGTACATACTCGTGCCTCGAAATAGCTTGCCTGCATTTCTCTCTCAAAGCGCACTCCGAAGGAAAAATTATGCAACGTCACATTTTCTTGCTTTTTAATAATAATAATAATAATAATAATAATAATAATAATAATAATAATAATAATAATAATGTTATTTGCTTTACGTCCCACTAACTATTTTTTCGGTCTTCGGAGACGCCGAGGTGCCGGAATTTAGTCCCGCAGGAGTTCTTTTACTCGCCAGTAAACCTACCGACACGAGGCTGTCGTATTTGAGCACCTTCAAATACCACCGGACTGAGCCAGGATCGAACCTGCCAAGTTGGGGTTAGAAGGACAGCGCCTTAACCGTCTGAGCCACTCAGCCCGGCTTCTTGCTTTTTTAGAGGTATCCGAAGTATATAGAGGTGCGCAACAGTGCACCATGGTTTTCAACCTCACGGACACTCACCGATAGAAACAATAGTCACAATAAATAGCATAAAATCAACACAACATCACAATTATTACACCGTACATCACAATGTAAAATCCGTCAAGAGCAGAACAGAAATCTGACATCTAGCGGCCAAACCGTGAACACGGTCGGGCCGCCTTTTCAGCGGCAAATTAGTAGCTATGTCCTGGCCTTGTATATCTCGTAGGCAACGGCTCAGGGCAGCGGAGGATCCAGTCTGCCGTGATATTATGTAGTCGGCTACTTCCAACCCCCATATCTCCCACACCACCACAGTTACATACACACAACCACTACAGTGTATGATGGAAGACTCGTGGCTACTACCACACAAAAACACCAGTGGTCTGGGTGGGTATTTGTGGTTCCAAGGTGAAATATACGGGCGCACACGTCTATTTTTATATATAGTCGGCTACTTTCAACCACCACATCTACCACAACACCACAGCTACCGACACGCAACAACTAAGTGCATGATGGCTGACTCGAGGCTACTACCGCGCAGAAACACCAGTGGTCTGCGGTGGATAGTTGTGGCTGCAAGGTGAAATATACGAATACACACGTCTATTTCTATACGTAGTTGGTCACTTTCAACCCCCATATCTAGCACAGCGCCACAGCTACCGACACACAACCATCATAGTACACGATGTGAAACTTGAGGCTAGTACCACACACAAACACCAGGGGTCTGCGGTGGGTAGTTTTTACAGCAGGGTGAAATATACGGACACACACGTCTATTTATATATAACACACATATATATACCGATATATCTAGATAGATAGATAGATTGGTTTATAGATAGATAGCTAGATATTTTTTTAATGATATTTGTTCGTGGCGTCGACCTCTGCAGATCTCTTGCCACTACTTTCGCCTTACGTTAGAAACCTGCGTGGAAGTGTAATTGCGGAAGTGAGAGTGTTGAATGTGAGGAAAGTCCCCAGGCCAGGGATATTAACCACTTACAATTTAAAACCCCTGATCCGGTCGGGAATCGAACCCGATGCTGGGGGGGGGGGAGACAGGTGGACGCGTTGCCCCCTACACCGAGGGGCCGGACTAGCTGGATATAGATTAGCCATTATCTCTCATCAAAGTCTCCCCTGTGTTTACAAGAAAAAGTTAGCAACCTTGCCTACGTAACCTATCCTTCTCCATTCTTATAACTTGACACCACCATCTAAGCCACAGCTTCAACCATAGTGTATCTCCTCATTCCGAGATTGAAATTAGAAGTGGATTTAGAAATATAACCGATGGATAAAATAAGGTGGCACGCAAATAGTGGAAAGATGTGGAAGGTAATAGAAATGGGAAGACTTTACTTGATTTATTTGCTAGCATGGGATTGGCAGTTGCGAATTCAGTCTTCAAGCTTGATGATATTCACCATTACAATTTATAGAGTAGGGGGACAACGTCTGTAGTAGATTATAACATAACAGCATTTGATTTCAGGTAGGCTAATATATTAGTTCTTCTCTATGTACCGTAATTAATCCGACAATTACATATGGAATAAGCATAAGCACTCCATTCTTAAAGTTTGCATGGGACTTATTAACAAACACTGATGATTGCTACATACCCTTTAAGTTTGCTGCCAGGAGCTGACCATGATGCGGAATCAATATGTGTGTTGTTAGAGTACCGTCTAAATCTGCGCCAGCAAACAATCTAAATGGATTGCTTTGAACACGACCCATCTCTAATTGAAAGCGTATACATTATACATGCGTCATTATGCAGCTAAAACCCGACGTCGGTACAGCCCACAGTCATAAAAACTGAATTTACAAGCGAAGCAGAACAAAACTCCGTTGGTGAATTCAATTTGCAATTCTTACATCAAATCCCGTATGCTCTAATATTAAACGCATTATCTTAATTTATTTCTCTAAATGTTGCAGTCTCTGTTGTTTCCTGTGCCATTATGATATACAACACGTAGAATGGATTAACATTTCCTTCCTCTGTCTTTTAACTTTCTTTACGTTAGTGTTTAATGTCCCACTAACACGTCGAAGATTTTCGGTGACGCAATGATGGGAATAGGCTAGGAATGGGAAGATAGCGGCTGTGGTCCTAATTAAGGCACCGACCCTGCATTTGGTTGGTTGAAAATGGAAAACAACGGGAAAACATCTTCAGTGCTGTTGACGGTGGGATTCGCATCCACCATTCTTCGAATGCAAGTTCATAAATATGTGACCCTAAATCGTGACCAATTCGCCTGGATTTAATTTTATACATACAGGGTGGCCGGAAACAATGTGAACTGGAAATATCAAAGTTACAATGTTGGTCATACTGAAGAGGAATTTGAAAGAAATAATTCTATATTTCACACAGTTTTATCATTTTATTTTCTGATGAATTTAGTCAATCAGATCGCTTCGCGGGTGAATTCAAATGGACGGTCTTGCTAAATCTGTACGTAAGTGAAGAACGGCATGAGAACCATGCCGAGAAATCGGCATCAAACACAAACACACCTTTGGTTCCAGCCAGTGTCACTGTAGCGTACTTCCTAGGGCGCGATGCTGTCAGCTGTATACAATCCCCTCCCTTGGTAAGTTTTATTCTTCGACTGGTGCTCTCACGCCTGCCTTGAGCAGCTGAAAAAATGAAAACGGTTTGAGATAACGAATTATTTCTTTCCAATTTTTTTATCAGTATGGCCAACCCTCTAACGCTGATATACTCGGTTCACGTTCTTTCCGACCACCCTGGACAATTGTTATTATGATTTTTACTATTATAAAAGCGACTTTATAGTGGCTATTTTTAATTAAAGGCCGTTTGCCAATAAAATAAGAACTATTAGATATTGCTGAGTAATTCCATTGATATGCCTCTTTTCATACCTTAAGCTTGTTTTCCACAAAATTTTATGCTAATTGAATCGTCGTTTTATTTCGTCGTCGGTGTGAAAATGCGTGCCACCGAGGAACTTATTCCGACACAGAAAGAAGTGGAAGAACAAGACTGTAGGAAGAGTTTTCCAAATGTTGCCAGCCACAAGTCTGGGTGAGGGTTTGCGTTTGAAGAGTACCTAGCGACAACCGTGTCTTTCTCCATCCGAAGAAGTCTCTAAGCCGAAAGCGTTTTCATACCGACGGCGAAGTAAAACGATGATTCAGAAAAGATGGTCCTCTCGGACGGCAGGCTACTATGGCGTGGGTCTACAGAAACGTGTACCACACAACGGCAAATGTTTCAGTAAGCATAGAATTATGTGAAAACTTCGCTGAAGGTATGAAAAGAGGCATAAATAGGAAATAAGTAAATATATATATTCTGTCTCATATTGTACGTTAATTAAAAATGGCCCTCGTCTGCAAGCGTCTGTGAATTTCTTAAAAGCCACCAATCATCAACTTTTAGCTAGCTCTATGGTCTCGTTTAGCTGAATACCTCTTATCTTTAAATTATTAGAAAATGAGTCTAACCATCAACGTCTTGGTATGTTACTACCAATGGCCGACTCTATTATTCTTCTACACTCGCTTCACATGACCCCAACACCGAAGCCGGTTTATGCGTACCGCTTCATCCATCAAGTTCATTATTATTATTTCTTCCTTCCCAGTACCTTCCTGCTACTGTTCCCTCCTGCGTGCACCAGCGTTCGTTCTTTCTACTTTCATCATGTCTGTTATTTCTAACTTATGAATAAGGTATCCTGAATCCACCCAGCGTTCACTCCCGTACATCGGACCAGTGTAATGGTAGTTTCGTCCGGGGGCTGACTTCTTTCTTGCAGAATGCTGTTGATCGCAACTGCGAGTTCACTGAACTAGCTTTGCTATACCTTGATTCATTCTCACTTACAATACGGATAACATATTTTAACTCGGTACTGCCATATGCCATCTCTAGATCTATGGCAGTATAAACATAACTGTGTATTCCTTTCGTAGCAATTTCCAATTACCTGTCGCATACTGAAAATCAGGTGCGGTGCGTGGCATTGTTACAGTGTTGCATAAATGCCAATAATTTTACACTTCATTGGTCGTCTTTTCTTTTAATTTTCTAGTTTCATAAACCTAACATCTATACATTAAAAGAGTTTACTAAAAACAGTTTTGGCAAATCGGTCCATCCATACTGGATCGATTTGCTTCATTTCTATTTTATTATCTCTCGAATTACCCGCCGGTGAAACATGAGACACTGATAGGTCTCTAAGTTCAACCAAGTTTGAGTAATCATAAAATCAAGTCATTAAGTGATCACTCCAATAATTGCAGGCGACGGCTTACCCTAACCCGCAATACATTTTGTACGAAGCAGGTTGCTAAGCGACTAACACTTTCTCTCAAGCCGGATAGTATACACGTCTTCCTCTGATGATGGAAGAATACTATTCTCTGCTAGATACCCTTTAATTCTCTGACCTTCCCAAGCTCCTAAATATACTCAACATATAACAGAACGTTCATAATAACTTACATGCTGCTAAATGAAAACAGTCTACGTACGTACAGACAGAAAGGTATCGAGTCTACTAGCCTTCTGCATGATCATTAATAAAGCGTACGGACACACTTTTGAAAAAGTGGGTAGTCCACTTACCCGAGCCAGTATTCAATCACGGAGAATTGTATATTTCACTATCTCGGGAAAGATTGTTTGAAAATGTTAAGATCCAAATACGAACGAATGGTCGAAGCACAGATTGGAATAAATTATCAATTGAAAAGTTCGATAAGTTTCAAAATTTTGGTGAAAATATTTAAGAAAAAGGTAGGTAAACAGTTGATAGCGTATCTGCCACCTGGGTGACAGCCCTAAATGCAGATGATTGATTGATTGATTGATTGATTGATTGATTGATTGATTGATCGATTGATTGATTGATTGATTGATTGATTGATTGATTGATTGATTGATTGATTGATTGATTGATTGATTGATTGATTGATTGATTGATTGATTGATTGATTGATTGATTGATTGATTGATTGATTGATTGAATGGAAAGAAGTCATAGAAACTAAGTTACGAATGAATCTGTTGTTATGTAGCGGTATTAAATGTTCATAAGATTATTACAAAAGGCAGGCAAAACGCTATGACTGCGACAGGCGTATCAAGACGAGTTATCTGACCTATTTATAAGGAATGATGCGGAGCAGCATGGGTCCTCTAGTGTATTCTAAAATATTAAAATCAACCATCCTTGGTCGTTCGATGTATTAATGCTTCATAATAGACCAATAAACGTTCCCGCCTTCGAATGAAACTCAGGGGTGTGCATTATTACGGAAATTCACAAGTGGACAGCGCGGTGCAATGTAGGCCCTAGTTTCAGGAGGGACGAGCCTAAGCCTGTACGTAGCATCGGTTACGTCCCAAAACTCATGGGCTAAAATTAGTTACAAATAGTATCAAAACTTATGACTACAAACTGGTTAGCTAAAGTAAACTTTCTAATGAGTCTCACAATTCACGACTCCAGACAGCAAGTGCTTGCGATGACCATAAGAGGGATAGGTGCCCGGTGACTCATGTTGTGGAAGTTATTCTGCCACCGAACTGAATCATATTTGAAAACTCATTCCATTATTTTATTCAATTATTCGATAATTAAAAGTATTCGATTATCCCGTCACTATCACACAGCCACTTGCTCGAAAACATATCATTTGTTTGTCTTTCTTAGGAATGTCACGTGCTATTGTTTTTACTAAGATTATTGAAATAAAACACGACAAAGGTATGGCCTCAGGAGCTGTGTGCCAGCATTTTTATTTGAGATTTATTACATGCCGACATTGTCCAACATGAAGTGCTGAAATTCTTTTCTCCGCCCTTAAATAACTGGCTCACTGTGCGGGTTCGAAGCTGCTAACTTGATATGCCGGAAGCTAGCACCCTACAATATATCCAGAGCGGGGGCTAACACAATATCCCCTTGAGAGTAGGGGCAGTAAAACAACAGCAACGGTAACCCCTCCTTGCCGAAAGAGGTGACTAAAAGGTGCTCCAGGATTTCGTAACTTGAGAGTGTAGTGTGGCGGCCACGGAGCTCTTGGTAGAATCCTGGCATTGCATCCATTTACTTGTACTCCTCACTTTCATCTATGCTATCCGACCTTCCTTGATCAACTCTTGTTCTTTTCCGACTCCAACAGTATCAGGTTTCGAGGCCTAGGGATTCTTTCTTTTTCACGCCCTTCTTGCCCCTTGTCTTCTTTTTGCCTATACCTTCATACTTCGAAGTACTGAACCTCTCCAATTTTCCTTTTGATTAGTTGATAACAGGGGATGGTTGCCTAGTTGTACTTCATCTAAGGGGTTTGCTACAGCACTACACATTCAAAAATTCGATACGTAAACTTACTTTCAGATTAAAACCCCCACTCTTCTAGTTCATTTTTGTGAAATGTGTTTAAATATCTCCACTAGTTTAGGAGTTGTAATTTTAAGAGGCATGCATTGCATAGGCTATTTTAAAGAGCTCTGCGGCACGCACCGCTCATTTTCTCAAAACTGTAATTATCAAATGCGTTTCCCTTGTAACTCCTAAATTATACGATGTATTAGAACGGTTCTCTTCTGTCGTGTTCTTAGTCATAGAGTCCACCAATCTGACCAAAATCATGCGCTTAGGGTTGATAATTGTTTGAAATAAATGGTCTGCATGCAAAAAAAAAAAAAATGAACAACATATCGTCGTTGCCGGGGCAAAACCTCCTATGTGATAATATTTTTGGAGATATACTGACCCGCAGCACATACGTTATGAAGAGCGAGAATGCCTTGAAAACTGTCACACAATATTGCACCTTAGATGACAGAACCTTACCGGCCAAAGTTCTAAGATAAAATATTTCACATAGGAGTTTTTGTTCCGGCAACGACGATATGCAATATTTAACTAAACCAATATTTTACAAATATAATTCTGAATGCTGTGAGTTTGTAGATGCAACCTGCAAAAGTAGATTTTAAAAGATCAGAACACTGATATACTGTCATGAAGGAAACGGTAAGCACCGACATCTAAAATCCGCTGTTTTGGATAAACATATACTGTACCCGCTCAAAGCCTGAGTCCCAACCAGCATTTATCTCAGGGAGTGTTACGGTCCGAATCCATCGCAACTACTACTCAATAAAAATATAATGTTTTGAGATATAAGATCTCAAACTAAGTGTAAGGGCGCCATCCAATGCTCTGGACCTTGTAGGAATTATTCTCGTAAGTATGGATAATTTTGAATGGTCCCACATAAAGTCGAGAAAATTTGTGGTATACCTTTTGCTCTGGATTCGATGGCGTCGGCTTCTTGACTAATACAAGCTCGCCTACCCTCAATGGGCGATGAAACCGCTTGTTCCTCAGCCTCCTCAACCTTCTATCAGCTTGCGCTTGCAGGTGCTCACGTGTCTTAGTTACGCACATTTATTGTGATTCTCGCGGATCCGTCGGGCAATCGACGACTTCATGCCATGGTCTGGCTGGAAATTGGTTATGGTGAACCACCGCAGGTATCCGTCCCGTAGCTTCGTGCATAGTGGTATTGATACATTCTGTGATTATCGGCACCACATCAATCCATCGCCAGTGTGCTTCTGAGCAGTAAATCCTACAGAATTTGGCGATCTCCCTCATGATTCGTTCTGACGGGTTGGCTTCAGGATGCCGTATCGAGCTCAGTACATGTTTGATGTCTAGCCTGCGTAGTTCGTTTGCAAATGCCAAGGATGTGAATTGACTTCCATGGTCAGTCAAGATGAATTTCGGCTTTCCCATGGTTGGGATTATGTGAGATATTATCCCCCTCAATACCAGTTTAGAATTTGCTTTCTGCATGGGATATAGAGCCACGAATTTGGAAAACACGTCTAAGCTTACTAAAATGAATTTGTTTCCCCTGCGGGCCTTTGGCAAAGGGCCGTATAGGTCCATTGCGAACATCTCTTTTGGCTCAGTTGGTAACAATGGACGCGGTGATTGTTTGAGCAAGAATGGATTCGGCTTAATGCGCTGACAAATGTCACATGTTCGCAATACATCTCTGACAATTTTGTTCATTCTATTCCATACGAACGTTTCTTGGATCGTGGATAACACCTTCCCGATTCCACCGTGGCCTATGACTCGGTGAACGTGATTTACCAGTGCCTTTTGGATCTCCGAAGGCACGACTATCCTCAGCTTCGTATGGTTCTCGTCCACGAACTTGTGCAGGGTCCCATTGTAGTAATGGTAATTTGGAGCCATTTTTCCTGCTCTAACAAATTCGGGACTGCCAAGTTGAAGTTTCTGGGTAAAGAAATCAATCATTAAATTGGTAAAATCGTCTCTCTTCTGCAGCGTTCCGATTTCTCTCAATTTTTCAAGTACCTCACGATCCTCATCGACCAATTCCAAACGGTGTATCGCGAAATCATCCGGGTTCGGGTTACGGCTTAATGTATCCGCCAAGATATTCAATTTCCCTGGGCAATGTTCAACGGTAAGATCAAACTGTTGAACAAACAAAGCCCAACGGCTGACCCTCTCACTTGCCATATTGGTTTTCATTATGAATGTCAATGCCTTGTGATCCGTGCGAATGATAATCGGGAAACCATAGATTATCTTCCTCCAATATTGCAAGGCATTGACGATGGCCAACATCTCTAACTCGGTGATGGTGTATTTGGTCTCATGTTTCCGCAATTTTCGGCTCATGAACGCAATGTATGTTTTCTTGCTATTGTTCTCTGGTTCTTCTTGCAATAGGACCGCTCCGATCCCTATGGTGGAAGCGTCCGTCTGAATGATAAATTTAGCTTCGTAGTCTGGATATCCTAACTTTACGCTCTGCAATAGCCTTTGCTTGGTTTGATCGAAAGCCTGTTCGCAGGCTGAATCCCACTTCCAACGGTTGTTCTTTCTGAGAAGGTCTTGCAATGGTGCCACGACTGATGTATACTCCGGGCAATGATCCGCGAAGAATTGACACATACCGAGAAACTGCCTGATATGTTTAATTTTGGTAGGTTTTGGGAATAACCTGATTGCCTCTATTTTCAAAGGATTCGGTCGTACTCCTTCTCCGTCAACTAAGTGACCCAAAAACAGAACTTCTTCTTGACACAGATGGGACTTAGGTAGATTTACTTTGAAGTTATTCTTCCCCAAATCTGTGAGGACCTCGTCGATGATTTCTAAATGTTCCACTAGAGTCTTTGTGGCTATCAAAATATCATCCACATACCGAATGGTTGTGTCTCTGACTTTAGGGCTGAGGTTTCGATCAAGAGCGCGGATAAGGACTGATCCAGCGTTCTTAATACCAAATGGGAGCCTGTTAAAAACATATGTTTGCTGGTCAAACAAAAATCCAGTCAACAATTTTGATTTCTCTTCTAATACTATGTGATGAAAGGACGAGGTGAGATCAAACGTCGAGAAGAACCTCATGTCCCTAAATTTCTTTAAAATTTCTTTAATGGCTGGCGCTTGTTCATATTCTGGTACCAGTCTCTCATTTATGGCCCGTGCGTCCAGGCAAATGCGCACGGAACCATCGGGTTTTCTGACCACCACTAACGGGTTCAAGAATAGAGTCGGGGACTTAGATATAAGACCTTCCTTCTCCATGTCCCTAATAGCCTCCCTGACTTGCGGATAGAATTTCTCCGCGACAGGGTATACCTTTCTCTTATACGGGGACCAGTCGTTAACATTTAATTCATATTCAAAATTTTGTATCTTCCCCGGTTTCGCGCCAAATGTGTCCCAATGTTTTCTCAAAATGTCCGCTAATTTTGCCTTGCCCTCTAGATCGATGTTTGCTTCATTAATTTTTCCCTCAATGTTCTTCTCACAATTTCCATCATCTTCTCCCACAGTTCCGACGATTTCTTCTGTTTCAACGCCGGCTGCGTCTACTAGTTCGTTGTCCCAAATTTGAACCTCCGTATTCCAGACAGTTTCTTCATTATTATTTGTCGCTTCCTGAGTGTCCATTGATGCGACCTCTATACTATCTTCACACTTGAACTTGATTGTATTGTCTCCCATGTCAATCAAAGCGTGATACTCCGTCATGAAATCAGCTCCAATGATAAGGTTGTAGTTAATCTTAGCCATCACCACGAATGCGTGTGGAAAGGTCGACTGACCAATTTCGACTTCTAATAACGCTTGCTGCTTACAAATGACATTTTTGTCCGGAACTATCCCTCGAATTTTGATATTCGAAACTGGAATAATAGGGATATTAAATTTTGATTTTAATTCATCCATTAAATTTTGTGAAACTACGGAGATGCTAGCGCCTGTATCAATAAGTGAGCGTATCTTTAAGTTCCCAATCCTAGTGAAGATAATGGGTAACTGTCTGATGCCCTTGGCGATCAGAGGTTGAGGGTCGTCGATCAATTCCTCCGGGGTCGCAATCCATGAATCGATCTTTGCGATCGTCCATTCCCCCTCTAGAATTTGGCGTTTTTTTTTGTAGCCCCGAACCTTTGTTCAGGGTCAAATTGGCTTGCATTCGGATCCAATTGGCGCTCCGATCTGGCTTGCTGTAGCTGCATGCTCTCAGCTCCGGAAACCTGTTCATCTAGATTCCTATTCTGGATCGCATCTTTCCATTTCCGTTTATTCAGTTCATCTATATATCGCCTGCTCTCCTGATGTCTATCCTCCAATTCGTCATTTGGCTTCTGACGAGCTGTATGCTGGGCTGGGTTCCGTCCTGGGTACGGGTAAGGTCGACTGTTATTCCTCCTTCCCTCATATCCTCGGTATCCCCTATCTCTCTGGAAGTTTCCCCGGTACTGTGGTCTTCCATTCTCCTGAAATGTCCCTCGGTTGTTCCATGGTCTAGGTTGCCAATTTTGTTCATACGTTCTCCCCTTAGAAGTTGTTAATTCGCGACTGGTGTTCGTGCTCTGGTCTCTAGTGTACTCTGTTTTCGGGCTTGTCCCCATCTCAATATTATTAATTTGCGGCTCTGACGATCGTTGGTGCCTACCATTTCCGTGATGGGTCGTCTGGTCAAGTTGCCTTAACAGACTTTCCGCCTGTACTGCAGTGCGTACATTGGAAGCAATCAGCATTCGTTGAATTTCAAACGGCAACTGCTTCGCAATAGCACTTATGAGCTCGGTCTCACAGACCGGATTGTCCAACTCGCGCATTTTATGAAATTGTGCGGTGAAGTACTCGGAGTACTTTGTTGGCGCAGAAGTAGAGTACCGTCTCGAGTATAACTCTAACCTGAGATTCTGCTGCGACTCCATACTCCAATACTTCTGTAAGAAGGCTTGGCGGAACCCCATGAAGTCATCAAAGGTGTAAAGAAACGCCCTGAACAAAATCGCTGGCACTCCGTCCAGAAATTTTTCCACTGTCCGCAGTTGTTTTTCGGCAGGTATTCTGTGCTCTTGGATGTAATTCGTGATCTCCCTGATGAACCATTTTGGTGTGATTTGCCCTCGAGAATCGAACTTGGGAGGTTTGTCATCTGACATCCTAATAAAATGAACTATAGGAGACGTCGCATGGTTCGCAGAAGCCGACGATGATCCGTCTCCCATGTGGAGTTTCGAACCTGTCGTATCAGCTGCCAAGTTTTCTTCCTTCATCCTATTCAACCCTCTGTTCTCTGGGGTCTCGAACTCCCTATACTCTAGGTTAAAGTCTCGAGTACCGGACCTGTCCTCGTGCGTTTTCAACAATTCCACTTCCTTCCTCAGTTCATCTATTTTATCCGCGTTGACATCCGCAATGAACTTAGTCTTAAACTGTCTCTCTACGCACTCTTCCAGTTTAATGCCTAATTTTCGTTCCAACTCTTCGGTTTCCTGCTCCCGTATTTCAAGTGCTTCGGTCGCTTTGATCAGCTTATCATTTATATCTTCACAACCCTCCAACCTGTGATCTAGACTTTCGATCCGGACTCCTGCATCCTCTAATTTGGTTGAAACCTCACGATTATTTTTGAGGGATTCAACTTCTGACTCCAGAACCGAAACCTTCGCTTCCGTATGTTGGTGGTCAGTACGTAGCGTTTCCACGTTTTTCACTATCTCGTCAGTTTTCCGTGCGGCTTGAATGATATGGCCTTGGATCTGAGACCTAATCTCCTCTCGTCCTAGCCGACACTCCTCTCGCATTTTGTCATTTTGGGCCTTTGACTCATCACGATCAGCTGACATCTGGGTCGTGATTTCATTGAGTCCTGCCACGAGCCTTTCCCTGATTTCGTTACGATCCTCCAATGCTTCGGACCTAACTCGCTCTACCCTCTCGGTCACTCGGATCAGACTTGAATCGAAATGTTCTTTCATTTCCTCCTTCGTCTTATGACACGCCTCGCGTACCTGGTCTAGCCCTCGGGTAAATTCCTGTTCGTAATTTTGACACGCGGTCCGCACTTCACCTATTTGCTCCGCTAACTCCATCTTACTGTTATCACACGTGATCCGCATTTCTTCAAATTTCTGTTCTATAGACCTATTAGTTTGTTCGATAGACTGCTTTAAGGAATCATTATTTTGCTCCATAGACTGTTTTAAAGAATCATTATTTTGCTCCATAGACTGTTTTAAAGAATTGTTGGACTGTTCCACACACCTATTAGTTTGTTCATTAGACCTTTCTAACGACTTAAGTTGAAGAGCCATAGCCCTCATCATATCCGCCAACGTAAGCGATTCTTCCTCTCCTACATGTCCTTCCTGGGATATCTCCCCCTCTACATCAGACATTATGAATTTATATAATAACAAATTAGGGCCAAACGGCTCCTCGCCCTACAGCACTACGTTTAACAGTTGGTCAAGGTCCTATCATCTAACGGTTCAATACTCGAATTAAATTTCTATTTTGTTACCACAATTTATATTCAATCACTCGTATCATACAACGAGTAGAATAAGGACAACAAATCTTGCTTGGTTCCATCCAGAATAAATACGTGTCCGACACATATAGAAAATCAATTTTGAAACTGTTATGTCAAACACCACCTAAAATTTTTGGCATAACACCGCCGTCTCGTAGCTTTAAATCTGAAATAAATAAATTCTCGTCGACAGTTCCAGTTCTCATTCCTGTATTAACTTGGAGTTTGGTACCAAGTATAAATTTTACCATATTCTCCTTGTTCCTACAATATACTCCTACTGCCCTTTGGTGACCAAAGTGTGGAGCCTCCACGTTCGCAGATATAAAATCGCATCAGAAATTTTACAAAAAATATTTTACTAACTGATGAGCCCAACACCTACTTCTGTCATCCTATAAAATGAGTCCCGTTCGGAAATTACTACTAGCCTATGCTATGTTAATAAATTTCTGAACACAATGACCGAATAAATAAATGAAAAACAAATGAAATGTAAACATCCAATTTAATAAACAAAGTATTATAACAATGGGGTCATCTCGTACACTAGATGATGCCATCACTATTTAGATTAACCTTTCTAGATCTGAATAAATGCCTCCCAACAACGCATAACCGTGATGCGGTCTATAATTAATTCAAATACCCACGATTGGGTCTAACTATTATGGAATCCGTCCCTTACTTGTGTGACATGATGTCGTCGCTAATGCAACAAAGTTCCGTATTTTTTTTTTTTTTTTTTGCAAAAATTAAATTAAAGTCACACGTTGCTCAAGCATGATTCAATCAGCCCCACGTTGGGCGCCATGATGTACCCGCTCAAAGCCTGAGTCCCAACCAGCATTTATCTCAGGGAGTGTTACGGTCCGAATCCATCGCAACTACTACTCAATAAAAATATAATGTTTTGAGATATAAGATCTCAAACTAAGTGTAAGGGCGCCATCCAATCAGTACAACAGGGTTGAACGGGACACTCTAATCTCTAACTTTAAGGCTCATCATGAAACACACAAATTATATATATTCAGATCAAAGGGAATTTAGGAAGGCTCCGTCCTAGGAATGGGGACGGATATTTAAACGGTCACCAAGGGTTTACTATTCTACAAGAACAAGAACCTGGAGCTGTTTCCTTGCAAATGCTAAAGGAGCATTTTATTTAAGTAATCAAATGAAATTTTACACACAATCAAAATCTGTTGACCCTTGATTTGCCGGTAATTTGGCAAATTATTCCTGAAAAATAATTACATAATATTTGTCACTTTTGACCACCCTTCCATTTTGGTGGTAGAACCGTTGATATCTGAAGGTATCAGATTTACCTTCGTTAACACCATGACCATATTTGATCATGGACCAAGAACCTGTTGGCTAAGTAGGCGCGATCACATGGACCATGTTATCGCCTCTACTTTAATTGAGATGAGACCACCCCGGGAAACTACAAACTCTCCCCGGGTTCCTAACCAAGATATGCTAATCGTTAGTTGAAGGAATACGACAAAGGGACTCTAACCTAATGGTCCAGATGTAGGGATTGCCTTCATTTACACAATTTAACTTAACTTATTATTTACAACCAATTGACATTATTCCGTTAATTCGCCAGCTGACTTCCCTAGTATCATCCACCATCAGCCTCCGAAATAATAAGAAAAATAAATAAAATAAAAAAATATTTTATTAAATATTATTTTTATTATTATTATTATTATTATTATTATTATTATTATTATTATTATTATTATTATTATTATTATTATTATTATTTGTGGAGATCAGGATTATCGTAACCCGTAATCATCCTCGGACTAATATTTCAACTTTTCGCGATTTTATTTTATTTTCATCTGAAATAAATAAAAGTACCTTCGTCGATTATTCTTCTTCTCCTTCTTCAAATATTCTCCTTATTATTATTAGTTAAAAATCTCAAATTTTTCATTTCAACTCCCAACATCATAATTAAGTTCAAATTTTTAAAAAAAGTAAATTCTTCCAAAAAAAAGTACCTATTTTTATTTTTATTATTATTATTATTGTTTTAAAAAAATATTATTTTCGCCTGTTACACGGTAGTCCACTCTTAATATGTTTAACGCATAACCCCTTTTTCAATTCCTATTTATTTTGGCACTAATCAATCCAGATATGATTTACTTGGAATATTATTATTATTATTACTTCTTTCGAGAATCTTTATTTTTATTCCCCATCTTTATAATTTGGTCACATACGTTCTCTCCCAAACAGACATCACCAAGATCCGAATTCACATCGGTCAGGACATACTAGTGTTCGAATCCGCCACCTCATTTTCGTACTGCCGTTAATTCATGGAGACCCTATGCTCCTAAGACAATTCTCAAATCCCATAACACCTCGCAGTTGGGCAAATACCTCCAATCTCTGCAAGTGTTAAATTATTCCTTCCTTTTTCCATTTTTGAAGTCCATTTATCCATTGGAACTCTTCAAAACATTTTCACCAATTAACCCTCGGTGTGTGGACTCTATTCTACCACTCAATACACCGGTATATAAATACAACCTCTATGTGGGTCTTAAGATCCATCTATTTCTTCATCAACACCAGTACAATTCACTTTCATTTCGGGCCGGATTTCTGTCCCACAAAACTCCAAATCTCAACCTTTGGCTCAAATCCCTCTGGATCTCAAACATAGCGTGACCATATTATAACAGTGCCTATCTCGTTTCTACCAAAATTATTTATGATTATTATGGAGTCCAAAAAAACGTAAAATCAAACATTTAGTGTTAAAACCGGATTCACTGCACAAATTATAATTATTCACGGCACAGGTGATCTCCACATTTAAATTACTTTAATTTGCAATCATACTATCCAACTAGGCCCGTGCCTTTATTCTCAAAGATTATTATTAAACACGCCTTTACACATTACCAAATTCTAATGTCCGACTTCGACCCTTGTACAGACTATTATTATTTTGTCCACTGGCGAACTTCGCGATATTTACACGCATATCAATGGACTTCATTCCGTCCCACAACAATTTAATCACTTGGCAATCCTACCTCTGGATTATCTTAACAACATGCCTTAATATCTATCAAAGTTCCGATAACGGAAACCCACTTTGGAAGCACTTCTAAATGAATATTTACATTATCTTTATGTGAAACGTGCTCCATATTATAGCAAACAACTCAAGCACTTGAATGAACAACTCAACCCTACTATACTCTATTTAATAATCAAAATTATGATGAGTGCTTGATCTACTCTACATATTAATTTGTCCCTTTGTCTATCTATCTTTGAATTTATACGAGCCGTAACGGCTCGTTTCACAATCAAGTTACCATGATAAAATATGATTTCCTCCCCCTAACGATAGCTATCTATTAATACATTAAAAGGTACTCAACTCTGCCATTGTAGTCTGCTAAAACCGGACGAGAAGCCATAGCCCCTCCGGTTTTTAGCAATGCATCTCGCTGGTATTCATGCCAGCTTGAAGAATTAATCCTTGACCCTTTCCAACTTTACACATTCTGAATAAAAACAAATAAATTAACTGTTGCACTTTGTAATAATTTCCACCCTAAATTCTATTCACAAATTTTACACTCTCGGCCTTGTATCTAGCCCACTTAATGTAAATTTACATTCTTCATTCCTTTCCCGGACACTAGGAACGTGGGATACCTCGGGATCCCCTTTACAACGGCCCGTGCGCGCACTTGAATTTCCCGTCTCACGTTCGTGTAGCTGACCAGGTATCAGTTTAGAATCGACTGTTTACTAGGTGACATAAACACTCGTGACCGTTCTCATGTAACGCACTTCCTAATCTGTTGGTAGAATCTCACACTCCGTAAGTTATGATTTACTGAGTCCTGTCTATTTGAAACATTTCATACTAGTAGACTGCTCAAGACCGTAATATGAGCTACATCACGTCATGAATCACTGTACTATGTAACAATATAATACTTCGAACTCTACTCCATGAGTAAGTACACACTCGCACCCCTGGCGTAGTCACGGCTCGAACGCTTTGTCAAAAGTAGTCACGTACCACGGGCGTGGTATCCGCCCGAACACTTTGTCAGAAGTACTCCCGTCCTAGTGTACGACCTCATATTTATACTTGTATCCCCTCTCTTCCGAGTTCAACGGAGGTCATCTTGGAACGCACAGTCCCGATATCTTCATACGACAGTTTGCAGTTTGGCCGGTGGCTTATATATATGATCCAATGATGTAATTATGTTCTCAAATGCTCTATACCAATTCTCAACTATTATCGTTCGCTGGTAATGGATATATTCGCGAATTTAGCTGCCGTAACCCGGCTCGGGGTTTCGCGCTCTATTGTGGCGTCCTTTGCTTTCAGCCAATCAACGAATAGCGTCCATGAATTCTCAGAATTACACCATGCAATCTCCCGCAATTATTAACTTTATATAAGTTTTATGGTATAGTAAGGTTCCTAAATTCCACTTTATTCTGAATCGATTCTTCACTTTTTTCTATAAGTTTAATCCACCGAGTTAGCCTCGCTAGTGCTTCTTACAATACGAAGTTGTCACCTTGCTTTGGTCAAGTGAATTTTTCCATTGGTCCACCTTGACCACGTGACCGGGAAGGCTCACATTTTTTTCTTCTAGTGCCAACCCCGTTTTCCACTCCGGCTAGTTACATGGAGATACCTCGCCATCATTTCTCAGAATTTTGCACACGGCTCCCTGCGCTGTTGCTACTACCAAGACTGCCCCGGGCTAGGAAAACTTTGGCAACAAGCTAGCCTCTCTCTTTCCTTGTTGTGACAAATTCTGAGAAACCTAATTCTGTCCCCCCATTGTGTTTGTTAATCTCACTGGAGACAAGAGTCTGTGGTATGGTGAAACCTGCCATCTCGGCCTGGCCTGTTCTTACTGTCTGTACAGTAAGATACTATTTATTCTGAACATGAAATATATATTCCTCATTAATTCCTCATAGTTTCAATTGCATGACGCTTATCATACCCCCACCAGGGTGCAATACGAAGTAATTAGAGAGTTTGATAAAGCTAAAATCAACTCTGAAATATGTGCCTGCTTCATTTAGAAAGTTTCATTGCTCTTCATATAGTAGGAGATGAGATAAAAAGTATTTAGGATGCACAATTTTTCAAGGTTGTTTAATGTTCTTCCTCTTCTCCTTATTCTACCATATCCTCATTGGATATCGGTTATTATTACGGCGATCTGGTTTTTGTTATCAGCAACTCGGAAAAGATTGGGGGGTCTGAGCGCATAATATTATCGTATATTCCTTAGCCAAGATATTCTCCTTCTTCCTCTACTTCTCTTTTCTTCAATTTTACCTTGTAAGGCAAGCTGAAGGAGTCTATATTTATAATTTCGAATGATGTGCCAAAATATTCAAGATTCTTCTTTATGCTGTTTTTCATGGCCTCTGGCTCTTTGTTCAGGTGTTGGAGTACTTCAGAATTACGTATTCTGTCAATAAACTATATTCTTAGCAGGCGTCGGTAGCACCACATCTCAAAAGGTCGAATTTTATGGTGATGTTCTCTGTTAGGGTCCAAGTCTCGGGGCAAAAAATAAGACAGAAAATACATTACACCGAAGTCCCTGTTATAGAGATGTTTGCTCATTCCCTTGAACGCAGTCCTTGCCCGTTCAATTCAGGACCGAATTTCAACAGCATTGTTCCAGCTGTGATAAAGTACGCTGCCGAGATACTTAAAATGTTGGACTTGTTCCAGAGATTTGCCAGTTACTGTCAAGTTAACAGGTTGACAATAACAATAACCACCAACATTACCATTACCACCACCGGCTAAAAATTAATATACAGTATTTGCAAACAGAGTTGTATAAAACACGAAACCGGATATATTGTCATGGTCATGAGTCCTGACACTTACCTGTGGGCTTTGCGGTTTGTATTAACGAATACTTTATGTACAGATGCATCTGGGATATAATCTCAGTATGTATACTCAGAATAACAAGACAGATGCTATGTTACGAGCTTCGTCCCTACAGTGTCGTTACGTGAGATGAAGCAAATAAGGTTATTACCAGCCTCGAGTTTTATAACTATTGCGTGTGATGGAGAGACAAAGAGAGTCTTCGACGTAATGTCACCAAATGGCTGAAGCTTTCTACTATAAGGGGTGTAGGTGGGATGGGGTTGGAGAGGAGGAGCAACTCTAGTAATTTCATTTTAAAAGTTACGAGGATTCTCGTTGAGGCGAAAATAAACGACAATAAAGAAGACTAATTGTGAAGCAAAAGAAAGGAACAGAATAGACGGAAAAATTATCCGACGAAACTTAAAAAGCTCCTGAATGCAGTCAAATAATCCTTTTTTAATCTCCATCGAAGCAGCTTGGCCAGGAGAGTAAAATTTCGCTTGGACAATCATGTGAAACTCCGTTGTCAGAGAGAATATTCCACAAAATGATGGGATATCTTATTATGACACTCTACTGTAGTATGGGCGTAACAATACGTAAACAGTGCCGGCTTCTCCACGACAAGGATGTCTTAAAGCCAACGACGTGACCAGACCATAATCAACGCTAAAAAAATAAATTTTCAAAGAAGCTAAATTATATCTTCTTCATATTTTTATGCTTTCTTTCTTTCTTTCTTTCTTTCTTTCTTTCTTTCTTTCTTAATCCGTTTACCTTCCAGGGTTGTTTTTCCCTCGGACTCAGTGCGGGATACCACTCTACCGCCTAAAGGGCAGTGTCCTGGAACGTGAAACTTTGGGTCGGAGGATACAACTCAGAAAGATGACCAGTTAATCGCCCTGGAAGCCTCACATGTTATGCTGAACAGGGGCCTTGTGGGGAGGATGGGAAGATTGGAAGGAATAGACAAGTAAAGGGAAGGAAGCGGCCTTGGCCTTCATTTAGGTACCATCCCGGCACTTGCCTGGAGGAGAAGTGGGAAACTACGGAAAAACATTTAGAGGTTGGCTGAGGAGGGAATCGAACCTTCCTCTACTAAGTTGACCTTCCGAGGCTGAGTGGACCCAGTTTCATTCCTCGTAGCAGTTTTCAAATTTCGTGGCAGAGCCAGGAATCTAGCTCGGGCCTCCGGGGGTGGCAGTTGATCACAATAACCTCTACACCACAGAGTCGGTCGTTATTATTATTATTAACATTATTATTATTATTATTATTATTGTTGTTGTTGTTCCGAGGTATCTGTGGAACAGCAGAGGTGAAAGAAGATGCGGGCTGGAATGGGTCTAACTACAAGTCCGAAAGATGAATTAAAAATTTAAATAAAGGTTATATTTTCAATAGACAACAAGATTTAACCAATTTTCACTAGGTGAATTAACAATGAAAATTCAGGTACAATAATAATTTTACAAGCCAAAACACAAATGAAGGGGTCTTTACAAATCCTGGGCTTCGAGCCCCAATTTCACAATCCTTGAGCTCTCAGCTCACAACCACAAATTACCAAAGGGCAGAAAACCCGTAATTACATGGAGCACTTGCTCCCACCTAGTAATGTCAAGCCTCCTAGAGGCACCACTCAAAACACCATAACGAGCTGACCCGCCCTCAATATTTCAAGCCTATTAAAGGCAATACCAGACTTTTACACATAATTGCCATCGAGGCACAACTTACATCAAATGAAACGGGGATATCTCGTACCCAACCTACTGGGCCTCAGTGGAAAAGAACAGAATAATTAAATGGCCCAAAATACCAAAGGCGTTGCTTGCACTCCTACATGAATACTAGTTAAAACCTAATGGGCACTAGGCCGATTAAACAGGGGCTATTCCCACACTAGGGAGGTGACTCGTATAAGAAAATTTTAATACATTAAGAATAGAAAATCGGTTATGAAAACGTAGTCAGCTCCAATCAAAATGAAGGGGAACTCGAGAGGGTAAAGCACTCTCTATCCCCGATTTACAGTTAAAGTAATAAGAAACTTTTACCTAAGCCGGCAGTAAGTTACATTTTTAGAAAGGTAGGTTACATTGAAAAGTTCCGGACCTTCCCCGAGGGCTAATCTGCTGAGCTAGCAAGAAATAAAGATGTTAAAAGGCCATTACCTTGTAGAAGAGCTGCTGGCGGATGAAAGAAGCGCTTCCCGCCTCCTACTATACTTCCATACACTAAGCTAGATGTTGTACGAGTGGCGGAGAGCCAGGAAAATCTGCAGTTTTTATACTCTCGGGGAAGATTCGATACCTTTCATGAATGATTAAGACACACCCACAGTCGTTTATTGGGTAGCTTACAGTTACACCTCAACATTGGTAAAGAAAGACGCCATTGGCTGAAAATTAATGACAGAAATTTACGATTGGCTAATTTCAAAACTGGCGGAAAGAAAGATTAATATTGGCAACCCACAAATGAAAGAACAACACTTAGTAAAGAACAAACTTATGAATACAAAATATCTTCAAGAAAAGTTCCTTCACTTCTCACCAGGGTGCATGATCATAGTTTTTGGTAGAGACATCTGTGAGAGAATATCCACACTTCTTGATAATCAGAAAACAAAAACAATTTGAAATTAACTCAGTGACATCTTCTGATAAACAGTTGAATTAATTCAGTTTTAAAGTTCTGAGTTTCATCTGTAGAGGAGTACTTTAAGGCGGAAATTTCAAATGTGCGGCGTGTAGGTGTTCCAACCGGTACAATTATGTTCGGCTCCTTGCCCGGTAGTTCAGCGTAGAGGCCTTCTCTCCAGAGAGCCCTGGGTTCGATTCCGAGCCGGGTTGGTGATTTTTATCTTAAATGGTAAATTCCTTCGTCTCTAGTATTGTATATCTGTGCTGTACTCAACATCCCCGATACTCGCAAACCGCACGCATCATCCTCATCCACACTATCACGCTGTTTTTCCTATACCCAGTAGATACCGGCCTCCCTCGTCGGAGGGTATGCCTCACAAGGGCTCCACCAGGCTATGAATAACCATACAAAATTATTATTATTATTATTATTATTATTATTATTATTATTATTATTATTATTACTATTTCGCGTAGCTATAACTAGCCTGGTGACCCTCAAGGCAGACCCTCCGACAAGGGCTGAACCTGCCGTTTGTTGGAAACTGCATGTAATGGCGGTAAATGATAGTGCAATGTTTTATGTATGAGTCGTAGGGGTTTTATGGATAACACAAATATCCAGTCCCTGAACCAAGGGAATTAACCATATAATATTTGAATCTCCGTCCCTGCCTGGAATCAAACTCGGGGCCATCTGAAACGAAAGCCACTGGAATGGAGCTGGACGATGGGAATAATTATGCAGTCGCAGGCTTACGCGGCCTAATACCACGTATGTGAGGTATAGTATTCAAGGACGCCATGCTTCCACGTCACCTCTAACAAATGAATGAAGACCGTACGAACACCATTCCGTTGCAATACGCCTTAGAAAATTTAACTAACATTGCCAGAATCAAATTCAAGGTCACTTTAACTATAAGTGAAAAAGACTCCCTTTGATTGAAGCCTCGATGGAGCATGGTAATACACTTTTTCTAGTATGAATAAATAGCCAAATAATCCCTCAGACTATACATCAAATACATTTTTCAGCGTGCAAAATCACCTATTTTTTCATACATTAAATCTTGTCCTTGAGAGCATGAAGCCCATCCATGACGTTTTCATGTGGAAAACCGTGTCTCTAGCAAAAGAATACACTACATCGTTAACTGGATTCATAATATCCTGTTGCATACTACGTAGGAATTACATGCAGCACGTTGTAATTAAACACACGTAGCTGTCAGCTTGCGTTCGGGAGACACTGGGTTCGAACCACACTATCGGCAGCCCTGAAAATGCTTTCCCACGTTTTTCCGTTTTCATACCAGGCAATGGCTTGGGCTGTACCTTACTTAAGGCCATAGCTGGTTCCTTGTCACTCCTAGCCCTTTCCATCGTCGCCATAAATTCTATTTGTGTCTGTGCCAAGTAAAGCAATTATTTTTAATCCACAGTTCTTGCCCTTCAGGCAAGTAACTCAATGTTGAAAACATCCTAGTGATAAGAGCTAAGAATTTTATGTAAATAAAATATAATAAAGTATGAGAATATATTTTTTTTATTCCTAAAAGTTACATATTTTTCTTATTCATCGTTATGCGGTCGATTAGATTAGCAGTTCGCTTTTTTATACCACTCGGAGCGTTAAAGTAAGTCAATACATTGTTTCACTTAAGCACCACTACGAACGCTAATGTGAGTCAATGCAGAGTTTCACTTAAGCCCTTATAAGTACATTCGGTGAGGAAACTTTTCAAAAAGCCAAGCAACGTCTGAGAGTGTTGAATCAAGGAATACATTAAAGAAAGAATTATATAAATAAGTTAATTTGGATAGGATTCGAATTAAAAAAAACGAGTAAAGAAACACGCGATTTTAGGCTCTCTTTTCTGAACTGCATTTAGGCCAGAAGTGATTTTCGACATTTATTTTTTAGTTTGATAGATTTATCCAAGCCTCAAAATTTTGAAATAATTGTGGACTCTTTAGCTCTTTAATTTTCGGCACCATTGAGGAAATTGCTTAATTTTACATTTTTCGTTGCACGGGGATCCTTCCTTTTTGTCTGCTAAGAAATGTTTTGAACATTAAAAAGAATACTCAGCACAGTAAGTTCAATGAATCTGTTGAGTCAAAAATATGAGAGCAAAGTTGCGGAAAGACGGAGGTGGCCTCCGCCTAGAGAATTTTACCAGTTCTTGTGGGAAGGGAACGATGGATTATTTACGACTTTTGTCACTTCACTTCATTCTACGTTCTTTTAAGGACAACGTGATTGAGGGAATTTGATGTCATGGTTACCATAACAACGAACAGTGTAAAGTCAGCACAAGGTATAAGCGCCCGGGGAGACGAGGTCGTCTCTTCTCATGCACAATCCAGGTGAGTCCAGGTACAGAGCGAGAGAGAAATATGACAAGCAAACAACCAGCTCTGCTTCTTTCTGCCCGAAAAGCTGTGGTTTGAGTGGCATTGTGATCATTATGCCTCGGATGTTTAAGAGCTAAAAAGTCATCAATATATGCAAGCAAATATGACCTTATGTATAACAAAATATGATCGAAGAATCACTAAATATGATCAGAAATGTGACTATGTGGTCCCCCTTTTAAAAAAATTAGAAATCGCAACTGAAAATGTGTCATGTTAAATCCTTACCTAGTTATTTATTAATATTGTATTGATATCAGGTTTCTGAATATACACATTTAGAAACAGTCCATGTTTACTGGCTCAGCAATAAAATAGATTTTGTGAAGCCGTGTATGGTAGGTCTACCTTTAAGATCAATTCTGTAAGGAAAGTATGTAATATTTTAAAAGTCGTAATACCGAGTGAGTTGGCCATGCGGTTACGGTCACGTAGCTGTGAGCTTGCATTCGGGAGGGATGGCTTCGAACCCACAGACGGAGGGCCTCATGACAGTTTTCTGTAATTTCCCATTTTCACACAGGCAAATGCTGCGACTGTACCTTAATTAAGGCCACGGATGCTACCTTCCCAATCCTAGCCCTTCCAAATCCTTGCGTCACCGGAAACCTTCAATGTGTTAGTGTGGCATTAAACCAGTAGCAAAAAATAAGTCGAAATGTTTGTACATATAGTGTTGGAAGTTGGATATTCACTACAGCACGGTATTAAGTTTTTCTGTAGATACACTGGCGGAACTTTTCTAATCCAAACACCAAGAAGGGGTTGTGCTAGATTAACGAACGTTGGTAGCCGTCTTTATACATCTGTGAACGATGACTTTGTTCCAGATTTCCCGCAAATCGCATTAGCGTTGCACTACTAGTGGCCCCATGACAAGGCACATCAGGTTTGCTTTAAATAAGGGCTGTATTGTGCGAGAGGGTTAGTCACCTGCAAGATTGGACGGAGTGACTGTGAGTGGGTCAATAATGCCTTTACGATGACGAAGAGGCCAGTATCCACAGCTCACTGCAGTTGAACAAGGCTACGTGAAGGTTGATTTTCCTTGATCACTATTCCAGAACGACTGGGCAGGAATGTCTTCAATGTGCTTGCGTGCTGGCAGCAGTAGTCACGAGAATGTAGGCTCGCGAGAAAACCGGGAGTCCCCGTGGCAGCACCGAGAGGGAGGACCGCCGTGTTCGGTGTATGGCTGTGGCGCAGCGGACTGAATCTGCAGTAGCAATTCGAGCGGCAGTTGGCACCACAGTGACGCAACGAACTGTTCGAAATCGGTTACTTGCAGTTTTTTCGGAGGTGAGGGGGGAGGGACACCCTCCCCCACGTGGTAATCGACTCTATTCTACATTGCCTCCGAAATTATATTAGTTCTAAGAAGAGAAAGCAGGGATGAGTGGGAGTGTTACTACAGGAGTACCTGCTTGTCCCCATGATCAGCATGTTACCAGGCCAGATGTGGTGATGGGTATCAATAGCGGTGTAATCAGGTAAGAAGTGTCAGGACAAAACCACATAGGCGGAAATAGAAAGATGACTACTTGTAAAACCTGGTATTTTGTAGATTGTACATGCAAGGACGTGGTTCTGGAGAGGTCCAGGAAATTGCGTTAGTTGGGAATAGGTATCATGCACAAGTCATAAGCCTATCCGTCGCCAATCCAGTTATTCAGGGCATCAGTCCTTTTGGGCACTGCTGTGGCTAGCGCGGGCCGTACCGGTTGCCGAGCCATGCGGCAATAGCCACTAGGGCCTGTCGCAATGCCGGACTCCCTTGGAGTCCCTTGTACCCAGTCTCCGATCCCGCAGAAAGAAGCCAAGCCCGCCGAGGCGGAGACCTGCTGGATGGATATGGAACATGGCGCCGGGCCTACTTCCTCTCTGCCCGCGCCATGGCCCGTATACAGGGCAACTGCGATGAGAGGTGGCCCCCCGCGCAGTTGGCGCACACCGGCGCCTCTCTAAGTGTAGCGCAGGCCGTGTAATGATGCTGACCACCACAGCGGTTGCAAATCACTTGGAGCCCACAGCTAACCTGACGGTGGCCGCACCTCAAACAGCGGAAAAACCGCAAGAGCTGCTGAGGGGAACTTTCTGTTCTCACCTGCTACACGTTGAGGTCCACTCTTGATTGGCTCCTCGTTCGACTGTCTTCCTGGTAGCAGTCCTGGGTTGCGGCTGCATGGCCCTCTTCTGGTGGACCGAAGTCCTGGTCTGGGGACGGCGTCTGCTTCCTGGCGGTGGTGGTCTTTTCTCGGCGGGGTAAGAGGCCGCGTCCTGGTAGCGTTCCTCCTCCTGGCCTGGTGACCGTGGTGTAGCGGGTGGCCCGCTGCAGGGCCGTCTTCTCCCTCCGGGCTGGTGGCGGCGACGCTCTTTGCTGGCATCTCTGTGGATTCCATGTCCCGTAGGGTGTATATGGATGTCTGCATCGTGAACGAGGTGGTAGCAGGCCGGACCTGGGTAGCAGCCTCTGAACGCCCGGGGGCGTCCGTGTCCATGCCGCCTTCCACCTTCCTAGTCTGCGCCACGGTGGTGGGCCTTCTCTGGGTGGCTCGGGCAGGTGGTGGACGTTCCTGGTTGGCGGGACAGGTTTTTCTCCGGATACTCCGGTTTTGCTTGCCATCTTTCATTCCAGCTACACAGCATATCATTTCGTCTGACAGTCATCAATGCAATGAGCATCGGCAACCGGCACAATTCATGTCCTCGCCACTAGATGGGCCACTAGATGGGCCACTGACACGGTCGAATGACTGAAAACAGGCTGTGGATTTTCATTTTCATATAAGGGTATAATGTTTTTGTATTACAACCATTTTATATTGATTTTAACTTACTAATTAACACTGAGGTACAAATGATTTATATGGAGCTTTGGTTAAATGGTCAGTGTACTGGCCTTCGCCCTAAGAGACCTTGGTTCGATTCATGGCCGGGCCAGGCATTTTAATCGCGCCAGGTTAATTTTTAGCTCGAACGCTGAGTGTTTGTGTTAGTCCTAGTACACAATTTCATATATTAAAACACATCACACGATTAACCACGATAAAGCATCTGAAACGATCATCACTCTTGTATGCGTTAAGCCTGTAAGGTACATCAGTGTGACAACCGTGACATGGTCAGCGTAACGAACTCCACAGATAAATCTCACTCAAGCATTCTGAATTTTCCCGCTTATTCTGCCCCAGTGACATTGTAAATTTTACTGCAATAATCGAAATGAGGCAACGCAAGTGGGCTATGATGTAACTATTCCCTAAATAATTACCATCGTTATTATTTGAAATGGCCCTAAAGTGAACCATTTAGTTTCTTTCAGAATGGTGGTACAATTTTAAAAATTATTTTCGCTTCCCACTGCTCGATGTACAGAAATAAATTGCTGTGCTACTTCAAGTTCTGAAAACATGTGCACATTGCTCTAAAAGAAATCTATTACAAAGACAGAATTTACTTAAGCAATCTTGTGAAATAATTTCCGTCTAGTCTTCAACCTCGTTTAACTGGAGAAATCCCTGAAGAACAGTTGATCATCTCCATCCTCGCCTCGATCTCGTAGCACCCTTCTCCCTTCAGATTGCGGCCAATTATCTTCATGAACGTCTGCTGCTGCCATCTGACTCAGCCAATAAGCCTCACAAGACTTTCTGCTTCGCCACTTCTCTTTAAATAACAGAAGAAATCCTTGACTATCTTTACTTCCTTTCTTTGTCTTATTTTTGCTCACTTTCTCTCTCCCTCTCTCCTCCTTGTTTCGGTAAGCCAATGGACACCAAGTTAATGGAGAATGAAACGGATAGAGAAGAAATTATTACCTTCATTTCCGTGTATTGCTTGCCTTAGCAGCTTATCGTTCTGGACCGTCACATGTCTATTTACTTTACATTTTCATGCAAAGTATTCGTCCTGTTAAGAATATACTGGAGCAAACTAGAACTATTCGAATTTCTAAAAATAAATCGACTCCAGCTGTGTATGAATTCATGAATCTTAGAATTGACTTTAGAATGAATCTTTATTATTATTATTATTATTATTATTATTATTATTATTATTATTATTATTATTATTATTATTATTATTATTATTATTATTATTATTATTATTATTATTGTACCGGGCGGTTCACCTCCACGCCGCGAATTCAAATATTGCGCCAGTTGAAACCTCTCTACAGGAGAAACTCTGAACTTTAAAATCTGTATTAAATCAAAGATTTCTTGGAAGATGTCACTACTGTAAATTTTGAAGTGTTCTGAACTATGTCTATTTCGATTTGTGTTTGTTTGCTCTGTAGCAAGATGTGTGGACATTCTCTTCTAGATGTCACTACTTAAAAACTATAACTGTGCACCTTGGTGCGAAGTGAACGAACTGCTTTTGAAGAAATTTTGTATCTATAAGTTTGTTCTTTGTTAAGTTTCTTTCTTTCATTTTTTGGGTTGGCAATATTGATCTCTAGTTCCGCCAGTTTTAAATTTAGCCAATCCTAAATTTTCTAAATTAATTTTCCACCAATCCTAGATTTCTTCTTTAGTTTTGACTTGTAATCTTTAGACGACCAATAAAAGTTTGTGGGCGGGTTGTTATCATTCATGAAAGGTCTCGAATGTTCCACGAGGGTATATAAACTGCTGATTTTCTTGTCTCGGGGCCACTTCTGTAACATCTCTCTTAGTGTGTGAATATATATAGCAGGGGGCGGGAAGCGCCTCTTTCTTCAAGCAGCAGTTCATTTACAAGGTAATGGCCTGTTAACATCTTCATTTCGTGCTAGCTCAGCAGTTTAACTCTCGGGGAGGGTTCGAAACCTTTAGTATGTAACCTATCTTTTCTGTCTATCTATAAATTACAAATCTGTAAAGCGGAGATAGAGAGTGCTTCACCCTCTCGAACTCCCCTTCATTTTTGAAAAAGGAGGTGACTACGTTTTCATAAGCGTTCTTCTCTTCTTTAATATAGTAAGTTTTCTCATACGTGTCACCTTCCTAGATTGGGATTAGCCCCTGTATTATCGGCCTAGCGCCACATAGGTTTTTTGACACAAACGTTGTGTTGGAGTGCAAGTCATCGCCTCCATTCTATTTTGCACTATGGGCCAGTAACTTAACTTGATGTTTGTTTTCCTCATGTAAAAGCCCTGTAGGTTGGGTATCTAATACCCCTGTTTCTTGGTGTGCTTTAAGGGCAGATAGTAATGAAGTTTGTTGTAGCCTTTGATAGCCTTGTAAAATTGAGAGCGAGTCTGCTCTTTCTCTCTTAACATTGTAATTAGGAGCAAGTGCTCCTCGTACTTTGGGGTTTTCTGCCCTTCAGCTATTGTGGTTGTGAGCTGAGAGCTCAGGAATTAAACTTGGGGCTCGAAGCCCAAATCTTGTAACGACTGTAATCTGTAAATTCTTAACTTGTTTTCCTGCTACTTGGTACCTGTTACACTTTTGTTATTTGTTGTCATTTGTTGGTTTTGAAAAGAAAATATAACCTTTGTTAAAGTTTTAAATTAACTTTAATTCTGTAGTTGAGACCTATTCCCGCCCGCACCTTCTTTCACCTCTAACTACCACGGATAACTCCGTAACAAGTGGTAGCAGAGCGTGGTTGAATGGGTCTCAAATTGCCCCTTTTGATTTGTTTTGTTTCGAATAAGAATTTTCTCAGTTGCTGGAATTTTTTTCTAAAATTTTTCTGTCGTCATATCCGGCCCTCGCGTCGTCCTCCATCCCGGCTATTTGCGCAAGGAGGAATTGATCTATGAATTGACAATTAGAAATGTGCAATCTGGAGACAGGGTTGCAGTAGATTCCAATAAGCTTAAAGAGTCCCTGGATTTGGCTATTTCCTTCCCCACTTTGGGAGAGGAAGAGATTGACGATGCTCTCTCCACGATCACTGACAATACTACTGAGCTAGCATCTGTAGTTAGTTTTTTGAAGTAAGTGATCCATCTCCTAATCAACTCAAAAGAGTACAGGTCAGATTGTACCACTTTTATAATAGGGTATGTGATCTATTGTCCCTGAAGTTAAATGACCTTCATGGTAAGGAAGCTAGTGCTGTTGCCGAAAACTTGTCTAAAATGACTAGTAAAGTTAGCCATTTGTTATCTGGATCTGCTATTCCAAAAACCGACCAGCCTATAGTAGTAAATATCGTAAGTGGGGAGGATTCCTATAAAGAGGAAGGAGGTAGTACTGCGGAGGTTACCCAACGAACATCTGCCCCATTAGAAACTGAGTCCGATCGTCGCACGTCCATGCACCCTTCGTGTTAAATAATGCACCTTCTGAATCTCCTTCCCCGCCACTTAGGCCCCTTCCTACTACGTCCTCGGGTTTCAGCAGTTTTCCCCATCCTTTAGGAATGTTGCTCAGAGGTATTTCTAAGTTTTCCGTTAACTCTACCAGTGACGTAATTTCATTCTTAACGTTTTTAGTTGAGTTTCAGGATCATGCCCTGGTTTTTCTCTTTCTCCGTGTCAAATTGTGCAGATCATCTATCCCTATGCAATTGGTGTTCTCTCCGACAAGATAGTTAGAGGAATTGCTGAACAGTCATCCATAGAAGACTTCCATGCTCATCTGTTGGCAAATTTTATCCCCGCTCGAGCTAGGTCATCGCTCATTCAAAAGTACTACTACCGAGTACAACGGTTGGATGAAAATTTGGCAGACTTTATCCAGGACATTAAGTTCTACACTAGGGTATTTGCTCTACATTTCCCTTAAGATCAAATTGTACAGGCTATTGTGGAAGGTATTTCTCCATCATACCGATCATACTTGTGTTTTGCGTCGCGTCCGCAAACTTTCGCCGAGTTAGAGGCTATGGCTGTCTCAGCTGAAGGAGTTAGATATGCCGACACTCTACGTGTAGCGAGGGAGCCCCCTCCTTCTTTCAGTAATCCTCGGCCTCGAACTCGCCGACCCGTCACACCCCGTAAATGTTACGCTTGCGGGTCGCCTGACCATCTTCGTAATAAATATCCATTGATCAAATCTGGTGGGATAAGGAATGGAGCAGGGTCATCCCAAGGCTGCTTTAAATGCGGCGCGTTTTCACATATTGCCATGAACTGCCCAAATTCGAATAGCACCCCCTCCTGCTCAACTTCTGGTGCAACTTCCCCCAATGCCAATAATAAGAAGTGACTAATGGCTTCGGCTGAGTCAACTAACTCCTCCTTCCGAGACTCAGCCCCAAGTAAAACTGCCGAATTCGCAAGGAAAACTCAGTCTTCAAATTTATCTTTTGAAGGTCCCAAAGAATGTCTTAGGATTGCGGCGGATACCCCCGCACCTGTTCCTTTTCTCAAAATGGAATTAAATAATGAAACTGTAACAGCTCTATTAGATTCTGGTAGTGTGTGTTCCATTATTTCGGATGAATGGTATTCCAATTTAAAATCTATTTGTAAACTTCCTGATTTTTGTTCGTCTTCGGTCCAATATGTTTCGGCCAACTCATCTCCATTAGAAATTTTAGGTTCTCTGTATGCCAAGATCCGCATTTTGAAATTCACTTGGAAAATGAAACTGTTTGTGGCTAAGCACTTGTCTTGCCCCATTATATTGGGAGCTGATTTCATGTCTCACACCGGTCTAGTGCTCGACCTTCAGAGCAAGTCGTGCACTTTCAAATTTGATAGTAATTCCAAAATCCCTTTGTTAAAATGTAGTTCTGTAACATGTTCATCTATTTCGCCTACCCAGGATGAGATGTTGTTAGACCTTAGACATCTACCTGAGGAGATGGCTGACAGTATTCGTAAGTTATGTCAGTCGTTTCCAGAGTTCATCTCTGATACTCTTGGTGTTACTGACCTTATCGAATATAAGATAGAGGTTACGGATTCGATTCCTGTCCGTTTTCCACTTTATAGGCTGTCTCCTCCTAAAATGAAAGCTTTGAAGGAAATCATTGATCAGATGCTGAAGGATGGTATTATTCGGCCCTCTAAGTCGGCGGATTCTTCGCCTATTTTTCTAGTCCCGAAACCCCAAGGTGGTTTCAGGCCTGTGATTGATTATAGGGCTCTCAATCGGAAGGTGGTGTTACAATCTGTGCCTCTTCCTGACCTTCATTCTTGCTTTTCCTGGTTTCGTAAAGCTACGTTCTTCACCATATTAGACCTCAACCAGGCTTATAACCAGATACCGTTAGCAGAGGAATCCAAACACCTGATAGCGTTTGCCACGGATTGGAATTTGTATGAATATAACCGCGTGCCTTTCGGGCTCCCCACGGGAGCGGCTGTGCTTACGAGACTGCTAGACAGGGTCTTCTCCGACATCAAATTTGAGTACTTGTATCATTATCTGGATGATGTCGTCGAATTTTCTGCGACCTTTGAGGAACACCTTGATCATATGAAAGAGGTCCTAAGCCGCCTTCGTAAGGCAGGGTTAACGGTGAAGTTGTCCAAGGTGGCATTCGCTAAGCCCTCCATGTTGTTTCTAGGGTATATTTTGTCGCCCGATGGTGTCGCTGTAGATCATTCTAGAACACAGGCCATCCGTGATTTCAAACCTCCCGAAGACATCAAAGGTATTGCCAGGTTCGTTGGTATGGTGAATTTCTGCAGGAAATTTATCCCAAATTTCGCCAATACAGCGGCGCCCTTGAACTTACTTCGTAGGAAAGGGGTCAAATTTGAGTGGGGACCTTCTCAACAAGCCGCTTTTGAAGATCTATGCCGGATTTCTCGAAGAAATTCATCGTCCAAACCGACGCGTCGTCGTCGGTTGTGGCTGCGGTCCTTGCTCAAGAGACCGAACTAGGGAGGCGACCCATCGCCTATGCATCTAGGACTCTTTCGGCTCAAGTAGCCAAGTATTCCATCTATGAACTTGATGGTTTGGCTGTCTTATTTGCGCTAGAAAATTTTCGCCTCTATCTGGAACATGTCAAGTTCGACTTGGAGACTGATAACCAAGCCTTAAGCTGGGTCTTAGGTAGGCCGCGTCGTACTGGTCGTATAGCCCGGTGGGCCATCCGAATTTCTGCCTTCCAATTTGACGTTAGGCATATCAGAGGTACTGAAAATGTTGTGGCAGACGGACTAAGCCGCATGTTTTCCAATGATGTAGAGACCCATGAACTGGATGATAGTTCTTCACCTCCCGAGTCCATAAGACCTGAGGTTAATGCCATTTTAACTTATGCTCCTATGTTGTTTAGGGATCTTGAGAAATATCAACGTGAAGATCCGACGCTGGCCCCTATCATGGAAACCCTTTCTTCTGGGGAACATGTTGTCCCTTATGTGCTGAGGAATGGTGTTTTATGTTGCCCGTCGAGGCATGATAATAAGATGAAGGTGGTGGTTCCAGTCGTTCTTGTGCCCATGATCTTCAAGTACTATCATGAGACCCCATTAGGGGGGCATTTAGGTATCTTCAAAACTAGACAAAATATCCGGGAGATGTTCATTTGGAAAGGTATGGACGGTGAAATTCGTGAACTAGTCAATGCTTGTAAATCTTGTTGGCTTAGTAAACCCACCATGTCCACTAAGCAAGGGCTTTTGTCTTCTCATTAAGCGTCGCGCCCCATGGAACGTCTTTACATCGACTACGTAGGACCCTTCCCCCAGTCAAAGGGGAATGCCAACAAGTTCATCCTTGTGTGTGTAGATGGCTTCACTAGATTTTCTTGGTTATTTCCGACTAAGCTGGCTACTGCTCAGTCCACTATTTCCTGTTTAAATTCCATTTTTGCTTCTTTTGGTCCATGTCAATATATATTGTCGGATAATGCTAAAGCTTTCACATCCAATCTCTTTCGTAAATTCTGTTTTGATTTGTCCATCTCTCATGTGACTACTTCTGCTTATTATCCTCAACCATCTCTAGCTGAACGGGTCAATCGCAATCTGATGTCAGCTCTTATTGCCTATCATCACGACGATCATTCTAGGTGGGACACGTCCCTGCATTGGTTAGCTTTCGCCTCGAATTCGGCGGTTCATGAATCTCATAAATTTACTCCAGCTTTTTAGATGTTCAAGTTTGTTCCCAACACGCCGCTCTCTAACCTTTGGTCTCTTAGTGATATTCTACCCGAGACAATAGATCCTGATAACATTAAAGATCTTTGGAAGAAGGCTAAGGCCAATCTTAAAGTGTCTCATGAAAAGGTTAGGGAAAGATATGATCGTGGACGGAGACCCACCCATTTGAAGGTAGGCGACCAGGCTATGGTCAAGAATTTTGTTCCCGCGGGCAAGCTTGCCCCCAGATTTCATGGGCCGTGCGTCATTTTAGATTTCCTTACCCCGGTGACGTTGTTACTAAGCAATCCAGCCACCGAGAGGATATTTAGGGTTCACCTGTCGCAGGTTAAACCTGTGTAATTTCCGTGCTAACTTGGTCCTTATAATTTTGTAAGTATCCTGAAGGTTATATTTTTAATTTTATTTTAAGGCCTTCTGCCCCTTATTGTTTTACATTTGGTTGAATCTACCTTGTATAAATTATGTGAAACCTTCCCTGAGGTTACTCTGCTGTCCTCTCCGTAAGGCCATTACCAAGCTCCCGTCTCCTGCTAAACCACACCAGTGGCTAATTAAAATGAAATAAAAACTTCCACGCCGCTGGCCCCTCAGCCTCACCACAAAGACTGTACCCTAAAACCATTATGGTCCAACAAAATTCTGCCGCCGAGATCTTAATGTTTCAGTGCCCTCGCAGCCGTGCGGCGCCGTACCGCCACTGAGGTGGGGTACGGGCCCGCTCCACTCCAGTGAGGTCAACAAGTGTACGGCGAGTCGGAGTCCTCCTTCCGGCCAAGGCTGATGTGCGGCGCACCACCTGCAAACTGCCCGCGAACTGTAAACAATCGTCGCGTGTGCGGCGTTTTTCACCAACACTACCCCTCTCATAGTAGCGGGAGTGGTGTATCTCAGAGTACCTGAGGGGTCCGAGCGGCCTCCTATGGACACTAGCAGCGGCGGCTGGTCTGGCCGTCAAACTTAATCAACAGCTAAAGTTCTTCTTCAGCAAATGGACATTCCATATCCACAATTACTGCGTTTTTGGATTCAACATCAACATCTGGTGGACTTAGAAAAAAAAATTTCTTCTTCCAAGAATTAAAGTTTTCCTTTGGAATTCAATTACTACAACCATAGAGACCTTTCATCAAAAACTACTACAAAGAAATTCCAAAACTGGATTTTATTTAATCCCACTTATATCAAACTGACTTCTGACTTTCTCTTCTAAATTCTTCAACTCCTCAGCAAAAACTTGGACCTTTTTCTTGAACAATTCTTTTTTCTCCTGTGTCACCACTTGGAAGGACTTTTTGGGGTGGGGGGGGGGGGAAGTCTGTACCGGGCGGTACACCTCCACCCCTCGAATTCAGATATTGCGCCAGTTGAAACCTCTCTACAGGAGAAACTCTGAACTTTAAAATCTGTATTAAATCAAAGGTTTCTTGGAAGATGTCACTACCGTAAATTTTGAAGTGTTCTGAACTATGTCTATTTCGATTTGTTTTTGTTTGCTCTGTAGGAAGAAGTGTGGACATTCTCTTCTAGATGTCACTACTTATAAACTATAACTGTGCACCCTGGTGCGAAGTGATCGAACTGCTTTTGAAGAAATTTTGTATCTATAAGTTTGTTCTTTGTTAAATTTCTTACTTTCATTTAGCCAATCCTAAATTTTGTAAATTAATTTTCCACCAATCCTAGATTTCTTCTTCAGTTTTGACTTGTAATCCTTAGACGACCAATAAAAGTTTGTGGGCGGGTTGTTATCATTCGTGAAAGGTCTCGAATGTTCCACGAGGGTATATAAACTGCTGATTTTCTTGTCTCGGGGCCACTTCTGTAACATCTCTCTTAGTGTGTGAATATATATAGCAGGGGGCGGGAAGCGCCTCTTTCTTCAAGCAGCAGTTCATCTACAAGGTAATGGCCTGTTAACACCTTCATTTCGTGCTAGCTCAGCAGTTTAACTCTCGGGGAGGGTTCGAAACCTTTAGTATGTAACCTATCTTTTCTGTCTATCTATAAATTACAAATCTGTAAAGCGGAGATAGAGAGTGCTTCACCCTCTCGAACTCCCCTTCATTTTTGAAAAAGGAGGTGACTACGTTTTCATAAGCGTTCTTCTCTTCTTTAATATAATAAGTTTTCTCATACGTGTCACCTTCCTAGATTGGGATTAGCCTCTGTATTATCGGCCTAGCGCCACATAGGTTTTTTGACACAAACGTTGTGTTGGAGTGCAAGTCATTGCCTCCATTCTATTTTTCACTATGGGCCAGTAACTAAACTTGATGTTTGTTTTCCTCATGTAAAGGCCCTGTAGGTTGGGTATCTAATACCCCTGTTTCTTGGTGTGTCTTTAGGGCAGATAGTAATGAAGTTTGTTGTAGCCTTTGATAGGCTTGTAAAATTGTGAGCGGGTCTGCTCTTTCTCTCTTAACATTGTAATGAGGAGCAAGTGCTCCTCGTACTTTGGGGTTTTCTGCCCTTCAGCTATTGTGGTTGTGAGCTGAGAGCTCAGGAATTAAACTTGGGGCTCGAAGCCCAAATCTTGTAACGACTGTAATCTGTAAATTCTTAACTTGTTTTCCTGCTACTTGGTACCTGTTACACTTTTGTTATTTGTTGTCATTTGTTGATTTTGAAAAGAAAATATAACCTTTGTTAAAGTTTTAAATTAACTTTAATTCTGTAGTTGAGACCTATTCCCGCCCGCACCTTCTTTCACCTCTAACTACCACGGATAACTCCGTAACAATTATTTTTATTATTATTATTATTATTATTATTATTATTATTATTATTATTATTATTATTATTATTATTATTAACAAATGCATCGCAATTGGGAAATATCCCGGTGGCAATGTTCACTTAGAGTAGTGTGATTATACCGTAAAGTTAAAATATAATTACCCAACAACAACAACAACAAGTGTATAACAAGCAATTCCGTGGATATAAATTAATACCAGAAATAGTACTAGTTTAACATTCTAAATCCAGCATCATCATACAGAAATTCGCACACAACTTAAGTATTTCTAGTGCTTAACACTACGGCTTACAATACTATAGGTTGGACTACTACTATCTTAACATTACAACATCACCATACACAAAATTCACACGTACCGTAAGCATTTCAAAATTTTACACTGTGAATTGCAGTAGGCTGAGCGGTCTTAGCATTGTAAATACAAGACGTTCATATACAAATTTATCCGTACCTTAAATAATTCATTTGCCTTAATACTACATAGTACTGTGGGTTGAGCTTTGCATAATATGACACCATGACATAGAAATTTACAAACAATTTACAGAATGCTGGAGTCTATTCATGAAGCAGCTTACATTTTTGGCAAAAGGCTCCAAGATAGTTGCAGGTAATGGATTATAATCATCACTTTCCCGATCTACAAACGAATATTTACCATCCACTTTTAAACTGTCCATTGCACATATGAGTCGAAATGTGACCAAATTTGAGACTCGATTCCAAATCTCCCATTCTTAGAAAGGCTGTGTTTACCGGTTTCATTAGAATGATCAACCACGATAGAACATATTTTATATTCCTTAGTGTCGAGTGATGATTGACTTCTTTGAAAAATGGAAAAAACACTTAAGTTCCGTTCGACAACACCCCTACACCAAACAACCTTTTTTTTTTCTATTTGCTTTTACGTCGCTCCGACACAGATATGTCTTACGGCGACGATGGGATAGGAAAGGTCTAGGAATTGGAAGGAAGCGGCCATGGAAAACCATCTTCAGGGCTGCTGACAGTGGGGCTCGAACCCACTATCTCCCGATTACTGGATACTGGCCGCACTTAAGCGACTGCAGCTATTGAGCTCCGTGACCAAACAACCAACCAAACCAAACAAATAGTGTTTACTTGAAAAGGAAAACATTTAGGATTTTCGGCTCCTATTGATGCTGATTGAAGGTGGAAGAGAATGAGTATGTATGTATGTATGTATGTATGTATGTATGTATGTATGTATGTTTAGTCCTCAGCCCGAAGGCTGGTTGGATCCTCAACAGCTCTGCCATCAGCTGTCATAGATGGGCCAGGCATCACTGAAGAGGCGTACTAGGGAAATGAGGTGTGAGGTAGTTTCCCGTTGCTTTCCTCAATGAGTATGTATCCTGAGAGGATTAATGTTGCAGGATTAAGTTGAAGAAGAAATGAGGATGAGAATAAAAACCGACTAAGAAGTTATCACACAAGCAGTATCCAGTTCAATGAATGTGACGGAACGGAAAGGAAAGTGCACAAAGACGTCCTGCAGCCAGGTGCGGCGCATTATATAAGTTCATGAGTTCAGTGGTTCTAATGTTATTGGCTTTACATCCCATTAACTGGTTTTACGTTTTTTGGAGATGCCGAGGTGCCGGAATTTAGTCCCGCAGGAGTTCTTTTACGTGCCAGTAAATTTACGGACACGAGGGTGACGTATTTGAGCACCTTTAAATACCACTGGACTGAGCTAGGATCGAACCTGCCAAGTTAAAGTCAGAAGGCCAGCGCCTGAACCGTCTGAGCCACTCAGCCAGGCATTTCAGTGGTTCAATGAACCCCTGTAGAAATATACCAGGCGACTCGCGAGCGCCGTACTTTATATCTATTAATATCCCTCATACAAAAATGATGATTGGGACATCTACTGACTGATTTTCACAGAGAGACTACTCCCAGCATGCAGGTTACGTCAGAATATGAAGAGAGAATAACTGGAGGGTCTCTCACAGCATGTTCCTCTGCACTACCCGTCTAATGCATCCCCTTGCATTAGTAAACCTGGTTTTAGACCGCATAGTACTAGGCTGGGATATGGTACAGCAGCACTATATTTGCTGTCTGCATATCGGCAATGGCTAGTGTGTTTAGCAACGACGAATACACAGGCATCATTTTAATCTATGGAGAATCTAGTTGGAATGCAGGAGAAGCTCCAAACAGACGTCTACCATCTACACACGTATTTCGCCGAACAGAATTAGTTTTTGTTTCATACAAAGAAAGTTATTTATTTTTCCTGCATCTTTGGCGTATTTACAAATGCACCCTGTTTTGGAACGTGCACAATAAAATGACTGCTATTTGTTTCACAACATCCAAAATACAGCACGTTGTAGCGCTCCTTCGGAAACAAGTGAATAGGCATGCCATGCATCACTAGTGCATGCGGGCCGCCTGGTATGTCTTACTAACATGATTTATTAAGAGCCTATTCCTTTAATTAGCTCTGTATATTCACGCATGTAGCGATAATTATGACATCAACAATCGGTTGCTGCCCGAAACCAGCGGAGAGATACAATTTCTGGACTAAGGGTCCGGGGCTGTGAGACGTAAGGAGAGTGCGTAAAGCGAGGGGCCATGAGGAGCAAGGAGAACATACAGTACCTCTTGAATCGCAGGCGAGTGGACCAGCGATAGACACTAGTGTTAGCTACTGAGTGTATGATTCGAAGCAGTGTATTGATTCATTCAAGTGTCCGAGTGAATCAAATCGCAGGAACGGCGAACTCACGACAAATGATTCAGTTGACTCGCAGCAGACAGTGCTGAGTGGCGCAATCATGGATCAGTGAGAGACAACACACACACAGGTTCATTATCGGCACACTGGGCATTGGCGGGGAGCCGACGTTCCGCTGTCGCGAGACATACAGAGCCTTAGCACACTGAAAGAATCATACGGTATAACAGACACCCGCTCTCAGCTCATATGAAAATAAGACGCACTTGAATTTGCCGTACTCTTCTTGCAGGAAGGTTTAAGTAATACAGATATTGAATTTATTTGCAGTGTTAATAAAGATAGTGAAAACATAATTCCAAAGTAGCTAGTAAGTAGATAGGCTATTAGGTTGTTCTAATTATTAGTTTAAATTAATCTTAGTTAACTTAGTTAACATTGAACGGTTAATTAGACTCAGCTCTCTAGTTTACCCTATGACCATGAGTAATGCTCATGATCACCCAAAATTATTTTAAAATGGGAAGAACCACTCCGTATTCTTTCAGTTCGTATGGCGCATCATTGCACAAGATTTCAATAATCGAATAACCGAGATCACTAATGTACGTAGACAGTGAGTGAGAGAGCTGTTTGAAGCAATAACTAAAAGCCGTTGAAAAGAAACCCGTCAATTCAGTGAAATTTACAAGTTCCTTGAAATCAGTTAAGAAAAGTCTAGGCAAACAATTGATAGGAAATCTTCTACCTGGGTGACAGCCGTAAATGCAGATCAGTGATGATTATGTGTATAGATATTTTTAACCTAATTTTATGTCCCTCTCCATGGCTAAATGGTTGGCATGCTGGCCTTTGGCCCAGGGGTCCCGGGTTCGATTCCCGGCAGGGTCGGGCATTTCAACCTTAATTGTTTAATTGCGATGGCTCGTAATCATCGTAGGTAGGACCGCTTCTTCATAGGCGCGCAGGTCGCCTGCACTGCGTCAACTCGAAAGACTTGCACCAGGCCTCTCCGGAGGACGCACGCCATATATAAAACTAATTCTATATACTTATTTAGTCGAGTTGTCACTGAGGGAGAAAGGCTTTGTAATATCAAGTCTCATCGCTAAGTGGTGACTGCAGGAGAAACCTGAATCTGAAAACTGGATGACGCATAGGAAAGCAGTGTATAGAATGAAGACCGAATGGCAGAAGCGAGCACTGGATGCTGTTGCTGCTGTCGTATCAGGTCACACTACACAGATGTAATAGGAACGTGAATCGGATCACTTTATCGATTCAATAACTTGAACGGAATCAAATGAATCGAATTGAATCGTATATCCCATCACTAATAGATACGAGCAGACCCGAAATCAGCCGAAGGACTGTCAGAGCGCGCAGTTAAAATTTGCCGAATTGGGGAGCTATCTGACGGTGAGGTGGCGGCCCCAGTCTAGAAAGCCACGAATAACGGCCGAGAGGATTCGTTGCGCTGACCACATGACACCTCGTAATCTGCAGGCCTTCAGGCTGAGCCGCGGTCGCTTAGTAGGCCAAGGCCATTCAAGGGTTGTAGTGCCATGGGGTTTGGTTTTGGTTTTATGGGGTGTTCACTGCTTTGGAAAATAACGTGTTCAGATGTGTTGTTACTTGATGTTTACGCACAGTATATAGCCCATAAAATCGTGGCATTGCTTGAATAGCAACGCGAAATTACTTTTAACACACTCGGCTGCAGTTCGAAGTTACCAAAACATTGAGTAATGAAAGAGAGAAAGAATATGTGGTGCACTTACCTTAAGCTGATCCAGTTTCCTCTGATTTCGAAGACATTGCTTGCGTAGGAATAATTGCTTCAAGGACGTGTTACTGCAGTAATTAAAAGTTTCATTTATCACATAAACTTAGACCACTTACGCTTATTGGTGCTATAAAAACCATACTTACCCAAATGTTCTGGTTCATTGCAGTTAATTTCATCAGAACACGAAAATCGTGAAATTGAAATCCCTTCAAAACCTACCCTCCCACCTCTAATCACGTAGGCTGAGAGGACCTCGAACCAGTCCTGAGGTCCAGGTATAAATCCCTGACGTGGCCGGGAATCGAACCCGGGGCTTCCGGGTGAGAGGCATGCACGCTACCCCCACAACACGGAGCCAGTTTTATCTATGAGCAGCCACTGCCGGCAGCTTATTGTAGAAATTATTATGTTTTCGAAAATTAAAATTATAGTCTTAACTTAATAAGCATCATTGAAAGGATATTTACTGTAAGCTCCCTCTGTGGATGAGTAGTAGAGTGTCTGCGTCTGGATATCATGATCGCACCCCTGTGGGTGGGGGCGGTAGAATAACATCCACGGTATCTCCTGCCTGTCGTAAGTGGCGACTAAAAGGGGCCGCTGGGACTCTCAAGTTAAGAGCGAGGGTTGGCGAACACCGGGTCCTCAGCTGAGTCCTGGTTGCTTCCACTGACTTGTGCCAGGCTCCTCATTCTCATCTATCCTATCCCTCCTCCCTTGGTCAACTACAAAGAACTTACAAGCAACCCTCAAATCCGCAGAGGGCAACAAAGAGAGATAAAGAAATGAGACGTAATAAGAACCGATATCAAGAAATGCAGTATCCTACAACCAGCGAAGAAAAGCCATCAGAAACTCTCTGAACGACCAAACGACTCACTGTACGGCTTATATCGAGGATATTCAGAATCATTTTTCAACTGTTTTTGCCACACCTAACTGTGAACGCGAACATTACGACAACCTGCTGACTGAAAGGGAACGTGCTGTACAAGACGAAACCTTCGACGTAACGGTGCACAAGGACGAGGTAATCCTGGCTATGAAAAGAATGGCTGTCGACACGTCAGCCAGACCTGACAGAGTTCTAGTCAGAGCTATCAAAGATGATATGGCATCAACTATCATAGCTAATATTGCTACGATAATGTTACAGACCGGGCATGTTCCATTACTGTTCACAAAGGCACGCACCATTTTGTTACATAAAAATGGAGATCCAGCGGAACTGTCGGACTGGAGGCCAATCACTAGATGTTCAGTCCTTCGTCATGTCATCAATGTCTTTGACGTAAGATTGAGGAGTTACATCACCGGGCGAGGTAGCCGTGCGGTTAGGGGAGCGCGGCTGTGAGCTTGCATCCGAAAGATAGTGAGTTCGAACCCTACTGTCGGCAGCCCTGATGATGGTTTTCCGTGGTTTCCCATTTTCTCACCAGGCAAATGCTTGGGCTGTACCTTAATTAAGGCCACGGCCGCTTTCTTATTATTCCTAGACCATAAGGTCATAAGACCTATCTGTGTCGGTGCGACGTAAAACAATTAGCAAAGGAGTTACATCCAATTAAGCGAACATCAAAGAGAATTCATCAAATCACCTGGCTCCATCATAACCACCGCTTTACTCAGATCTGTGTTAAACTCAGCAAAACACAACAAACAAGGTGTTACTCTGGTCTTCCTAGACATAAGCAAGGCTTTCGACAACGTGGGCCACTTACATTTACGAAAACGTTAGCTCCGTCAACTGCGCCAAGCAAGCTGAGCAATATAATATGCAAGCTTCAGGAGAATAATACAACTCAAATCCTGGCCAATTTCAAGAAAACTAATCCCATTAAATTACGCCGTTGTGTAATTGAAGGATCCCCATAGTCAAAAGTTTCATACAATCTCACAATAGATAACATTTTTCGAGAAATCGGTGAAAATGAACCGCGTTATTCTCTTGCCAACGGACTGCAACCTCTAACATTATTACACTTCGCAGGTGACACAGTTATTGTAGGAGAAAACCGAGTCTCTGCAGTAGAACTGAGGAAACTAGCTTTACAAAGGTTTCGTGAACTTCGTCTAACAATAAACCCTGAAAAGTCTAAAGTTATTCGTATCAGTAGAGGAGAAATAAACGAAGGGCTCATTACAGTCGAAGAAGGTATGGAGATTAAATGTATTTCGAAAAGCGAATGTGTAAAACACTTAGGGATAAATTGTGCAGATAGTATGTTATTTGATTCCAAGAAATCAATGGCACTCCTTCAGCAGAAAGTCACCTCTTTATCATTCTGTCCCTGGCTTCATCCGGATCAGGAATTCTCAATTCTCAATTGTTCAGTTTGCCCTACGTTGAATTACGATTTCCTCTGCGTTCCTGCAAGTAAAATACCACGACCGTTTTTGGAAGATGCTGATAAATTTTTTAAGAGTACACTAAAGGAGATATTATCCCTTCCTACTGACATTCCTGATTCTATGATTTACTCGGATAAATGGCACAGAGGGTTAGGTGATTTTAGGGCAAGCTAGGAAGCCTTTCTTCAGAATATAAACAGCTGCAACATTCTGAAATGGAAGGGGAAGCAATATATTGAAGCCACTAGTAATCTAGATGAAGAAATTAGCAGATGCTTAACTGAGTTAAACGTAAATGATAAAACTGAGGATATTAAGAGCAGGCACGGTGAGTATGACACCAAGAAACTCAGAAAAAAATTACGAGAATCTGAATTTGAGAATTGGTGCCAGTTGAGAAGCAAATGTCAGGGAGTGTGTCTGTATAGGGAGTTCCCTCCTGCAAACCGTTGTACCGGGAAGGTCCCTTGATGGTAACCGATGCAGAAGATGTAGTGAGACTGAAACATTACCTCACGTCTTGGGTGCCTGTGCCTTCGGTGAAGCTCTTCGAAAATCCAGACATCACAACATCAGGTCATCCATAGCACAGACGCTCCGCGAGAAAGGATTTCGGGTGCATGAGGAAGTCCATGGCATTGGAGTAAATGGCAGCACGAGAAGGATAGGTATGATTGAAATTAAAGGGAAGAAAGGATATATATTAGACTCCACAGTAAGATTTGAAACACACTCCGACCAACCAGACGAAGTGGACCGAGAAAGGAAGTCTATATATCTGCCTACAGTGCCGTATTATAAGAACAAATACGAACCGGATGACATAGTAGTGAGGGGTCTCATGATCGGTGCGAGAGGGACAGTCCCTAAGAAGACGATAGAGCTGAGGAAGGCCTTCAACATCAGTACCAAGGAGTTCAACGACTGGGGGTTGAAAGCGCTCAGGGGTTCTCTTTTGATACACAGACACCACTTATATTCGCCAGACTGAGACATTTATTTATTTTTTAATTTTTGAATGAAATTGTATATGTATTATTTATCTTAGGCAGCTTCCGAGAAAATAATAAATACATTTTTATTATTAGTATTACTTAATCCGTTTACCATCCAGGTTTGTTCTTTTTCCTTCGGACTCGGCGAGGGATCCCACCTTTACCGCCCCAAGGGCAGTGTCCTTGAGCGTGACACATTGGGTCGAGGGATACATTTGGGAAAGAGGACCAGTACCTTGACTAGGCTCCCTTACCTGCTATACTGAACAGGGGCATTGTAGGGGGGATAGGAATAATGGAAGTGATAGACAAGGAAGCGGCCGTGGCCTTAAATTAGATACCATCCCGGCATTTGCCTGGAAGATAACTGGGAAAACCACGGAAAACCACTTCAAGAATGGCTGAGGAGGGAATCGAATCTCCCTTTACTCAGTTGAACCTCCCGAGGCTAAGTAGGCCCCGTTCCAGCCCTAGCACCACTTTTCAAATTCCGTGGCGGAGCCGGGAAACGGGTTGTGAGAAAATGTGAATATTAAGAAAATAGAGAAAAGTAGTGCAGCGGTGGCAGTTATTCACACTAACCACTACACCACAGAGGCGGTCGTTCTTATTATTATTATTAATATTATAATTATCTGTTTATTTTCTACTAGCAAATGTACCCGTGCTTCGCTACGGTATTCTGCATTGTATACGAATATTGAAGTAAATACTGTACATGCAGTAAATAAGATTGTTTTAAAATAGCATGTCTCTTAGCGTTATCCGAGAAACAGCATGGAGAGGTCTCCACACGTTGTTTCCAATGTAAAGTGCTTGTTACGGATTTGTGATGATAACGACAGGCTCACTTGCCTACTGCCATTCACAATCGAGTTGGGGAGTTTACATTATAATTGCAGGCCCCATTGCCTACTGCGCGGTCACAATCGATTTGGGGAGTTTCCGTTACAATGGCAGCCCCCCTTTCCTACTTCCAGACATATTACAAATTGAGGAGATTTTATTGTAATGCCAGGGAACTTCCCTACAACCAGTCAAAATTGAGTTGTGCAGTTAACATTATAATGACAGACACATTTTCCAACTGCCAGCCAGTTTACTGCCAGTCACACCAAGTTGGTGAGTTTCCATCAAAATAGCAGGCCGCTATGCCTAATGCCAGTCACATTTTAGATGGGTACATCTGTTTATAACTGCGGGAACGCTTGCCTGCAGCCAAACACAATCGGGTAAGGGGAGTTTTGAACAAAACTACATGCTCCCTTGCCTTCTGCAAGTCAAATCGAGAAGGGAATTATTCATTACAATGGTAGGCCTGCCTTATTAATGCCAGTCACACAGGAATTGGAGAAGGACCCCATTTCTACTGCCAGTCAAAGTCGGTGTGGGGAGTACTGATTACAATACCAGATACACCATTTCTCGATCGCTACAAAATAGACATCAGTGAATATATAGTTCGACATACGAAAGTATGTGCTTGTTTACAATATTTCAGACCTTCATTTACAGATTAACTGCTGCTAAACGGTACATCATATCGAGAAAGGATTGTACCATAAGACACCGGATTTAGCGGCCTAAATTGCTGGTCTTATAATATCCCATCTATTCATTGGTCAGATTGTGTTAGGAACTTGGAATAAGGTAAAATTTGTGTAAGATTATCTCACATAGCATTGCTTTTCGGATAATTAAGTGACAGCTACATACATAGCATTTGGCTCACATATGGCTACTGGGTGGACCAATTTTCGTGTAGAGTTTGATGATTCTATCTTTCTTATAAGTGATGGAAGGTATGAATTATGTATGTTAAAAGTCCAAATTTACTTAACGCCGAGAAATAGAGAAAAATCAAACGTAAAAGGGATAGAAATACGACAAAAAGTCGTAAGACCAAGGTTGTAGATCACTCCATATTGAACGGGGATTGTACCATCAGTTATGTGATAATACTTCCCGAAGGTCTGCACCATCATTAAAATTGCCTGCATATTTCGATATTCTTCGGGTTAAAAAGGGGAAAATTTTAAGATCTTGGAAGTTTTCCGTCAGTTACAGGCTAAAACGTATAATTTTGCCAAATTTCAATATCCTTCTTCGACTGGCAGATTATGGCGCAATCTGGGTTTTCGGTCAGGAGTGTAAAAATTAGGACTTTCAAGAAACTAAACCAAAAAATATGCAGATGGTCATTATTACCCGTTAAACGTGTAGCTGTACGAAAATTTCGCCAAAATAGTCAATGTACAGGCACACAGTCGTTACGATTTTATTTACATAGATAGATAAGGAACCTGCTCCACGTACAACACCTTTTGGACTATATCCGCTGGACTTAACCTGAAAAACGGACCGTTTATGATATCTCCCTTATTAATCCTCCTGTCGAAAAAAATGCACATGAAAAAAAGTTTTAGAGATGAAATTCCATCACGTTTGGTCGATTTCCAGTCAGGTTGGTCTTGTACTGTATATAATGTGTAAGAGTAAAATCACCATTTCGGGGCCTATAAACCGCCAGTCCATTCTGGGAACATGAAATGTTATTGACGATTAACACCTACCGTTGGACAGGTGGATTTTAATGTAAAGTTTGACTCAAATATCTTCAGTAGTTTTCAAGTTGTAAAAAATACGCTTTACACGAACCCACTCTTGAGTTATGTCCGGTGGGACTTGTACAGGAAAACGGTCCGTTAATGTTATCTCCCTTATTAATCCTCGTATTGAAATGATCCACAAGAGGAAAAAGGCTTAGAAATTAGTTTCCACTAAGGCAGGTAAATTTACATTAAGTTTGGTTGTGTATATTTTGTGGGAATCCAAAATCACGGTTTCGGTTTCGTATAATCCCCCAGTCAATTGAGGGATTAAAAATAATATTTGCCCTAAAACCTACTAAAGGACAAGTGGATTCTAAATATCAAGTTTGGTGGAAATATATCCAGTAGTTTCCAAGTTATAGACAAACAAACAGACAGACACCAAAACTGAATATATGCAGATGGTCATTATTACACCTGAAATTGATAACTGTACGGAAATTTCGCCAAAATTGTCAATGTACAGACACACTCTAGAAGTGCATACGTTTATTTCGATAGTTACTGCTTTGAAACTGTACGACGTATCTACAAACGGACTTCACCATCAGACGCCCCTTTCAGTGCTCTACATAGTTGGTCCTATGACATCTTCTCGTATCTCCTATATTTATGGGTTGGATTGAGTTTGAGTCATTGAATGGGGTGCAATTTTGTACAGTTTTCACATGCTACTTTATGTTTTTGATACTCATGTGACAGCTAGGATCATAAAATTTGGCTATAACATGGCCAATGGTCATGTTAATGTGCGTGCCAAATTTCGTGATTCTACCTTTCCTATAAGTGTGCCAAATGATAACATATACGTGTAAAAGTACAAAATCAACTTGAAATCGAGAAATACAGCTGTATTTATCGTATTAGGGATAGAAATACCATAAAAAGTCATAGGACAAAAGTTGTTGATCTCTCCAAAATGAAACGCCATTTGCTTTCTGACTTGTGATACGACTTAGTGATTAGCCACCAATTACCCCGAAACGATGCACCGTCGTTAAAATTGCATCCATATTTCGGAATTTTCCTGGGCCAAAAGTTATACATTTGCATAGCTTTGAATGTTTCCTCAAAGAAAAGAGTGTCCAACATTCGATATGAGCACTCGCATACACACGTGGTAATTAATGAAGAAAATAATACAGTTTAGTAAGCTGAAATTAACAGAAAATGTATTATAACTGAGGACATCCGGATGACGACAAATATGTAAATACCAAGTGATTGTATTGGAAAATCAAATGCTCCTCAATAAATTATGCCGGTGTGAGTTATGGATATAAGAAAGCGGTAATCGGAGAGAAATTTAGGCGTAGGGATTCTCAGGTAATCAGATAAGAAGATGAATATTTGTGTTATTAATTAAGCTATTCGAGGACGGTTATAACCTCCAATGATATTCCGCCAATATCCCGCAGAATGGCCGATTGACGATTCTCTTGCTTTCTACCCAAGGAACAACCACGAATTTAAAGGAATGATGAGGAAAATGGCAATACGTTACTTCCCTGGTGGCAAGCAGTCAGAGACGTTGCCATGGTAACCCATATATTCGTTGTCGGTCTGTCGGTCACTCAATGCAGCGCATGGTATCGGCAGAAAATAGTAAATTTCTCCGTCATTTGAAGAGTAAGGTAAGTTATGAACCTAACGAAAGTTGTTTATAATGAAGAGACCTTTCACATACGGTCCACAGAGTTTACAGAAAATCAATAGTATAAGTGAAAATGGAGGAAAACCGTTGTATTTTTCCTATAAAACTCCCGTCTTTTCAAAGATTTTAAAATGATACGCATATCGAAACCTTTCCAGGGATGAGTATACTCCAAATATGAAGTTTGGTTGAGATCTATCCAGCCGTTTTGACGTGATGGTGGAACAGACAAACAGACAAACAAACAGAAAAACAGACACGAAAAGTAAAAACCACCGATTCGGTCTTGAGTTGACCTAAAACGGATAAATATTTGAAAATTTGGCAAAACAAAAGGAATTACAGACAGCGTACCCCTACAACTTTATTTATAAGATAAACATTTCCCAAAAACAGCACTACTGTGCGTGGAAGTTAAGAAAATAGAAAACATGTGGTTGGGAACTTTAGGTAGCAATTTATCTGATAAATGTTAGGATAGGCTAACTGAACACTATCTTCTCTTCATTATACAATTAATAACGGATTTAGTAGTGTACCGGTTGGTACACCTCTACGCCGCACATTTGAATTTTCCGCCTTAAAGTACTCCTCTACAGGAGAAACTCTGAACTATAACAACTGTATCAACTCATAAGTTTGCTCAGAAGATGTCACTACCGTAAATTCTGTGTTCACGAAGTTGTCAGTACTGTGTGGAGTTCAACTTGTTTTGTCTTCTATTGATCAAGAAGTGTGGACATTCTCTGATAGATGTCTCTACAAAAAACTATGACCATGCACCCTGCTGCGAAGTGGAAGAACTTTATTTGAAGAAATGTTGTATTTATAAGTTTGTTCTTTACTAAATTTCGTACTTTCGTTTGTGGGTTGGCAATATATATCTTTTCTTTCCGCCAGTTTTGAACTTAGCCAATCCAGAATTTCTGTCATTAATTTTTGACCAATCGTGTCTTTCTTCTTCGGTTTGGATGTGTAACTGTAAGCTACCCAATAAACGCCTGTGGGTGTGTCTTAATTATTCATGAAATGTCTTGAGTCTTTCCCGAGAGTATAAAAACTGCTGATTTTCCTGTCTCTGGGCCACTCGAACAACATCTAGCCTAGTGTATGGAATTGTAGCAGAGGGTGGGTAGCGCCTCTTCCTTCGGGCAGCAGCTCTTCACAAAGGTAATGGCCGTTTAACATCTTTATTTTCTTGCTAGCTCAGCAGTTTAACCCTCGGGGAAAGTCCGAAACATTTTTATTATGTAACCTATCTCTTAAACATGTAAAATTTTGTAAATCTTCATATAACTTTAACTGAAAATCGGGGATAGAGTGTGCTTTACCCTCTCGAGCTCCCCTTCATTTTGAATTCGAGGTGACTACGTTTTCGTAACCGATCTTCTACTCTTCCGTAAAGTATCACATTGATTCCGTATACGAGTCACCTCCATAGTTTGGGAATAACCCCTGCTTCATCGGCCTAGTGCCTCTTAGGTTTTAAGAAGTTTCGTGTAGGAGAGCAAATTTACGCCTCCATTCAGTTTTGCATTTCGGGCCAATTACTTAACCTACTCTTTTTCAATGAAGGCCCAATAGGTTGGGTACAATATACCCCTGTTTCATTGTAAGTTGTGCCTTGATGGCAATCATGTGTAAAAGTCTGGTATTACCTTTATAAGCTTGAAAAATTGAGAGCGGGTTTGCTCTTTTATTTGTGGTAAAAGTGCCTCAGAGAGGCTTGATATTTGAAGGTGGGAGCAAGTGCTCCATGTTATTGGGGGTTTTCTGTCCTTCGGTAAATATGTGTTTGGGAGCTGAGAGCTCAGATAATGTAAAGTAAAGGCTTGAAGCCTAAATTCTGTTATACCAAATCTTGTCGTTCCTAGACTAAAATTTTGTTACGGGTACCTTATTACTTGTTGTTATTGCTTAAAGTTGGAAATTCAATATCAAAACTGTTAAGTCTGGCTGTTTTGAAAATATAACATTTAATGAATTTTTAATTCATTTCTCGGCTTTGTAGTTCGACCCATTCCAGCCCGCACCTTCTTTCACCTCTGCATTCCACGGGTAACCCCGTAAAAATAGTACTGCTGGAGAAGGATACAAACGGTCTGATCATCCTAAGTTTCCAGTGACTTGATGCAACACCAAAAAAATACCTTTATGACCACTATTATAACGAATATCTATAACACAACACTACGAAAACTACTTTCCTTTTGAAATGCCAGAAATCATAGTACTGCAGTGCAGAAAAATCTGTTTAAATTTTGAGGAAACACATTGTGTTTCACCGTTTGACTTAGACGTACTTTAAGCAAGACAGGCAAACTCTTCTGTAAAGTCAAGTTACGTCAGCTTACTTCAGATAATTCTGTAAAGAAAAACAAATTAAAATATGTTAGAAAATTGTACAGTTTCTTCTTAAATTATTTAGTAGAGTGTAAATTATAACGTATAATCGACGACCATTTACTTTATGCTAATGATCTAAAGACCATGATTTGTGTGCTAAAATTTAAGATTAATCTGTTTTTATGTCACTTCGATCACTACAGATTTTCAGACGTATTAATGTGTCGGAATGATTTCCTGAACGAGTGTGGAAGACCACGATTCGTAGTTGTCGCCGTTGAGTACCTTCAATGGCCATCGATTTCAGCAGGGATACGACAAAATATGCTGGGAACAGGACAATACGTGACTATGAAAACGCAACATTTTCCTTCGCATTTTTTGTGTAGGCAACAGTTATACACTCCTCAATAAAATTGTACGCTGTGAAGAGAGGGCGGTTAAACAACACAGTGGTGAAAGATTCGGGAATATATTTTCATTCGATCAAATGTTACGGAACATTGCAATTAGCAGTGGCGTTCCATTCAGTCAAAACCACGATACCGTTGCGTCTTCACCGTATTCAACGCGATGACAGAGGTCCATTGAGCACAACATCGGTGCCTAACGCCCAGGGAGGATGAGTGAGATTGATAAAAATGGATTTTATGCACAACATTTGCTTTCTTCGTACCTTATTTCTCATATCGTTTTTTCTTCGTATGCCTCCTTTAATCGATTCTTCCTTAACCTAACCTAATTAATTTTCTTCATATTATTTTTTTCTCTTCTCATTGCTGTCTTCTCTTTTGTACATAATGTAATATTCATTTAGCCTATTTATTTATTTATTACTGTACTATACCATTACTTATGTATTATATCTGTATTTATCTTACTGTGCCTAGCTATAAGTTCTTCTCTTCGTTTTACGTGCAATCTTCAATTTTCCTCGTTGTTTCTTTTGCCTTTATATTTTGTTCTTAATTGTTGTGTCTCTACAGTTATTTTGTTATTTTGTTAGTTTTAAATTTTTTTCCTCTATTTTTATCATTAGGTGTTATTTTCTCATTGTCCTTCCACTTAATTTTTTATGTTTGCCTTGTGCTACTCCACTGTAAATATATTTTTCCTTTGCGGAAATAAATAAATAATAAATAAATAAATAAATAAATAAATAAATAAATAAATAAATAAATAAATAAATAAATAAATAAATAAATAAATAAATAAATAAATAAATAAATAAATAAATAAATGTCGCCGCCGATTGCCTAGTCGTTTGCTCCAGTTACGTAACTAAGTGCTGAAAATATTGCAATTTTTTTTGTAAAATTCAAGTCGGTGTAAGTAACGCATGAACGCGTAACATGAAATCAAGTTTCATTTTTAATCTCTCCCAGGTGCTGTCTCACCAAAACCATTGATGGTCGTATAAATGACACAACATACTCCATTCTGACGTAGAATGTACCCTTCGTCACACCCAAACGTATGGCAAGTTCCGCTTCATATATTTGCAACTGTACATGATATCTAAAACGTTACTATATGGAGAAGGGTTAAAATATTATTTGAAATTCGTTTCAGATATCGGTGATATCTTGGAGAGAGGTGGGAGCGTCCGCATTTCTTTCTGTTGAAATGGATATTGTAGCGACACAGTAAAATTAGTACATCCCGCGACTCTGTGGTGTTATATTATCGCAATTGGTTTGAATACCATTGTCTCATAGAATTATTGTATGTAATAATGGCTGTCATTGATAGCCGTGACTTCTATAACTTCTTGGTCAAATCAGCTGAAATTGTTTTATATTGTAATAAATATTGGTCTGAATCAACCAGAAACTACAGTAATCACATTCAGGTGGATAGAAGGACGTCTATGGAATGTATTAATTCCATGATTTCTGCAGCAGAATGTGCCAGAGTGTGCCGGTGGCTCAAGAAAGTGGAGTTTTTCACGCAGCGGGACATCACGAGTCTTAGAAATTAGTATATTAAAATGAAATAGCTTAACTAACATCTAAGTAAGAGAAAAAAACATTTCTATTCACATTGACCCATGATAGTTACGTTATACTGAACGCCGCATTTGTCTATAGTCTTTTGGCTATGTGGTGTTGTTTCTTAAACGACAGTATGCGTAGGGGCAAGAGCCGTTCACTATAACATATCTTTTATTTTGCTATTTATTTTACGTCGCACCGACACAGATAGGTCTTATGGTGACGATGGGACAGAAAAGGCCTAGGAATGGGAAGGAAGCGTCCGTGGCCTTAATTAAGGTACAGCCCCAGCATTTGCCTGGGAACCCACTATCTCCCGGAGGCGAGCTCACAGCTGCGCGCTCCTAACCGCACGGCCAACTCGCCCGGTCATGACATATCTGGCCGAATACAACTGTCATGTTATGTTCTCTGGGCGATCGAATTTGAATCGAATCTAAATATATGAATATGTTGATTTTATGTGGGCTGATAACCTAGATATTAGTCCCCTTTAAACAACAAACAAGCAAGTTTTTTATGTATCAATCGGCGCATTATTAACGAGCAAATGATAATACGAGAGTTGTTCATTGAAGTAAAATGTTTTTTCTGTAAACTTATGAGAAAATAGTATATCAAGTTTTGTTAAAACTTTCCAGCTAAGCTTGTGATTTATTACAGCAATCCATGATCCATACTCTTGCTTTATAATTTTCATCACCTTAACACTCGTTAACGACTCAGCTGAGTATATTCTGTGTGCTTCTTGATCTGCCACTTAGATTCACCGATGGTGGGTAAGACAAGTTGTGAGAAATTAATTTGTATTACGTAGTAGAGTGAACAAATACACACAGACTTAGATTGTTCTTCTGTACTTAAACGCGAAGCAGATTAATTCTACAGAAATATTCCTCATAATTACATCTAAAACACAAATAAGGGAAGTGGAATGAGCTCGGTCTAACTTAAACAATGAAATCAAGAATTATATACCGTGTGCGTAGAAAGTTCTGGAGACACTTGTTACAGAATCCTCCACTTGTTATAAAGACTTTGTCGGCAGGGAATTGTTTTCCTCTGGACCCGAGAGCTAAAATTGATAAGAGGAATAACTGTGAATAGAAATTTCCAATTGAAATTAGAATCAGCTGACAAATATACATAGAAGTCAGCCAGTATGCATACCTCATTTGGTAATATTGGTCTTTCGTGTTTAATTTTAGATACAGGAATATCTCTATTGTGATAATTGAGTTATTTACTTTCCATTATTTAATTTGCATCACAATAAACATTTCACACGTTGAAACTTCATCATGCTATTTGATAGTTTGAACTGTTGAAGATATTCCAGGCTTTCAACTCTCCCCACTGTGTTAGGCAACAATTCCATCAGAGGTTCCTTGCTGGTTGCAGTCCTGAGACATGTTACGCATGCGAATTCGCGAAGTTAGTGTCTTGGCGGATACAAACTGTATGGTAGTACGGATAATTTTCCTGACAATTTCTAAATAATGACTTTTATTGATTTCATTCAGGTATACTCTTATTTTTGCTTGTGGTTAGGTAGCCCTTGACAGTGGTATGGGAGAATAGTGATAGCGTTGAGACCAGAAAGCCGTAAATCTAACCTAAGCTCAACTGTCTCCTGGCCACAATTAATGGAAGGAAGGAACAAAGGTCATTACGTCGATAGACGTTTCAAGAGAAAATCCCTCATGAACCTGTGACTGTAGGGGATCTGGTGCTAGGTGTCTGGCCTATTGTATTATATTAAGAGATCTATCCGTTTCACTAGTTTGAGTGTAATGTACTGTAGTTAAATATTTACAGTACCTGCGGATATCCATTTGCGGAAGCGGATAACTATTCGCGGATGTGGATGCGGGTGCGGATGAAGGTGGTGCGGATGCGGAACTGATGCGGATATCACTTCGTATATCCGCGCAGGGCTCTATGTATAAGATCATTTATTTATTAGATACAGTCCATGGTGAGCCATTATACACTAACAATAGGGCCTATAACATTATACAGATAAGTATTAATAGCGTGACAATCAAACTAAACAACAGTATTATGTATCAACAGTACAGCTAACAGTCACAGAAATTTAGAGAACAGAAATTAAATGTACTTTTAGCCTTTGTTGGAAACGAATCACATCTACAGCTTGATTGTTCAGTTTCTGAACTGTTTCATTGGGAGGTTTGACACTCACACTTCTACTTATAAAATATTTAACTCTTCCATATGCACTCTATTTTATAACTTAACTGGGCAAGCAACATTGCAATGAACGTGAGGCTTCTTAAGGAAGGCATGCAGGCTCCTCGGTCTAGGGGTAGCAATGTTGCCTCTTACAGGGAAGATCCGGTTTCCATTTCTGGCCAGTTCAGGCGTTTTTGAATGGATCTGTGGGATGGTTCGAGGACCATTCAGTCTACTTGAGAAGAACCGAGGAGTCATTTGACGGCAAGATAGTGGTCGCGCACTAGAGCCAAGAATAACGGCCGAGAGGATTCTCCGATTTAACCAAGCCTTTCCCCATAATCTGTAGGCTTCCGGGGTGAGCAGTCGTTGCTTATTAGACCATAGGTTCCCTGGGGCCGATAGTGCCCGGGAGAAGTACTTCTTACATGCAGGCATGGGTATAAATTTTTTGCACCATTTCTACCAATTCATTGATAGTTGATACGTGAAATTTGGCAGAGAATGTGATCAATCAATCAATCAATCAATCAATCAATCAATCAATCAATCAATCAATCAATCAATCAATCAATCAATCAATCAATCAATCAATCAATCAATCAATCAATCAAACAATCAATCAATCAATCAATCAATCAATCAATCAATCAATCAATCAATCAATCAATCAATCAATCTTATTATTATTATTATTATTATTATTATTATTATTATTATTATTATTATTTCAGGAAAATCTCTTCAGCGCTTTTAATTCTTTACATATCTCAAAATAATAATAATAATAATAATAATAATAATAATAATAATAACAATAATAATAATAATAATAATAATAATAATAATAATAATAATACAATTATTGTTTTTACGTCCCACTAACTACTTTTACGGTTTTCGAAGACGCCGTGGTACCTGAATTTATTCCTGCAGGAGTTCTTTATGTGCCAGTAAATCTACCGACACAAGGCTGACGTATTTGAGCACCTTCAAATACCATCGGACTGAGCTATGATCGAACTTGCCAAGTTGGGGTCAGAAGGCCAGCGCCTCAACCGTCTTAGCTACTCAGCCCAGCTGTTTAGATATATGTATTCAGTTAGTATGTTCACATTTTCTATAATTGCATTTATAAATGATTGTTCTTTCTGACCTTTTCCAAGTTTATTGGATGTACATTTCGCCAGATTTTACGGACGTATTCACTTCCCAACGCCAATTTACATTGAGGGATGTATTCAGTATCGTGTGTTTCTGTAATACTACTGAGGTGTGTGGAACGTAAGTTATGAGAAGTTTATTTTGACGAACATGAAATGTCTGAGCAAGAGGAATTAACCATACGCAGTTCAAGACCTCGGCTCAGCCGATATTCATACCAGGGGCCCTGGACTACAATCAGGAGACATTGTAATAATGCATGGTTTGTACTGTTATCACTTATCAGTAATGGGATCGTAGATTTTCTTAGTAAATTATTCTGGTAAATGTCACAATTGAAGAAGGAATATTGGATTTATTTTATTATTCAATTTTTTTGTTGCATTCGAATAAAAAATTATTCCGTCCAGTTCCTAATGTTCAGCATACAGCATAGACCATAACCGCCACATGGAGAATAAAAATTTAAAGTTCTGAAATTAAATTCTTCTCGATTAATGATTCCGTAAGTTAAAAAATTTAATCTTTCCCTAAAATTTCATGCCCCCCCCCCCTATTTTATCAAACCTAGGAGGATATTGAGTCTCAATTACAGGAACACAGGACTCTCTGTTGATGTGGAATACGTTTATAGTTTTGGAGCCGTGCTTAGGATGGTGAGCGTTAGAAAGCATGAAAGTTTTAAAATAAGAATAATTTGTAGACGGCTCGTGTGACGGTATTGTTCAATATATCGTTGTAAAGAGGAAAGAGAATTTTGCCCCCTAACATTATGAGTTTCCCGGTATAAAGTCATTTGGTTGTCAATAGAACCACAATAGAGGTACTAAGGTCGACGTGCTGAGTGGTAAAAGTTAGTGTAGTTCCGGTCTCCGTCTTGCTAGCGCGTTATGTCATTGATTTGCCTCAGTGAAAATGCTGAAAAAAAAGTCCAATAGTGAGCATTCGAGAAAATTGTGCTGTTCGCAAAATGTCACGACGTATGGAAAATACATGGCTTCAAAATTGTCGAAAACGTATTCAAGAGGATGAGCGGCTTGAGAATCTCTAATGCCAAGCGTCAAATGGCTTATCGAGAGCGTCTCAAATTTAAGGAGGACGAGCGTCGTTACTGGAGCTCAGCAGAGCATTTATCTTGCCCCAAAGATGGGAATATTTAAAACCCGTCATCATCATACACTAGAGGCTAGGTCTTGCCGCTGCAACCATTCTTCTCTCAATCCTGCTGTTCTCTTCACTTCCTTCTAGTCTTTATGTCGTAAAGAAATAATATTGTCAAATCTTTCAAATATTTAGGGGTGACTCTACAAGTCACTGGCTTCATTTTCTCAAGGCACATTGAAGATAGGACAGAGGCTGGAATAACGGCTGCAATGGAGATTCGCAATCTCAAATCCCTTTCACTACGACAGCAATGTCATTATTCAGGCTGAAAGTTGCACAGGTACAATCGTATGCAATTTACCTTTCATACAGAAATCTGAAATCTTTGGACAGAACTAAAGCCAGATACATAAAAATAGCACTTTGGGTCTCAAAACATCTTCCGTCATAGCAGATTCGATGACAACACCAACCCCAGCTACCAAAAGGCTCTTGGACAAACGACTCCAGAAAACTGCAGAAATAGACCAAGAATTCTTTAATACTCCCACCACGAACAATGATGAATGGAAATCAGTTAATTTTGAGCTACGCCACCTTTATACGAGCGGAGTAATTCACGGCTTTCATCACCGTATTTGTAATAAGAAAGGAGTTCACTAGGTATCCGATGACTGTGTTTATGAAATCTGCGGGTCACATTGTTTACTATACCACCTGTTTGACTGCACACAAAGAACCCTCCCTTTCTCATTATTCTAAAGATTAAACCTTGTATTGACGGTGAATTTCTCTATTTTTAAAATCATATGTACACATTGTGTTTAATACTAAATACTATTATATCGCATCAAGTTTAACCCATCCTTGAAGTGTGTATTCCTTGGTCTTTCTCTTCTTTTCTTTCCTAGTGTTTTTCCTTCAAAGATGTTTATTAGGAATTCGTTACGTCTCAGGATATGACCTGCAAGTTTTAACTTCTTTCCTTCCATATCCTTTATCAGTCTCCGTTGCTCATTGATTTCCTTTAGAACATCTCGAATGGTCTATTATTGAGTCCAGCATGTCCTCGTAATTTTCCTGCGAAACCACATTTCAGTTTCTTCCAATGAATCTCTTTCCTTTCTTCCAATAGTCCAGCTCTCATAACCATAAAGTAGTACATTCCAGACAAAGGATTTTACAAAAACCTTTTGCAACGCGGCAGTTAATGACTGTCGTTATTTTTTATGAGTGTCACTCGTTCAATCAGTCGTCGCTCCCTGGCTAATCTAGCACTTTCTGTTAATTCGATTAGCGTTTCCTACTACTGTATCGGCCTTGATTCCGGCTAATAATTATTAGTAGAATGTAGTCGGCATCTCACTACGTCTAAGCGATTATCATTAGTTTTACTCATCCTTTAACTATTATTCATGTGAGCCGCCACTGAGTTTAACATTCTGCATCCCCTTAATATGTGAATACTGGAATTACAAGCACTTACAGTATATTCGCACACCACATTCGTTATTTTACAGCATAAGGTCTGATTGTTATACGTGCATTGGTCTCACACGGAACAGACTTCTGTCTAACATTTAAAAATGAAGAACACTCAATATTTTTCAGTAGCACTGAATAAAAATAACTGAGCACAGTGGATCACACTGACCGACGAAGTCTCACAACGAACAAGTAAAAACTGCGGTAGAATATATCAGACTGGATACTAGGGCTATTTTGAGGGTTTATTTTATAGTGAAACGGGCCTGCCAGCTGGAGAGGTGGCAGGCTCCGCCCACCAGTGAGAAATCGCTGCGCTAATAATGATTTCTCATAGTCGTGTGAATAGTCATTTTGTAGCTCCTGAATTTAACTTTACACTGATCTAATTTCATGCAGATCCGATCGCTGAATTTCTAGTAATCTCATAAGCTTCCTTTCATAAACTTGCGTGCCAGTTATAATACAAGGGGAACTCCCTCGCTCCCATCAGGCTACGGGCGCCCAACATCTGTTTCCTATTACGCACATCTGTATAAGGTGCATCATTACCAATATATTCATTAAGTGAGACATCTTCTAACATCAATGAATAGCAGAAATTACGCAGATTCCAACGAGTCCTTACTCGTAAATTTCACAAATTTGTATAAAAAATATCATTATCATTATTAACAAGTGAACATTATGAGTTGGTATCCATGAATATACAGGGAAATAGCTGACAATTTCCCATTCTTGGGTTAAAACACTGTAAATAGAGTCCGCCTTCTGAGCTAAATGTTCTCTGCGCTTGGCGTGGCTGTTTCTTTCTCTCTCGGCAAATAGAAAGCGTGATTTCAAGGTTCCGCTGTACTGAGCTGCCTTTCTTTCTGCACGCGTAACTAGACCTTCACCCTCTGATTTGGCGCAGCGCCGCTCGTATCCCGGACTGGGCAAAAGATGCCCATTACAACCAAATATATCGTAGAATGACGCGGAAAACGGCATATACGGTATGATTTGTTGGGCTCGTGACATGCGTATTAGCATGGTGGTGAACGGTTCCTCGTTTCTAAACTTATATGGGTATTTCTTAGAATGTCCGGCTCCATGGCTAAATGGTTAGCGTGCTGACCTTCTGTGCAGAGAGACCCGGCTTCGATTCCCTGCCGTTCGGGGATTTTACCCTTAATTGGCTTGGGGGCTGGGTGTGTATGCCGTGTTCAGCCCCGTTGTCAAAGACGCGCAGGTCGCCTATACGGCGTCAAATTTTAAAACCTGCACCAGGCCTTCCCGGAGGCCACAAGCCATTAAAATTAATTTGTTAAAATATTTCTTTCATTTTGAATGGCCTGATTAGAAAGGGCTATTCTTCTTTTAATATCCTTGGTATATCTGTAGTCTTCACTTATAATGCTTCCTAAGTAACAGAAATGTTGCACTTGTTCTACTTTACAGTTTCCTATTCTTATGTTTGTATTAGCTCCCCTGCCAGCTTTGCTCACATTTATCCTTATTCTTCTTATTCTTCAAAGTACCATATCAGGACACCCTGACGTTGATGATCACTGTGGAGGATGGTGTGCAATGTATTGGTAGATGGAAGAAAAATCTTTCAACACTGCGAATTCCAGTTCATTCTTTGATGTTTCCAAGCCATGATTTTTGCCTGCTTCCGACACCTCTTCAACCCTGTACTTTATATTCTAAACTCAGTTGTAAGTTTAGGAAAAGATAATTTCTGAGGATGTTGTCAAGGTAAGAAATCTTACGGCGCCTTATTTTTTGAATGAGTTCCAGACTTCTGAGTACTTTTTGGTTGGTAAGCTAGGGCAACCCACGAAATCTTGAGCATCCTCCGGTGGTTCCACATTACAAAGGATTCCAAGCGTTTCACTGATATTTTTTGAACGCCTATACTTCCATACCATGTAGCAAGAGTGACCATATATAATAACTGACCATCTTTCTTATAATTTTTAAATTTATGTACTCATTAAAAGAGAAAGATTCGATTTTTCTAAATATTCTTCGTGACATTGCTGTCTTCTGTTTCACTTCTTTCTCAGGATCAACTCGTACAGGCACCCAGATATTTGATAGTGGTTACTTTCTCAATCTGTCGACCTGTCGGTTGTTTAGTTGTAAGACTGCATCAACGTTGGTGTATTTGCTGAAGATCATGAACTTGATCTTTTTAAAAATTATTTTCAGCTCCATTTCCTCACTTCCTGTACTGATATAATTGACTAGGAGGTGGAAACCTTCAAAACTGACACACAGGATGACCGTACCATCACCATTACTTATGTTGTTAATTACGCCACAATTTACTTTTACTCCATCTTGGTGAATTTCTAAACCTCTTTTGAAACTTTTGCGTGAGTACGGGTTAAATAACAATGGAGATAAAACATAACCATGTCTAACGCCTTTGGATGGCTATCTCATTTGTAGTTTGATTTTCGATACGGACAACGTCCTTTTGTCTCCCGTAAAGATTTTCGATAATTCGGGTATACAATATAGGCCTATGTTGTCAACTCCCGTATACTTTAGGACTTCTACGTACTATCCAGATACTTTATTTCGACAATAAATACCGCATAGTACGTTTTTATGTCAAAAATTGCGGTCGTAACTCGAACACACATGAACACCGGTATTCGAACCACGTCCAGCTTGGTGAGAACGATATTACTCCCAGTTGTTAGAGAGTATATTTGAAGTTAAATCATAATAAAAATAGGTAGTCTACTGCGGGGTCTCGTACGTTAATTTAGGTTGCATAGAAAGTGTATCCTGTGCGTGCATCATGTCAGCTGATATATCGCTAGCAGTGCAAGACAAATGGCTGCGGATTGGTAGGCTTGGGCGTGCAGACCGCGGCTACGCGTCTGGTTAAAGTGAGAGTGGTGTGTGTGCAAGTCGGTGGTGGAGGAGATGGATAGCGGCCGTGGGAAGCAGGGAACATGCTGGGAAGTGGACTGGATGAAAACATGAGATGAAATATGTGGAAAATAAAAGCGGGATGCTGAGAAAAACAATAAAAGTAGGATGTATGAGAACATGAAGGCTTCCTCACACTTGTTTTCTCCGGAGAACGTCGTCGTGAAGTTCAGAATCATACCTATTGTATTCTTCTTACATTTCTTCTAAATCTGACTACAATTACAGATGATCACAAGGCCGCATAATAATACTACAGGTTGAGACATTAATAGCCTACAGTGATTATTACATTAATTATGAATAAATTATTCCAAATACAAATATAGGAAGTATTTATGATTTGCAGCATAGTGAGTGCCTTAGGATGAGGGTGAAAGTAAATAATGTCTCGAACCTTTGATCATTATTGTACTGTGAGGACAACGATATGATAGACATTTTTGTTGGGACATACCAAAGGTGTAGATTGTATTTAACTTGAACTACGGACATTTGGTAAATGAAGTACGATATGCGAGATGTTCTTGAGTTTATGGCATATATTAGTTTAATCCTGAGTGTATGTTCCTCATTCGAGTCCCGGTGTTACGTTATACGTATTTAGACACGTACATACGCCCCTAATGGGATGAGTTATCCCATATACCGCGTTCATGTCCCACGTAATAAAGGCCTTGAACACCTATATTCCATAATTCTGGACACGTTGAATAACATGTTGATGGAACCGAGGTCGTGAATTATCATGTATAAGCCACAAACAACCCAACTATAGGGTCATTTACCTGTGAGTATGTCGTGCGCCATTATGCCTGCAACACGTAAACGTCGTTTGGTTGCGAATAATGAGTTATAAAAGTGAAAAAAAACTTTAAGTGTTGAAATATAGTAATATTTATTTATATCGTGTCAGAAGCATACATAAGTTTAAAATTAAAGATAAGGAAAAAAATAAAACATAATATAAATACTCCAATGGCGAAGAGCCACATTAAACAATGTGAGCCACCGAGCTCGATAGCTGCAGTCGCTTAAGTGCGGCCAGTATCCAGTATTCGGGAGATAGTAGGTTCGAACCCCACTGTCGGCAGCCCTGAAAATGGTTTTCCGTGGTTTCCCATTTTCACACCAGGCTGTACCTTAATTAAGGCCACGGCCGCTTCCTTCCCACTCCTAGCCTTTTCCTGTCCCATCGTCGCCGTAAGACCTATCTGTGTCGGTGTGACGTAAAACAACTAGCAAAAAAAAAGAAAAAAAACAACAAAAAAAAAAAACAATGTGAGCCCAAAACCTTGCAATATCAAGTGCATTTGGCTTCGCTTTAACCAGGTCTTCTGTTGTGCAGCTGAATGGGCATGAACTGCATTGCAGCAAATGGGCTGTGGTCTGCTCTTCTCCACATACACACAAGGTACTGTCCACTTCGAAACCCCATTTCTTCTGGTTTACCCTGCACCGCGTAACACCAGAGCGCAGTCTGTTCAGTGCTCTAATATAGTAATTAACCAGGACCAAATCGTCCTTCGGATGAAGATTTCGTGATAGTGGGGCGATCAACAAAGAAAATTGATGAAGATGATCGACCTTTAAATACTTCAAATGATATCAAAGGTGCAGAAGAACAACCAAAACGACTGGATTGCAAAAACGAGAATTACATCGTATAAATAGTATATGGATACAAATTTCTTCTCGGTCAATTTATATGAATTCTTTCATGTGTGTGAACGTAAATGGTGGACGAATCAACTCCTAAAAGTGAGTCCTAGTAGTGTCGAGTGAAATTACCTGCCTAAAGTGGGTTATGACCTCCGAGTGTTGAATTTCAAAGTATGTACGACATGTGTGCACGAACTTCACGTTAAACGGACTTCTTATATGTCGACAGTGAACGGTTTCGTTTATCCTCAGGAGGTTTCGGAATTTTCAGTGTTCACTTGGTTGTCCAAAGGACTAGAAGTGTGTTTTTTTTTTCTGCTTGTTTAACGTCACACTAAAACTTCGAGAGTTTTCGGTGGCGAAGGGATGGGGAAGGGTTAGGACTAGGAAGGTAGCTGCCTTGACCTTAATTAAGGCACAGCCCCAGCATTTTCCTAGTGTTAAAACTGCACGGCCAACTCACTCGGTGCATATTCCTCTTTGTATACCAGGTCCCTCCTCCCTGCCTTGATCTCATCCATGAATTCCTGCCTTGGTCTTCCTCTCGTATTATGACCTTCCATTTTTCCCTCCACCAACCTATAATATCACAGTAGTAGACCAACCTTAAAATTTCTACATATATTAAGCAGCAACAAAATAAGTGTCGCAGGATGGCCGCCGTGCTGATTCCAAGGCGGAAGGAGCGAGATCGTTTGACTCCTCCTGCGAGTGATCCACATTACAACTGGGCTACTGGCCACTGCTTGCACGTTCACTTTGCGGTGGGATGTGCTGGTCTCTCTCTGACATTACAAGGAGGCCGTGGATCACTAGCCCAGAAGGCTCGCGACTGAGAGTGTTCTGGGTGGATCCACTCGCTAGAGTACTTTAGAGATTCTTCCCGGGAAACATTTCGAGGAGCCAGTTTGCCTATATAAGGCGGATTGGCAGTCAGTCATGGTGTTAAGCCGAGTTCAGTTCAGTCTTTCAGAGTCACTGGCAGAGTACCCAGAGACTGTCCCTGTGCAGTACTGAGTGCTGTAAGAGTACTGCCTTGGAGTACCGATTATTTTGTGTGTGTGTGTGTGTGTGTGTGTGTGTGTGTGTGTGTGTGTGAACCGGTCAAGTTCAGTTGTAGTAGTGTTCCACTTGAGTGTCTAACGTGAAGTTTTTCAGTCTATGTCTGCAGTCTGTGAGCGCAGTGACTGCGTAGGGGACCTGCGTGTGCAATCGAACCACAATATTGTTGAATGTACGCCCGAGAACGAGTACTGAGGCTCGTGGATGACAGCCAGTGCCAGGCGAGCATGACTGAAACTGTGTAGTCGGGCTGAGTGGCTCAGACGGCTGAGGCGCTGGCCTTCTGACGCCTACTTGACAGGTTCGATACCGGCTCAGTCCGATAGTATTTGAAGGTGCTCAAATAAGTCAGTCTCGTGTCGGTAGATTTACTGGCACGTAAAAAAACTCCTGCGGAACTAAATTCCGGCCCCTCGGCGTCTCCGAAAACCGTAAAAGTAGTTAGTGGGACGTAAAGCCAAAAAGATTATTATTCATTTGAAACTGTGTAGTGTGTAACTGTGTACTGGTGAAACTCTGTAAATGTGTAGTACTGGGGAGTGTCAAGTGAGAAACTCGTGTGACTGTTAGTGTGAGTAGAGAGTGCAAATTGTGGAACTAGTGTTGCCACGTGCACCGCTGTATAAGTAGGCTACAAGAGGAATAGTCAGTATTGTATGTTAGTGTAAACGTAATGTCAGTTAAACCAGTCTCTGAATAAAACGCTACCAGTTCTTTTATTTATTATTCCGTCAGCTCGTCACTTTGCAATAATAACAACGATCACCACCATTACCTTACATTCCACCAGGAGTAGACATTGCTTTGTGCTTCACAGTAGCGCTGAAAGTATAAAACGCAGTGGATTTTAAGAAAATGTTCAACTATAACTACAAATTATTCGAGGAATTCAATGTGTTAAATAATAACATTAACAAACAGGGAAGCATGTACAGGAATCATTTCATAAGTAATTGCAACTGTGTTATATCGTCCGATAACGCTTCAGCATGGGAAAATAGGATTTAGGTTGGAAGGCCAAGATAATAATGGCATTTTAATATTATCATGCAATGGAGTCCACTTAGAGGAGCGAACAGAAGATTGGCAATGGAAAGACATGGCCATAGGAGGCAGAATTGTAGAAATAGTCCTCAAGGGCATCAGCACAGTGTTGCTAACAACAGGAAAAGTGTTGATACCATCGATGGTGTTCGTTGCGTTGATGTGTACTGCCTATCGCCGATATACAATTACTATCGCCACATTATCCGCAAAGTGCCTGCCATGCAATAGTTTATTCAATTTAGCAATGCGATCAAAGTCGTGTAACCTGAGATATGGTGAACAGATAAGGTGTTCCAAGACTTCCCATGTGGATCGCTGTATAAGTACAAAAAGAGGAATGGTCACTTTCGTCAGTAGTGGCAGAGTGAGGCAGCTGTATGACAGTAGCGAGGAGATAGCGTGGCCCAATCTAAGAACCGCATTCACCAATGCGAGTAAAATCTTAGTTTAATGCTACGTAAACCGAGATAACAGTTAAGTTTGTTTTCACCAAGAACATTATCTCGGATAAAGGTTACTATCTCGGCTTAAAATTTTACCGGAGAAAGCTTAGGTGGTAAAATGGGAAATCTAAGATGGCTGCTCGTAGGCGGCTGGAGTAATTGCTACAGAAAATCACAGCGACGAGTAATATGATCAAGGTTATGCAATTAATAAACGACCAGGGTGGATAAAAGTACATGCGACATATTTCAAGGACTACGACGATATTGATTTCCAGACACATTTTGGGTTATCTAAAGCTTCGACTCTGCCAGTGTTATCCAACACATAGTAAGCCTAAGATGAATTATCGATTATAGCTTATATCTTGCACGGTACACGACTGGGTGACTTTTAAATGAAGAATTGAGGAATACTGCAATGTATTTTAGTGAAATATACAATGTGTAAGCTATAATCTCTTTTCTTACTTTTCTATGTTGTTAATGTTTTCTGCCACCAAATTCAATAACAATTCACTCTCGGGGAAATTCATGTTAGGCACCGTTCTTCGTTCCTGGTCCATAGCGGACATAATTTATGATAAATTATTTACAAATCCTAGTCATTTGTTTTCCGTGCGTTATAATGACAAAATTAGGGTTCAAAATTGAAACGAAAACTTAGTTCTGGTAAACGGAGATGATAAATCCTGTGGTGAATACAGAAGCGAGCGTTATCCGAGATAATGATATTATCCGAGCTTTGGAAATCGAAGATAACGGCAAAGGTAACAGTCGTTAGTGGATACGTGCCTAAGGCAGCGAGGCCAAGAAAGCTGTTGTCAGCGTCAATAAATATCCTTGAACAGAATATCCCAACGGACTAATTTCAGGCTGCTCTATCGAATGGGCACATAACATTACACTTTAAACAAATTTAGCTTGCAGTGAAAACCTAGATTACGTTTTTAATTGACAGTGGATCTCCTGTTGAGCAGTATTTGTATGGGATGACGCTACCTATGTATTACATAAACGAAACTGAAAATATATTCTGTAAACACTAGAGAAAAGGAATCTGACAACTCTTAAGTGAGGCAGCTGGTATATAATGCGCAATAAACCAAAATATGAGAAATAACGTATTTTACCTCTCCGAAGCCCTTGAGGCAATTGAAGGTATCAGTATGAAAGACTTGATTCTAGTACAATCTCTTCCCTACGGGTTATTATTTAAATTACATAGTGCTGAACTTCGTCTTTCAACTAAGCAATGAGTTTCACGTACCGTTAAGTACACGCGAGACGCCTATCGGTAGTGATGCAGTGTATTGCTGTTTGTTACAGTCCTGAAGATATGCTGGTGGCCGTCTGGTTCTGGATGACAATCGAGGGAAGGTAGACTATACGATATTGGGTTATGAGTTTCAAAGTTGGTCTTAACGTTCTCAGAGTATGTAACACTTTGTCCTGGAGGCTCTATCGCCCTATCTTCCCACTTTGGAAAAAGCTGTCTGGCTTACTACTAGTTGTGTTTTAGCAGCAAATTACGCCACTCGCTAACCTAGTAAGCCTACCAGTGGACGATAGTGAATATCTCAGAGGTGGAAAAGAAATAATTGGGGTACGTTCAGAACTTCATGTAAGTCTATATGTAATATGTCAGAAAATTTACATAAAACTATATTTTTTAAAGGAATTTAAAAGCTTTATGGAGCATTGTGCTGCAGTTTTCACCATGCAAATGAGCATCGACTTGTGGTAACGAATTCTGGTATGAATTGGTTAACACATTGCTTAAGTGCATGATAAATGGCATATTCATCGACAAATTTTGAATTTGCAATTAATTACTGACCATTCTACACAATCTCATTTTATACTCCCTTGTACATCGGATGAAGTGAAGACATTTTATTGAACAACAGGGATACATTTATTTCAGTCTAGTATCGTACAATACTACTTCCAAATATTCATATGGTTTACTACGAGCTTGGACGTAACAGGACGTCGAATTCGCAGATGAAGGGTAGATTGTCGCTGCAGGCTCTATCGCCCAATCCAACATTGCCCGCCCAAGTTGAAAGATGTATACAGTTTCTTGATGGTCCACCTACAGGAGAATGCCATTTTGCATATCCAGTGCTAGAAAGTGATTGACCTGAAATCAAGGAGTAGTTCCTCGTATCACAAAGTTCAAATTCACTTCAATCCTATTTATGAACGAAAGCTCTTGGTCGAAAATATAAAATATTGTGATGGTGTGCACCAGCTCACAGCAGGCCAGAAATGTAATGCGCTGGAAAAAAATTACAAAACCCAACATTATCTTGTTTCCATTTCTTCCTTCCCAAACTATAGAAAAATAACCAGGGATAATGAATTTCAAACCTGGTGACGACATATAGACAGATATGGCTAGAAATAACACTCCCTATCTCCCCTTTTTGGAGAAAGCTGTCTGGCTTACTACTACTTGTGTTTTAGCAGCAAATTACGCCGGTCGCTCCTAGTAAGTCTACCAGTGGACGATAGTGAATATCTCAAAGGTGGGAAAGAAAGCTACAAGTGTGCAAAATATTAATTTTATTGAAACTTACCTGTTTTCATCCCAAAGTCTTACATTTTTTAATGTGAAAAGCACGTGAAATTATAACTTTACAATATTTACATAGAGTTGTAAAAATATATCCAGCCATTCCTGCCTGCGTTTGGTCCGGTAATACAGAACTGTTCATATATTAAGGCTAATGTCTCAATACGCTTTCTTCACTCTTCGTAGAAAAATAACTCTATTTTGGTGCTCCACCGCGACCCGTAATAACACACCGTCAGCTGGGTGAAGTGTTGTGCTAAAGAAACATATTGGAAACGAGCTAGTTGATTGTGTATTATCAAAGAAGAACATTCCGGAATGCTGTTCCGATGTTTTACAGTATTTTAAATTGAGAGTGAGTGTTTTCAAATACCATTTCAAGAGCGATAGGAACGAAGTTATAGTACAAGAGGCAGGTGTTCAAGAAAAAGTATGATAATGCTTGTTGTGTAAAGGGGATTAATATCTGAGGTCATTGGCCCATAATGGCACGAGATGGACGACATGTGATGATAATTAAAATATTAAAATGTATCCACTGACTAGAGTTTAAAGTAAATGGTGATGAAAAATGAAAGAAGAAGTATAATTGGCTAGTGAATGATTTACTTATTTCTGAAGAAGCGCATACATCTGCTCTATTCAATCTTCACACGAAGATACGATTGTCAGAGTGCATTTCACACGTTGCATACAGGAGTGATAAGCTAAAGTGGCAAGCAAGAAAAACTGAAGGAAAACAATGGTTGGAGAGAAAAGCGCATAATACAACTGAGATTTCGATCCGAAATGGAGATGATCTTCAGAGTTGGAAGGTCTAGAAATATCTTCGAAGAAAGCGGATTGAGAACTAAAGGGAGAATTATGACCAAGGTGGAAGGCAAAATATGTAATATTTTGACAGCCGCTTCTTCGCCGGTTTGCAACATATGCGGCAGTACTCTAATAACAATGAATCATTAATGTCACGGACTGCAGTAGCTTTGAAACTATGAATGTTTTTTTTTTACTTTACCTTTTCGCATGCCTGGATTCGATTGTCAGAGTGCATTTCACACATTGCATACAGGAGTGATAACCGAAAGTAGCAAGCAAGGAAAACTGAAGGAAAACAATGGTTGGAGAGGAAAAGCGCATAGTAAAACTGAGATCTCGATCCGAAATGGAGATAATAACTGATGAACCAAGAGCAGGAGGCGTTGGGGCTTTTGAAGAAAGGACGTTTTTAATCTCTCACTATTAAGTTCTAATACTAACAGTGTAACTGCGCACAAAGGTGCAAGTACAGAGTTTAACATTAATACTGACACATTGATTTCACATTTCATTTGATGGAGATCGTTCTTTGCTGGTACAAAGTCATGTTGCACCTTTCACACACACAGTGGCACAGGCTGCACACACAAGTGTCGTCTGGCTCATGGAAGTGAGTCTCTGTACAAATCTGGTGGTGGTTACCGTGTAGACTGCTCACCTGGTCAGTACGTGATGGTCTTGTCTAGGTTCCGTAGCAAAAACTTCTGACGATATTTCTCGCCTTTTCTTCTCTCTCTCTCTCTCTCTCTCTCTCTCCCCTCCTTTACTTTCCTGGTCGCATCGGTGTATTCTAACTCCCAGTGTATGCTTAAGTCCTCTATAAAGAAAGTCCCTCTAGTCAGCTAATAGAAAAATCTTGAGAGGGTGAATATCGTGTATTGCTTTTACGTACATTTTTACCATACATTCCATAATTTATGTACTTCATATATTATTTTTAACTAGAGTATGGTTCCAGTGTATGGGACCCTCACCAGGATTACTTGATTCAAGAACTGGAAAAAAATCCAAAGTTAAGCAACTCGATTTGTTCTGGGCGATTTCCGACAAAAGAGTAGCGTTACAAAAATGTTGCAAATTTCGGGCTGGGAAGAACTGAGAGAAAGAAGACGAGCTGCTCGACTAAGTGGTATGTTCCGAGTTGTCAGCGGAGAGATGGCGTGGAATGACACTAGTAGACGAATAAGTTTGTGTGGCCTTTAAAAGTAGGAAAGATCACAATATCAGGATAAAGTTGGAATTCAAGAGGAAAAATTGGGGGAAATATTCATTTATAGGTAGGGGAGTTAGGGATTGGAATAACTTACCAAAGGAGATGTTCAATAAATTTCCAATTTCTTTGAAATCATTTAAGAAAAGGCCAGGAAAACAACAGAGAGGGAATCTGCCCCTGGGCGACTGCCCTAAATGCAGATCAGTACTAATTGATTGATTGATTTGCCTAGATTACCTATAGTAGCTTAAGGTGGATCTGCTGAGGATACAATCAGCCTTTCGGCTGAAGTCCTTATAAAACTTCACCTGGCTGAGTGGCTCAGACGGCTTTTTGAGCCCAAGTTGTCAGGTGTTTTTTTTTTTCCAGTTCAGTCCGGTGGTACTGGAATGTGCACAAATGAACCAGCGTCGTGCCGTTACATCTACCGTAATATTAAAGAATTCCTCGAGAAAAAATTCCAGTACCTCGTTGTCTCTATAAAATAAGTTTGTGGGACCTAAAACTAATATACTATGTAATATTGCAGTGAAATTGATCACAAATAACACTGACCATTGTTTGTTGTGTTTTTATTTGTCACTTATACTGCCACTCATTTCCGATAGATGGGATTACTGCTGCGAACCGAGTATAACAGCCTGCCTGAATATTGGCGGGAAACCTGGCGAGTTAGGTAACTTTCTTCTTTAGCATGCCATTTCTCTGGTTCATCTATTCTCTGATAATGCTGGTAGGTAACACAGTGGTTCGTCATAGTATTCCGGCTATTCGATCCTTACTCTGACGTGCTGATTGAAATGATCAGTGTGCACACTTAACGGAATAATGGCAGAGGCTCATTTATGACCTGGTCCAGAATTACTGCTTCTGCCTATTCCGAATTACAGCCACACAATTCAGTAATAACTCAAAATTCAACCCTGAAAAGAGCCGTTTCTTAAGAAAAGCTTCAGTTTCATTCAGTTCTGCAACCATTTTATTTCAAACTAGCAAATGTACCCGTGCTTCGCTACGGTATTCTGCATTGTATACGAATATTGAAGTAAATACTGTACATGCAGTAAATAAGATTGTTTTAAAATAGCATGTCTCTTAGCGTTATCCGAGATACAGCATGGAGAGGTCCCCATACGTTGTTTCCAATGTAAAGTGCTTGTTACGGATTTGGGATGATAACGACAGTCTCACTTGCCTACTGCCATTCACAATCAAGTTGGGAAGTTTACATTATGATTGCAGCCCCCATTGCCTACTGCACGGTCACAATCGATTTGGAGAGTTTCCGCTACAATGGCAGCCCCTCTTTTCTACTTCCAGACATATTACAAATTGAGGAGTTTTTACTATAATGGCAGGAAACTTCCCTACAACCAGTCAAATTTGAGTTGTGCAGTTATAATTATAATGACAGGCCCCGTTTCCAACTGACAGCCAGCTTACTGCCAGTCACACCAAGATGGTGAGTTTCCATCAAAATAGCAGGCCAGTATGCCTAATGCCAGTCACATTTTAGATGGGTACATCTGTTTATAACTACGGGAACGCTTGCCTACAGCCAAAGACAATCGGGTAAGGGGAGTTTTGAACAAAACTGAATGCTCCCTTGCCTTCTGCAAGTCAAACCGAGAAGTGAATTACTCATTACAATGGTAGGCCTGCCTTATTAATGCCAGTTACACAGGAATTGGAGAAGGACCCCATTCCTACTGCCAGTCAAAGTCAGTATGGGGAGTACTGATTACAATAGCAGACACACACACATACGAAAGGATGTGCTTGTTTACAATATTGCAGACCTTCATTTACAGATTAACTGCTGCTAAACGGTACATCATATCGAGAAAGGATTGTACAATTAGACTCCGGATTTAGCGGCCTAAACTGCTGGTCTTATGATATCTCATCTATTCATGGGTCAGATTGAGTTAGAAACGTGGGATAAGGTAAAATTTGTGTAAGATTATCTCACATTGCATTGCTTTTCGGATAATTAAGTGACAGCTACATACATAGCATTTGGCTCATATATGGCTACTGGGTGGACCAATTTTCGTGTAGAGTTTGATGATTCTATCTTTCCTATAAGTGATGGAAGATATGAATTATGCATGTGAAAATTCCAAATTGACTTAACATCGATTAATAGAGAAAAATCAAACGTAAAAGGGATATAAATACGACAAAAAGTCGTAAGACCAAGGTTGTAGATCACTCCAAATTGAAAGGGGATTGTGCCATCCGTTATGTGATAATACTTCCAGAACGTGTGCACCATCATTAAAATTGCCTGCATATTTCGATATTCTTCGGGATAAAAAGGAAAAAAAATTAAAGATCTTGGATGTTTTCCGTCCGTTACAGGCTAAAACGTATAATTTTGCCAAATTTCAATATCCTTCTTCGACTGGCAGATTATGCCGCAATCTGGGTTTTCGGTGAGGAGTGTAAAAATTAGGACATTCAAGAAACTAAACCAAGAAATATGCAGATAGTCATTATTACCCCTTCAACGTGTAGCTGTACGAAAATTTCGCCAAAATAGTCAATGTACAAGCACACAGTCGTTACGATTTTATTTACATATATAGATAAGGAACCTGCTCCACGTACAATACCTTTTGGGCTGTATGCGCTGGACTTAACCTGAAAAACGGACCGTTTATGATATCCCCCTTATTAATCCTCCTGTCGAAAAAATGCAAATGAAAAAAAGTTTTAGAGATGGAATTCCATCACGTTTGGTCGATTTCCAGTCAGGTTGGTCTTGTACTGTACTGTATATATTGTGTAAGAGTAAAACCACCATTTCGGCTCCCTATAAACCGCCAGTCCATTCCGGGAACATGAAATGTTATTGACGATTAACACCTACCGTTGGACAGGTGGATGTTAATGTAAAGTTTGACTCAAATATCTTCAGTAGTTTTCAAGTTGTAAAAAATACGCTTTACACGCACCCGCTCTTGAGTTAAGTCCGGTGGGACTTTTACCGGAAAACGGTCCGTTAATGATATCTCCCTTATTAATCCTCGTATTGAAATGATGCACATGAGGAAAAAGGCTTAGAAATTAATTTCCATTAAGGCAGGTTGTGTATATTTTGTGGGAATGCAAAATCACGGTATCGGTTTCGTATAATCCCCCAGTCAATTCAGGGATTTAGAAACAATATTTGCCGTAAATCCTACCAAAGGACAGGTGGATTCTAAATATCAAGTTTGGTGGAAATATACACGGTAGTTTCCAAGTTATAGACAAAAAGACAAACAAACAAACAAACAAACAAACAGACAGGCACCAAAACTGAATATATGCAGATGGTCATTATTACACCTGAAACGGATAACTGTACGGAAATTTAGCCAAAATTGTCAATGTACAGACACAATCTACAAGTGCAGACCTTTATGTTGTTAGTTACTGCTTTGAAACTGTATGACGTATCTACAAACAGACTTCACCATCAGACGCTCCTTTCAGTGCTCTACATGGTTGGTACTATGACATCTTCTCGTATCTTCTATATTTATCGGTTAGATTGAGTTATAGACATTGCATGGGGTGAAATTTTGTACAGTTTTCACATACTACTTCATATTTTCGATACTCATGTGACAGCTAGAATCATAAAATTTGGCTATAACATGGCCAATGATCATGTCAATGTGCATGCCGAATGTCATGATTCTACCTTTCCTATAAGTGTGCCAAATGATAACATATACGTGTAAAAGTACAAAATCAACTTGAAATCGAGAAATAAAGCTCTATTTAACGTATTAGGGATAGAAATACGATGAAAATTCATAGGACAAAAGTTGTAGATCTCTCCAAAATGAAACGCCATTTGCTTTCTGAGTTGTGATACGACTTAGTGATTAGCCACCAACTACCCCGAAACGAAGGTCTGCCCCGTCGTTAAAATTGCATCCATATTTCGGAATTTTCCTGGGCCAAAAGTTATACATTTGCATAGCTTAGAATGTTTCCTCAAAGAAAAGAGTGTCCAACATTCTAGATTAGCACTCGCATACATACGTGGTAATTTAGGAAGAAAATAATACAGTTTAGTAAGTTGAAATTAACAGAAAATGGATTATAACTGAGGACATCCGGATGACGACAAATATGTAAATACCAAGTGATTGTATTGGAAAATCAAATGCTCTTCAATAAATTATGCCGGTGTGAGTTATGGATATAAGAAAGCGGTAATCGGAGAGACATTTAGGCGCAGGGATTCTTAGGTAATCAGATAAGAAGATGAATATTTGTGTTATTACTTAAGCTATTCGAGAACGGTTATAACCTCCAATGATATTCCGCCAATATCCCGCAGAATGGCCGATTGACGATTCTCTTGCTTTCTACCCAAGGAACAACCACGAATTTAAAGGAATGATGAGGAAAATGGCAATACGTTACTTCCCTGGTGGCAAGCAGTCAGAGACGTTGCCGTGGTAACCCATATATTCGTTGTCGGTCTGTCGGTCACTCAATGCACAGCATGGTATCGACAAAAAGTAGTAAATTTCTCCGTCATTTGAAGAGTAAGGTATATTATGTGAACCATATTGGTCATTGCCCAAGAGTCATGATTTTAGCCGGAGAGATCGAGTACATTCGAGACCACCTGGATGATACTTGTTTACTAATTTATTGCCTGGGAGAGGTTGAGTGTGTGCAGTTCTCGTGGGAAAGGAGCAGCTGAATAATTAGGAAATTTCTGGAAGCTCATAAGATAAATTTATGACCCCAGCCAAGCACTTTAATTTAGACACAGGACGCTACACACTTCACAAAGGTGGCGTGCCAACAAAGGATTTGGAGCGAAAAGGAAATTAATTTATATTTTAGAATACAGAATAGATGCATTTAATCTGAGAGGAAAATTGCAACCTCCATAACTGGCACAAAATTTTGATATGCGACATGAGCTTAGTTACAGATGCATATTGGAGATAAGTACTAGGCGCGCGCAATGCATATCAACGGCGGGCGGGAAGAGCTCGCGGGTAAATCATTAGCTTGGGTACGCGAGCCGTATTATAAATAGGCGGCTGAAGAGCGCTGGAGATCCACTCTCTGACTGTCGAGCTGTTGCGACGGCGTGATACAACTCCAAGCGCACATCGAGATTAAGAACTGAGCGGCAAGCAGCTATCATCCAGCACAATCTATTGGGGAATGGAAGTAAGTAAATAACCGCATAATCAAGTTGAATCCTTCATACTACATGTGTTTGCCTGCCTGTCATGAACATGTACTGCCTATAACTCCACTGCCTCGCTAGTAGCTTCAAATCACTTTGAGGGCCAAGTATTAGAAACGAAGTTCGTAATCTTATGATAGCTCAGATTATTTCAGGAAGAACATCTCTGTGATAGAACGACTGGCTCTAGTCACCATATGTGAATCTGTGAACTATTGATGTAGTCGACTTAACTCTAATAGTGAACGGGGTTTTAAAACGTCTGAGAGGAACGTTAGTGGAGACAGGCATCGAATCAGAACTCTCGGTAACTTATGTCTCTTTACAGTTCCCCTCCACCGATCCAGCGAGAGCAACGTCGCAAAGAACGAGAAAGGAGGACGACAAGCTGTAGAAACGGAGCAGCCGTCAAGACATCGAGCATCGACGCGGGGACACCAGGAAGGCAAGCTCACCACGACACCGAAGAAGACACCTGACAACCTTCACGGAAGCTGCCGGAGCAGCCTTTACCAGCCAGCATGAATCCAGTAATCCATCTAACTTTGCGGTTAGCAGTGACAACCGTCAACATGAAATAAACTCCAGGGGTCCATAGAGAGCTGCCTCGCAATGTCTTCGGTACTTCCAGGTCAGACAGATCCAATTTATTCTAAGCATGGGATGGATCAAAATTAGAACTCAAGATGGCCGTCAGCCACGACAGTAGCTCTCCAATGTATATAAGGATTTGTATAATGTAAATATGCACAGACCTCGAACTCAGGGCAGTAGGGTAGATAGTAGATTGTATATTTTCCACTTGTATAAATTTTGGTTTCTTTTTCGTGGCATATTTTACGTCTTGATCATGTTAGCTAGATCTCTTAGTCAGTTACGGCCGTTTCGACAGCAGTGTAGATTTTCATTGGTGGTCGTACGTAATTTTTACAAACTGGAGACTTACTCCTTGACTTGCATGGGTTAGCGTGGCTGGGTGTGTGAGCCACCGCGCTGGAGATGTAGATGCGCTAAATATATAGCTTATTGCACGCCTTGACATTATGTGACTTTGCGCTGTTGAATGATGTATAATTAAGGTATGTTCATTACGCCTTATTGTAGCCAGGAAATTGTAGTGCCAGGGGATTGTACCCTTATGTAATGATGTAGAAGCCCTGTGGAGGCAGATCTGAGAGAATGATATTTACGTCTTAGCCATATGAAGGCAGATATGAGATGATGTTTATGTAATTTCGGCACTATGGATGTGAGATGTACGTAAGAGTAGACGGATACTTGATGTACGGGGCAGGAATTCCCTGTAGTCGAACAGCTGTGTGCATCAGATAGGGTGGCATGGCTAACACTCCCCTAGGTGATTTATGTGAGTCAAGGAAGTCAAGTTTGACGTCACAGGCAAGAATTTTGTATCTCGCTGTCTGCGTTTTTTTCTTAAGTGATCTGAAGGGGAGTCGCCCGTGGCCTTGGCTTTGTGAATGGCTGCCTGCTAAGATCGTATTCTGTCTGTATGGCCCTGTTCTTCTTAGATTTGCTACTTGTTCATTCTGCTACCAAATGTCGGAACTGTAATTTTGATGGTTTTATTTATGAGTTTATGTATCTTACGTATGCTGGACTATGAGCTTTCATCCAGTCCAGGCCTTGTACAGAGTAGTTTTGTTGTAAGTAGATCATGGGTTCGAGGTTCTGTGACACAACACTTTCCACGCATAGGAGATGGCTCCTTTGAGATGTTTTGCACAATTTGTTTGTCTCACTCTTTACTTTGACTTATTCCGTGATTCCGTGACTGTTTCAGCTTGGCTGTGCGTATGAATTGAGACATGGAAGTCAACTACGAACATCGCGTGACAATTAAATGAGATGTTAATTCCTTGTAATTTATGTGAGAGATGTGGTCTTTTTATTGAAATAAATTTTTGTCCTATTCACTGTGAATGCAGCGTTTTTCCCATTTTTTAAATTTTAATGTTGATTATTCTTACCTGCTAGTTCACATATCCTGTTGTCTTATCGTGTGTTGCCCAATGTTTTTCCCATTTATCCCTGAGACATGCTTTATTTGAGTGTAGCTGTGCAAGGATATGTACGCAGGTAAGACTATGTGCATGAGCCCGCGCTTGTGGGAGTTTGTCACTACAATGCTCTTGGTTCGAGACCGGCATTCGCCTGGCCGGAACCGAAGGGTGCTGTAGGGCACAAAGGAACATAACGAAAGTTGTTTATAATGAAGAGACCTTTCACATACGGTCCATAGAGTTTACATAAAATCAATAGTATAAGAGGGAGGAAAACCGTTGTGGTTTTCCTATAAAACCCCCGCCTTTTCAAAGATTTTAAAATGATATGCATATCGAAACCTTCCCCGGGATGAGTATACTCTAAATATGAAGTTTGGTTGAGATCTATCCGGCCGTTTCGACGTGATGGTGGAACAGACAAACAAACAGACAGACACGAAAAATAAAAACCACCGATTCGGTCTTGAGTTGATCCTAAAACGGATAAATATTTGAAAATTTTGCAAAACAAAAGGATTTACAGACAGAGGACCCCCTACAACTTTATTTATAAAATATCATCCTCAATAATAGAGAGAAGTTCATGAAGCTCTTCCTGATTTAGACGAAGTTCCTCGTCGCCAGATGTTTCATTCCAGGCTTGTATCTGTATAGTACACCTGTCAATGTCGTATGTTATGCAAACACGTTATGTGAACCGCTTAGTCTGATTGTTATGGTTTGGTGAGCTTCCGCTTTGAACGCTAGCGTTGTGCCACGTCCTGGGAGCCATCTGGTGGCGATTGAATGTGCCATTTCCACTTCTATTACAACGTCCAAATTCAAAAGTGTCATTGTTTAGAAAGCCTTTCTCGTGGACAGTCGAGATTTCTTCTGAAGACGCAGAGCGCAGTTCTCTGCGAAACGTTAAGAAATTCACCTTATTTTCTTGACACGGCATAAGCCCAAAAGCCTATACAGTATCATGTCTATGATTTTTTATTCTTCATTATTTCCACGCAAGGCTTGAATCAAATTATGGAGTTCACCATAAATCATTCTCTCTCCAATTTCATGTATACAGAAACTTCTCCTCTTTCTGCTTCATTCTCTTTATTCGTCTTCCACTACAGTGGCCAATAAAAAGAAAAGTCTCCTCTTCAATGAGTCTGCCATTTTAAACGGCTGACTAACATCATTTAGCTTAGATTTTCATTCTTGACATGGCACAACACAGCTTCGCATTGCTTAGCATAGCGTGGCTTAATGTAGCTTATCATAGCTTCCTGTGTGTCTCGGCCTTAAGGCAGCGCGACCAGAAAAACTGTACAGTCACCGTTAATAAGTATCCTTGAACAGAATATCCGAACGGACAAATATGATGCTGCTCTTTTGATCGGGCACATACAATTAGACTTTAAACAGCATTTAGTTTGTAGTGAAAACATAAATCACGTTTTCCATTGACATCGATTCTCGCTTGACGTACATGATGAACAGTCGTTGTTTGGGTTGACTCTACCTTTGCAACATAGAAACGAGATTGAAAAGGAATATGAAAGAAAAAGCAAAATATGAGAAATACCGTACTTTTCCTTTCCGAAGCCGTTGAGCAAGTTGGAGGTAGCAATATGGCTGACATCATTCTATTGCTGTCTCTGTTTATCTCCTTTCCCTATGGGTTATTACTGTATTTAATTAAATTAAATAGCGCTCATTTTCGTCACTCTACTTACTAAGCGATGAGTTGCGCGTACCGTAAAGTACACATGAGACATCTATCGGTAGAGATGTAGTGCATTTCTATTTGTCACAGTCCTGAAGATATGCTGGTGGTCGTCTGGTTTTAGAAGACCGTTTTGGGTAGGTAGGCTATACGATATCGGGTTATGAGCTTCAAAGTTAGTCTTAACGTTCTCAGAGTATGTGACACTTTGTCCTGAACAAATAATAATGGTACGTGCAGCGCTTCATGCAGGTCTATCGGTATTATATCAGAAACCTTTACATAAAAGCTGAGTGTATTTGGCTCTTAAAGGAATTTCAAAGAGCTTTATGAAGCATTGTGCTGCATTTTTCACCATTATCGACTTGTGGTAAGGAATTCTGGTCTCAATTGGTTAATACATACTTTAAGAACACAAACATACGGCATATTCATCGATGAAGTTTTAATTTGCAATTAATTAATGAACATTCTACACACTCTCGTAATCTGCTCATTTATTCGTCACAAGAAATTAAAAAAAATATTTAACAAGAGGGATACATTCATTACAGTCCAGTATCGTACAATAAAACGTGCTAATCTTCATATGGTTTACTGCGAGCTTGGACGCAGATGGACGTCAAATTCACAGATGAAGGGTAGCTTGTTGGCGCAGGCTGTATCGGCCAAGCCTACACTCCCTTCCCAAGTTGAAAGAAATACGCAGTTTCTTGATGGTCCACCTGCATGAGATGAATGCCGTTTTGGATACCCAGTGCTAGAAAGTGGTTGACCTAAAATCAAGGAGTATTTTGTCGTATTACAATGTTAAAATTCACTTCGATACTATTTATGAACGAAAGCACTTTGCTTGAAATTGATGTTGTGATGGTGTCCGCCAGCCCACAGTGGGTCAGAACGGCAATATAGCGGGACAAATTTACAAAATTCAACATTTCCTTGCATAAATTTCTTACTTGCCAAACTGCAGGCAAATAACCAGGGATAATGAATTTCAAACTGGGTGACGACATATAAGTAGATATGGCTAAAAATAACATTGCCTACCTCCTCTTTCTGGAATAGGCTCTTTGTCTTACTACTAGTTGTGTTTTAGCAACGAATTTCGCCGGTCGCTAACCTAGTAACAGTGAATATTGAATATCTGAAATATGGAAAAGAAAGCTACAAGTATGATGCACGTAGCGCGTGATGTTCTGACTTTACAACATTTACATAGAGTTATAAAGATGTATCCAGCCATTCCTGCCTGGGTTGTGGTACCATAATATAGAACAGTTAATGAATATTAAGACTAATGTCCCAGTACGTGCACTTTCTTGCACTCTTCGTACGAAAATAACTCTGCGTGCTCCACTGCGACTCGTAATAACACACCGTGAGCTGTCTGAAGTGTTGTGATACAAGAAACAGATTGGAAACGAGCTATTTGATTCTGTATTATCAAAGATGAATTTCCGGACTGCCCTTCGGATGTTTTACAGAACCTTAAATTGACAGTGATCGTACAAATTTGAAGAGCGATGATAATGGAGTTACAGTATGAATGACTGGCGTACAAGAAAAAATGTAATTGGCTAGCAAAGGGTATTATTTTCTGAAGAAGCGCATAAAGCGGCAAGATCTAATCTTCAAATGTTTCATTCCCATTCATATTCAGAGTTGGAAGACGTAGAAAACTCTTCGAAGATAGCGGATTGGGGACTAAACGGAGAAGGTTGGTTTCTTTAATAAATTATAATTTAATTATGACCAAGGTAGATGTAACATTTTGGCAGCCGCTTTTCAGCCGGTTTGCAACATATTCGGCAGTGCCCCGAATGCCATTAATGTGGCGGACTGCAGTAGCATTGACACTATGAATTTTTTTTGGACTTATCCTTTGCATGCCTGGATCCGACTATCTGAGTGCATTTCACACATTGCATACAGGAGTGATGTCCGAAAGTGGCAAGCAAGGAAAACTGAAGTAAAACAATGGTTGGAGATTAAAAGTATGTAACTTAACTGAGATTTGGGTCGGACCAAGAGCAGGAGGCATTCATTGTTTTTGGGGCACTGTCGAATATGTTGCAAAACGGCTAAAAAACGGCTGCCAAAATGTTACATCTACCTTGGTCATAATTAAATTATAATTATAATTACACTTCAAAAGACGGAAACACAGCTCGCCGAATTCCTCAAGGCAGTATTATTAGGCATTTATGTTTTCAGATATATATTGAACCCATGACCTTTGTGCCCTAAGAACATTATGCATAATGTAACAATTAAACTAAAAGTTGGATTCTTGATAGCATGGATTTGACACGTGACGAGGGGGTGATTACCTTCGGTCCCACGCTCTGGGGTACGTGACGTCAACCACACGTGTCGACGGCGGAAGAATCTCAAGTCATTTTTATGAACTATTTCAAAGCGCGTGTACATGGCGTGACCAAGCCAAGTCAAAAAAATATAGTGCCTATCAAAGGGGGTCAATCATCTCACAAATCGAACCCGTAAAATTTTTAAATGTCCATGAACACTACCGCCAGAAATGTAGCAAGCATGTAGTCACTTTCAAAACTCTTGAAATTACAGTTTAGGTAAGTCAGAAAATTTATAGAAATTTTCTTGGCGGCAAAGGGAGATATCCGAAGAGAGGGGGTAACTGCTATAAATATGAAGGGACGCCATGACGAACTGTCCTTCTCCTGCATTTGTGATACAAAGCGGACGAAAAATTGTTGAGCTGCTCTGCGAAATCAAACAACGAAAGTAGACTGAGTTCAACTGCAGATTTCAGCCAGTGTGGCTAAGTCTTGACTCCATGAGGAGATAGTTTTCTTGAGTGAAATAATTGTACCAGATAGGACGGTCAAAGTACTGAATAAATTCTAATGTGATTAATTAATTCGTGTGCGGAAACAATTATAGTCCATCGTGTGCGCTCAACAAACAAGTGAAGGGTATTTCCTTTTTTATGCTTTATTCCAGGAAACCTGAAGAAAATAATAATAAACTGTGAAGCCGTGAATGTAAAAATGGCTAAATAAAGTGCCAGGGTCGTAGGTGAGCCCTGTGACGAACACTGGCGTGACGACATGAGGTAGGTGACTTTCCATCTTACTACCTCTTATATCTTGTCTCGTGATCTCTAAACGTGTATTTGAATGGGGATATACGACGCAGTGGTCACCCCTACTAAGTTTTGTAAATGTGAGAGTACGACTAAAAGAGTCATTTGTTTTATTTTCCACTTGGATAAAATTTTGAAGTCTTGCGAGTGCCGTATAATGTTGTAAAAGTTATTGAATAGGGTTCCGAAGTGATATCACGTCCAATGTAGATCGTCATCCGTGTGAGGGTACTGCCTATATTTTGTGATGTCAAATTAAGATGTTCATTCGACGTAAAATTTTTCTGTCTGCAATTTGACGTTAATAATAATAATCCATGGTCACTCATTTTGAATCGAGTGGAAGCGCGCTGTCGGGTGAGAACCTAGGGTGATGAATTTGGTCACGGAGAGAAACGTTTTTCTATGCCCATTTTAAACTGTGTCTGACTGACAATAAAAAGATCTAGTAGAATGTTCAGTCATTTTGTTCATAAAAATCAAGTTATTAAATACGATCTCATTTATGCGAAGTTATTCATGAGTAATGCATTGTGCGATATTAGACGTCGGGATTTCTAGTGAGGATTTTATTCCAGTTCTTTGTCGATGATAATTGTGGAGCTGGAAAACAGAGGTTAGTTTGTTGATATGAGATTTGTGAATCAGGTTGGACCTGTCATTGAAGCCGGGACACGGAAGCCCGAGGAATGTTTTATATGAGTTGAGATGAGATGTGCGAATCAGGTTAGAGTCCTGTCATTTGAAGCCGGGACATGATAGCCCGAGGAATATTTTATAATGTTGAGAATGGAAAGAAATTCATAGAAATCCATAGCGGTATCAATTGGCGACGCGTATAATTAGTGTGGGCATCTTGAAGCATAATCTGGGCATTCTGTTGGTCAGAATATCGTATTTGTTTAATTATGTCGGCAGAGTTTAAAGGGAGCATTTTGAGAAGCCAGTCAACTGTGAATAAACCAGGTGTTTCGTGTAACTGCCAAGCGAACTCGGGGGATGAGAGACCTCAGCTATGATAACGGGACAGGCTTGATATTGAGATTGTACTGTATTCTCGGCCAGGGAAAACGTTAAAATGCTGGATTTAGTTGAAATTCATAGCCGGTAATGATCTGAGTATTGTGAAATACTGTAATTGGGGACGTAATGAACATTTGAAACCACAAACTTGGAGTATAAGGAACAGAGTAACCAAATTCAGGGTTGTCCAAAATATAGAGCGATGGTCGTGATGATCGGTTTGTCTGTGAGGGGTGTGCAAAATTCATAATGGTATGACGTGACATCGTAATTATATGGCGAGTTGTTTGGTTTGTACGTAGATTCATAGGATATCCAAGTTTTGATAATGGTTAGGAGGACTAGATTAGATTTTAAAGTGTGAAATCACGAGACAGGATATATAGCTGGACATGAATTATGTAACAAACTCTTTTCCAGCCAGATAAACATCGCAATATTGAATTCACATCACAGCTGCGTAGAAATTTGTGAAGAAACCAGAGTCCACGGAGATAAAATTTGTTGTTCGTTAACATTTCGTTAAATCATTTAAATTTATTTAATTATTAAATTCAGTGAAACCGCATTTTGAATAACTTTAATCAAGCGAATAACTTGGAGATGTATTCTGGAAATTTTAGTTTGTTTTTCTGGGGGAATATTAAAATATAAAGTAACGATTAAAGGGATATATCCGAAGGAAATGGATTTTACTGCCACAAAGTTTGTGAGCATTGCTATTGTTGTAATTATTGAACTTTGATTGATTGAGCAGTGAATGTGCTGGGGATAGTAAAGTGGAAACTTTGGTCATCAACCGATGTAACTTAATTGTGTTTAGCCTTCAGCCTAGAAACTTGGATGGTCAGGGGGTCATCAACCTCAGTGACTTAGATTAGGGGCATATGCCATTGTAGCCTCATTTCCTTGCGGTCATCATCCACAATGACTTTAAAGTAACTTAGAAGATTAGATGTCGGTCCATGACATAGACGCAGGTCACATCGATTCAATTAAGGGTCCATGCCGTAGAACCACTGTGTGGCACACACCGATTGGACGGCCTTAATTATATCCAGAGTCCAGAGTTCGTGTTACGAGGGCTGGACCATAACGAATCACTATGATGGTACATGTGGTCTCACATGGAAGCCGAATTTAAGGATTTCCAGACTTTCCTTTCTTAAATGATTAATAATTGAGACAAAGGTTTCTAGTAAGAATGCCCGTCAGGCAGTTACGTTAAAGTCTCACACCAGTGTTCTGACGTTTATGTAAAAATGATTGTGGTGTCCAGTGGACACAATTGACTTCTATGATACCATTGACATAGAATGTTTCAGAATTTTCCTGAATAAATAGGAATCTTTTAAATAGACCTTTCATTCCAGTAGATAGATTAGAATTACATAACCCTACCTTTACCTCAGCAAGTGACGAAGAACCCGATACGACCCAAGAGACAGATCTCATGAACTTTGCTGATAGGTAAGGAAGGTAGGTATCCCTCAATATGGACCAAATCGTTCAATATATATATATATAAATGATATGAGTAAAGAACTCGAATAAGAGATATGGCTTCTTGTGGATGATATTATTCTGTACTGAGTAATATATGTTACAATGTTGTGAGATGGACAGCAGACAATTTTATGATGAGAAACGTGGTTAAATTCAGGTTGTGAGTTTCACAAAGAGGAAAAGACCTCTCAATTGTAATTAAAGCGTTGATGGGGCGATAGTTCCTTTTGCGGATCATTGTAAGTACCTAGGTGTTAATATAACGAAAGGTCTTCATTGGGGAAATCACATAAATGGGATTGTAAATAAAGAGTACAGATCGCTGGACATGGTTATGAGGATATTTAGGGGTTGTAGTAAGGATGTAAAGAAGAAGTCTCGGGTAAGATCGCGACTAGAGTATGGTTCCAGTGTATGGGACACTCACCAGGATTACTTCACTCAATAACTGGAAAAATCAAAAAAAAAAAGCAGCTCGATTTTTTCTGGGTGATTTTCGAAAAAACAGTAGCGTCACAAAAATTTTGCCACGTTTGGGCTTGGAAGACTTGGGGGGAAGGAGACGAGCTTCTCGAATAAGTGGTACGTTCCAAATTATCGGCAAAGAGATGGCTTGGAATGACACCAGTAGATGAATGAGTTTGAGTGGTGTCTTTAAAAGTAGGAAATATCACAATATGAAGATAAAGTTGAATTTTAAGAGGAAAAATTGGGCCAAATATTTGTTTATACGAAGGGGAGTTAGGGATTGGAATAACTTACCTAGGGAGATGTTCAATTAATTTCGTATTTCTTTGCAATCATTTAAGAAAAAGCTAGGAAAACAACAGGCAGGGAATCTGCCACTCGGGCGATTACTCTAAATGCAGATCAGTAATGATTGAATGATTGATTGATTGATTGATTGATTGATTGATTGATTGATTGATTGATTGATTGATTGATTGATTGATTGATTGATTGATTGATTGATTGATTGATTGATTGATTGATTGATTGATTGATTGATTGATTGATTGATTGATTGATTGATTGATTGATTGATTGATTGATTGATTGATTGATTGCCTTTTCTTTTTTTAGAACTAAGCGTTATGGGCTGAAATTACAGGTATGAATGAATAACTTATCAAAAGTTTTCTCACAATATTACGGACCAGATCACGTGGCTACGGGGTAAATGTCCAATCTTTCAACAAGTACGCTCTGGAAATAGCAAAATTGTATTTAGATATGTATTCATGATTTTACATCCCTTCTTCTGTCCAAAGAATACTAATTATTGGTGCAAAAGTAATACGGGTGATCTTGGTGATTGAAATGCTATAACGGAAAGGCGTATAAGCAAGAAATAAGCACTTACGAAGGTACAAGTTGGAGCCTTGCGAGAAAGGATGTTTATAATCTCTTGCTATTAAGTTCTGTCCCCATAATTTCACAGCTAACTGCAGTATCAAGGAGCAAGAATAAGAGATCATTACCATTGGACGTCCGCTGTTTGCAGAAGGAACGAAGTGTAACTAGTGCCACATCTAAGCAGGAAGGTGACGTGCACAGCGACGGCGAATGTGACGTTAATGAAAGTGACTAGAACAGTGATGAAGAAGATGATCATCCTGCAAATTAATAATAAAATAGATGTCTAACAGAGTTCCAAATAGATATGTTCGGTTGCTTCTAAAATGTAACATTTAGGATGGCTGACCACAGGGCTCGGAGAAATGTGCTGCTTTTGTTTCTCTTTCCTGTGTGACTTTTATTTTAACTTGCCTGTTTTAAAATCACACAGCACAATATTAAAGCATTATAGTACCTATTCAAATTGAATTTTATGCTAAGTAATTTCGTCCCGCTAGAATTGCATTCTGGCCCACTGTGCAGCCGAGTGGAATGAGCTAGTCTGGCCCCGTATATAAGCGAGCGACGTCACAGCTGTAGTGATGGGTTGCGTCTGGAATCGCGAAGCGTCGATTCCATATGCTTGGGGAATCGGATACCCGATTCCGGAATCGATTCCGAGAAACTAGTAACACCATCTATGATGCAGATACTTAAACATGTGCAGCATGAATGTTTTCTGTAATGTGAGTTCGTTTTGTTTTATGACCAGGTCACTCAACGAGCCATATCTGCTCCCATCAGTGTCCTGGAGTTATATACTTTAATGCGACTGTAATTTAACCAGAATGTATGATTCTCTGTTTGAAACTAATCAAATTTTATGGATTGTCAATCAATAAAAACGTGTACAAGGATTATGACATAATATAACACTACTATTTCAACAAAATACAATTGTACTAAATAGACAACTTTAGCTAGTGTTAAGCAGTGACGAAAACAAAAACAAAAGTAATTCTATCCAAACCAAAGCCTATGGTGTAACATCCCCGAAGGGACATGGCCTACCAAGCAACCGCTGCTCAGCCCGAAGGCCTGAAGATTACGAGGTGTCATTTGGTCAGCACGACGAAACTGTTCGGCCGTTATTCTTAGCTTTATATACGGGGGCTGCCAACTCAGCGTCAGATAACTCCTCAATTGCAATCACGTACTGTAGGCTGAGTAGATCTCGAACAAGCCCTCAGATTCAGGTAAAATCCCTGACTTTGCCAGAAATCGAACTCGGGTTCTCCGAGTGAGAGGCAGACACGCTACCCCTACACCGCGGGGCCGGAAGTAATCCTAACAATGTCTCATAATAATATTTAGTATTAGTATGAAATGTTCATTGCAAATTAAATGCATGTGACTTAAATGCACAGATTTTATACGTTTATTATACTAGAGATATTTGAAACCCACACGAGAAGCAGAATTAAGTAACAGCATCAATAACGTCAATCGCTACACCCAGTGTCGAAATGTGTACTGTTATTTCCAGACTACCAGGTTAAATTTTTATTTCAATATTATGTGGCACAATTTATTCATAACAACCAATAAGACATTTCATTTAAATGTACTGTATACAAAAGAAATAGTAAAAATTTCACGTTCGAATTTGCCGCAATTGTACACGGAGGGCTCACTTTAGAAACTGAACCTAGCACACTCTGGTGACGTCTTCGAGGAACTGGTTCCTTTCATGCGACATTGAGTGCGGCATCGGAGTCGTAAGAACCGATTGTCGCGATTCCAGGCGTCATTCGCGCACATCACTACACAGCTGGGCTGCTGGCCTTTGGCCGTTGCTTGCTTTTCTACTCCAGGAAGTAAAAGCTTGTATTGGAATGTGCCGGTCTCCCTCTGGTCTGTCTCTGGGAATCACTAACGATGACCAGAACACTCGAGACAATTGCGGGCTGAGAGGCACTACGTCTGCTGCTACTACTACTACTAATGATAATAATAATAAATCGAAATTTTTTATAAGAAGTGAATAAATATGGCAAGAAAGGAAAACAATAGAAATAACTGAATTATCCTACTCACCGAATATAGTTTTATATTCTCCTTCCTTTTCCTCGTCAGTGATTCCAACCCACGTATCAAAGATGCCGGGAGGTCCGGGTAGCTTGGGTTTTCGGTCTCGGTACCTCTTAACAGACTGAGCTTCATCCTCTGAATTGATAATGAGCAGATTAGTTCCGTCATCTTCACAAAACTTCTTGGCTTCGTGCCAGGACATAGCGACGGCTGGGTATTTGTAGAAGTACAATTCATCAACCAATTCGTAGTCAGCCGGAGGCTTAAAAGCGTAGTTAGACACTGAAAAGACAACAATACAAAAGGATATGAATGTGTATATACCGTACGTTGTAGCAAAAAACAAAGCGCCTACGTCGTTGACAGTCTTGTGAAACCATCATTCTTTAATATATACACCGCGCTCGATAGCTGCAGTCTTTTAAGTGCGGCCAGTATCCAGTAATCGGGAGATAGTGGGTTTGAACCCCACTGTCGGCAGCCCTGAATATGGTTTTCCGTGGTTTTCTATTTTACACCAGGCAAAAGCTGGGGCTGTATCTTAATTAAGGCCACGGCCGCTTACATCCTATTCCTAGGCGCCTTTCCCATCCCTTCGTCGCCATAAGACATATCTGTGTTGGTGCGACGTAAAGCAAGTAGCAAAAACAATTATTTAATAATTATGTCGTCAGTACATGGTTTCGAAAGATACTTGAATTCAATTTCAGCTCTAAACAATGACTTGCCATAATTTTTCGTTTCGCCAGAAAACTTATCTCAGGAGAGTACTTAATCAACTAACCCTTTTTCTTTCCAACTAAGAAAGTAAATAAATTTCACCCGATCGGGCGAGTTCGCCTTGTGGTTACGGATGCGCAGCTGTGAGCTTCCATCCGGGAAATAGTGGGTTCGAATCCCACTGTGAATAGTCCAGTAAGTGGTTTTCCGTAGCTTCCCATTTTCACACCAGACAAATGCTGGGGCTCTACATTAATTAAGGCCACGGTCGCTTCCTTCACACTCCTAGACCTTCCCTGCCCCATCGTCGCCATAAGACCTATCGCTGTCGGCGCGACGTAAAGCCAATTGTAAAAAAAATCACCCGAAAGGTACCTAAATTATACTTTTGTTTATAAATCAAAAAATAATCTCCCACGAATTTTGAATCCAATTCTTTAAGATCATTCAATGAAAGCACAAAGACAATACATTATGAACTATGGAACCATTTAAATCTTAGGAAACTCACTTCTTCAACGTGAAATAGTAGAAGACGAATTAGGAGATATTCCATAAATTTCCAGTCTCTTTGGAAGCATTAAAAAAAGACTAGGAAAACAACTGATTTCGATTCTGTCAACTGTGTGACAGCCCTTATTGAAGAAAAGTTGTAAGTTAAAAAAATACTCAACACGTACCATACGCCTCCATTTACTTATGAAAGGTCCATACTTGGGTTCACTTTAGATTATACAATTTCTTACTTTTACTCTTCTATTCCTCCTCAAGCGAAGCAAGTTCATTTTTCTAAATATCAAACTGGCTTATCACACGCTGTGAAGTGGCCTTCATTCATACAACTTACGAAGATAAAAAGGTAGCATACTATGCAGATTACAGGAAATTTATGCAGTTATATTATGTGTACACAGTAAGCAAAGCAAAGTCATCTCCGTACAGGCCATGAAGGCCCTTGGAGGGGTGGAAGGTAAAGGCTTCCACTATCCGTAACCTCGGTACCTGATGGGGTAGAGTGGTTAGCTCTACGCCCGGCCGCCTTTGCCCCCAGGAATTAACGTGGTACTCATTTTTGGTGTAGGCTGAGTGAACCTCACGGCTATATGCACCTCTGGAAGTGGAAATCTCATTTCTTAAATTTATACGACTTCCTGACGGGGATTCGAACCCACGTCCTTCCGGACGAATCGAGCACGCCTTTACCGCCTCGGCCAGGCATCCCCTTTTTGTACATGGTGTGTTTAATAAATCCGCATGTACAACTTGGTCTAATATTTTAACATGAAATCAGTAACTTTGCAACATTCTTGCGGTGACATTAAAACTAACTGGGTAATTATATTGAAAGTTGAAATTATCTAGTTATCGAGTTCTAATTATTTTGAGTATCTAGAAAACTACATAATTAAGTAATTTATGATTAAAAGTGAATCAATGTAAATAAAGTAAAATAAAATAAAATAAAAAAGTTTTTAATTGACATGGTTTGGCTATTCAATAACACATCTTTCAGCACGGAAACATACTGTTTATTTTTTATTTAAACTCCTTGGGCTTCACTTATTTATTTATTTATTTATTTATTTATTTATTTATGTCTTCTTTTACTCGGCGCGGTAAAGCTATAACGCCTTCTCTTACACTGAATGAAGTTTAACTACAATGTAATAATCTATGATCCTTATGATTGTACGAAAGCAGTAATGACACCTATCAGTAATTCAGAAAATATGAAGAACAGCAACAAATATAGAGGTATTTCATTGAGTACTGTAACAGCGGAGGTTTTCACAGAAAATTTTGAGAATAAGGTGCGTTCAATGGTGGAGAGAAAGTTGGTTGTATACCGGTGTAGTTTGGGACCACCGAAGGGCTGCCAGGAGTAGATTTTCAATATATGTCACGCAATTTTAAAATCCTACAAGACGAATAAATAGTTAAGGATTTTACGTAGATCTATTGAAGGCTTAGTTTTTCCATAGTCCACGGGAAAGGATGTTGGCTGTAATGAGGGATAATAGGATAAATGCTTCTGGCTCGGAGACTGGTTATTTGTATTTGTCCCAACACTCTCCTCTTCATATTCAGACATCACACCATACTACCAACAACCATAGAAACACGCAATAGTAATAACTTTCCTCCACATAGGGTTGACGTTAGGAAGGGCATCCGGTCGTAAAACTGGAACAAATCCCCATATGTGTGACACACTTCGCACCCGCAACCCCACAGGTGTGATAAAAAACGATAGAAGAAAAAAAATATGAATGGCAAATTCCTATGGACACAGTCTATATCTTCGCTCAAGAACCAGTACCAAGTAAGGCTAAAATTCTCATGTTACAAAGAAGGAAAAAATCATGTAAAATTTAAAAAATGTTCCACAAGGCTTAGGACTTCATGTCTTAAAGTTGTTAAAACGTTGTACACGTATTCGTCCATGTTAGTTACGCCGTACTGAACTGCTGCTTTTGGCTGTATACCTCTTAGTCACGCAGTGTTGTTTTTTTGGTGATTGTATTCACGGGCAAGGTCAGTCTGTTATGAAATGTTTGGCTGAGTACGAATGAGGTCGAATGAAGTCTAAAGAAGTTTATGCAGGCCCCTCAGTCCAGACAACCAATATATGAACAAATCGTTGGATTCAAAGGTAAAATGAAGCATGAATGGAGCGACACAAGCGCATACAACCAATTTTCATCAACTCATATGCTAGTGTGCCAGGTTTTCAGCTAAATTGCCATAGTAGGCCGAAATGATAACGCATACGCTACTCTACGAACACAAGAATGGCTTCCACGAATGAAATAATGAATACTGATTCATCCAGACTAGAGGTGTGACAAACGGTTATCTTTGTGTAACAGTGAAAAGTAACAGTGAAAAGTAACGCCCAACCTTACTCATCTTTTATTAGTCACAGCCTGGTCACGGCTTCAAGCATGTCTTCTTACAGCTGTGTTGCGAAGTCCCATTCATTCACTCACACGCGCGCGCACGCATCAATACACTGTCGAAAGTTCGCGCAGCAAAACACGCATTCCTACTTGTTATAAAGTTAACGAGAGGCAGACAACGGATGAAATGAGAAGACTACACAACGTCTTTTCTGAAATCTTGAGGAGTGAGTTTGATAATGCCCCGATCAAGGATAGAAGGCAAAATATGATCTGTCTGCCAAACCTGGACACAAACCGAGGTACAAGAGGATCGATTAAGTAAAATGAAGCAATGCTACGTTACCTTTAATATGTAATCTATGCCTTTGATGGCGAGATGTAGTGTTTACAGTGCACTATGTCTTCTGGTATGGGCTATATCAAATTTGTCTTTGACAATATGAAAGTGACTCAGGTATGAGTGATGCTAGTAATACCATTCCTTATGCAGCTAGTCCCTGTTATGAATGGTGTGAAACTATCGCTCATAGGGTTGGTTGGTGCATGCATTTCGGTGGGCTTGACAGGCTGATATGTAATAGCAACTGCTGGCTCGGTGAGGAAAGCAACGGGAAACTACCTCACTTCTCATTTCCCTAGTATACCTCTTCAGTGACGCCTAGGCTATTTATGACAGCTGTTGGCGGAGCTGCAGAGGATCAAACCAGCCTTCGGGCTGAATATCCAACATACAACAACATACATACATGTAATCTATAATACCAATATGGAACGTTAGCATACTAATTTATTCATGGTACAAGAAAAAATATACGGGTGAAACTTATATTATAACCAGCAAGATACCCGTGCTTCGCTACGGTATTATACTGAAATTTAGAATTGAATGCTTATTGTTGAAATTCGCGATCTGACACGTTTGCTGAGAGAATCCGCCAAAATTCGCAATCTGACTCGTTTTCTAATAGATAACAGCAAGTTTCCTCCCATTTTTCAATATTTCTTTCCAGCAATCGATTTCGTACTTCCCGGCCTAAATCCAGGTATTTCACCCAGCCAGTTGGGTGCCTAAATCTTTGCCACCTTTCATATAAACATTTTTTATATGGATCAAATCCTTAAGGAAATCCAGCATGGTGTTGACTTGGGTGCCTTGGCGATACTGAACCCGCGGCCGGACTGCGTTCTTAGTCACCAGGACCCGTTTCCAGCGGGGTCCGCACATTTGACGACGGTCCAGAACATTATTATTATTATTATTATTATTATTATTATTATTATTATTATTATTATTATTATTATTATTATTATTATTATTATTATAGATGTTATGGACCCCACAGCAAGATGCAAGACCGCTACTTGGCGGTAAATTACATCTGCTGCCACAGTCATTGTTGACTATGTGACCAGCACCATTGTCGTGCGTAGGCAAGGGTGCGGGATTTCTGGCGATACGAATGACATACTTCCCTGCATTATTGACCTTATTATAGAGGTGAACAATTTGACGGTCAATCTCATTCCTATCGTTTATTTCAAATGTGTTTAAATTCTTATTTATATGCCAGGAGAAACTACTGTAATCTAAGAACGTTCTCCAAAGGAAAAGATGGCTCTTGAAAACGAACCCAGGAAAGATTACAAAATGATCGGTTTATGATCAGAATAAGTACATCGAAAATATACAGCCTGTTTCCAATCATTCAACAGGGTCAGGAATGGAATGAATAAAGCCCCATCTAGCGGCGACAATAGGAATTGTGCCGGCTGCCGAAACCTGTCGCACTTCTCTGGGGGCAATGATTAATGAATGACACTTGAAATGAAATTATATTGGACAGTGTTGCTGGAATGAATGATGACAGGGAAAACCGGAGTATCCGGAGAAAAACCTGTCCCGCCTCCGTTTGGTCCAGCACGAATGTCACATAGAGAGACCGGGATTTAAACCATGGCACCCAGCTGTGAGAGGCCGGCGCGCTGCCGCCTGAGCAACGGAGGCTCCTTATAAATATATTATGAACAGTAAAATCAATTGGTCTCACCTCTTTTTACACCCCACCGCCGTTAAGTTTATTTACCCCCCCTCCCCAAAAAAACTAAAAGAAGGACCTTCAGTTTTGAGTTAAAAATAAATCACTTTTTTCACTTTCACACTCCTCCCCGGCCCCCCTCCCCCCAAGTGAAATTTCCGGCAAAAAATACTTGTTTCTTTAATAGTAAAGGATCTTCTAAATACCAATTATCACGACTCTAACTTGTTCAGTTTTTGATTTATGTGTCCTCATGAAAGGAATTCAACTCCTTTTCACTCCCGCCCCCCAAGATGGTTCTCACCGCCAAAACGGGTTTTTCTTTGTTCTTAAAGGAGATCCAAATACCAAATTTCACGTCTGTAGGTCCTAACAACTTTAGTTTTTATTACATGTAAATACTCTCATACAATTAAGTCAATTATTTTTCAATTCTTTCACCTCACCCCCCCCCCCCCATTCATTGGTTTTTCCGAGAATACGTGTTTCTTGACTTTTAAAGCAGATTCCAAATATCAAATTTCACGTCTGTAATATCTTCATTTTTGAGATAACGGTAACCTATTTAAAAGAATTCAACACCCCCCCTATACCCAAGTGGTATTTCCGAAAACTAAAAATACACGTTTCTTTATTTTTAATAGAGATAAAAAAATATCGTTTTTCACTTCTATAACTTGTTAAGTTTTTTGAAATATACTGTATGAATTCTCATTTTAAAATTTCACCCCCTTTTTAGTTCCCTTTAAGAAGAGTTTCCAAAAACAAATCACCTATGTTTCTTTACTTTTACAGGAGATTCCAAATACCACTTTTTACTTCTGTAACATTCTACATTTCTCAGATATTCTGTAGATATAGTATTTCAAAAAAATCATCCCAATTTGTCACACCTGCTTAATCACCATTAATTGGATTTTCCAGAAACAAAAATTTACATGTTTCTTTATATTTAAGGGAGATCCCAAATACCAATTTTCAGGACTGTAACATCTTCAGTTTCTGAGATTTTAGTATCCTCATTAAAGGCATTCAACCCCTTTTTCACCCCGCCTATTGGGATTTTCCGAAAACAAAAAATACGTGTTCCTGTATTTTTAAAGGAGCTACTAAATACCAATTTTTACATCTGTAAACTTTAAAGTTTTAAGATGTAGACACACATATTTTAAAAATTCAGCCCCGTTTTCACCCCCATTATTGGATTTTCCAAAAATACGTATTTTTTTATTTTTAAAGGAGATCCCAAACACCAATTTTCAGGTCTGTAATGTCTTCAGTTTCTGAGATATAAGTATCCTCATTAAGGGCATTCAACCCCTTTTTCACCCATTTTCACCCCTCCTATTGGGATTTTCCGAAAACAAAAGGTACGTGTTTCTTTATTTTTAATGAAGATTCTAAATACCAATTTTTATATCTGTAAAGTTTGAAAGTTTTGTGATATATATACACTCATTTTAAAAATTCACCCCTCTTTCAACCTCCACTATTTGGATTTTCCAAAAACAAAAAGTACATGTTTCTTTATTTTTAAAGGAGATCCCAAATACTTTTTTTCAGGTCTGTAATATCTTCAGTTTCTGAGATATAAGTATCCTCATTAAAGGCATTCAACCCATTTTTCACTCCTTTTCACCCCTTCTATTGGGATTTTCCTAAAACAAAAGAATACGTGTTTCTTTATTTTGAAAGGAGATTCTAAATACCAATTTCTACGTCTGAAAACTTTTACAGTTTCGAGATATAGATACACTCATTTTAAAAATTCACCCCCCCTTTTCACCCCCATTATTTGGATTTTCCAAAAACAAAAAAATGCGGGTTTCTTTATTTTTAAAGGAGGTTCCAAATTTAAATTTTTATGACTATAACATCTTCAGTTTTTGAGATATAAGTCTCCTCATAAAAGGTGTTCAACACCTTTTCCCTCCCTTTTCACCCCCCTTCATGGGATTTTCCGAAAACAAAAATACGTGTTTCTTTATTTTTATAGGAGATACCAAATACCAATTTTTATTACTCTAAACCTTTAGGTTTTTGAAATATAGATATTCTCTTTTTAAAAATTACCCCCCTCTTCACCCCCTTAGCGACGGAATATCCAAAAATCCTCCCTTAGCGAGCACCTACATGTTAATATGAATGTATCCCCAAATTTTAATTTCTCTATGTCCAGTAGTTTCGGCTCGGCGATGATGAATCAGTCAGTCAGTCAGTCAGTCAGTCAGTCAGTCAGTCAGTCAGTCAGTCAGTCAGGACAAGTTATTTTATATAGAGAGATGTAGGTAGCTTTGCGCGATGTCTGCGTCAACGATTACCCCTGAGGAGTTGAATATGTTATAACAGTTTACACTTTAGTTACCAGATGACAGCAGCAACTTAAATAAATACGCTATAGAGTATATTATACACTACAGTGTATTTGACTTAAAGCAATATCCTACGAAAGAGCCCTCACTTGGAAGACATGCGTACTATCTGAACTCTGAAGGTCACATTCTGCTACTAGTGTCAGTTCCCACTTTCCAGTTACTGTTTTCACTAGTACGTTATTCTCTTGTCGTTACTTGGTAACCTGATATTTTTGTCCTCGTTACATTTGTAACAGTCACAGGCATGTAACTGCTACGTTATTTTTCATCCATCTCTAATCCAGACATAGCAACGATGGAACAGGAATCCGGAAATGAGTGAGGCAGACCTATAATTTGTCCCTTTTCCTTTCCAGTGTTTTATATAACTTGCTGTAAAGAAAATCAAGCACGAATTCGGAAGAGGAATCTCAATCCAAGGAGAAGAAATTAAACCCTGAGATTTGCCGGTAATATTGTTACTTTTTTGAGTCTGCAGAAGATTTGGGAGAAATTGTTCAATGGTATGGACACAATCTTGCGGAAGGAGTACAAGATGTAGAAAGTAAATCTCAAACAAAAGTAACGGAATTCAGTCGAATGAAGTCATGTGATGCAGTAAATATCAGATTAGGGAATGAAGTCTTAAAGGAAGTGGATTAATATTGTCGCTTAGGTAAAAGAACAACTAACGAAGGCAGAAGCATTTGTTATGACAAGAATTGTGCTTACTTTGATGTACAAAATTTGAAATATATATTCGAAAATTTTCATATCGAACATGGCATGGTATAGAAGTGGAAAACGGGCAATAACTATCTTACAAATAAGTAAAATAGAATAATTTGTGTTGTGGTGTTACAGAAAAATGTTGAAGGTGAGATTAGTATATAGAATCACGAGTGAAGAAATACTGAATCGAATTGATGGGAGGAGACCTCTTTGGCGAAATGTAACCAGAAGAGATATAATAATAGGACACATCTTAAGACACCCAGGACTTATTCAAAAGGTTGTTTAGGGAAGTGTAAGCGATAAGAACCGTAGGGTTAGACCGAGGTATGAATATGAAAACCAGATTAATGTAGGATGTATTAGTTAGGTAGATATTAAAAGTTTAACACAGGATAGATTAGCTTGGAATGCTGCATGAAACCAATTTATAGACTGATGACCCATACAACAACAAACTGATTTCAAAATTGCATACCTATAGCAGTACTCCGTAGTTTATAAGTGTCCTTTCCTTGGCAAGTGGAAGTCGTCTGCGTCACGTTCATACTTATTTCCTTTGTTGCCCCAGTGGGCTCAGTTCTTTCGGCTTCGAACTGGAACAATTAATTATAAGTTACATAAATTAATTTGAAATAAATTTTAGAAGATGGAGCCCAATAATTAATGCTGCAACATAAAGGAACACATTATCTAATTATCAAGCATTTTTATACCATTTTTTTACTGTAAGTCATTGGAAATAATTACTGATGTTGAGTTCCACTAGGCCACTCATTTATGAATTAGACAGAGAAATTTCACAAGGGATAGCTGCTCTAGAACAAGGGGTACCGTTCTATAACAGCATCAAATAGATAGTAATGTACGGTACTTAATGCCGTTCCACTTTCCACCCACTTTATCCCGAATAAAATGAGCTAATATATTTTTCAATTTTGAAATTCCCCTGTTGTACAATTATCCACAACGAGGAAAGCTTTATTTTTCTTTACATATAGCTTATAAATAATTTGTAAATGTAATTTTTGTCTCGTATTGGCATCAACTCAACTAAGGTTTAGCTTGAAGGAAGAATCCCATCTTCCAATACTTATTTGCTTTTTATGGCTAGTCTATGTAAAAACAAACATATTCCAGCTTAAAGTCTAGTTAAATTAGTCATTTAATAAATTATAATTTAACAAATTAGTCATTTAACTAGATTTTAAGCTGGTATGTGTTTGTGATCACATAGATTAGCCATAAAATTTAAATAAGTATTGGAAGGTGGGATTCATCTTTCAATCTAAACCTATACCGTATGAATGAAGATTGACACATAAAAGTTTTTCTTCCTCTTAATCTGCTTACCCTCCAGGGTTGGTTTTCCCCTCGGACTCAGCGAGGGATCACATCTCCACCGCTTCGAGGGCAGTGTCCTGGAACGTGAGAAATTGGGTCAGGGGATACAACTGGGGGAATGACCAGTACCTCGCCCAGGCGGCCTCACCTGCTATGCTGAACAGGGTCCTTGCGGGGGATGGGAAGTTTGGAAGGCATAGACAAGGAAGAGGGAAGGAAGCGGCCGTGGCCTTAAGTTAGGTACCATCCTGGCATTTGCCTGGAGAAGTGGGAAACCACGGAAAACCACTTCCAGAATGGCTGAGGTGGGAATCGAACCCAACTCTACTCAGTTGACCTCTCGAGATTGAGTGAACCCCGTTCCAGCCTCGTACCACTTTTAAAATTTCGTGGCAGAGCCGGGAATCGACCCCGGGCCTCCGGGGGTGGCAGCTAATCACACTAACCACTACACCACAGAGGCGGACCACATAGAAGTTATTGATTTAAATAATCTCGGGAAACCTCTCATATGAATACAAGCCTTCCCTCATCTCTTCCTTATTTCCGTTAACGTGAATAATTGTGTTGTCTAAAGTGGTTATTGAATATACTATATAATTCATGATGACTTCGGCAAATGGGAAAAAGGGTATTGGAGTCCGTGCTTTTTATAACACACCGATATTCACTTGGAGATTAATTCCATATCCCAGCCTTAAGTAAAAAGTATCGTAACTAAACTAAGTTCATTTTCAGTTACAGATAATATCATATACATCAATGACAATTCTAACTGCCTATGAAACTACTGTAACTCTAACTTGATTATTAACGAAATTAAATCAAAAACAACGGTTTTGTATTCCGTAAATGTTGCGTCTGTCTGTTAGGTCATCATCCCAGAGGCTGGTTGGATCCTCAAATAGCACCACCCAAGGTTATGCGGTTATAAGGAAAACCCAACAACCAATGGCAGCACCAAAATGAGGCGTACTAGGCAAGATGAGGAGTGAGGTAGTTTGCCATTGCTTTCCTCACTGGGTCTGAAAGTACTATTGCAGCACGACTGACCCTATGAGCAGCACCTTTCATAACACTCAGATGCACTAATCATGCTCCGAACGTCATTACTCAGCACTACCCGTACCCCAGCAACTTCCATATTGTCACAGCCATGGATGAGACTGGGACTTCGGTGGAAGCTACACTTTACTCTGGCCTGTGCCAAGAGATGGATGCAAAAATGTTGCGTACCAAAAAGTAAATACTGTAAGTACTTCGTCCACATGAATTACAGTAGTTTATTATCGTTTGCTCTGAGCAATTCAGACCAGAAAGATGTAATTCCTTAAGAGTTGTACCGAACCCAATCATGGGTATGTTTCACGTGCCGTTTATTTCGTGTTTCCTGGACTATTGCCACAACTTTCTTAAGGTGGAAATAGGACATTTCGAACAGACACTCCTCAAGTGTAGCATAAACCCCTACGCCTGCTTTGTCTCATAACAATGAAGTAGTAGTTGGATTTGGACTGATGTTTATGGAACAATTCCTGAATCCCCAATCCCAAGCGTATATTTTATAACTGCCATGGACATATCAGGTTGATCTCTGAAGGAAAAAAATGAGTTACAACAGTATTGTATTCAAACTGTGATATAAGTTGAACGAGAAGGGGTTCAAGAAAGGGTGCCTGAATTGTAAAACTCATTACAAGATCTAAATCGATGGATTACTCAAGTACCAACAAATACTGAATTATTATAGCATTAAAAATAGAAGCTCCCAGTCCTTTGTTTTTCATTCGAAACGAAAGAACTATCTTTTATTTAAGCTCAGATCTGATTCTTTACCTCGAATTTTACACCGAACTCGGATCACTTGGATATATTTTTCTATTTTGGCAAAATCACTTACATTAACCAGGAATTGAATTCCAGCTCACGTTATAAGGAAAACTCGAGCAAATATGATAACCTCAGCACGCAGTCACCGATGGTAAACTATACCGTGTGATTCAGCTGCCCCTTTCAATGTAGTTTTATGCAACCGGTAATATCAATTCCGACCTGAAAACAGTTGCACTCCCGGTATACTCAAACAACACAGCCTGATATCTTGGTATTTACCACCTGACCATGATAGGACGCAGTAATATTACACTTGTATTAAACCCTGGAAGGCATGCGTGTGCCTTCTAGACCATGTGAACCTGACACGCCGACGAAACGATAAATTGACATTGTGACCGCAGTAAAGCTAATATATGCTCTAAGCTGCACCGTACGCTGTACAAAACCGCAGCGCAGTTGATAAAGGCAAAGGGGCTTACGTGAGGGATGGTAGGTTCGACTCCGGGGCAAAGATTCCAATATTCTTGAAACCATTTTTTAATACGTACCGCACGTAATATAAGCTCAATTTCCGCTTTCATGAAAATTGCGTGTGAATGAATGTGTTTGTGGCCCTAAGAGGGACCGATTAGTTAGCAGGCCGGACTCATACGGACCGGAAATAATAGGAGCGCAACTGCCCTGACAATGTTTTATCGCAGCAAATGCTCGATGTGATGACCGTTTTGGTTTATGCACATTCGGACTCGATTTCCAAGAGATCATCTTGCGCGCTGAAGCATTCCAGGTGTAATTGGTCGGCAGGAGTCCGTGATAAGTTATTGGACCTGATCGGGATTTTCCAGCGCTTGAGTGTAAACGACATTCTTTATGTGCCCGCACAAGACGAAGTCTAACGGCGTTAAATCCGGTGATCTGGTAGGCCAAGAAACCGGGCCTTTTCATCCTATCTATCTCCTTTGAAGTTCCTCGTTCAGATCGTCACGAACGAAGTCGAATTTGGCGTAGCTCCATCCTGTTGCAACCACATCGTCAAACGATCGTACTAGAGCATATCCTCCAGCAGCAGTGGGATTTCCTGACGCAGAAAGTGCAGGTAGCGTGGGCCCGTCCAATGGCCCTCAAAGAAATAAGATGTCCAATCAGCGATCCCCCCAAATTACACGCCACACATTCACTCCCCATCGTACTTGATGGGCCACCTGCCGCACACAGTGAGGATTGTCCGGACTCCAGTAGTGCACGTTGTGGTGACTGGCGTTCCAACGAGAAAACGAGATGTGCGATACGAATTCTGCAACATTGTCCAGTCTGCCTAACAGCCACCGACATAACTCCATTCGAGCTTCGAAATCCCGCCCATGGAGCTCTTGGTGCAGCTCAAGATAGTATGGGTGAAATTTACGCTTATGCAGTATTCGCTAGACGGACGGTCGGCTGGTGTTCACCTGTTGTACAATCGCCCTTGTACTGACGTGTGGATTATTACGAGCTGCCTCCAGAACGGCCTCTTTTCTTTCACCCAATGTAACGGGCCTATCGCGGACAGCTGGCTGCTTGGAAATCAGGCCTGTTGTCCTTAGGGGTCTTTCAACATGGTGGAATGTCGAAGCAGCCGGGTGTCGCCTGTCGGGATACCGTTCCTGGTACAGATATAGTGCCTCACACGCGTGTTGTCTTGCTTTCTCATAAATGAGGAGTATGTCAACGTGTTCCTCTGTGGAAGACATGACGAATGACAGCAGAGATTACATTCAGGCCGTAACCAGCGGTGTATATGCAGGGCACAAGATGAATGACAGCGTCGTTCTATTGTTTGAATGTGTGAAACGTGGGCCCGTGTTTACGTACTCAAAGATCAACCCATTACATAATTATTTGAATGACGGAGGATTCGAACTGCCGATTGCTACGCTTAAACCCACCCATATCTGCTACGCTACACTGCTGGTAACATGCTGGTAGTATGATGGGAGTAGAGTACGTATGCCATACAGTTCGGTGTTTAAGACATTAATTACTGCACTGTTACCTAGTTTTATAAATTGATCCCCTCTTCGTTACACCCGGTTACGAGACACGACGCATTAACATAGTTATATGGTCAAAGGACGTCGTTACATGATTTCAAGGCGTCATGTTTTGTGAGCGGACGATATAACTTGCCGGTAGGGTTTAGAATCGTATGCAAAATGTGCTCACTGGACATGTGTACCATACAGTATACCTGCAAGGGAATAGCCACCTCATAACCATCTCGCATGTTAGTTGAGTTGCATAAAACTACATGGGAAGGGGAGGCAGAATCACACGGTATAACCAGTGAAAGATCATTACTCTCAAACGTAAATAAAAGGTCACGTTTGATAAACATTACAACAAAAGAAATGGTGTAGTTTTTCTTTCGTTTAATATTAAGGTAAAACTCTCCGTAATAAAGTATCTTTTAGGCTCGTCCTATATTGAGAAAAGATGGTACCGAATGTAAGGTATGGTGTGACTGAGGAAAGAAACTTTACCCCTATTCCCCCAGACTGAACAAAAAAAATTAAATGTTTACTTCCATTTTGAAGGTCAATTTGTTTTCAGGGTTCTTTTCAAAAATGTCTGACACTGGAAGTCTTCCTGTGAATCATGGAGTACCGAGCTCGATAGCTGCAGTCGCTGAAGGGCGGCCAGTATCCAGTATTCGGCAGCCCTGAAGATGGTTTTCCGTGGTTTCCCATTTTCACACCAGGCAAATGCTGGGGCTGTACCTTAATTAAGGCCATGGCCGCTTCCTTCCAAGTCCTAGCCCTTTCCTGTTCCATCGTCGCCATAAGACCTATCTGTGTCGGTGCGACGTAAAGCCAATAGCAAAAAAAAAAAGTCATGGAGTACTGAACAACATCACTTTGTGGTTTTACGGACAGTTTTACTTTTGAAAACTTAAAATGGGGGTTACGTGACAAATTATTAATTCTCATCGTCTTAGCTCCTTGTGTTATAATTATGAACGAATCACGATCGATTAGACCAAGATTGAATTCCCGTGATGAATCTCCGTTCAGAGGAACGACACACTTTCCCTATACGCGTCGGTGGCCTGAAATAATAATAATAATAATAATAATAATAATAATAATAATAATAATAATAATAATAATAATAATAATAATAATAATAATAATAATAATCCCATAATTATATTATATTATATTATATTATATTATATTATATTATATTATATTATATTATATTATATTATATTATATTATATTATATTATATTATATTATATTATATTATATTATATTATATTATATTATATTATATTATATTAAGGTTCATGGTATGGGTTACTGCGGTCAAATCCTAGTTCGTGAACCATGGTTAACGGCTGAGTGGCCTAGTATGTGGTCCTGAGAGTCGGGATACCAGTTACTATGGAATGGGAGTGGGCATCTCGGACGTACTGTTTTCTGAGTCATGGCCCGGTGGATTGTATAATCCTACCCGCCTGAGCACCCAACAGGGGCCCTGTGGGGGGATGGTAAGTTTGGAAGTGATAGCAAGGAAGAGGGAAGGAAGCGGTTGTGGTCTTAAGTTAGGTGCCATCCTGGCATTTGCCTGGACGAGAAGGGAGGAATCACGGAAAACCACTTCGAGGATGGATGAGGTGGGAATCGAACACTCCTCTACTCAGTTGACCTCCCGAGGCTGAGTGGACCCCGTTCCAGTCTTTGTATCATTTTTTCAAATCTCGTAGCAGAACCTGGAATCGAACTCGGGCCTCTACGGATGGCAGCTAATCAGGCTAACCACTACACCACAGAGGCGGACTATAGCCTTACTCATTGTCCAAATGCTCAGCTACGAGACTTTGGATTAGGAGGGTACTGGATTCGATTCCAGGCTGGATGAGGTATTTAGCGCAATAATTTTGCAGCAAGCGCTTGACTCTTTGGGGTATACACTCGCATTTTGTGTTAGATATGGAATTTGAAAAGTGTGGCACAAATATTCCTGCAAAATCCTATATTCTGGAAGATATACACAGAAGTAGCCTAATTCAAACCCAGGCCGAAAGCACGGTGTTTGTACTGTGGACTATGGCAACTGTAGTATATTAGGCGCACGCAGAGTTCTTGACCTTCCAAGCAGCCTGTACGTGTTCGACCTGGCAAGCATATGTCGCCAGTCTGAATCTCAGCTGTTATCATGGTGAGACCGTTATTATTTTCGTATGTAAAAAGTTCTGGTTTCATCTTAATGTTCGTGTGAACAGTTATAACTCTCGCCATTGGTGTGCCGAAAACCCTAATGGTTTTCATGAAATCCCTCATTATGATAGGAAGATTGGTGTGTGGTGTGCTGTTAGTGCAAGAAGAATAATTGGGCCTATTTTTTCGAGTCGACAATAAATGCAGAGAGGTACCTAGGTGATATTTTGACGCCATTTCTAACAATAGTGAACGGAAGAAGAAAAATCGGAAGTGTTCGCAGACAGAGTGATCAGTGCTGATCTATTACCCCCTCGTTGTCCAGATCTAACAGTGTGATTTTTTTCTTGTGTGGTCAACTGGAGGAAAATATGTACCGAAGAAATACTCGCCCATTTCAGGAACTGAAGGAAAACATTAGGAATGTAATCAGAAACATTATACTGGCAGAACTCACTCAGGGAGGACGATACTTCGAGAATCTTTTATCAGTTAAAATTGTACATAATATTGTATACAAGCTTAAAGCAGGGCAGCTACGTGCGAAATAAGCTCGGCCAAGGGAGCTGCCGTAGCGCAGAGTACAAACACCGTGCGATCGGTCAGGGTTTATAAGAGAGACCCTGTACAATGCAGGGCCTCTCAGAGTGCATGCACTGTGCACGGTGCAAAAGAAAACTTCGCTTGGTTGACCAGTGTGCAGACCCCCACTCCTCGATTTGGAGCAATAGCGCTGTCTCTCTCTTTCCTCACGCCTATCTCGCTCGCTCCGCCTGTCTCCCTCTACCCCACTTGCTCCGTAATGCTTCAAATCCGAGTAGCCCAGAGACGAAGCGTTGGTCCGAGGGGAGCCGAGCGGGAACGATGCACAGTGCACGGAGCCCTTGCGCTTTGATTTGCACGCGTGAGATTTTGGGCGTTTGAGAGGCCCTGATACATAATGACCAATACCTCGTTAAGTACGGTTAGGAGAATAGATGAATATTGGAGTATAAAACAAGAAAATATTAAATTAAAATGTAAAATAAGTAAACTGGGATGTTCCAGAAATGCGTACTTACCGACGTGATCCAATGACCCGTGAGATTTCGTCGGCTGGTGACAATGATGTTCAGTTCCGTATCTGAGCCACATTCTTCGGTGAGAACATATGATCTGTAGAGTATCACCATTAGAAGAACAGTGCACTGAGAGAAAACAAAAATAACGATTATGAATTTACTGCAACCACGCTTTAATTTTTTGCGAAATCGAAAATTCGTTACTTAAGAGGGTCATGCAATAAGTTACAATGACGTCACCAGAAATATTGAAAATCTTATTAGAGGTTACTACCTGTACACAAAATGTTAGACAGATTTTCATATTTATATGTACAACAACAAAAACCAAAATGGACTCAAAAAACCAAAAAAACATTGAAATCAGATCACGATACAGCGGACTTAGCACTTCTAGTATTACTTGGAGTGCGGACGCTGTAAGACTTGCACAGACCTCCTGAAAAAGTTAGAGTCCATGACCTTGAAACTTCAAAAATTTGCTTCTTTACGTCGAGTTTCCATCACTATTCCATAATATGATACAGGAATACAAATTAAATGACATATTATTCACTAAAATATGTACACTAAGAATAAAATAAAAAGGCATATTTAGATCCCTTATGAGTGATAACTGCAAACTGTCACAATTCAATGTCTAGAAGTTTGCATCCAATGCACAGCTCCGTTCCTGTCCAACATTGCCCACTTATATTTTTTAAGAGACGATATGAATAATGGTCTGAGTCACGTTACGACAGTCATGTCAAAGGTTCTCGGATAGCTTCCACTTAAGTTTCCTGTACTGGCACCACTTTGTTGCGTTTCAATTCGACTTAATGGTGTCTTCTTCTTTCTAGATAAGTTGAAACTAGATGGACTTTTAACTGGATCAGAGATGTAAAAAATGTCGGGAATAAACATGTGCCATTAATTGGAACATGCTCCATTCGTCTTAAATTGATCTCCAATAAGCCTATGGTCTAGTAACCAGGAGGGTTTTCTTGATTTTACCCGCAGATTTCGTGGTCTTGGTGTATTGGAAGGAAATGATTCTCACACAATTTTTGCCATTAGTTTTTGAGTGCCGGAGCAGTAGATGAAACAGACAGCGATTATAGATAATATTATGAGATTACACAAATCAACTTTTTGTTGCAATGAAAGTAGAATTTATATTCAAATGTTTTAATTACTTATCCCTTAGTAAGTTCAGGAACTGATGAAAGCTATCAATTGGTTTTTCGATTAATATTCACACGAAAAGTAAGTATAAAAATAGTCCCGTGCAATTAAATCATATGACTAAAACATTTCTTAATTTTGAACTTTATGTTATCCTAGGATACTATTCTTGAAGATGTGAAGAACTCAAGACACATATTTCATTGAAGTGTTTGGTCGGAATAGGTTAACGGAAGTTATGGATGTCAGTGTCATGTGTGAATCCTCGTGTGTCCTGTTTTGTCATTTCAACAATTTCCCAATGAAAGATTTGGGGTATTCAATGAATTTGATTTTGTAAACACCAGGTAATTTATATATTCTCACGTAAAAGTAGTTAATTATTATTCATGTACAGTATGACGGGTTGCGTATGTCTTTCCTAGGTTGAATTCTATGACATTCTTGTTCCGTACTGTAAATTTTGTATTTAAAAAGAATGTTCTGAATATTTTAGGACGATTGTGCTTCCTTGTGTGTGTGTGTGTGTGTGTGTGTATATCTGTCTGTGTGCATTTTAATAAGCTAGAATGGCACATACCTCCAAAACGAATACGTTCATGCTTAATAAAAATTTGCAAGGCACGTCTTGTCTTCGTGACAGCCTACAAATGCTGTAAGAAGAATTTAGGATAAAATAAATTATTATTATTATTACTGTTCGTATTTGTGTCATCAGTGCATAGACTGGTTTGATGCAGATCTTCATCTTGCTCTATCCCATTCTAAGCTTTTAACTACTACATCCTACCAGGTGTATGCATACGTCCTTTACGGTTTCACTAAGCGATAGTGCCAGCAAACAGTACGCAGCGTATGAATTTGACACATACGTCAATTTGTTCGTCTGACATTAACCTACCAACACACAAAAGTTGAGTCCGCCAAACACTAGCGTCTGTGTTGTATCGTTCAGTGATCATGTCGACGTTTGTGCCTGAAAAAGATCATTTGCTGCACGCATTGCTTTCATTATTTAATCAAAATAAAATGGCTGTGGAAAGTCATCATTTTCTGGTAGAAAATGACGGTGAGCATGCTCCATCGATTAGAACATGTGAGACATGATTTCGGCCATTTAAACGTGCTGATATCAATGTGAAAGACAGCGCGCTCTGGTAGACCACAAAAGTGCGACGTTGAGCAATTGCCCGGCGAAACCGTTAATGCACAACGCTACCGCCAACAAATGATTAATTTAAATCACGCATTGATCGAAAGACGACCGGAATGGGCCAGAAGACATGGCAAAGTGATTTTGTTACAGGACAATGCGCCTTCTAACATAGCAACACCAGTGAAAGACACCTTGAAATCGCTTGGATGGGACATCCTTCCGCACCCACCGTACTTCCCCGACCTGGCGCCATCTAACGATTACCTCTCCGCATCAATGGGGCACGCGCTCGCAGAGCAGCACTTCAGCAATTTCGAGAAAATTGCCGCAAAAGACAAGCAGTTTTTCTGGCATGGTATTCATAACTTACCTGAAAGTTGGGCGAAGTCTGTAGAAGGCGATAGCCAATATTTTGAATAATTCAAAAATTAATTTCCTTTGAAGATTACGCGCTTTCTTTACCACAAAACCGGCAAAAACTTATGCATACACCTGATACATCTGCTCTAATCCCCTTGTCATATTCATACCTTGGTCTACCCCTACCGTTCTTACCGCCTACGCTTCCCTCAGAAGCCAACTGTACAAGTCCTCGGTGTCTTAAGACGTGCCCTGTCTCTTCTTCTCGTCAAATCTCCTCTCGTCAGTTCGATTCAGTATATCTTCATTCGTGATTTGATCTGCCCATTTCATCTTCAGCGTTCATCTGTATCACCACACTTCAAAAGCTTCTATTCTATTTCTTTCTGAGCTAGGTATCGTCCATGTTTCACTTCCATACAGTGGCACGCTCCAGGCGATAGTCTTCAAAAACATATTTCTAATTCCTATACCAATATTCGAGGCGAACACATTTCTTTCCTTAAGAAAGGCCTTCCTTGCATACTATGTCCTCCTTTACCTTCGTTAGTTATTTTACAACCCAAGTAAAAATACTCATCTACTTTCTTTACTACTTCATTTCCTAATCTAATATTTCCTGCATCACCTGACGTTCTTCGACTGTACTCCGTTACACTTGTTTTGGCCTTACTTATTTTCATCTTTTCCCAATACTCTGTTCATACCATTCAGCAATTTTGCCAGATATTTTGCAGTCAGATAAAATAACAATATGATCAGCAAATCTCATGGTTTTGATTTCCTCTCCTTGTATTGTGATTCCCTGTACAAATTAATCTTTAATTTCTTTTATCGCATGCTCTATATAAACATTGAAAAGAGGAACATTATTATTATTATTGTTATTGTAGCTACTACCCGCACAAAAGGAGAGGAGTTATCTTATTCTCTGAAGTACCATAGGCCAACTCGTGGTGGTGAACTGCATTGGTCTTTCATCCTCGAAATGGAGGGACATGCTGAAAATGTCCCCAGTGCGCACTCAATCTGGACATTTCAAGATCACATACTACTGCAGACACTGCAGTGAGTATGAAACCCTACCAAATGTGCTCGGGAGCTGCCCTCAGGGAACGTCACTTTGCTTTAAGCGTCGTAACATTATAAAATCTTTATTAACGAGTAGTTTCAAAGAAAAAAAAGGCCTTCAGGTTCATGAGTAAGTCTACTGTTTAGCAGAAGGTGGTAGCAGTCGCCGTACTGATATGATTTCCATCAAGCGGAAGAAAAGTGAAGCAGAAATCAATCACCCTATGATATGGCTTGAAGACTATCTGTCCCAGTCAGATGAAGTAGATAAACGAAACAATACCCTAGTTCCACAGACCCAACAATGTCATCAACATTCGAGTAAGAGGACTGCTTCAAGGTTCTAGAGGGACCATCCCCAGAAATGTTGTCAAATGACGGCAAACGTTCAAACTGGATAGAAACCTTCAAGATCAAATCGTCACTATATTATAACATTCTCGGTGGAAACAATTCGGAACCATTTTTACTCGTATGGAAAGCACAATACTTAATTTCCTTCAGACAACATTCTGTCAAACATTAAAAATGTTCATTTTCTTAAGTTCATTGATACATTTTATGAAACGTCTAAGTCAATTATTTTAAAAGAATTTGCGAGCGATATTGCGTCCTTTGGAAAACACATATTGATGTCAGAATAAATTTATTATTATTATTATTATTGTACCGGGCGGTACACCTCCACTCCGCTAATTTAAAATGTGCGCCAGTTGAAACTCCTCTGCTGGAGGAAGTCTGAACTTTATCTACGCTATTAATTCTCTACTTTCTCAGAAGATGTCACCACGTGGAAAATTTTGAGTTTTTGAACTGTGTCATTTTTTATGTGTTTTTGTTTCGCTTGAAGTAAGAAGTGTGAACTTTCTCTTCTAGAGGACACTACTGAAGATCTACAATAGTGCAACCTAGTGCGGAGTCAAAGAACTATTTTTTTGGAGAAAATTTAATTTCAAGAGTTTGTTCTTTGTTAAATTTCTTTCTGTCATTGTTTAAGTTGGCAATATTTACCCATTTCTTCCCCTTGTTATGAATGTATCCAATCCCGAAATTCTTCTATTAATTTCTGACCAATCTGGTGTATCTTCCCCCAACTTGTATCGGTTGCGGGGACCTAGCCAATAAAATATTTGTGGGAGGGTGTTTTCTTTCCCCTAACGCCTAGAACCTTCCACGAGAGGATATAAACTGCTGATTTTTGGGTCTCTGCGCCACTTCTGTTCCATCTTTCAGTGCGTAAGGTACACAGCAGGGGGCGGGAAGCGCCTCTTTCTTCTCCAGCCGTTCAACACCAGGTAATGGCCTATTAATAACTTCTTTTCTTACTAGGTCGGCAGTTTAACTCTCGCGGCGGGTTCGAAGCGTTTCCATCATGTAACCTTTTCCTAAAATGTAATTACTCTTTTCATCTATATTCTGTTAAAGCTACATATTGGGATAGAGAGTGCTAACCCTCTCGAGCTCCCACTCACATTGTTTTGAGGTGAACTTATTTTTCCCAACCTATTCTTCGTTAACGTAATGTAAATTGTTTCTTTTTAAGTCACCTCTTTAGTATGGGATTAGCCCTTGTATTAACGGCCTAGTGCCAAGTAGGTCTTAAACAAGTGTATTAGGAGTGCAAGTTCGCCTCCTCTCAAATTGTATTTTAGAGGTCATGTATTAACCTTCTTGTCATTTAACAGACCTCAGTAGGTTGGGTATTTTACCCCTGTGTATACGTCCTTGGAGGACAGCTTAAAAGTGGAGTTCGGAGTGGCCTATGATAGGCTTGTATTTTAGGGGGAAGTTGCCCTTTCTTGAAAATTGTGTTTCTGCCTCAAGGAGGCGTTTTGGGTGTAATTGGAAGCAAATGTTTCTGGCATGTTTGGGGGTTTTCGGCCCCTTTGTTGTATGGTGTTCATTGTAAGGTTGGGCTCATTGCTCAAGAATTATGTTTCTGACTTTTGAAGCCCCAAATGGGGTACCTATGTAAATGTATTTTTCAATCGTGTTTCGGCTACTAAGTACCTGTTCTATTTGTTGTTACCTAATTTTGAAAAGAAAATATAACCTTGTTAAATTTTAAAATTAATTTCACTTTAGTAGCTTGAGACCTATTCACCACCCAGCACCTTCTTTCATGCATAACTACCACAAAAACACGGTAACAAGTGGTAGCAGAGCGTGGTTGAATGGGTCTCAATTTAGCCCCTTTTGACGGCTACACATTGTTTTGATCCGAACTCTAACCATTTTCTCAGTTGCTGGAATTTTTTGACTTTTTCAAAATTGTTCTATCATCATGCCAGGCCCTCGCGATGTTCTCCATCTTAACTATTTGCGCAAGGAGGAGTTGATATATGAATTAACTATTAGAAATGTACAATCTGGAGGCACGGTTGCAGTAGACACTAACAAGCTTAGAGAGTCCCTAGATTTGCCCATTTCCATCCCCAATTTGGGAGAGAAAGAAATTGACGACTCTCTTTCCACGATCACGGAGAATATTACTGGGCTAGCTTCTGTAGTTAGTTTTTTTGATGAAAATGATCCGTCTCCGAATCAAATTAAGCGTGTGCAAGGCAGGCTATATCATTTTTCGAATAGGGTTAACGATCTGTTGTCTCTAAAACTGAATGACGTTCAGAGGAAGGAAGCTAGTACGCTCCTGGAAAATATTTCCGAATTATCTAGTAAGGTCACTCTATTGTTGACTGGGGAAGTTCCTCCCAAATCTGATCAACCCACCATAGTGAATGCAGGTAGTGATGAAGCGCCTCCCAAGGGAGAAGTTAATAGGATAACCGTTGCTGCTCAAACTATCCCTGCCCCATTGGACAACGAATCTGAACGTCGTGCATCATTGAGTAACATCCGTTCTGAATTAACTTCCTTGCCATTGAAACCTTTACCTACTATGTCACCCGGGTTTAGTAGCTTGCCTCATCCATTGGCAATGTTGCTCAGAGGTATTTCTAAGTTTTCCGTTAATACCACCAGTGATGTAATTTCATTTTTAAGATTTCTAGTTGAATTTCAGGATCATGCCCTTGTGTTTTCTCTGTCTCCATGTCAAATTTTGCAAATTATCTATCCGTATGCTATTGGTATTCTCTCAGATAAAATTGTAAGAGCCATTGCCGAGCAATCATCTATTGAGGATTTCCATGCCCATTTGCTAGCTAACTTCATCCCGGCTAGGGCTAGGTCCTCCCTTATTCAGAAGTACTATTATCGTGTACAGCGCTTGGATGAAAACTTGGCTGATTTCATACAGGACATTAAGTTTTATACTAGGGTGTTTGCCCTTCATTTTCCTGAAGATCAGATTGTACAGGCTATTGTAGAGGGAATTTCACCTCCCTATAGGTCATATTTGTGTTTCGCGGCGTGCCCGCAAACCTTCTCTGAACTTGAAGCATTGGCCGTCTCAGCGGAAGGAGTTAGATACGCCGATTCTTTGCGTGTCGCGAAAGAACCCCCGCCTTCCTTTAGTAACACTCGGTCTCCACCTCGCCGACCAGTCAATCCCCGTAAATGTTATGCTTGCCGGTCGCCTGACCATCTGCGCAACAAGTGTCCGCTGATCAAGTCAAGTGGGACAAGGAATGGAGCCGGGTCATCGCAAGGCTGTTTTAAATGTGGGGCTTTCTCACATATCGCCAAGAATTGCCCAAACTCAAATAGCACCCCCTCCTGCTCAACAAGTGGTGCAAATTCTACCTATGCCAATAATAAAAAGTGACTAGTGGCTTCGGCTGAGTCAACTAATGCATCTTCCCGAGACTCAGCCCCTGGTAAACAGGTTGTAAATTTAGAGAACGAGCAATTTTCAAATTTATCTTTCGAAGGTCCCAAAGAGTGTCTTAGGATTGCGGCGGATTCCCCCGCACCAGTTCCTTTTCTTAAGATTGAGTTAAATAACGAGCCTATTACAGCTCTCTTAGATTCAGGCAGTGTTTGTTCGATTATTTCGGCTGAATGGTATTCTAAATTGAAATCGGTTTGTAAACTTCCCGACTATGTCTCTTCTTCTGTTCAATACGTTTCGGCTAATTCATCTCCATTATAAATTCTAGGTTCCTTACTGGTCAAGATTCGTATTTTTAAGTTTACATGGAAAATTAAATTGTTGGTGGCCAAGCTCTTGTCTTGCCCCATTATATTGGGAGCGGACTTTATTTCTCACACTGGTCTTGTGCTCGATCTTCAGAGTAGGTCTTGCACTTTCAAATTTGCCTCTAATTGTAGCATTCCTCTATTAAAGTGTAAATCTGCATCATGTTCTTCTATTTCGCCTACCCAGGATGAGATGTTGTTAGACCTTAGACATCTACCTGAGGAGCAGGCTGGTAGTATTCGCAAACTGTGTCAGTCATTTCCCGAGGTGTTCTCTGATACTCTTGGTGTTACTGACCTTATTGAATACAAAATTGAGGTCACGGATTCGATTCCTGTCCGTTTTCCACCTTATAGGCTATCTCCACCTAAAATGAAGGCTCTGAAAGAAATCATCGATCAGATGTTGAAGGATGGCATTATTAGGCCCTCTAAGTCAGCGTATTCATCGCCTATTTTTCTAGTCCCGAAACCCCAAGGAGGCTTCAGGCCTGTCATTGATTACAGGGCTCTCAATCGGAAGGTGGTGTTGCAATCTGTGCCCCTTCCTGACCTTCATTCTTGTTTTTCATGGTTTCGTAAGGCCAAGTTCTTCACCATCTTGGACTTGAATCAGGCCTATAATCAAATTCCCCTTGCCGAAGAGTCTAAACACCTTACAGCGTTTGCCACGGACTGGAATTTATATGAATACAACCGCGTACCTTTCGGGCTCCCCACGGGAGCAGCTGTACTCACTAGGCTACTAGATAGGGTCTTCTCCGACATCAAATTTGAATACTTATATCACTACTTGGATGATGTCGTCGTATTTTCAGAGACTTTTGAAGAACATCTAGGTCATCTGCGAGAAGTTCTCGATCGCCTTCGTAAGGCT